>NC_082709.1:38930500-39580411 GCF_030144855.1 Hypanus sabinus
TACCCAGACCAGATGAATGGCACCCCAAGGTTTTGAGAGAAGGAACCAGTAGAGATTGTGGACTCTAGCATGGTGCCAGAAGATTGGAAAATTGCAAATGTCACTCCACTCTTTAATAAAAGAGAGGCAGCAGAAAATAAATTATAGACAAATTAGTCACTAGGTTGGGAAGATGTTGGAGTCAATTGTTAAGGATGAGATTATGGAGTACTTGGTGACATAGGACAAGATAGGATAAAGTCTGCATAATTTTCTTAAGGGAAAATCTTGCCTGATGAATCTGTTGGAATTCTTTAAGGAGATTACATATAGGATAGATAAAGGGGATGTAGTGGATGTTGTATATTTGGACTTTCAGAAGACCTTTGACAAAATGCCACATAAAGCTGCTTATCAAGTTAAGAGCCCATGGTATTACAGGAAAGTTACTGGTATGGTTACAGCATTGGCTAATTAGTAGGAGGCAGTGAGTGGGATTAAAAGGGTCCTTTTCTTGTTGGCTGTCAGTGACTAGTGTTGTTCCACAGGGATCAGTGTTAATGCTGTATATCAATCATCTAGATGCCAAGTTTGCAGATGATAAAAAGATTGGTGGAGGTAGTGTTGAGGAAACAGGTAGGTTGCAGAAGGAATTGGACAGATTCAGGTAATGGGCAAGAGAGTGGCAAATGAAATACCACGTTGGAGAATGCATGGTCATGCACTTTTGTCGTAGAAATAAATGTGCAGACTATTTTCTAAATCGAGAGAAAATCCAAAACTCTGAGATGCGAAAGGACTTTAGAGTCCTTGTTCAAAACACCATAAAAGTTAACTTGCAGATAGAGTTGCAGGTGAGGAAATTAAAAGCAATGTTATCATTCATTTCAAGAGTGGGGATGTAATGCTGAGGCTTTATAAGGCAGTGGTCAGGCCTCACCTTGAGTATTGTGAGTTTTGGGCTCCTCATCTGGCATTGGAGAGTGTTCTGAGGAGCTTCACAAGGATAATTCTAGGAATGAAATGTTATCATATGAGGAACGTTTGATAGATCTAGGTTTGTATTCACTGGAATTTATAAGGATAATAGGGGGATCTCATTGAAACCATTCGAATGTTGAAAGGTCTAGACAGGGTAGATGTTGAAGGGTTGTTTCCCAGGCTGTGGGAGTCTAGGACAAAAGAGCACAGCCTCAGGATAGAGGAGTGTCCATTTAAAACAGAGATACAGAGAAATACCTTTAGTCAAAGAGTGGTGAATTTGTGGAATTTATTACCACAGGCAGCTATGGAGGACAAATTGTTGGGTGTATTTAAGGCTCAGCATGATAGGTCCTTGATTGAACACAGCAACAAAGGGCATGGAGAAAAGGCCAGGGAGCAGGGTTGTGGAGGAGTAAGAGGGTCAGCCATGATTGAATGGCGGGGCAGATTCGATGGGCCAAAATGGCCTAATTCTGCTCCTATGTCTTATGGTCTTATACAACTTCAACATAGCATCCCAACTCCTGTTTTCAATTCTTTGATTAATGAAGGTCAATATGCCAAAAGATTTTCTTATGACTCTATCTACCTGTGACACCATTTTCAAGGAATTATGAATCTATATTTGCAGATCTCTCTGTTCTACCACACTCCTCAGTGCCACACTGCTCACCACAGCACTGACCCTGGTTTGAGCTCCTAAAGTGCATCACCTCACACTTGTCTGCATTAAATTTCATAAGCCATTTTTCCAGCTGGTCCAAAGCCCTCTGCAATCTTTGATAGACTTCTTTGCTGTCCACTACACTCCCAATTTAGGTGTCATCCACAAGTTTGCTGATCCAGTTTAATTCAGTATTTCCTAACAAAACTAAATATAACATTAAAATTGAAGTCACGTTAATTAAGAAATGAAGTTAATGAACTGGCTAGTTTCATAATAACTAGTTCATACATAGTTCAGCATTGAACCAGAAATTGTAAAGATCTATGTGGTTTATTATACCTATAGTATTTCTCGACTCCAACAACCAAACCTTGCTGTTTAATGCAACACACAAAATGTGGATTTCCAGCATCTGCAGAATCTCTTGTGCTTTTGATTCACTGTTTGATGATTGCCCATTTGACAGATTAAAAGATTTTATATAATTCCTGATCAATAACACTCAATAAAATAGATACACAAGAGAATGTAGATGCTGGATTCAGCAGAAAAAAAAGAGCTGCTGGAAGAGCTTGGCCAGTCAGGCAGTATCTGCAGAGAAAAATGGGCAGTTATCTTTCAGGTCACGACCCTTCATCTGGATCAAAGAGTAGAGGGGAGATAACTATATAAAGAGGAAAGGGGGAGGAATGGGCCAAGCGATAGGTGAATCCAGGTGTGGAGGGCTATACAGGCAGGTAGTGTCTAGGAGAGGAGGGAAGGGCAGAGATGCTGATGGAGTCTGCAAAGTGTTAAGTGGATGCAACAAAGGGCTGCAGATTATGAAGTCTGAGAAGAAAGGCAGGCAAAGAGTGGAATCAGACAAAGGTTGTAGGATGATAAGATGGGAACAATGTGGGGACAGGACCTGATTGGGTGAAAATTGGTAAATTTAAATTGGTAATCTTTTATTGTCACATGTACCAAGATACAGTGAAAAACTTCACGTTGCATGCTATCCCAGTGGACCATTTCATTACAGTAATACATTGAGGTAGTACCGGTGAAAAGCAATAACAGAATGTTGAATAAAGTATTCTAGTTGTAAGATACAGAGTAAGTGCAGCTCAGGCAGACAACAAGATGGATAAGGCAGGTCCTGAAGTCAAGAATCCATCTTATCATCCAAGAGGGCCATTCAATGGTCATATAAAGTGGAATAGAAGCTGTCCTAAGACTGGTGGTACACACTTCCCAGCTCTCTTTTCCCTTTGGACCAGGTAGGCAGGGAAGGAAACTGGGTGCTAGGAGGCTGGGGGAAGTGGTGGAAAGAAGATGTGAGAGAGACATGACCTGGATAGATCAGAAGGAGAGAGAATCAGACAGACTGGACCCAGTTTACTTGTAACTGGAGAATTCAATATTTATGCCATCAGGTCATAGACTACGTGGGGGAACAAAATGAGGCACAGTTCCTCTAGCTAGTTTTTGGCCTCTGGCAGTGGAGGAGGCTGAGACAGACAGGTTGGTGTGGAAATGGAAAGAGGAATTAAAATGTCAAACAACTGGAAGCTGTAAAAGGCCATAGCTGACAGAATGCAGATCCTCATCTGTACTGATGTGGTGGAGACCACATCGAGAGCACCAATTGTAATTAACAAGGTTGGAGGAAGTACATGTGAATCTCTGGCTCACTGGAAACAGTTGCTTCGGGCCATGGATAGAGGCGAAGGAGGAGTAGAGACAGGTGTCCTACCATTGCAGGGGAGGGGAGGGATGAGCAAACCAGACAAGCCATTCAAAGCAGAAAGGGACAGGAAGGGATAGATGTGGCTGGTGGCAGGATCATTTTTTTTATTTGTCACATTTATATCAAAACACACAGTGAAATGCATTGTTTTGCGTTAACGAACAACACACTCCGAGTATTCTACTGGGTGAGCCTTCAAGTCTCGCCCTGCTTCCAGAGCCAACATACTTACTAACTCTAACTATATATCTGTAGAATGTTGGAGGATACCAGAGCACCCAGAGGAAACCTGTGTGGTCATGGGGAGAACACAAGCTCCTACCAGACAGCAGCAGAAATCAAACCCCAATTAGTGATCTCTGGCACTGTAAAGTGATTGCTGTGCCACATCTGTCAATGGTCTTTCTTGCCCAGAAAGAACAGGACAAAACTTAACCAAGCAATTTTTCCATAGTATGTTACATAGAAAAAATCTGTTAGGAGGGGCAGGTATTTTTCCTTGAAAATACAATGCAAGAAATAATATTGTTCTCCGTATAAGACAAGCCTAGCCTTCATTCATGTGATTAGTTTGGTTAGCAGTTCTCATGTCTATGTAAAAATTTGTGTATATATACCACCTCACTTAAACACTTGGCACCTCAGAACTATAATTTGGGACAGAACTGAAAAGAAGCTTACTGAAAATATTAAGCACGTGAGATTCTATATATTCTGGAAATCCAAAGCAACACATACAAAATGTCAGCAGCATCTATGGAAAGGAATAAACAGTCAATGTTAAACACACAGGAAACTGTCTTAATAGGAATAGTATTCCTTTTGTCCTTACCTATACCCATAAGTCTTGGCATCCAATTCATCATTCTCTGCACCTTCTGCTATCTTCAATAGGATTGTACCACCAAATACATCTTTACCCACCCCCCATCACGCTCTGCTTTCCACAGGGATTACTATCTCTGTGATTCCCTTGTCCATTCATCCGTCCCCACTAATCTCCCTCCTGGCACTTAACACTGCAAGTGGAAAAAGTGCTATACCTGCCCATTCACCTCCACTCAGGGCTTCAAATAGTCATTCCAGGTGAGGCAACACTTCACCTGTGAATCTGTTGTGGTCATCTACTATATCCGGTGCTCCGATGCAGCTTCCTCTACATCAGAGAGACCTGATCTAGATTTTAGGGTACTACTTTGTTGAGTACCTTCACTCCATCTACAACAAGCAAGATTTCCTGGTGGCCAAACATTTTAATTCCAATCCACACTCCCATCCAGAAATGTTGATTCATAGTTTCCTCTATTGCCACAATGAGACCACTCTCAGGTTAGAGGGGCAACATCTCATATTCCATCTGGGTAGCTTCCAATCTGATGGCATGAACATTGATTTCTAGTCATTTTCCCTCTCCTCGTCCCTCTTCTTCCATTCCTTACTCTGGCTTCAAGACATACAAAAAAGCCGGATGAACTCAGCAGGTCAGGTAGCATCCATTGAAAGAAGCAGTCAATGTTTCGGGTCGAGACCCTTCATTGGGACTAAAGAAGGAGGGGGCAGGGGTCCTATTACTCTGGCTTGCCTCCTACTCCTCACCTGCCTATCACCTTCCCCAAATCCCCCTCCTCCTTCCGTTTCTCCCATGGTCCGCTTACCTCTCCTATCAGATTCTATCTTCTTCAGAACCTTACCATTTCCACATATCACCTCCCAGCTTCTCATTTCATCCCCCTCCCCCACCCAGCTGCTTTCAGCTATCAGTTTCTAGCTTGTAATCATTCCTATTCTTCACCTTCTTTTTCTGGATTATTCCCCCTTCCTTTCAAGTCCCATTGAAAGGTCATTGGCAGTTTATTCCTTTCCATAGATGCTGCCTGACCTTCTGTGTTCCTCCAATATTCTGTATGTTTTTTGAAAATACACTGGCATTGATATTCCTGTGTGATTCAAGGCACTTGCATCCAGTACCATGCCTGGCTTGTTGAATTGACCCAGTCTGGATCCAAGTGGCTAATGTGGCTATTCCAGATAGTACTGGAATCTCAGCAAGATCCTACTCAGCTATTAGATTCCAAGGTGGTCCAGCTTCACAGTGCAGTCAGGGAACTGCAGCTGAGCCTCACCCCTAAATTCAGGATTTCATTGTCTGTGTGGGAGCCCTCCACTTACACCATTAATTCTATGTAGAATTGCTGACAAAACCCACTAAAATCTGAGTTCTTAATCTTTTGATTACACTCTCAAATTGAATAGATTCCATTACTAGTCATCATCTATAACCAAATCTGTTTTCTTTATCAACATTCATTTCATTATAGCACATTCATTTCTACTACCATTACTTTTGCTAATGGACGGGCAACTTAATGACTAAGGTTCAGTCGTGACTAAGGCTGCAAGAAAAATAATCTCAGGGTTGCATATGCTGACATGTATGTACTTTGATAATAAATTTAGTTTGAACATTGAAGTCTGATATAAGACAATAACCATAAGACAGGGAGCAAAATTAGTCCATTTGGCCCATCAAGTCTGCTCCACCATTCAATCATGGCTGATCCTTTTTTCCCCTCCTCGACCCCATTCCCTGGTCTTCTCCCCATAACTTTTGATGCTGTGTTCAATAAAGAATTTATCAATCTCTGACTTAAATACACCCAATGACTTGGCCCCCACACTGTTTGAGGTAACAAATTCCACAAATTCACCACCTCTGGCTAATTTCTCTGCATCTCTGTTTACATGGAAGGCTCTCCATTCTGAGGCTGTGCCCTCTTGTTCTAGACTCCCCTATCATAGAGAACATCCTTTCCAGATCTACTCTGTCTAGGCATTTTAACAGTCAAAATGTTTCAATGAGATCCCCCTTATCATTCTAAATTCCAATGAGTACAGACCCAGAGCCATCTAATGTTCCTCTTATGATAACATTTCATTCCTGGAATCATCCTTGTGAACCACCTCTGGACCCACTCCAATACCAGCACATCTTTTCTCAGTTGTCAAGCCCAAAACTGTTCACAATACTCAAGGTGCAGCCTCACCAGTGCCTTATAAATCCCCAGGATCACAGCCCTGCTCTTGTATTCTAAACTTCTTGAAATGAATGCTAACATTGCATTTGCCTGCCTCACCACTGACTCGACCTGCAAGTTAACCTTTAGCATGTTCTGCACAAGGACTCCCAAGTCCCTTTGCATCTCAGATCTTTGGATTTTCTCCCCATTTAGAATATAGAAATAGCACATTCATTTCTACTACCAAAGTGCATGACCATGAACTTTCCAACATTGCATTTCATTTGCCACTTTCTTGCCCATTCTCCTAATCTGTCTCAGTCCTTCTGCAGCCTACCTGCTCCTCCACCAATCTTCGTATCATCTGCAGGTCATCAACTCTATCATGTAAATCATTGATACCTAGCATAAAATGAAGCAGTCCCCAAACCACCCCCGTGGAACATCACTAGCCACGTCAGACATCCAGAGAAGGATCCTTCCATTCTCACTCACTGCTTCCTACCAATCAGCCAATGCTCTAACCATGTTATCAACTTTCCTGTAATACCATAGGCTCTTAACTTGGTAAGCAGTCTTATGTTTGGCACCTTGTCAAAGGCTTTCTGAAAATCCAAATATACAACATCCACTTTATCCATTCTCCTTGTATTCTTCCCAAAGAATTCCAACAGGTTCATCAGGCAAGATTTTTCCTTAAGGAAACTATGCTGACTTTGTCTTATTTTGGCCTATGTCACCAAGTACTCCATAACATATCCTTAACAATTGATTCCAACATCTTCCCAACCACTAAGGTCAGGCTAACTGGTCTATAATTTCCTTTCAGTAATTGTTGAAAGATCATTACTAATGCCTTCATGATCTATACCGCTGCCTCTTTCACAGCCCTAGGATGCGGTTCATCTGGTCTGCGTGACTTATGTATCCTTTGGTCTATCAGCTTTTTGTGCACCTTCTCCCTCTTGTCTTGTCTATACTGCAATAACTGCCCCCGCTGGGCTATAAACATGCAGTCCCTCATGCATGCACGTAATTTAAATTGTGGTGTTTAAGAGCAGCGACTTGGAAATTTTACTATCAGCAGCAGTTTTTAATGTGTGGCGGCAGGGAGTTCCAAACTGGAATGGTCCTTGGGTACAGTGAGTAGTGGTAGCATTGGTACCCACATGGACCATGTCTTGTAGTTCAGGGATTAGTTTTGTCGGGTTGCTGGTCTGTTATTCTGATTACACAGAAGTTGACTAATGTTGGATGAATGAGTTTCCTTGTAAATTGTAGTAAGCCTGCCTATTGTGCGGTGTCTTTGGAGGGTATCCCATTTGAGGTCAAGAAGCATATCTGTAACACTACTGGTCTTTCTATAATCACTGGTTACAAACCTGGCAGCTCTTCTCTGGACTTTCTCAAGGTTATTGATGTGAATGGTTCGGTAGGGATCCCAAATGGCACTACAAGTATTCAAGTCTTGGATGGACGAGAGTTTTATAAGCAATTTCTTTTGTGGTTTTTGAGCAATTCCAAAAGTTATGCTGTAGAAGGCCTAGGATTTTGTTGGAACTTGAAATGGTTTGGTTGAAGTGCTTTGCCCAGCTAAGGTTATCTGACAGTTCAATGCCCAAGTAGGGGCGATGTTTTACTTCCTGGAGTTCAGTGTTTCCCATGAAGTACTGATGACGGTAAAAAAATTTCTTGTGGGTCATTCTAATAACGTAGCACTTGGAGATGTTAAATTTCATCTGCCAGGAGGACTCCCACTTGCACAGCAAGTTAATGTCTTGTTGAAGGGTATTGCAGTCATTTGGAGAATTTATGGGTCTGAACAGAATCAGGTCATCTGTGAACGGTCTAACTTCAGATGTTAAACAAGTTGGACGGACATTTACATAGGTTAAAAAAAGTAGTGGGCCCAAGACAGTGCTCTGTGGTACTCCTGAAAACACTGGACAGCTGGATGAGGATTGCCCATCGACTAATACTTTCTGGTTCTGTTTAGTTAGAAAGCTTTTGATCCAGTCCTTGGTAGAGACTCAGATGCCAAGATGGTCAAGTTTAGCTAACAGGCATTGATGTAGTACAGTATTAAAAACTTTACTAAAATCCAATATGCAAAGGTCAACTTGACTCTTTGCATCCAGAATTTGGGCTAGATCATTAACGAGTCTGGCTAACTGTGTTCCACAAGATCGTCCACTCCTAAATCTATGCTGTCTGTTGGAGAGAAGTGAGAATCTTTTCAGATGACCCATGATATTGCTGTGAATAATGTGTTCTAACTGCTTGCTTGCAATACAAGTAAGTGACACAGGATGGTAATTAGATGGTAAAAACCTACCCCCTTTCTTGTAGATTGGTATGACATTGGCCCTTGACATAGTAACTGCATTCACTTCACTTCCTTCACACACTACATCTGGTATACTGCTAGTGACTTCCACAATGAAGTCCGATGCAAATTAATTATTTAGTTCATCTGCCATCTCCTTGTTCCCAGTTATTATTTCTTCAGCATCATATTCTAGTGGTCCTATGTCCACTCTCATCTCTCTTTTATTTTTTATATACTTCAAGAAGCTTTTACTATACATTTTGATATTGTTTGCTAGCTTGCTTTCTTATTTAATCTTTTCCCATCTAATGATTATTTTTATTGCTCTATGTACTTTCCCACTAATTTTTGTATTGTTGTATGCCCTCTCTTTTATTTTTCCCTTGTCAGCCATGGTTGTACTATTTGCCATTTGAGTATTCCTTCATTTTTGGAATACACCTATCCTGCACCTTCCTCATTTTCCCTAGTATCTCACGCCATTGCAGCTCTGCATCTCCTTTCAATTCACTTTGGCCAACTCCTCCCTCATACCACTGTAATTTCCTTTACTCCACTGAAATACTGCTACATCAGCCTTTGCTTTCTCCCTATCAAATTTCAAGTTGAACTCAATCACATTGAGATCAGTCCCCTAATGGTTTCTTTACCTTAAGCTCCCTAATCGCCTCCAGTTCATTACATAACACCCAATCCAGTATAGCTGATCCCCTAGTAGGCTCAATGACAAATTGCTCGAAAAAGCCATCTTGTAGGCATTCAACAAACTCACTCTCTTGAGATCCACTACCAACCTGATTTTCCCAATCAACCTGCACGTTGAAATCTCCCATGACTATCGTAACATTGCCCCTTTGACACATGTTTTTTATCTCCTGTTGTAATCTGTGGCCAACATCCCAGCTGCTGTTGGGAGGCCTGTATATAACTGCCATCAAGGTCCTTTTAACCTTGCAGTTACTTAACTCAACCCAGAAGAATTCAACATCTTCTGATCCTATGTTAAGTCTTTCTACTGATTAGATGCTAGTCTTTACCAGCAGAGCCATACCATCCCCTCTGCCTACCTTCCTAACCCTCCAATACAAAGCGTAACCTTGGACATTCAGCTCCCAACTACAAGCATTCTTCAGCCACAAGTCTGTGATGGCCACATCATCATACCTGACAATCTGTAATAGTGCAACAAGATCATCCACCTTATTTTACCTAATATAGCTATGTGTATTATATTCCATATGCCTATGTACAACAAATCACTTAATTGGCACTGGTTTGCTGATGTTGCAAAACTTGAAACATAACATCACCATCAAACATACTATAAAATTACTCTAAAAATAGGGTGTTTTTCCAAAACTGGTTTCCTTGGCTGCGTATGTCTAGGGAAGACAACCTCCAGCCCCGACAAACTTATGAGATTGAAGTACACTTGATCCCACCCCAAACCCCAGTTTGTGTGGATGCTGTGTCATTTGCTACCCTGTTATAAATTAATGCCACAAAATAATAGAAAGTACACTGCATATGATTAAATGAATTATATTTATGAATCTTAACTAAAGGGTTAGTAAAGAATAACAAAAAGAAATGGGCTCATTCTAATTAAACAGTCAAATGTGCACAAGTTGGAGCACATCTTGAATTTCTCTGTCACTCACAGGCTGGGCCCTCGGTCAACGTAAAAACACACACCACCTTCTGAATGTCGCTCGCAATCCATCTCCAGCAAACGGGTCTCCCACCGGATCGTACGCTACCGCCAGTCTCCCCAGTGTCTTCTCTCTTCATCTCCTCTTGAACCAAAGCTCCAAGGCCAACCTGAATGTCCCTCACCAGAGAAACTTCCCTTAATCCGACTGTCCTAAATGGATGGCACACGTTTCTCCTCTCTCTTATCTTCAACAGTAACCCAGACAAGCATGAAAACAGAACAGACTCCTCTTACAGAACTGCTAAAATGAAATACATACAGCATAACAGTTAAAATATGAACCAGGGTGTTACAATACCTTATAGATGTACATCTGAAAAATCCTCATCTTCTAATGCTATGATATGGGTACCATTAAATAGAACAATCTTTTATCATATATTCCAAATAGATGGTATCAATTATTTTATGTAATTTTCCCCATGAAAAGACAATGTGATTAAGTTCCTCAAGTATTTGTTTCTATCTGTGTCAATTTGTCTTTGTCTTTTCCAGAGGTGATGATTGTCAAGATGATATTGGGGACAAGCAGTGGAGAAATAAACCTTTTCTTCAATGAGGTGACAATACTAAAATAAATTTATCACATTTATTTTAAGTTACGTAATTTTGTTTAAGAATCTATTGATTGTGTGCTGGTTAAGAGTAAGTTTGCAATATCGTGACTGAAAACTTGGCACAGTAAACTGAATAGCTTCCATCTATGTCAATGCTTCTAAGCTTTTATGAAACATACAGTGCCTTGAAAAATTATTCAACTCCCAACCATCTGTTCACATAAATGAGTATTACAACCAGGGATTTTGATTAATTTAACTGAGAATTATTATTAGTGAATCACATGCTCTTTTTTTACAGTAGAGCCCAAAAAACAGGGAAAATTGTAAAGCATGAAAAGCTCAAAATTCAAAAACTGATATGTCAGCAGGTCAAAGGTACTTATCCATCTTAGCTCAGTGGACCACCTCTTGCAACTATTACAGAGAGTAGTCTTTTTGGATAAGTCTCAATTATCTTTGTACAATGTGATGGACCGGGATTTGCCCATTCCTCCTCAAAAAATTGCCAGTTTAGTAGCAGAACAGTAGTGAACAACAATCTTGAGGTCTTGCCAGGGATGTTTCACTGGGTTAATGACAGGACTCTGACTGGGCCACTCAAAGGTGTCAATTTTCTTCATTTGAAGCCACTCCATGGTTGCTCTGCTGTGTTTTGGTCATTGTCCTGCTGAAAAATGAAATTCCTCACCAGTTTAAGCTTTCTGGAAGAAGCTAGCAGGTTTTTATCCAGGATCTCTCCGTGTTTAGCAGCATTCATCTTTCCATCAATCCTGACCAGATTTCCAGCCCCTACTGCTGAAAGGCATTCCCATAGCATGATGCTACTTCCACCATACTTTGCAGAGGGATAATGAAACCTGGCTGATGCGCAGTATTAGAGTTATGCCACACGTACTGCTTAGTGTTGTGGCTAAAAAGTTTCACTTTATTCTCATCTGTCCAAAAGACCTTCTTCCTCATCTTTACAGTATCTTCTAAATGAAACTTTGCGAAGTCTTTACAGGCAAGGATATGCGTTTTTTTTTCAGCCAGGGCTCTTCCTTACCACTCTTCCTTAAGTACCATTTTGGGTAAGGCCTTAGGGATTTTGGAGCCATGAAATTCATGCAGCTGACTTCTGCGTCTCACTCAGAGTGACTGTTGGCATCCCAGTGGCCTCCCTTACAAAAACCATTCTTCTCCAGCGATGTAGTTTAGAGGGGCTGCCTGACCTAGTCAGTGTGGATGTGATTTCATATCTTTTCCACTTTTTCACAATGGACGGCATGGAGCTCTGAGATATGTTCCGTACCTTTGAGATGGTCTTGTACCCTTCCCCATATTTGTGCTTCTATACTACCATTTCCCTGACTTGTCTTGAATTTTCTATTCTCTTCATTTTAGTTTGGTCTGTTGAAAATCTACCATACTATTGGACGTTACAGAGGGAGAGGGTATTTATTCTTAAAAATTCAATGAAAACAGGCAGTCCTCCAATTTTGTACATCAACAAATTGGGTTATGTGTTAAGGTAATATTTTGTACCTAAGGAAAGTTAACATAATAATTACAAAGGGGAAGAATACTTCTCAGCCTTACAATTCTGTGTAAATTGTTGACAGTTTTTCTTTTGATTTGACATGATGCGCAATGTTTTGTAGATTAGCTCAAAAACCTTACTTCAATATATTTTAAATTTAGAATATGATACAATAAAATGTGAAAATAGTTGTGGGGCTGAATACTTTTAAAAGGGACTGTAGAAACATCTGTTTTTTTAAAATGATTAAAATGACCTAAAGCAGTATTTTATTATAAGATAATGAAAGCTTTCATGAGCAACAATATTAACAAGAAAGAAAAAAAGTCAGTGGTTGCAAATTTTTACAACTCCTTTTAGCAGCAAACATTTTATGAACCTCTAAGTAGAATTGTTTAAATCTCAGGCATTTCAACAAGTTGGCTGTGACTTCTGCTCCTTGACCAGGTTCCAAAACCATTGTATGTATTTCCATTGGATACAGGTCCATACCCAAGCATTGAGTGCCCTGATGTCATTACTGTTTAATTCGGTCTCCCATTTATAAACGAACAGAAATCATTCACCAACCAAAATAGAGTTTGAATAGCATTAGCTGTTTTGATCAGAATCTTACAGATAGCTGGGGAAGATGTTGTTTTAAACAATAATGACATCCAGGAAGGTGAGTATGTACCACTGTGTCACCCAGTTAGAATGTACCAAAGAAGGGTGAGATCATGTGGTATTTTCCATTCAGAAAGACCAGCCATTTTCTGGGCATTGTTTAATTCAACATCAAATTCCAACACCTACCCATAACAACATCAGCACATCTGACCTTCTGTTCCTCTGCTCAACTCTGCACTGAACTCAGGTACAAAGCATAAGTGGATTAGAATTAGGAATGACTGATGTCCCAATGACGGTCCCAATCAGGTGGCCAAACTTGCCTACAAAGTTAAGAAGAAGAAAATATATTTCCTTGTTTAATTTTCATTTACCTTTCTACTGTCTAATTGTAGTTGGTAGTTTATACTATTATTGACGTAATGTAGTTTTTTTTAGTTTTTTAAATTCATTTTGAAAATCTGATTACCAGGACCATTTAAAAGCAAGCTGTCACAAAGGCATCAGGGAATTCCTGTAAAGGGACCTCAGGATCCAACACCTGAGGCTATGATGCCCTTGCAGCCCAATCTGCTGCCCCCGATGGCTATGGCAGTCTGGCCTCGAGGTCTTTCAGTGAGTACAAGCAGCAGGCCAGATCAAGCAAGAACTGACCCAATTCATTTTCCAGAAGTGTGGGGAGGCACAAGATATATTTCATTAAAATTTCTTGCTGCTGCCTTGCAATTTACTAATATACAGTATAAATGTATTATGAATATACATTAAAATGGACAATGAAGTCAGTAAAAGATGATTTGCAGCATGGTTGGTATTCTCCAAATATTTGTACGAACACATTTGAAGGGTTACATTCTGTTGTGATAACGTCATAAGTGAAGAATGCAGTAAGTTGAACATCTGTAAGAAATAATGTTTCAAAATGACAGGAGGAGCTCAGTGAGTTTAGTGTCTCAAGTACTTAAACCATCAGGCTCCATGCAGATGTACAACTCATCAATAGTGTATTACTCAGAATATAGCAGAAATTATATTCACAGCTGCTAAGTAATGATTTTTCATTTTAAGACATACAGAATTTACATAGCAATACTCTTGTCAAACTAATATTCAAAAATAATAAGATTAATATTTTAACTAAATAACTGCAAGAATTTTAAGTAAAGATTTTTCTTTTAATGTTTTTAGCTGTCAAACGATTATGTTTACCGAAAATAGAGAAGTATTTTAATTGATCACTTAAATATTTATTAAATTATAAATTTATTGGTCCAAAATATTAAGATATTTGAACACTAACCTAGTACCATAATTTAAGGATATATATTAAAGCTTTGAAATTATGATCAGTATTAACTGTACTTTAACCTCCATTGATAGCCCACAATATTCCAGATAGGAACCAAGCCCATTATGTTAGCTGAGAAGCGTACAACTGATAATCAGCACTTAGTAAATAATGCTTGTAGAAAAGCACTTAGAATGGAAGCTGCAGCCTATAAATACTTTGCATATCAGAAAATACATCAGAAATGTTTACAGTTATAAAACTAAACCAGCTTATAATAAATCAACTAAGATGACTATCATACCTATTGAAAACAAATAGAAAAATTTTATTTTGTTTGTCATTAATTTACTGTTTTTTAAGATGTTGAACAGATGGAGATTTGAACTTTCAATCTCAAGATTGCTCTGGTGAAGATCATGTCAAGTGATGGGGTTGGACAGAGGAGACATCACCCCTTGAAAGCAGAGAAACTGAGGGTGGGGGTGGGAATCTCTTCTCAGCTGCTATCAGTCATCCATTTACAACAAGCTAAAATAAATGCAACTGTTCCATGCTTTTTGTTATGGAGGCAAAGCTGGGGACATGTGAGCCTTTGTCTTTTATTCTGTAGGAGGATTTTAAGGAAGTCTCCTGTAGAAAAACACATGATATGATAGCAGGAACAAAGACCCTCTCAAGGGTCACTTTGGCATCAATGCACACTACAGCTGGATTTTGTGCTCCTTTATAGATTGACCATTGCTACACTGCAATGCAACCAAACAGTCCATATCATTACATGAGAAATGAAGCCATTAGCCACCGACTAGCCCTTGGCAGTGGCGAGTACAGCTCCCTTGGACATCATGGAAGGAATATATCAGTTTTGACAATCACATCTTTGTGAATAGCTCACACCCAATCCACTGCAGTACAGAAGATGAAACATGTCATGGCGCAAATCATCCAAAGCATCAGTAGAGAAACTCCAGTGATCCACTTTGTTTCCTTGCAAGAAACAGTGGAGACCATAATGGAACAACAGCAATGTCTTGAACAAAAACATCGATCCAATAGAGTGAACACCAACTAATGCTGGCACACAAAATGTGAAGGATCTTGAACTAGAAAAATAAACAGACAAGGATAAAATTGCAATCTCTGACATTGATGGCACTCAAATTGAATCCTAGTGTTGACTTCAGCCACAAAAATCAAATGACAGAACCAAAAGCTACCACATCCAATTATTTCCATCGAACAAGTCTGTCATACATATAAAAACACCAGATGCCACGACCTACCTTTAGATCTTAGACATCAGTGTACAAGTTGCTATTATACTGTTGCAGGGCTTTAAATACATCTCAAAATTCTGTGTTAAAAATCAATGAATTTTATTGCTGGCGTAATGAAACTTTAATTCAGAACACAACTCAATGGTGGTGCGTCTCCTCTATAGATCCATGGTTTGCACTTTGTATAAAACTTTGAACAGTTTATTGGCACTAGCCTATTCAAAAAGTGCTGTATAAATATAAATGATGAAGATTAAGCAATTTTGTTAAAAGCTGTTTACTTTCTGTTCATTTATTCCACTGACAAAACCCTTCACTGAAGCTTAGCAAACCTTCTCTACATAATCGACTTAAGTAGAAATAATAAGCATAAATTTGAATCTTCTAGTTGTTTCATTTTATTTATGAACTGTCTTATAATCATCTAAACTGTAGTTTAGATTATGACAAATCATAATTTACTGTAAGGTTTAGATATAAAGATGTATTTTCTGGTTAATATTCTTAGACTTAATGCTGCTTCAAATCCTATTTCACAGTGATTTGAAAAAGATGCTTTCTCACAACTAATTAAACCAATTTCACAATGAACATATGAATGGACTTAACATGGGAATTTATAATTAGAGAAATGTTAAGGTAGTTGGCACCACAGTAGAAAAGCAGTTAGCGTGACGCTATTACAACTCGGGGTGTCAGAGTTCAATTCCAATGTCATCTGTAAGGCGCCTGCAGCTTCTCCCTATGGAATGTGTGGATTTTCTCTGCATGCCCTGGTTTTCTCCCATAGTCTAAAGAAGTACCAGTTAGTAGGTTAATTGGTCATTGCAAATAGTCTCATGATGAGGCTAGAGTTAAATCGGGGGGTTGCTCAAGTGGCGTGGCTCGAAGGGCCAGAAGGGCCCATTTCGTACTGTATCTCTAAATTTATTTTTTTAAATAATGTCTGGTGATCTTAAA
Organism: Hypanus sabinus; assembly: GCF_030144855.1. NCBI lineage: Eukaryota > Metazoa > Chordata > Chondrichthyes > Myliobatiformes > Dasyatidae > Hypanus > Hypanus sabinus. Next base: position 38,947,136 of record NC_082709.1, read on the forward strand.
CCTTGAGGGCATTTTACAAATCATGGCAGTTCTTAAAGCAAAGTATATAACTTTTAAAATGTCTACTTCAATCTGCATTCTCAATAAGTTCAGGATTTACCATTCGGAGCAGACCTCTCTCTGTGTATATTATCACACAGCACGGAGCTCTCTCTTGGCACCAGGACTGGAATTTGCAGCCAAGATCAGCCCCAAATACAACATGGATCTTGCCAGTTATGAAACATATTCTACACTTATTTGTCTTTGAACAGTAGTACAATGTAACTATAAGCTACCGATTGTAGATCAAACAAAATGTAAAACTTGCCACGCGTGTGTTGGCTTTGCTCTTGCAGTACAACTTTAATGTTGCTCACAGTGATTTTGCACTTACTAAGTCTACAGTGTAAGTTCAAAGTCAGGACTGACAATCGTATTCTTTTTTTGTGTTGCATGCTAGTGTCATACACCCATCTGGTCAGCTGTGGTCCATTTGATTCTTCTGGGTAATTTATAATCTACTTCAATCTTATTTTAAGTATTTAGACAGGTGAATGCTCTGCTGCCACGATTCCAACCAATTAAACTTCTAACTGGTGGGAGGAATAAAATGCCAACTCGTCTCCCTAGTTACTCTCATGCAGCTCTCCTTTGGGTAAGGTAATTACAGTCCCAACCTCCAACAACAAAGGAATAAAGAACAAATGAGTTTCTCTCTGGTTGAAACACAACCATAGCTGCTGGTCTTGGAACAAGTATTGAAGTTTCCACTTGGAAAGTTTAACATCGATAATGAACACTAATAAATGCCGTATCCTTTTATAACTATTTTTATATAATGTATTTTATTAATTTCCACAAACCATGGCTATAAGTACTTTTAATACCACAGCTCCCTTGCCCATGCACCACAGTATTCAATTCTGAACATATAATCATGTGGGAAAATGTTATACTCAATGCATTTTAACAGTTAATTAAGTGAGCTAAAGGGATTAGACATACATATTTAGAAATGTGGTAATAAAAACATCTGTTGGAAAATGCCACAATAATATCCTAAGGATTTGTAACTTTGTATCAAAACTTATTATTGAATTCTTTATAATAAACACTTTTCTCACTGAGATGTTCCAAAAAGGAAACAATGAAATAGCAGTATGTTATGTATTGGTCAAATACTTTGTATTAGCATAAACTCTCCTTTGCGTTATGATAATTTTTCCAGGAAAACTTAGCCTTGTATTCACTTTTCCAGATGGCTTTTGCACTTTTATTAAACCGGATATCCAGTTAAACAAAAACAAGTTGTTTAATAGTTTTCATAGCAGCTGCAAGAGTGTAATGTTACTGTTTCAAATTGGAAACGCTGCCTAATCTCATGAAGTGACTTACAGCAAATTTGAACTGTGGCTTCAGTATCATGGACAGTATTTCCGAACTTAACTCTGCATGCATATGTGCATATTATAAAGAAAAGTATGTACATTTCCCCTTATAGTGTTTATTAAAGCTACCAAGTATATTTGTTCCATTATTCAGCGGTATTTGAGAGAAATCTTATGAATGGGAACAGGAGTTAGCTAGGTAGAAATGTATCTTCTATTAGTGAAAATAATAGTATGCAATTAGAATTAGCAAAACAAGAACTGCTATTACAGCTGTAAGGTTGGACAAAGATACTGCATATCAAAGCTTTTTTTTGTGAAGTTGCTTTGCTTTATACATGATGGATTTCAAATCACTGGTGGGAAATTGAAATCATTAGCACTTCTCTTTTGGATGATATGAATGCCTTCAGAGCTCAACAATGGCATCCATGGGTCACGTGCACATATGTGTTGAATATCTAGCTATATTCCTTTCCATGACTGCATGTCAGTGAACACTGCCTGACCTGAAGTATGCAGAGCAGGCAGATCATGATTTCCATCACCATGCAATGCTGATTTGATTCCAGCACTCCTATCTTGTGGCTCATTCTTGTATAACCAAGCATGCATCTTCATCAGGAAGGGCCTTCCACCAGTACTATTCAAAGGCATCACTCACCCACCTCTTGACTGGCTCTTACTGACTTCTTTGGTCTGCCTGTCCCAGTAATAATGCAAGTATTTAGAACATAGAACAATAAACACTAGAGCATTATACAGGCCCTTCAGCCCAGGATGCTGCACCGACCTTATAACCTACTCCAAGATCAACTTAACCCTTCCCTCCTACATACAACAGTCCTCCATTTTCATCATCCATGTGCCTATCTAGGAGTTTCTAAGATGCCCCTAATGTGTCTGCCTCTACCATCATCCCACATAGGGTGTTCCACACACCCATTGTGATCTGTGTATAGAAGTTACTTCTGACATTCTCTATATTTTCCTCCAATTACATTAAAATTATGCCCCCTTGTATTAACTATTTCCACCCTGGGGAAATGTCTCTAGCTATACCACATATTATCTTGTACACCTCTATCATCTCCTCTCATTTTCTTTCATTCTAAAGAGAAAAGCCTTAGTTCACTCAACCTAACTTTATATGGCATGCCCTCTAGTCCAGGTAGCATTCTTGTAAATCACCTCTACACCCTCTCGAAAGCTTCCACATCCTTCCTATAATGAAGCAACCTCTATGGTTTCTTTAGTTGTCTGTAGACAGTGCAGTCACAAGTTCTGGACTATCTTTTCTTACACTAATAATTTTGCACAAATTGTGAATGTTAATGTGCATTCCCTTTAAAATACAAAACGTCACGAGAGTACATGAAGAAGGCTTGTGGAGCTCTGTCACCTGCTGGAAGAAGGAATTATAAAGAGCTTCAATAGGGGGCCATATCCCCCCTCCAGGTAAGAAGCAATTCTCATCTGAGCATCAGCAGGAAACATGCACATGCACATCAAAGGATATCCTCACTGGAATCAGCTACTAGCTACATTGGGACAACCACATCACTAGTGGCTGTGAATGTGATAATGGCAATAAATGTCCACATATTGAGGAGCTGGAAATATTTATAGAGGCTTGCATTTTGCTCTCCTCTGTAGGACAAGAACTTGACCACCCCCCCAACCCCATATCCAACTGTATGTAGCTTTAGGCAGCAATTTGTGCAGATCTGTGCCAGGTATCCTGGTAGCTACACTAATCCTTTTATCCCATTAGTCAACATACTACTTAAATAGCACCTTCAAACCCACAATGTCTACCAGCTAGAAGGATAAGGGCATCAAAAGCAGAAGAACACCACTACCTGGAAGTTGTCCTCTACTCTGTACACCTTGCTGACTTGGAAATATGTAGCTTGATCTTACGCTGTTGCTGGGTGAAAATCATGGAACTTTGCCCTGGTAGCATTGTGGGTTCACCCATATCTCATGGACTGCAGCAGTTCAAGAAGGCAGCTTGCCACCACCATCTCAGTTGATCCAGCTTGACTGATAGCCACCCAAAAGCCATCAACTAGGGGTTAGGAATGGGCAATTAAATGTTGGCTTAGCTTGCGAAGTCCACATCCCTTGAATAAATGGGAAAGAAATCTACTCACAATGTTGACTGTCTGCAAATCACCAGAGAAACACAAAACATGACTACTGAGTGGCAAGGGGAAACTACTGACATCAAAAAATAACCAGTTACCATACATGCAGCATTCACAGAATGAAAGCCATGGTTCTACACAAAATCTGTTAGCATAGACAACAGTTGTGCTGCAGCAATGCTTCTGTTACTTGGAGCAGTTTGGTGGAACTCCTGCTCCTTATAAAGTAATTGAACATGTTGCAATCAACAACAAATAAGGCCATTTTGAAATGACAATGGAAGGTCATTGTTGAAACAGTTAAAACTAATTAGGCATAAGACAATGTCTTATTTCTCTTATGTTTTATGTTTCCTCTTACTGGTTTTCCACCCTCTCCCCACCTTCTTTATAGGACCCCTGCCCCCTCCTTCTTTAGTCCTGACAAAGGGTTTCAACCCAAAACGTTGACTGCTTCTTCAATGGATGCTGCCCGACCTGCTGAGTTCATCCAGCTTTTTTGTACATCTTGATTTGACCACAGCATCTGCAGTGCACTTTGTGTTTATTATATATCATGAAGAACTCTGACATCATTGTCCAAGAACTGAGATGACTGGCACTCAACAAGTTTAGGCAATCTTGGTTTGTGTAAGATGACTGGAGCGTTTCCTCTGTGCTGCCTGTTGAGATCACACATGTTCAAATGAATTCAAAGGTCAAGGATACTCATCATGATCTGATATCTGGAATTCAGTGATATTCAATGCTACAAACAAATCAGGAGTTGAATGGTTCTGGTGATACTCATACTGAGCATTATTTAGCAAGCTTTTCATGAGGCAGTACTGCATGATGACATCTTCAATCATTTTGCTGATGGCTGATGGGTTGTTATCAGCCAAATTGGATCAACCTGTTTTTTGTTGACAGTGGGTATCTGAGCAAATTTCCACACTGGCAGACAGAAGATATTGTTCTAAATGTACTGGAACAGTTTAGTTAAAGGCATGGCTAGATCCAAAGTTAATAAAAATGTTTGTAAAGCCTACGAACATAATATAGCTTACAAATTTTCCTGTCCTTATGTGGAGAACAATAGATCAGTTAACAAATGATGGCTGTCAGGAAGCAGTTGCAAGGTGGTAAATTATTAAAGACTATTTATTCTTTTAACCCAAAGGAGATGTTAAAAACTCAGAGTAAATCCTTGTCTTGCATGTGTTTCTAATACATGAATGTATTTGATTTACACCTTGGATTTTCCTTCCATTTGTTGAGACGTATATATTACCCAACTGATAGTATTATGACATTCATATGTGACATTCCAACAAAGTTTGACTTAGTAATCTTTACAGAAGTTGAAGCATATCAATAAATTTGGTTTTTAATCTATTTGAAATGAATTTTATTTGAAGATTTGAAATAGCTTTGAAACCTGTTACTACTGTTAATCATTATCAGTTCTCACATTCTCCTAACAGTAGTTTTGCCTGTGATGCTGAGAAAAAAAGGTCTGCCCAGAAACTGAAAGCCATTTGTTAAGCAGATGACTTACAGGTCCTATGCAGGTTTGGTTCATGTGTCTGGCTCTGAATAGGTCTTGCACAATTAAAGGCTTTTTTCCCTGCATGATAGGCCATTGCAGAGTATGGGAAGGAAAAGTCAAGGTTAGGGCCAGGGATGAAAGTAAGAGAAGACATGAGAGGGAGAGGGGTCAGGAACGTGACAAGCAAATTGGAACTGATTAGAGGGTAGGATGGTTGACAACATGATAGGGCCAGGATTGGCTGTGGACATTGATGCAAAACTATTGGTATCTGGGAGTGAGGAAGGATTCTATCCGATAAGCAAACAGGGTCATATCGGGGCAGATTAATGGCTCCAGGAGTGGGATTTGCTAATGGAGGGGAGGCCTGAGGGAGAACTGAGCAAATATATAACTTAAAATAGCTTCCTACTGCCACACTGAAAATGTAACTATATACAAAAATCCTGGACATGTTGAAACATGGAACTCACTCTGCATTTCTTGAATTCCCTATACATTTACTAACATTGACAAAAAGGTTTTGAAAGAAAATTAGTGTACTTTCTACAACTTGAAATAGATCCTCAAATATTCTATAGTATTTTATTTTTCATTGAAACTGACCATACATCACAGAAAACATTGGTATTAACAATTTTTAATTTCTAGGTTATTAATCAGTGTTTATGCATCATCACTGTTATGAAATGTTGGAAATTAGCAATAAAATGTACTAATTGAACATTTGGATTGGGTGAGCTTTATTTTAAAAGCATGTGAAATCGGAAGATATTTATGTCAAAGGCAGATAAAACTGAGCACACACTAGATCTTTTCTTCTTTACAGATAAAAATAAAATCAGAAGTTTGATCAGCAATTTTTCTGGGACTTTAATGTCCATCTGTACTGTTAATGTGTTCATTAATAGGTAGCTAACAGTGAAGAAAGCCTTGAGTACAATAATTCATCGATTTTACTTTATTATCCTGAGAAACGGATCCAGCTGAGGCTCACTTTTCTATTTAGCTTAAATCATAAACAATTATTTGCAACTATTTTGCTTTAGAATGTTCAATAAATCATTAAACTAAAGGCTGCACATTTTCAAATATGTCTGAAAATCTTTGCAAAAATATCATTCTAAGGGACCTGAAACATTAATAAAGAAAAACATAGTGGGCAATTGCCCCCTGAAATTTGGAATTAAAGCAGATTAGGTTTGAATAGTGGAGCAGGCTTGCAGGGCTATAAAGCCCACAACACTTACTGGTTCTTAGAGAAATATCTTATTTTTGTGTAACCACAGAGACAATGGGAAAAAAACAGGGAGGAGTCTGATAAAATGGAAAGTATGGGGTTAAATGTCAAAAGTCATGATGGAGCAAATCAAAACTGTGTGCTAATGAGATAAGCAAAGAAATATATGTTGGACCTGGATGATGTATTAAGGTGAACAGCAGTGCCTTTATTAACAATTGCTTTCTGAAAGCAAAAAGGAGCAGTTTGTTATCTGGAATTACTGAGTTAAATGTTTTGTCCAGAAAGTTGTAAAATGTCTAATCAAAAGGCACAGTGCAGTGCCCTGGAGCTTACATTTGACCAGTGCAGAAATCCCCATACGGCTGGAGTTTCAAATGGAAAGGAAACCAGAAATTCAAAATAATGGAAGACTTTTCAATCATAAGTGAATTTTCTCCAACCACACAACAAACTAATATTATTGGGGACATCACTTTAAAGGTTACATAGAGTCAAATATATATTTAACACAATCATGTTCTAGACTCCTACTAACTTGCAAGAATTTATTGCAACTATTTTGCATAGCAATATCTGTATTAAAAAATCAGTAATGAGAAGCAAATGCTTATTGGTGATTAATGAAAAATGTTTGCTTTCTGAAGCAAGCTGGACAACTTCATGTTGTGATGGAGAGCCAGCAGGATTGATCAAAGCAGGGCTTTCCAATTCAAAAAAGGTATAAAATATAAAGGTAATCTATGACATAAATGGACACATATGGTAGGGATGGTGGGATGGTGGGAGGAGGTGGTCAGGGTGAAAGACACTGCATCCTTTCCCCTTACCCCCTATGTCAAAAAGGCAGAAAGACAACTGATTGCCAACAACCCTTGCTAAGGCTTAGTGGGAATAAATCACAACAGTAAAACAGTCTGAGTGTCTCAAATGTTTGAGAATAAACAAAATTATTAAAACCTATGAAAGGCTATAAAAAAATCAAAATTATTTAGTGAAATCCAAGCAGTTTAAAGAATCTCTTAACGCTTAGGAGCTTAGGAGGGTTAATGGCGCCTAACGGTGACTCCTTTGCTTGCATCTTCAGAAACAACTACAAACTCCGTTTCCAGAAAAGTTGGGATATTTTCCAAAATGCAATAAAAACAAAAAATCTGTCTTATGTTAATTAACTTGAACCTTTATTTAACTGACAAAAGTACAAAGAAAAGATTTTCAATAGTTTTACTGACCAACTTAATTGTATTTTGTAAATACACACAAATTTAGAATTTGATGGCTGCAACACGCTCAACAAAAGTTGGGACAGAAGCATGTTTACCATTGTGTTACATCGCCTTTCCTTTTAATAACACTTTTTAATCATTTTGGAATTGAGGATACTAATTGTAGTAGATTTGCAATTGGAAATTTTGTCCATTCTTGCTTGATATAAGACTTCAGCTGCTCAACAGTCCGTGGTCTCCATTGTCTGATTCTCCTCTTCATGATGAGCCATACATTTTCAATAGGAGATACATCTGGACTGGCAGCAGGCCAATCAAGCACATGCACTCTGTGTCTACAAAGCCATGCAGAATGTGGTCTAGCATTGTCCTGCTGAAATAAGCATGTAAGCATGGATGTCCTGGGAAGAGACGTCACCTTGATGGCAACATATGTCTCTCTAAAATCCTAATATACGCCTCAGAGTCAATGGTACCTTCACATACATGTAACTCACCCATGCCATGGGCACTGATGCACCCCCATACCATCACAGATGCTGGCTTTTGCACCTTTCGCTGATAACAATCAGGATGGTCATTTTCATCTTTGGCACGGAGAACTCGATGCCCGTTTTTTTCCAAAAACTAGCTGAAATGTGGACTCATCTGACCACAGCACATGGTTCCACAGTCTTTCAGTCCATCTGAGATGAGCTCGGGCCCAGAGAACCCGCTGGCATTTCTGCATAGAGTTGATGTATGGCTTCCTCCTTGCGTGATACAGTTTCAAGTTGCATTTCTGGATGCAGAGACGGACTGTGTTAAGTGACAATGGTTTTCCAAAGTACTCCAGAGGCCAGGTGGCTATAATTGTCACAGTAGCATGATGGTCTCTTAGGCAGTGCCACCTGAGGGCTCGAAGATCACGCACATTCAACAGTGGTTTCCAACCTTGCCCTTTATGCACTGAGATGTCTCTGAATTCTCTGAATCTTTTCACAATATTATGTACTGTAGATGTTGAAAGACCTAAATTCTCTGCAATCTTACGTTGAGAAATGTTCCTTTTGAACTGTCTAACAATTCTCTCACAAATTTTGGCACAAAGGAGTGAGCCACGACCCATCCTTGCTTGCAAAGACTGAGCCTTTGATGGACGCTACTTTTATACCCAGTCATGATACCTCACCTGCTACCAATTAGCCTGCTTAATGTGGAGTCTTCCAAACCGGTGTTACTTGAACATTCTGTGCACTTTTCAATCTTATTTTAACTCTGTCCCAACTTTTGTTGAGTGCATTGCAGCCATCAAATTCTAAATTTGTGTATATTTACAAAATACATTAAGTTGGTCAGTAAAACTATTGAAAATCGTTTCTTTGTACTTTTGTCAGTTAAATAAAGGTTCACGTGAATTAACATATCACAGACTTTTGTTTTTATTGCATTTTGGAAAATATCCCAACTTTTCTGGAAATGGGGTTTGTATATTTCTATCTTTAATACCTCTATTTTCACCTTTCAGGGATCTTTTGAAGACCCTGACTTGGAGTTACACGCCGACTTTGGTTCTTTACCAAAATGGGACCTGCTCTCAGGGCCTCACGACTGTCTATTATTCAATATACCAAGGACACGACCTAGAAGATTAGCTCACCTTCAGAGTTTTGGGATTTTGTGGCTCTGGAGGTTGGTGCCTCAGTAGGGAATCAGTGTGTCGTGGGAGATGGAAGATCTCTGGCTGTGAGCCCAGAGACCAGAGTTCTTTGCGCACAAAGCGACCCAACAGACTTTTAACATCGTAAATCAGCGATTCGTTTGTTATATCTCCTCTCTTGCTGTGAAATGGGGATACCTCTTTTTCCCTTATTAGGGAGAGAGAGAGAGCCTGTGGTATGTCAAATTACCGGGTGAACAAGTAGACTTTGGGGTACTGCAAGTCTGTGTCTTTATTGATGCTTTGCTGCATGCTTGAGTGCTCGGTGTAGGGCGCTGATAGGTTTTTTTGCTGTTTGGGGGGGGGTTGTTGCTTTGCTGTTGCTTATGCATGGGAGGGGGAAGCTGGAGGGGGGGCTTTGGGGTTCTAACATTTAACTGTCATTCATTCTTTGGGGCACTCCTCTGTTTTTGTGGATGGTTGCGAAGAAGATGTATTTCAGGATGTATATTGTATACATTTCTCTGACAATAAATGTACCTTTGAAAGCTTTGAAGCTAATTAACGTGTAACTGAAGACTCTCACAGGTGTTCCCTAAAATGAAATTAATGGTGTATCACTGTTTGGACTAGTCACAAGCTTGTTTGGATTCCTCACCATAAGTGGTGGGGAATTACTGAAATATCAGGCTCCCTTGTTGGTCTTCTCACACAGTGTAAAAAAAATGGCAAACTACTTACCACAAATTTTGGTATTTTTCACTCACACGGAGATCTTCATATAGCCCACAGAAATGCAAGGAACAATCAGCAGTTACATGGGAAAATGTTGGTATTTCGCATGAAATTTTGCTCGTTGAGTATCAGCAAACCTATGATAGGCTTTTGATGACTTAAAAGCTATTGGGGCCATATAAATTCCTCCTCCAGCTAGTGGAAGTTGTAAAATTAATACACTGCACATCTGGTTTTCCAAGAAGCACAAAGTAAGGCTTCCTATCCATTGCTACTTGAGAGACTGTGAGGTGAAGACTACTAATAACAACAGCTCTGTAACTGTTGGGTGCTGCTCCACAGCATTACCAAAGGTCTCCAAAGGTATCCATCTTCTAAGTGCCACAACATTTATAAAGTAAGATTACCAATGAATTGGAAAATGAAGAGGAGGAGATATTAACAGGTTAGAGACATTAATGAGGTTAGCCTGAAGTAATAGGAAACCAATTAAATCAACCTTCTCTCTTTCCTCTACATGCTGTTGTCACACTGAAGATATTTTAAAAATATACCATTACTTTTTCTCATGTTGCTTTCCTAGATCATCTACTATCCCAGTAATTATAATTTCTGATTCTTGCCATCATTCTTCTTGTACCAACAGTTGGCATAAAAGGGGGAAAAAAGAATTTTAGGATTCATTTATAACTATTCATCCCCTTGGTCAGTAGGAAATTCGGGTAGGTTTGCTTCACAATCTTAAGCTGAGGAAGCAATTTCTGAGTGGAAGGAGCAACTGCGGAAACATTAAGAGTTGTGAGGCCCTTGGGAATTCCACGTCAGGATGATCCTCTGGGAGCTGGGACTACAGATGTTACTGAAACAGATGAAGCCTTGTGTGAAATGCTGCCAGCACATGCCCATTCTCAGGCACTCAGTCAAACCTCGAGATCATATGAGTGGTAAGTGTGAATGTACAGCTACCCTGAGGGGAAGTCAACTTATTGGACGTCCATGGAACCACATGACTGGCCTTGGAAATTGCAGCTGAGGTCTTGGTGCTCTGGATGGGAATAGACCATGGGGTCAGTAATGTGGATAAGATCCACTGTTGTTGTTCTTTCCAAATCATCCATAATTCTTTTCAATCTGACAGAGACAGATTGGTATAAGCACATGCCAAAGATCTTGATGACAGCAGTCACAGCTGTTGAGAGGGAGTGTTGTGCTACACTTAACCCCTGATTACTTTGGGGACTTCCCTGCAGATGGCAGTGAAAGTGCTCCTTGCTCAACACAACTGTATTTAAACAAAGAATTCCCACAAAGCTAGCATTCTCCTTCATGCTCCCACGATTTGTCCTTTCCCACCAATCAATAGTTATCAATAGCTTCTTTTGGTTTCCACTGGTCACACCTGCTACACACCTGCTCTGATGTGCTCTAGAGTGCTTCACACAAGTTATTGATGCAGTGTTAGCAATGGGTCAGTGCTTTGGAGATAGTCAATCATTTACAAAGTGTCACTAAGGTAATGAATTGAAAGAAAGATCTCTAACCATTTTCTAAACTGGGATAACTATGCATACATAGCGAGAACTCTTCCATCAAAATAAGCGAGCTTGCACAAATGCAGAGAATCCTGGTGGGGATAACAATACAACGCAAGAAAATAAATAATGTTCTTAAAGGTGTAGTGCCACAAACAAAACAGGTTCTACACAAAACTTAAGCAAACAATTGCTGAGGCAGAATGGATGAAGAAGAGACGGCCACAAAGTCCCTTCTCCCTTTATTTGGCAATCATAGTTTCAAGAGGGGGCAGGGAGTGGTCACCAAATTAAATTAATCTTCTTGAATGGAACAAAATCATTTGATGTTACAGAGCTTCATAACCCTTTCTCCATAGCTTTACACAAGCTAATCCCACAAAAACATTGAAAAGCATTACACAAATATATTTTATAAACCAAACTCCATCACTTTGCAGCATTGAAATACCAAGGTGAAGTTGTACTTCTGTGTCAAAGTATGTCTCTACCTGCTAGAGCGTGACTAAGTACTGGTGTCACTGTGCCATCACCAGAAGCAAAAATTCATGAAAAGCATCATATCTCATCCTCAATTTATAAGGGAACAAAGGAGTATCAAATCCTCTCAGATATATATGGAAAGAACCAGAAAATTTGTGACAATATACATATCGATGTTTTTGTAGATGTCTACAGATTTCTTAAAACCATATTAGAAGGAATTATTAATCTGTGCCACTGCCACAGTTCGTACAAGATGGGTGGCTGTCTTGGGAATAGAACGAATATCAAAAGGTGCTTTGCTTTGTATCTCCTGCAACAGGACATCTTTGATGTCGGCACTGAATACAAGCACTTTGATAGTTTGGGGTTTTTTTTTGTTTTGGGGTTTTTGGGGTTTTTTTCACTTCAGCTTTCCACATTTCAAAGTGTTCTCTTTAAGGAAGGATGCTCTATTCATTGGTCAACTGATCCAATTTTATAACTAACAGAACCTCATTCAGTCTGAAGGTCTAATTGCCTATTAGGCATTTTTCATCTACGAGAGCAAACCTGGGCAAGTTAAGGGATGGGTGGATGAATTATTGTAAAATTCAATATACAAGTTAAAATGGGACTTTCAATATATGCACTTAAAGGAGTGAAAATTTGTGTGCAGACTTAATTACATGCCAAGTTAAATGAACATGTTCTGACTTCCACTCTGCCCTTAAAGTCATTTGGTCCATTTCTGACACCTCAGCCCCATTTCTCAATCTCTCTGTCTCCATTACTGGAGACAAACTGCCCACTGATAACTTTTGTGAACCCACCACTTCCCACAGCTATCTTGACTATATCTCTTCCCACCCTGTCTCCTGTAAAAATTACATTCTCTTTTCTCAGTTCATTTTCTCTACCACATCTGTTCCCAGGGTGACGTTTTCCTTTCCAGGATATCAGAGACATCCTTCTTCAAAGAACGGGGTTTCCTTTCCTTCAGTATTGATGCTGCCCTTACCTACATCTCCTCCATTTCCAGAATATCCGCGTTCACTCTACCTTCCGGCTCCCTTAACCGGGATAGAGTTTCTTTTGTCCTCACCTACCAACCCACGACCCTCCGCATCCAACACACCATTTTCCACAATTTCCACCATCTTCAATGGAACACCAAAACCAAACACATCTTTACCTCTTTCCAACTCTCTGCCTTCCATAGCATTCACTCCCTCTGTGCTTCCCTTGTACATTTGTCCCTCCCCACTAATCTCCCACCTGGCACATATCTTGCAAGCAGTAGAAGAGCTACATCTGTGCATTCACCTCCATTCAGTGCTCAAAACAGTCCTTCTAGATAAAGCAGAACTTAGCATACAAATCTGTTAGTGTCATCTACTGTATCCAGTGCTCCCAGTGGACCTCTTCTAAACTGGTGAGACCCGATTTAGGCTGGGGTCGGCTTTGTCGTGCACCTCAGCTTCATCCGTTTAAAGCAGAATTTCTTGTTGGCCGACCATTTCAATTCCTATCCCCATTCCCGTTCCGACATGTCCGTCCATGGCCTCCTTTCCTGGCATGATGAGGCCACTCTCAGGCTGGAGGAGCAACACCTCATTTTCTGACTCGGTAGCCTCCGGTCTGATGGCATGAACCTCAATTTCTCCAACTTCCAGTAACCTTTTCATCCTCCCCCTTCCATCTTCTTCTTTTCTCTACGGCCTCTTCTCCTCATCTTTGCCTGGTGCCCTTTCTCCTTCTCCTTCTCCTACACCTATGACCCACTGTCCTATTAGATTCTTTCTTTTCGAGCCCCTTGTCTTTTCAACTTATCACCTCTCAGCTTCTTATTTCATTCCTCCTCCTCCACCCACCTGGCTTCACTTATCGCCTTCTAGCTTGCCCTCCTCCCCTACCCCCACCTTCTTAGTCTGGTTCTTCCCCCTTCCTTTCCTGATGAAGGGTCTCGATTTGAAACATTGACTGTTTATGCACCTCCGTAGATGCTGCCTGACCTGTTGAGTTCTACCAGTATTTTGTGTGTGTTTCTCCGGATTTCCAGCAACTGCTGGATCTCTTGTGTTTATGTTCTGACTTCTCTTTTGATTTTGTTGTAATTAATCTACACTATGAGCTAATTTACAGATCAACAGTTAATCCAATAATATGTTTTTGAAATGTATGAAGAAATCACACTCTAACAAGGAGAACATCCAAACTCCACATAAACAGCATTTGAGGTCAGAATCAAACCCAGATCCCTGGAGCCATGAGACACCACCAAGCAGGTAAAGCTTTTATTAGAGATCTTACTAGAGATGTTGAAACATTTCTGGTTTAGATTCAAACATCACACAAGAACACAAGCCAAGAGGAGCAGGGATAGACTACTTGGCACCTCAAGTCTGCCCTGCCACTCGGTATGATTTTTGTTGGTCTACTCCACATCTCAAATCTTCCTCTATGCCAGCTCCACACAGCCCTGAATGCCTTAAACTTTCAACAGAGCTTTTGATTCATTATTCTGAGAAACAAGATGGAAAGAGAAATTCAAATTGGTGTAGAGAAAGAAAGATACCATTTGCTAAAATTGTAATCCTGTCTACATTTCGTAAAGTAAATCTGATAGTGAAGTGGGCATCTGGTTTTGTGCATTTAGTGGAGGAACAAAGTACTTGAACTATATCTTAAAAACATTAAAGTGGTCAGCTTGACTCAAACAGTGCAATTGTCATCTCTTGTTTTGCTGGTAACAATTTCAAAGTTTCACACGTATATTCAAATCATTAAAGTGTCCTGGTAAAATCTAGATTTAACACATAGAGAAAAACAACTGAGGATTCCACGTGGTGCTCACTATTTAACTGCAATATTTCTACAAAGCAATAATTACCATGGGGTAACTACAATGTTTAATTCTGTGATATAGGCAAAAAAGAAAAAGCAAGGAACTTTTTAAATTTAGTTTCCCTCAGCCTTTAGAACATTCTGGTGAGCTCCTTATTAGCTATTTTTATAACATCAAGACTGCACTTCATTGCTTTCTAGATCAAATATAAAGATGGTGACCTCTGAACAGTAATCGCTGACCCACAAAATCACATTCAGTGGGGCTATAAATTTTTGGCTATTTCGTAAAAAAATCACCACCTGCAGCTTTCACCACCAATTCATAGTTCAAATCCGTAAAGTAAATAAGAATGAAATCAAGTGCCTTATTAGCAGGAACCGCACTAAGGATCTCCCAATTACCAGATACAAATGAAAACCAGATGCTCTTGGAAATAAAATATTCCATCATAAATGACTGCGAGGACATATGGTGAGTAATGAAAATGTTTTATAATGTCCATCTGCAGAAGTACTCAAACGCATTCATGTATCATAAATCACATGAGGACATCAGTGTACTAAAATAACTTTTTTGCTTTTGCTTAAAAAATTAATTCAGATAGATTAAAGCTTTTCTGGAATATTCCAGTAGGAAAGCAGAGTCAGGAACAATTTCCATTGCCTTAAAAAATTGCATTAAGGTTTACTTTTGTTCAGCTAAGCTTTTCTTAGATATCCATGTAAACCCATCGCTGATTTCGTTGATTTAAAGCGTTGAGGAAGAAAACATCAAGGTGAGTGTGGAAGGCGAGTGAGTGTTCAGTGCTGTCTAACAGCCTCTCACTCACTGCTGCCAGAGGAAGGTACATAGAAACAGAGAAAACCTACAGCAGAATACAGGCCCTTCGGCCCACAAAGTTGTGCTGAGCATGTCCTTACCTTAGAAATTACCTAAGTTTACCCACAGCCCTCTATTTTTCTAAACTCCATGTACCTATCCAGAACCTCATAAAGACCCTATTATATCTGCCTCCACCACCTTCGCCAGCAGCCCAGTCCACGTACTTACCACTCTCTACGTAAAAAACTTACCCCTGACATCTCCTTAAAACTGTGTCCTCTCATGTTAGCCATTTCAGCCCTGGGAAAAAGCCTCTGACTATCCACACGATCAGTGCCTCTCATTATCTTATGCAGCTCTATCTGTTCACCTCTCATCCCCTGTCACTCCAAGGAGAAAAGGCCAAGTTCACTCAATCTATTCTCATAAGGCATGCCCCCAATCATGGCAACATCCTTGTAATTCTCCTCTGCACCCTTTCTATGGCTTCCACATCTTTCTTGTAGTGAGGCAACCAGAACTGAGCACAGTACTCCAAGTGGGGTCTGACCAGGGTCCTATAAAGCTGCAATATTACCTCTTGGCTCTTAAACTCAATCCCATGGTTGATGAAGGCCAATGTGCCATATGCCTTCTTAACCACAGAGTCAACCTGCACAGCAGCATTGAGTGTCCTATGGACTCCGATCCCAAGATCCCTCTGATCCTCCACACTGCCAAGAGTCTTACCATTAATACTATGTTCTGCCATCATATTTGACCTACCAAAATGAACCACCTCACACTTATCTGGGTTGAACTTCACCTGCTACTTCTCAGCCCAGTTTTGCATCCTATCAATGTCCCACAGTAACCTCTGACAGCCCTCCCCACTATCTGCAAAATCCCCAACCTTTGTGTGTTTTCTCTCTCTCTCTCTCTCTCTCTCCCCCCCCCCCTCCCAAAAGAAAGTCCCTACACTTGAATGGTCTCTCTCTTTCCTTCAATGCTGTCAGAGGATGGAGCTGGGTCTGTAGTTTGTGGATTAATGATGTCTTTTTCTGCTTTCTGTTTGGTCTTTTTTTCTGTTGCTATTTTCAGTGACTTTGAATTGAGCTGGCCTACAGGTAGTGAACACCAAGCTGAAATGAATATGGACTCTTTCAATTTGTGTTTTATGCTCTGTGTTTTTCACTCGGTCTTTTTTGTTGCCATTTGTGGGATTCATTTTTTGTATGTGGGTGGGATTGTGGTTTTCTTTGTTTCGTGGCTGCCTTTGAGGAAGACAAATCTCAGGGTAGTATACTGCGTACATACTTTGAAACTTCGAAAGTACACTTTCTCACCAGATCCTTTAATTCCCTAAGCAGTCCAAAAATTCACTGATCTCAGCCTTCAGAACACTCACCTGCAATGCAGATAGACTGTTCCAAATATGTACATTGCTTTAGGTAAAGATATCAGTACTACCAGTATACAAAGATATCAGTATATAACAGCCAACCCCTATTCTGAGTTGATGAGCTCTAGCTATAGATAGTCAATCATTGCAGATAGCTTCTCACCATAGTTCCTTTTCAGAATCTGACTTCTTCAAGAGGTGGTGCCTCAAGAAGGTGGGATCCATTATTAAGGACCCTCACCATCCAGAATATATCTCCTTCTTGTTACTACCAACAGGCAGGAGGAACAAGAGTCTAAAGACTAAACTTGATGATTCAGGAAATGCTTTTACACCTCCGCCATCAGATTTCTGAACCAATGACATCATCCTCATTATTGCTTTTATTACTATTTAGCTCTATTTCAGATTTTAATATCTTTACACTGTACTGCTGTTGCAAATAAAAAATGCTTCATTTTAATGATTCTGATTCTGATATATTTTCAGTGGTAAATAAAAGTTAAGAGGTAGTTAGTTATTACCTATTATAAATAATATTATGAATATAAAAAAAACATTAATCCACTTTTGTCATGAAATCCATATAACCTGATGAGTTTTGATAGATGCAATTTTACATTTTTCATTGCCTTTGTAGTGTTACTATGTAAATCATAATAATTTGTACCAAGTGATTAAAAGTCCTTTGCAGGAGAGGGCTGGCTGCTCATATCTCAACAAGGATTGGAAGCAATTTTTAAAGGGTCAGCATTTTTAGATTAATATGTCAAACTCCAGTAACTGTACACATTTTTTCTAAATAATATTGCATCTTGAGGAACTATGAGTACTCAAGCTCCTCCTTCCATGTACATGCTGTGATATGTAGTTTAACAGTCCTCAGAGATCTCCCAGTGATTCGACTTTTTCATGGGCTAAGGATAATATTATTTTTAAGTTGACTGTATTACCACTGAGTTTATTTCATGAGAAATTACTCACGATTCAAGATTTCACATTGTATGATGTCATTCCCTGTACACAAGTGTATGAAGAACAAAATAATTGTTACTCTGGATGTGATGCAGCACAAAAAAACATAAAATATAAAGAACACAATAATAATAAATACACAATTAATGTAAATACATTTGTTAGGCTATATACATAGATAAACTGTATATCCATAAAGTGATGCTAGGCCATACATAGGGTGACTGACATGAAATAAAAAGGTGGTGGTTGAGTCTGTGGATGTAGGTGTTGATCAGCCTTACTGTTGGGGGAAAGCTGCTGGTTTTGAGTCTGGCAGTCCTGGCATGGATGCTACATAGCCTCCTTCCTGATGGAAGTGGGACAAACAGTTCATTAGCATGATGTGTGGAATCCTTCATGATGTCACTGGCCCTTTTTCAACACCTTTCTGTATATATGTCCTTGATGGTGCATAGGCTGGTGCTAGTGATGTGTTGGTCAGTTTTGACTACCCATTGCAGATCCTTGCTGACTACCACAGTGCAGTTTCTGTACCAGGCAGTGATGCAGCTTGAAGAGTACTCTCTGCTGGACATCTGTAGAATGAAGTCAGTATGGATGTGCAAAAGTGGCTAAAAGTAAATGTAAAATGTCATGAATAGTCCTTTCCTGTGTCCAAAACAGAGGAATCAGGCACAAGCTAGGAGTGTAAACAATGAATCATACGAGGATAAAGAAAACTATGAAGTGAGCAGAACAGGTCTTAAAGCAGATTAGAATATAGTCATAATAATTGTTTAACTGTAGGTGAATCAATTCACACTGATGTAAGTGTGGGTAATGAAAGACACCAGGAAGAAAGGCACTGAAATATCAGAGGTTGGAGAAACAGAAGCATGGATTGTGGTTCACTAGCAGAAACTACTGAGGGAAGACCGAAATGGACAATTTTACAAGTGGCATACACATTAGAAAGGGACAGAATCTCAATCTCAATTCCGAATCTAGTATCATGCACTTGTTTTCCATCATTTTCTGTTTAGTCTGGTTCAGCATGGGACAAAGGGCAGGAAGAGAGTTACAGTCAATGGCCAGGGAAAAAAGTTTATGATGGGGCCAAAGATTACATCTTCAGCATTTCCAATAATCAACACTTTGGAAAAGTAGAGAAGAATATTTAATC
This sequence comes from Hypanus sabinus, assembly GCF_030144855.1. NCBI lineage: Eukaryota > Metazoa > Chordata > Chondrichthyes > Myliobatiformes > Dasyatidae > Hypanus > Hypanus sabinus. The sequence goes on from NC_082709.1 coordinate 38,966,215, forward strand.
TTTCTTCTGCAGAACATAAATTCTGTTTTCTATGATTGTACTACGAAACTTTCCAAGCAAAGATCATTTAAAAACATAATGCATCGATTGTACGATGAGGTAAACCTCACAATCTACCTCATTATGACCTTGCACGTTATTGTTTACCTGTACTGCACTTTCACTATAGTTGTTACACTTTATTCTGCATTCTATTATTGCTTTACCAAATTCTCCCTCAATGTACTGTGTAATGATATGATCTGTATGAACATAATGAGTGGTTGTAGATGGGTCATATTCTGCATGGAGGTTGGTGACCAGTGGTGTTCCTCGGGGATCTGTTCTAGGACCCCTTCTCTTTGTGATTTTTATAAATGACCTGAATGAGAAAGTGGAGGGATGGGTTAGTAAATTTGCTGATGACACAAATGTTGGGGGTGTTGTGGATAGTGTGGAGGGCTGTCTGAGGTTACAGCAGGACATCAGTAGGATTCAAAACTGGGCTGAGAAGTGGCAGATGGGAGTTCAACCAAGATATGTGGTTCATTTTCGTAGGTCAATTATGATGGCAGAACATAATATTAATGGTAAGATTAATGGTAATATTAGTTAGCAGTGTGAAGGATCAGAGGGATCTTGGGGTCCTTTTCCATAGGACACTCAAAACTCCTGCACAGGTTGACTGTGTGGTTAAGGAGGTAAATGGTGCATTGGCCTTAATCAACTGAGGGATTGAGTTCAAGAACCGAGAGGTAATATTACAGCTGTATAGGACCCTGGTCAGACCCCACTTGGAGTACTGTGCTCAGTTCTGGTCGTCTCACTACAGGAAGGATGGGGAAGCCATAGAAAGAGTGCAGAGGAGGTTTACAAGGATGTTTCCTGGATTGGGGAGTATGCCTTAAGGGTATAGGTTGAGTGAAGTTAGCCTTTTCTCCTTGGAGCAATGGAAGATGAGGGGTGACCTGATAGATGTGTACAAGATGATGAGAGGCATTGATTGTGTGGATAGTCAGAGGCTTTTTCCCAGGGCTCAGATGGCTAACATGAGAGGGCACAGTTTTAAGGTGCTTGGAAGCAGGTACAGAGGGGATGTCAGGTGTAGGTTTTTTATGCAGAGAGTTTTGAGTGTATGGAATGGGCTGCCAATGGCAGTGGTGGAGGCAGATATAATAGGGTCTTTTAAGAGACTCCTGAATATTTACGTGGAGCTTAGAAAAATAGAGGGCTAAGGGTAACCCTAGATAATTTGTAAAGTAAGTACATGTTTGGCACAGCAGTTTGGCCAAAGGGCCTGTATTGTGCTGTAGGTTTTCTATGTTTCTGTGTTTAATGAAGAGCAAGTTTTTTACTTCGTATTGGTACACCCAAAAATAATAAGCCACTTCCAATTCCAATTGCACAATTTGTACTATATCACAGCCAAGTATATTTTCTACATTAGCTTTGACTATCTTGTTTTCTCCCCACTCTTCAGTATATTGTGTAATTTTCCTCAAGTAGAACAACTAAGTAGTTTTGTTTCAGAATTCTTCAAGCAGATCTATTGCAAAATTTCCAACAGGAAGCGTAGAAATCAATTTAAACTTAGTTTGTGCCATGCTCAGCTCAAAACAGGTATCCAAATCATGATACAGTATAAACCTCAGTACAACTATCTTTACAGTATATTAGCTCTGAAACAAAATTAACTTTGCAAACAAATTCAAATTAACAAATGCAAAAAAAAAATGAATGCACATTGCTGAGTGACTACAGGAAAATGAATCTCAGTATAGTATGTGGTGTACCAGGATAATAAGTATACCTTTGAACTTGGGACTATGAACTTTGAAAAATATTATAGTGAAATAACTTTAGCAATGGAATTAATTTCATTGATGATTCAGGACATGCATAATCTCTATTTCAATAAGAACCAATAAATAATTATTGAAATCATACTAAATAAACAGTACATAAGAACATAAGAGTTGAGAGTGGAAGGTAGTCTTTCAAGTCTGTTATGTCATCCAACAAGTGGTTAGAAGGGCAAATGCTGGTTTTACTGTGAGAGGTTTTGCACATAATATAAAAGGTTCATATTGCATTCATGTGGCACTTTGATGGGACAGTACCTAGAGTGTTTTTTTATGGTTTTGAATTCCTTACCAAAATAAAGTATATTACCACTGAGAGTTCAGAGAAAAAATTCACTGGACTAGTTCTTGGGAAGGTGGGTTTGCAAACTGAGGACAGATCAAGTGGACTAGTCATATGTTCTCAAGCATTAAGAATGAGAGAAAATCACATTGAAACTTGTAAAATGCTTACAGGGCTCAACATGGGACATGGAGGCAGAAGTCCTTCTGAACATCAACATTTCAGAGTCTGATCATCAACTACTGTTAAAAATTACTGATTTTCTATTTTATATTCCAATATTAATGGCTCCACATTTTTCACATTATATTACATCTTCCAAACTCTCACTAACTCACTTAACTCGTCTATATCTTCTTCAAGCACTTTGCATTCTCCTCACTGCCCCTTTGCCAGATGATTGACTAGATTACGAATAGCTTGTGACCAGCCAGCAATCCCTGAAATATCCCTTTAATGACTGCCTGCCAACCTGAGAAAGACACATTTATTCTCATTTTTTTTGTTTCTGGCTATTAACTCTAGCATTCAATTCATGCCAGTATATCACTCTAAGCTTTATCTTGTACACCCTCCTGAGCCAAACCTTATGGAAAACTTTCTGAAAATCTAAAAACAGCATGCCAAATACTGCATACCTCATCCTTTCACTGAGTAGCCAAACATGACTTTAATCTCAAAAATCTATGCCAAATACGCTCAATTCTATTTTTCTTTTGAAATATATTCAGTTATAACCTCATTCTTAGTCTTCCTTCTTTGTTAAATAGTAGGGTCACATTTAGTATCTTCCAATCCACAGGAATGGTTCCAGAATCTTTACAAGTTTTGAAGATGGTAATGAATACATTCATGACTCCATTATATAATAGATTTCAGCAATTTTTCCTACTATTTAAGCCAGCAGGTTGATACATTCCATTTTCTGAACAGTGGAGCAACAACATAATCTGAAGGATTATTTTGGAAATGTTGGAAGCACTCAGGAGGTCAGGCACTATCTGAAGAGAGAAAAACAGTTCATGTTTCATGTCCTTCATTCCAAGTTTTTTTTCCCATAACTAGGCTCCTTGATTCAGTGTCAATAAAATTGGACTGCACAAGCTGGGTTGAGTTTATATTCTCAATTAATAAAGCAGATTCATTTCTTTACAGAAATAGATCTAACGATACAATTTGTTTAGGCCATATCCACAGAAAATGTCAAGAAAGATGAGGAGAGGAATCTCAGTAAGATTCCTAGAAGAGGAAAGGGCAGAAGGAATTTCCCCAGTAAGGCACAAATGGAACCTTTCTTAACAGAGCAATTGCTCCTTGTTACCTTAGTACAGGGATGGCTAACATTTACATTCCATGCGTCAATTTTTTCACGCACGAGTTCAGATTGGCCATGCAATTTTTGTACCCCCACTCAATTCTGGTAAAAATATGTTAATATAGACATATTTCGCATTTTTACATGATATTTTGATTTAATATAAAAACAAAATAAACATTACTTACCTTAATGAGACTTATAACAAATATATTTTGTCTTCTTTTGGTTTCTTCCTTTTTCTTAATCACATATTCTTTCCGTAACTCGGACCCAAGCACTAGCTTCAGTTTTCCTTCTATTTCAGTCTGATGTTGTGTTTTATAGTGTCTATTAAGATCATCTCTTCTATTATATGAGGAATGGTTTTCACAAACAATGCACAATGGTTTTCCTAACAGACTGGCTATAAATAAGAACTCATTTTCCCACTGTTCATTGAATTCACACTTACTATCACTTTCTGCTTTTCTTTTACTCATTTTCTTTTGCACTGTGATAGGTAACTGAATGTAAAAACAAGGCTTAATTCTCGAAAAAGTACAAAGCTGCTAATGTTCACAAAGGATGAATGAAGCACAACTGCGTAGCTCACGAGTGCCAATTGTAAACTGACTGGCAAAAACCTACTACGGGCCGCCGGTGCAGACGCCTGGCACCTCAGGATCAAACAAGTATCAAACGTGTATTGAACAGTTATGGAATGACTGCAGAACAAAAGTCCTTCTTTCCTAGATTGACTCATTGAACATTTGTAAAAATTGAAAACAGAATAATGTGAAAGAAGATAACATTCACCAAAAAATGTGCATGAAATAATAAAATCGCTAAGAATAATTGCTAAGTTTTAGATTTATTCTCAGTAAAACCCATTTCTAGCTCTAAGCTACTTGGATTCCTGTTATAGATTTTTTTCCTACAAATCGGTTTTTGCTTAATACTTCTTGCATGAGTAGGCTTACTTTTTTATTATTATCACTGGGGTGCAATGCGCCACTTCTAATCATACAATTGCGCCACTTTTGGCACATCAAGGAAAGGTGATAGACAGATGAGAAAAAAAGGTAAGAGGCCAGAGCAGGGATTTGAAGAAGAGGGAAGGGGGGAGGGGAGAAAAACATTGCCAGAAGGAGAACTTGATATTCATGCCATCAGGTTTAAGGCTACTTAGATGGAATATGAGGTGTTTCTTCTCCTCCCTGAAAGTGGCCTCATCATGGAAAAAGAATAGGCCATGGACTGACAAACTCCTAATGAACAGAAATGAGGATAGGAATTAAAATAGTCAGCCACGGAGAAATTCCGCTTTTGGCAGATGGGGCAGAGGTGCTTGACAAAGTGGTTCACCAATTTACATCAGGTTTCACCAATGCAGAGTAGACTGTATCGGGGGTAAGGCATTTCTGTTACTTGCAGGGATATGTACCGGAAGGAGATTAGTGAAGAGGGACAATTGGACAAAGGAAACCCAATTCTTTGAAGAGGGAGGACATTTCTGCATCTCTGAAGCCCCGGAATGGAAAACCTCATCCCGGGAACAGATGCAGTGGAGACAAAGGAACTGAGAAAAGGGAATAGCAATTTCATTTCGTCCACCATCGATACTGCCCTCACCTACATCTCCTTCATTTCCCTTACTTTCCAGAAGAGTTTCGACCCAAAATGTCAACTGCTAATTTATTTCCATAGATGCTGCCTGACTAGTTGATGATTAACACATATGTGGCTTCAACTGTAGTGCAGAATGCATCCATAAGCTCTCACACCATGAGAAGTTCTGACTCAGCAACGTAACTGAGCAAAAAATTAGTTTGCTGAAGCAACATTTCTGCTGTCTGGACTCTTTGAATGTAAATTTCAACAAGGTCTAATGAGTGTTGCCCAATTTTTGATGGCTTGCTTTTCCTTCTGCAGTTTATATATAGGCTTAGTTTTCCCCACCAACAGCAGAATAAAAAGAGAAGAGAGATGTAATGTCAAACAGATCTTTTTAGCTGCATATTCAAGGAGACGTATTGTTTTCCAAATGCAGTGAAGAGAACCCAGCAGCAAATTACTGTACTACAGCCCAGTAACTGTCTCAGTCAGTGCTCACACACCACAAACTCTGGACAACATCTTGTTTTACATAACACTGAGGAAGGTTATAAATAGTATAGATACCATTAGAGTTCATAGAAAGAAAAAGATTTCAAAATTAGTGAATTACTAATAAAGACATCAATATGAATATTGACATAGCTACTGACTGCTCCATTATGAGAAGGAGAACGCAAGACACTATTTGGAAGGAACACATTACCTGGAGGATATATTTGGTCAAGACCCTGAGAATACCACGGCAAATGGAATGTGCTGCCACTCTGTAATGAGCAAAAGGAAAGGCTACTAATTAAAGTGGTATCTTTTAAGCATTAACGCACAGAAGTCCTTGGGGTGCAAGTCCATAGTTCCTTGAAGGTGGCAGTAGGTAGGTTAGTGAAGGAGGCATTTGGTATGCCTGCCTTCATAGGCTAAGGCATTGAGTGCAGGAGTTGGGTTATCATAGATGCAGCTGCACAAAACATTGGCTAGATCACACTTGGATATTATGTACACAGTACAGGAAGGGTATGCAGGATAGATTCATCAGAATGTTGCCTGGAATGCGGGGCAGTAGTTACAAGGAGAGAGTGGATAGACTGGGTTTATTCTCATAGTGTTTCTTCTGTGCCCTTCTCAGTGCATGTTGACACCAACCATATGCTAAAACCTGTTTCCAATGTTCCAGAGGAACAGGAAGAGTGATTAGTGATGGTGTGGAGAGTGACATGAAAAACCTATTGTTTGTGCTTTATGTGTATTGGTAACTTTGCTCAGATAATGAAGAAGGCACTGACGAATATATAATCATACATATATAATAATATAACATACATATATAATAATATAATATACAATCATTGCTTTCGGTAACTAGTGTGACCCCCATGTACAGCAATGACTTCAACCAAATATTTCTGGTAATGGCTGAGCAGTCCTACACATTGGCCTGAAAGAATATTAAGCCATTCCTCCTTCCAAAACTGCTTCAACTCTAGGATGTTGCTGGGCTTCCTTGGATAAACTGCTTGCCTCAGGTTCTTCCACAACACTTCTATAGGATTAAGGTCAGGACTTTGACTCGCCCATTCCAAAACATGAATTTTCTTCTTTTTAAACCATTCTTTTGTTGATATACTCTTGTCGTTCAGATTATTGTCTTGTTCCATTATCCAACTTCTATTAAGCTTCAGGTGATGGATTGCTACCCTGACATTCTCCTGCAAAATGTCTTGATACAATTTGTTTCCTCGATGACTGCAAGGTGTCCATGCCCTGAAGCAGCAAAATAGCCCCAAACCATAATGCTCCTTCCACCATGCTTCATAGTTGGGATGAGGTTTTGGTGCTGGTCTACAGTGCCCTTTTTCTTCCAAACATAGTAATATGTATTTCTATCAAAAAGTTCAACTTTTGTCTCATCTGTCCACAGAACATTTTCCCAGAAGTGCTGCAGAACATCCAGGTGGTCTTTGCAAACTTGATACATGCAGCAATGTTTTTTTAGAGCAGTGGTTTCCTCTGTGATGTCCTTCCATATACACCATTCTTGTTCAGTTTTTCTTTATAGTGGACACATGAACAGGGCCTTCAGCTGGTACCCTTGGATTCTTTTTCACCTCCTTCAGCATTGCACATAGTGCTCTAGGTGTGACCTTTGCAGGATGCCCACTCCTAGGGCAGAGTAGCAACAGTGCTGAATTCATACTGACAGTACTGACAATTTCTCTTACTGTGGACCGATGAACACTCAGGTCCTTAGAAATGCTTTTCTAGCCTTTTTCAGCTTTATGCATCTCTACAATTCTTCTTCTATGGTCTTCTGAAAGTTGTTTTGATTAAGACATGGAGCACATAGACAGATCTTTCCTGAGAAGAGTGGGCTTTGTTGGTAACCTGACTTTGTGTGTCTTTTTTATAGGGCAGGGCACCTCTACAACTCACACCTCCAATCTCACCTCATTGTTTGGAATACCTGACTCCAATTAGCTTTTGTAGAAATGCAATACCCCAGAGGTTCACATACATTTCCTAATAAGTACATGTAATATTGGATCATTTTCTCAATAAGTAAATGAACAAGTGTAATGTTTTTGTGTTTTTAATTTAATTGGGTTCTCTTTATCTAGTTTTAGGACTTATATGAAGATCTGATCAAAGAAATAGAGAAAATTCTACAGGGTTCACAAACTTTCTAGCATCGCTGTATACTTGCTACTGACCACAACCTCTTCTTGGCCATTCTGGGACTGTAGTCAACTTTTCACATAATAATGACATCTAAAATGCAGAGATAAGTTATCTTTACAACTCAAAACAAAATTATATTGAGTACATTGTAACCAAAAAAAAACTCTTGTAGATGTCTTATTTAGGCAGTCTGATATTCCACGGGTGATAAAAGATGATTTCAGATTAGTGATAATCTGAATCTGATTTAACATTAGTAATAAAAGACATTGCAAACAAAGATTGTAAAGGAAGTCCATGCAGGACACTTGAGTGTAGTGAATATGAAGACTATAGTTAAAATCAGAATCAGGTTTATTATCACTGACATGTGATGTGAAATTTGTTAATTTAGTAGTAGTAGTTCAATGCAGTACATAATATATAACAGAAAAAAAATAATAAAGTAAAAATAATAATAAATAAATCAATTACAGTATATGTACGTTTGTATATTGAATGGATTAAAAACATGCAAAAACAGAAATACTGCATATTTGAAAAGTGAGGTAGTGTCCAAGGGTTCAATGTCCATTTAGGAATCAGATTGCAGAGGAGAAGCTGTTCCTGAACTGCTGAGTTGGTGCCTTTAAGCTTCTGTGCCTCCTACCTGATGGTAACAGGGAGAAAAGGGCACACCCTGGGTGCTGGAGGTCCTTAATAATGTATGCTGCCTTCCTGAGACACCACTCCCTAAAGATGTCCTGGGTACTTTGTAGGCTAGCACCCAAGGTTTACAACCATCTGCAGCTTCTTTTGGTCCTGTGCAGTAACCCCTCCATTTCAGACAGTGATGCAGCCTGTTAGAATGCTCTCCATGGTACATCTATATAAGTTGTTTTCAGTGTATTTGTTGACATGCCAAATCTCTTCAAACTCCCAGTGAAGTATAGCCACTGTCTTGCTTTCTTTATAACTACATCGGTAAGTTGGGACCAGGTTAGATCCTCAGACATTTTGACACCCAGGAACTTGAAACTGCTCACTCTCTCCACTTCTGATCCCTGTATGAGGATTGAAATGTGTTCCTTCATCGTACCTTTCCTGAAGTCCACAATCAGCTCTTTCATCTTACTGATGTTGTGCCAGGTTGTTGCTGCGGCACCACTCCACTAGTCTCATGTCTCATTCTCGTCACCACCTGAGATTCTACCAACAATGATTGTATCATCAGCAAATTTATAGATGTGTATATAGCGAGTAGAGCAGTGGGCTAAGCACACACCCCTGAAGTGTGCTAGTGTTGATAGATAGCAAGGAGAATATGTTATCACCAATCCACACAGGTTGTGGTCTTCCGGCTAGGAAGTCGAGGATCCAATTGCAGAGGAACATACAGAGGCCCAGGCTGCAGCTTCTCAATCAGGATTGTGGGAATGATTGTATTAAATGCTGAGCTATAGTCAAAGAACAGCATCCTGACGTGGGTGTTTGTGTTGTCCAGGTGGTCTAAAGCCGTGTGGAGAGCCACTGAGACTGTGTCTGCCATTGACCTAGAAGACGTGTCTAGTGACCAGACACAGACATGAGAGACAACCTGAAGTAAAATAAAAGAAAGTTGCATTCTGCAAACAGAAGACAACCCTCTTGAATTTCACTTCAGGTGTGGAACTGGACCGCAGGAGCATTTCAGAGAGTGCACATAGAATATTGTGAAAAAGGTGGGGAAAACCTTTTTAGCATCAATCAACAATCATTTGAAGAGGCTCTGAGTAGAGACACACTGCACCAGAATATTTGCAAATGATAATGGTCCACAGTTTAGATTGCTTTGTTTATACAAGTTATGAATGGTAATTAAAAACCACTTCACCTCTCCTTAACTTCAAATGAGGAAGTCAGACGGTCAGCTCACAAGATTATAGAGGCATTGATAAAATGAGTCCTGGAAGGTTATTAAAATATCACTATGAAACACTGACATTTTTCCATAATAAATAGAACAGCAACCCACTCCTTGGAAGGAAAATCTCTTGTAAAATGCTTATGTACATTTATGAACTTGGTCAAATCTTGTTCACCCCAATTGGGAAGGAACAGTGCAGGAAAGATAATAAACAAGATAAATATCACAACTGAAACTGCTAGAAAAAGAGACATTGACTATTTGGTGAAGTGTGTTGGCTGGGTTGGAGTTGAGAAGATGGGATGTAAATAGTTGGAAGCATATGATTCTAAAGAATGATTTCAGTAACATTTGGTGAGGGTCAGGAAAACCCATATAGAACGCTTGATTCTGGAAAGGTGTTGTTAGTAAAAAGTACACCAAAGGTGAATGTATAGTCTGCATGACCATAAGAATAAAAGTGTAGAATAGCAAAAGGCAAGTTTCCAAATTATAGTGCATGATAAAGTCAACGGACCAAATCTACTTGTGAGATTAGCAAAGAAATTGGTGCATTTGAAGATATTGCTAAAGTTGATCTAAAACAAGAGGAGCTAAAACCTTTTTGTGAGAAGAATCAAGAGTTGTTAACATCATTGAGTTTGTCAACGGATGATTATTATATAACATATGGTGGATCCTCAGGTTCAACATAAGTGTGATCAATTCTACTGCAAATATCCCTGAGAATTTAGACCTGTGACAGGTTGCATTTATAAACATGTTAAATGATTCACGTTCTTGAAGTGAAAGGGGGGAGGGAGCAGTCCCATATAGACCCAATGGCCACTTTATCGGGAACCTTTATTAGGTTCGTGGTCTTCTGCTGCTGTAGCCCATCCACTTCAAGGTTCAATGTGTTGTGCATGCAGAGATACTTCTCCGCACAGCACTGCTATAATGTGTCATTATTTGAGTTACTGTTGCTTTCCTGTCAGCTTGAACCAGTCTGGCAATTCTCTTCTGACTGCCCTCATTAACAAGACATTTTTATCCACAGAACTGCTGCTCACTGGATGTGCTGTTTTGTTTTTGGTTTTCACACCATTCTCTGTAAATTCTAGAGACTGCTATGCATGAAAATCCCAGGAGATCAGCAGTTTCTGAGATCCTCACTGTTTAGCATCAACAATCAATCCAGGATCAAAGTCATTTAGATCACATCTCCCCTTTCTGATGTTTGGTCTGAACAACAACTTAACCTCTTGGCCATGTCTGCATGCTTTTATGCATTAAGTTGCTGCCATGTGATTGGTTGATTAAATATTCACATTAATGGACAGGTGTATATAACATGGCTTTGCCAAGAAAACCAATAAGCCAATAAGCACAAGAATGTGGAAAGGTTCAGAATTCAGCAAAAAGAAAGGCCAAGGAATTGAGGTGGAAAGTAGAATATCAGAATATCTAGTGAGAAACAAATTGTGGAAATAAGGAAATGACAGAGAAATTGAACAAGTGTTTTGTGTTTATTTTCATGCTAGGTAACACAGAAAACCTCCTGGAAACAGCAGAGATCTACAGGTCTAGAGTGAATTAGTTAGAAATTAATATTGGAGAAATAAATTGGGCTCAAAGGTAATAAATCTCCAGCACTGATGACCTGCCTCCCAGGGGAACTTGAAGACATAATTGAAGACAGTGCATCGGCATTGGTTGTATCTTGCAAAATTACAAACATTCTAAAACAGCTGTTACAGATTGGGTGATAGTATATGTTACCAAAGTGTTTTTAAATGAAGAAGAAAACAGCTACCAGTTACATCAACAGTTGCCCTAATCAGATACCAGAAACTGATTACTGTTACCAGGTAGAGTCAGCATGCTTTTATGAAAGGACAATATTTGACTAATTACAGAGTTGTTTTTTGAGGTTGCAACTACAGTAGAAAAGAAAGACGAAGCAACTGATTTAAGGTATTTGTGCTTTAGGATACCCTTTGATAAGATGCTACAAAGACGTTGTTAAAACAAATCAGTGCTCACAGTATGGGAGGGATAACACATTGGCATTGATTGACAATTATGTAATGGACAGAAAACAGACAGGACAGATAAACAGGTCATTTTCTGAATGGATTGAAACTGCACTGGCACAGAAAGATATACACACTCCACACTGACAGGACTGTAGATAGGACTGGACACAGATCGTTGGAACTGTAAGGAGCTGCATTACTTGCTGCAATTCTCAGTGACTGGCTGAGTGAATCATGTAATTTATCCAAGTTTGCTAATGATACCAAGATATGTCATGGTGTGGGCTGTGAGAGTGATGCAGAAAGGTTTCAGGAATGATGTGTACAGGCTAAACAAGTGGACAAGAACATAGCAGACAGGATATAATGTGGAAAAATATGAACTGGGCAATATTTAAAAGGCGGAGTGTTTTTTAGAAGTGAGGGGTTGAAAAATATTGGTGTTCAGAGAGACCTAGGTGTCCTTCCACACAGAATTGTTGAAGGTTAACAGACAGGTACAGCAAACTAGAAAGACAGAGGAAATGCTGGTCCTCCTTGTAATCAGATCCAAAATCAAAATAGCTATGTTATACTCTAATTTTGCAGGGCCCAGGTGAGAATGCACCTAGAATATTATGCAGGTCTCGTTTCTCTACCTAAGGAAAAATATATTTGGATTAGAGGGAGTAGAGTGAAAGTTCACTGGATTGATTGCTGAAATGGTGAATTTATCAAACAAGGAGAGTTTTAAGCAGACTAGGCTCATATTCTTTTGCATTCAGAAGGATAAGAGGTGATGTGATTAAATATACAATATTATTACGTGAGTTGACAGGTTCTTTGTAGAGTTGACATTGCTCCTGGCTGGAGTATCTAGAAATAAAGTTCACAGTTGCATAATAAGGGGTTCATGGTTCAAGACAGAGATGAGGAGAAATTCATTCAGCAAGATAGTAGTGAGTCTTTGTGTATTTTGTGAATGACTGAAAAGCCTCAATCACTCTGCATATTCAAAACAGAATTTAGAAAGCTTTTTTAGATATCAAAATAATTAAGGAATATGGTTAGTCCATGAAAGTAGCCCCAAGGTGAAAAATCAATGATGATCTTACTGAATGGTGAGCAAGTACAGGGGGGCAAATGCCCTATTCTTGTTTCTGTTGCATGTGTTCTTGTACAATATAATACTTCACACATGTATAAGCATACTGTTATGAGCTTGGCTTTTGGTTAAGTATTCACAGTGCACACTTATCTTACAGCAAGTATTCCTCATTCTACCAAACTTCCCAATTACCCTTGAATCTATCACAGATCATCTCAGAGCCTGCACCATGACATTTGACAAATAAAAGAACCCAAATAATCATTCCAACTTATAATGTTTGCACTCAAAACATAAAGCAAACAAGCCATAAACTAATTATCCTTGTCCCTGACTTTTGTCCTTCCTGTACCTTTGTCATCACTTCTGAAGTGTCATCCTTCTTCTGGAAGTGTGGCTTCCCTTCTTCTAATGTTGATAGAGCCCTCACACATATTCCCCCCATTTCCCACGCATCTACTCTGACTTTCCCTCTCCACCCTTCCCAGGAAGGACAACAAGAGTTCCCTTTGTCCCCACTTTTCACTCAAGCAGCCCCCATATTAAAAGCATCATCCTTCACTATTTCTGCCAGCTCCAACACAATCCCACCACTAGTCACATCTTCCCTTCCTTGGCCTTTCTGCTTTCCACTGGGACTACACTCTTCAGGATACCCTGGACCATGCATCCCTCCCCACCTACCCCTTCCTGTCTTGTGGCAAAAGGGGGGGGGGGTATAACACCTGTCTCTTCACCTCCTCCTTCACCACCATCCAGGAATCTAGCCAGCTCGTCCAGCTGAAGCAGAGCTTCTCTTGTAGCTCTTCCAGCCTGGTCTACTGCATTGGCTGCTCACTATATGGCCTCCCGTACGTTAGTGAAACCAAGCATAAACGAGGCAACAGTTTTGCAGAGCACCTGCACTCTGTTCGCAATGGCCATCTTGAGCTTCCAGTTGCATGCCATTTTAACTCTCCTTCACCCTCCCATACCGTCCTACTTGTCTTCTCTATTACTACAGAGAAGCCAAACAGAAACTGGAAGAATCTCTTACTCCACTTTGGCAGATTACAACCCAATGAGCATTGTATTTTCCAATTTTAGGTCACCAATACTACCAATGGTCCCCTTGGCACTTACTTGTCATTCACAGTAGATTTTTCTCCCTTTTCTTATTCCTTCTATCGCCTCCCTTTACCTGGCTCCATCTGCCCATCATCTCCTCCCCATCTGGTTCCACCTATCACCACCAGCCTCCATCTCACCCCTCCCTACATTTTGGTCCCTCACAGTCCTAACGCATAGTTTCAACCTGAAACATTGCCTCCACAAATGCTTTATCCACCATGTTCTTCCAGCGCCCTGATTTTATTTGCCTTTCCTATAGTTTTTACACAATACATCCCAATAGGCTCAGCCTGGTTGGTAGAAGGTTGCTCAGTGGTAGAGGAAGAAGCTACAGACATTCTTTCGAATGTCTTATGGTCTTATGGACTTTCAGAATTATCTCAACCAGCACTGGGTAAAAAACAGCTGGCTAAAAGTGCCAGCTGCAGACTGTATGGTCTCAAAATGTCCAACAGCAGTTTGCTGATACATACCATCAACATGGGTATGGACTGGCATTTTTGAAGTCCTAAAAAGTGCTGCCATCCTGCAAGAGACCAACAAATCAATGCTCCCAGTGAGAAACTGACAATTTCCTCAGAATATTGCCTCAGGATTTGTGGTAAGCTGTTGGAATGCTTCTACACTGATGATGGTAGCAGTCATTGCTTACATGGTAGCAATATTTTGTCCTATGTCTGAACTTCCATTACACATGCTGGGAAGTTAATAGGTACTGCAGTGATAGCTGAGATATGACACTATCATTGGATCTGGAAAAAAATCTTGTCAGAACCAAAGGGTTCAGGCTCCAGGCAAAGCCACGGGCAGGGTTGTAATTGGCTTTCTCCCTGTTACCTGACATTTGACGTATGGTTTTCAACAGGCTTTTTGCTATAAATATACATCATCTGACTCCTCTGGAGCTGAACTCATATGATCATTACATCTGTAGAACAAACACTTGGGCTTTTTTGTTCCTGATATAAAAACAGAAATAGCTGCAAACGGTCAGCAGATCAGACGGCATATAAAGAGAGAAACAACATTAAGGTCTTAGGTCAATGGCAATCTTTTGGAACTAAGGGGAGTTAGAAACAAAGCAAGTTTTAAAGTTGCAGAGAGTGAGAAAAAGGCTGGAGGAAATGAAGGGGGATACAAGGTGAAGAGAAGGAGAGATTGAATTACAGAAAGAGTGGTGGTGCCAGAAGAGGGTAGTAGAGAGTAATGATCAACAAAAGCTATGCTGGACAAAGCACAAACAGAAGACAAATGAAACTCAAAAGAACAGATGAGGGGAGACTGCTGAAAAGATCAAAACAATGCTAGCAAGTTGAGATGTATGACTCAGTTGACTGGTTATCTGAAAATGTTGAACTCAATGTTGCATCCCGAAGGCTGTAACTTAATAAATCAAGAGCTGAGACTCTGGTCCTTGAACTTGCATTAGAGTGTCAGTGCAGGAGGTGTCAGAGTGGGAGTGATGTGGAGAATTAATGTGACAGGTGACTAGAATGGCAGAGCCATTCTTGCAGATTGAACCGAGGTGCTCTGAAAAAGTGATTAGCTTCTGGGAATTTGGTTTCCCCATTACAGAAGACCACATCATGATCCAGAGATGTAGTACATTAAAATGGGAAGAAGTTAAAGAGGAATACTGTTTCACCTGGAAGGAATGCTTGGATCGCTAGATTACAGAATTAGATGAGATAAAATGACAAGTTTTGCATCTTCTGTGGTTGCAGGGGAGCATGCCTGCAATGCAATGTCCTGAGATATAGATGGAAATAGAAGGATGCTGAAGACTATTGTGAAATAAGCATTCCTTTTGGATTACTGGAAAGTGAATAGAGGAGGAAATGAGTTGGTGGCATCACTATTTCTTCAGCCCTGGTAGAAGCTCATGTTCTCAGTAACTCTAAGATTCTGCCTCTAACTATACTCTGCAGAATGAGATGCCCATATCCAAGATGCCCATATCTCTTTCTCAGCACAATACAGGCCCTTTGGCCCACAATGCTGTGACGATATGTCCTTACTTTAGAAATTACCTAGAGTTACCCATAGCCCTCTATTTTTCTAAACTCCGTGTACCTATCCAGGAATCTCTTAAAAGACCCTATCGTACCCGCCTCCACTTCTGTCACTGGCAGCCCATTCCAAGCACTCATCACTCTCTGCGTAAAAAACTTACCCTGACATCTCCTCTGTCCCTACTTCCAAGCACCTTAAAACTGTGCAACTGTGCCCTCTCACGTTAGACATTTCAGCCCTGGGGTAAAGCTTCTGACTATCCACGAGATACCTTTAATATAATATTCTGCCATCACCACCTCACACTTAACTGGGTTGAACTCCATCTGCCACTTCTCAGCCCAGTTTTGCATCCTATCAATGTTCTGCTGTATCCCCTGACAACCCTCCACACTATCCACAACACCCCCAACATTTGTGTCATCAGCAAATTTACTAACCCATCCCTCCACTTCCTCATCCAGGTCATTTATAAAAATCACAAAGAGAAGGGGTCCCAGAACAGATCCCTGAGGCACACCACTGGTCACTGACCTCCATGCAGAATACGATCCATCTACAACCACTCTTTGCCCTTTGTGGACAAGCCAGTTCTGGATCCACAAAGCAATGTACCCTTGGATCCCATACCTGCTTACTTTCTCAATAAGCTTTATATGGGGTACCTTATCAAATGCCTTGCTGAAATCCATATACACTACATCTTCTACTCTACCTTCATCAATGTGTTTAGTCACATCCTCAAAAAATCCAATCAGGCTCATAAGGCAGGACCTGCCTTTGACAAAGCCATGCTGACTATTTCTAATCATATTATGCCTCCCCAAATGTTCAGAAATCCTGCCTCTCAGGATCTTTTCCATCAACTTACCAGCCACTGAAGTAAGGCTCAGTGGTCTATAATTTCCGGGGCAATCTCTACTCCCTTCCTTGAATAAAGAAACAATATCAGCAACCGTTCAATCCTCTGGAACCCCTCCTGTCTCCATTGATGATGCAAAGATCATCACAAGAGGCTCAGCAATCTCCTCCTTCACCTTCCACAGTACCCTCAGGCACATCTTATCCAGTCCCAGTGACTTATCCAACTTGATGCTTTCCAAAAGCTCCAGCATATCCTTTTCCTTAAGCTTGCTCAAGCTTTTCAGTCTGCTGTAAGTCATCCCTACAATCACCAAGATCCTTTTTCGTAGTGAATACTGAAGCAATTATCTAGAGCTATTCGACAACTGAGGTCATCACTCTTCCTCCTGCTCAACCAAAGTTTAATCCACTTCTAAAAATCCATAGGTTGGCTTACCATATCAATTCAGTATTAAGCAGTAGAGCCATGTTTAACTGGTTGCTTAGCATATTGGATCCACTGGATGAATACTAAAGTGAAATGCATCATCTTTGAGCTGTGTGGACAGTAAAATAATGACAGTAAGGTAGAAGCATAAATCTTACATGCATCCTTCACTGTGAACTACATCACCCGTCAGAATCCCTAAGCATGGTTTATAGCAATATTCAATTCTCCCCCATTCAATTTCACAAAACCTCTACTCTTTGTTCGCTGGGTATTTGTCGGAAGTGATTTAATACCAGCATTTGATTAATTGATCTTTATGTGAACATCACAGATAACAACTGGAATCCTGAAAGTGCTGGCTCTAAATATGCTTACATTTAATCCTAAAAAACTAACAAGCAATGAAAACTGCTTAAATATAAATAAAGTTAGCTTTGTATACATTTTTGCTTATGACATAATCTTACAATTAAATGGATTTAATTAGGTGACCTTAATGCTTTCTTAGAAACATTGGTTCTTATAAAAGAAGTGAATTACTAGTTGAAAATTCAGGTGAAGTCCAAAATTCCAAGAAGATGTAAAAGCTTTGTAAAGTCTTGTTTCCCTGAACCTTGTTAAAAGTTCCTCTAGCCATCTGCAAGTATCTGTCAATGCTCCTAATTTAATGAAGGCATAGAGCGCTAGCAGTAATTGTAAACTTAGGAATGTGGGACCAGCTAACAGCTAGCTGAGTAGGCACTGACTATTTCCAGGTGTTAAGTAAATGTGCCCCTTTGCCCCCACCCCCTCCCCTCACCTCCCACCCCCATGATTCTTTTCTCTCTTTATTTGCTCGATTTCTTTAGTCACTGACATCACACTGCAATTTACGTTTGGAAGTTATCACAAGCAAATAATAACACATGTTACTTTCTTCCATGGTATCATGACTAAGGGTTGGTGTTAGGCAGTCAGTATAACTGCTCAAGAAACTATTGAAACATTTTTATAGGCTAGATGATGGTGTAGTCCGAGTAACCATTTAGATATTAGACAATAAGTGGTTGCTTTTTGCTTTTAAAGAACATAGTAATTCTTTCTTGCAGATGTTTGCATTAACAGGTGAGCTGTTCAATGTCTTAGCAGAAGTATTCAAAGCTGTCCTGCTGGCATGGCCTCTGCATGGGTGTTTAAATTTCGCTGTGCAGGCTCCTGTTTCAGCTTGTTAAGGCGAGTAGCAGCTGCTCAGCTTCCGCTACTGTGTCTCCCTGATGCACATCACTGACCACGGTCTCATAATAGCACTCTGTTTGCTTTTCTCTGCCCTGCCATTGTTACCCTTCCATGCAGCTTATTGAAACCAGAACACCTGCTGCTCCAGCTCATAATTATGTGCTGTCAACTTGCCCCATTTCCTTAACTATTGGTCCTTCATTCTATGACTAATATAAAACCAGAAAAAAACTAATGCTTGTGTTTGCTCAATTTCCCATGCTAGGTAATGATTACATAATTGTCAAACCTGTTGGAAAATGCCCCCAATACAAGGGAAACTAATACTGATGTGCCATTTTTAGACACTGAGAGCTGCTCAGAAAATTCTGGGTGTAATTGAGTTTTCTTACTGTTCTTCGAATAACAGGGAATAAGAAATGTTGATGAATTTATATTCAGAACTTAATTTTCTCATTATTCCAAGTAAGAAGCTGACAGCTCTCCTTAAGGCAGAACATTAAAGAATACAGATTATAAAGTTACTTAGAATTATTTATCAAGGGTATAAAACTTTAATCCTTAAAGTAAGTGAAATCAATCTACAACATTTAATACAAGCATTTTTGTTTTGATACAGCATATCTAACAATATTATGCATAAACCATTTATGTTGCAACATTACTTTATTAAGTCCAGTATATGATACTGTAGCATTTCTTAAAATCTATGATCCATGTGTTTCGGATCACAGATGAATATCATCTCTAAGATCACCTATGTTCATCTTTGTACCATTGTGCCAATATGTAACTTGCTATAGAGCACCAGGCAATTGCATTCTCCCTTGTATAAGACAACGTTTCTGAGCTATCTGGTTCAAGTATATATATTTGTATACATGCATACTAAGTGGAGCTTTGGAGTGGTGCAAGGGTGTCACAGAAGGATCAAAGTTGAGAGTAACATACTGGATGATTTGCAAACAATTTGACAACTTTTGGAGTTGTTTGGTAGAAGCAGTGATGAGGTGAAATGATCATTTGGGCATCAATTTTGCTTATGTGAAATTGACTTGTGTTTTTATATGATGTCACAGAGGTGCAGCATATGGATAAAAATACCAGAGAAAAGGAGAAATCTTTTAGGGAATTCAGAAGTGCCTATAAGCACTCAGTGCCTACTTTATTTGGTACAGTTAATCAGCTAATAATGAAGGAACATGAAAGCATGAAGACATGGTCAAGAGATTCAGTTGTTGTTCAGACCAAACATCAGAATGGGGATGAGAGTGTGATCTAGATGACTTTGACCATGGAATGAGGGGTGATTTGAATATCTTAAAAACTGAAGATTTCCTGGGAGTTTCACCCATAGCAGTCTTTAAAGTGTACAGAGAATCATGTGAGAAACAAAAAAAAATCCAGTGAGCAGCAGTTCTGTGGGCAAAAATACCATATTATTGAGAAAGATCAGAGGAGAATGGCCAGGCTGGCTCAAACTGACAGGAATGAGACAGTAACTTAAATAACCACGTGTTGCAACAGTTCGTGTTTCGGCAGTAGTATGCAGAAGAGCATCTATGAATGCACAAGTCGGACCTTGAAGTAGATGGGATACAGCAGCAGAAGACCATGAATATATGCCACATTATTATGACTGTAGAATTAAACAGGAAAGTCATCACAGGTACTTCTTCAGTTACCTGTGGATAAATATAACTAGAAGTTGTTAACTGGAATCCCCACCCAGTTTGAGATGGTGTTTAGAATGGTCGACTCCAACAGAAGCTGCAGATAAGTGGGGAGGAGTGAGGGGGAATTAGATTACCTTTGTGACATGTGTTAATATTTATGATTTTACTAGGAACAATGGCAGAGGCAAAAATGTGATCCAGAAAAACGAGCACAAATTTATAAGCTGACACCTTGTCCAAGGACTCTGGACAGGAAAATTGGAGATGAATTGGTACATTGCAAATATGGAGGTGTTATGGTAATATCAGGTTTGATATAGAGGGGTCAGAACCTAAGGAAGATAAAATATTCATAACAACTTGCATGGTATGTAACTTAGACAGGGTGGCAACTTGGATGCTTTGCAATTTCAAAGGAAAACAATCAAGAATTGTATTTCAAGAAGATGTTCAGAGAAGGATAGAGAGAAGATGGAGGGAAGTTGCAGAGGGATCTGATTGAGAGGCCTCAATTTTTGCCAAAGACAAAAATCCACAAGGCCTTGCTCTTGTTGGAGTTAGTCATAAGGTAACAGGGAATTTACAATTGAGAAGAGAAGTGAGGAGTTATCTTTAAATGTCAGAATGATCCTAACAGAGCGAATAGATAACAGACAGTGCTTCTTTGCATGATCCAACTAGATCTAGTTTGTCCTGTGACCAAACATCCATTCAAATTTACATTTCTTTTAATGTAAGGGAATGATGCAGAGATCTTACCAGAAATTGATCAGGTTGACAGAAAATAATGGTTTAATGAGGCTTGAGCATTTTAGGTGGAGGTTAAGGCATGTATGAACAGAACTGAAAATACATAAATACATAAATGAATAAAGTGCCAAAGTCAAGGGAACTGGGATTTTAAAAGTAAAGTTGTAAGTAGATTGAAAGACTACTTACAAGGCAGATCCAGAGAAAGTATGACTGGAGAGGAGAGTAGGATTTCAGACATTGTCCATTGGAAGATGTTTACAGTTTTTGAGGGGCAATTATTTCAATCCTAGGATGTTACTTAAGTGTTCCTTAGGTTGGTGACCGAGGCCAAACTATCTTCAGGAACTTCAGTAATAAAATTTGTTCCATCATAATGAATGAATCCTGATCATTGCACAATAGTTAATTTCACTTGCAGACCCTCAACAAATAAAAAAGTCCATGCCTTCATGCACCAAGATTGAAGACAGCACTTAGGCATAGATTGATAAATGGCAAAAAGCATTTGGCCAAGAAAATGCTGGGCAATGCCCATCTCCAACAAGAGAGTATCTAATGACTTACCCTTATGTTCATAGTTCAAATCAAATTTATATTCAAAGTACATATATCTCAGCAAATAAAACCCTGAGATTCATTTTCTTAGTAAATACAAGAAACACAATAGAGTCAATGAATGACTGCAACAACAGGACAGACCAATGTGCAAAGATAAAATAACAAATTGTGCAAATACAAGAAGAAAGAGAGAAAAAAGTAATAATAATAATAAATAAATATCAAGAACATGAGAACAAGAGTCCTTGAAAGTGAGTCCATAGGTTTTTTTGAACAGTTTAGTGATGTTAACTCCTCTGGTTCAAGATCCTGTTGGTTGAGGGGTAATAATTGTTCCTGAACCTATAGGTGTGGATCCTGCAGCTCATGTACCTTCTTTCTGATGGTAGTAGCAAGAAGAGAGCATATCCTGGGTGGTGAGTGTCATTGATGATGGACGCTGCTTTCCTGCAACAGAACTCCATGTAGACGTGTTCAAATGGTAGGGACAGCTTTACCCATGATTGACCAGGCCATATCCATTACTCTTGGTAGGTTTTTTCCCATCCAAGGGCATTGATGTTTCCATACCAGGCCATGATGTAACCAGTCAAAATACTCTCCAGAATCAGAATCAGGTTTAATATCACCAGCATGTGTCATGAAATTTGTTAACTGAGTAGCAGCAGTACAATGCGATACATGATGAACATAGGGAAAATAAATAAATAAGTAAATTTTTTACAGGGAGTGGATATATATACACATATTAAGTAGTTAAATTAAAGATAGTGTAAAAACAGAAATAATAAAAGTGAGGTAGTGTTCATGGGTTCAATGTCCATTTAGGAATCGGATTGCAGAGGGAAGATTCTGTTCCTGAATTGCTGATTGTGAGCCTTCAGGATTCTATACCTCCTTCCTAACAGTAACAATAAGAAGAGGGCATGGCCTTGGTGATGGGGTCCTTACTGATGGATGTCAGCTTTCTGAGACAGCACCTCTTGAAGATGTCTTGAATACAATGGGGCCTTGTACCCAAGATGGAGCTGACTAATTTTACGACTTTCTGTAGCTTCCTGTGCAGTCGCACCCCCCTCCAACCCCACGCCATACCAGACAGTGATGCAGCCTATGAGAGCACTCTCCATGGTACATCTGTAGACGTTTTTGAGTGTCTTAGGTGACAAAGCAAGTCTCCTCAACCTTTAATGAAATATAGTTGCTGTCTTGCCTTCTTTATAGCTGCATTGATATGTTGGGACCAAGTTAGAACCTCAGCGATCTTGACACCCAGGAACCTGAAAATGTTCACTGTCCTGACTTCTGATCCCTCTATGAGGATTGGTTCATGATCCCCCATCCTTCCCTTTCTGAAGTACACAATCAGTTCTTTGGTCTTACTGACATTGGGTGCAAGGTTGTTGCTGCAACACCACTCAACAAGCTGGTACATCTCGCTCCTGTACTCCCTCTTGTCTCCATCTGAGATTCTGCCAACAATGGTTGTATCATCAGCAAACTTACAGATGGCATTTGAGCTGTGCCTAGCCACACAGTCATGGATATAGAGAGGGTAGAACAGTGGACTAAGCAGACATGTCTGGGGTTTACCAGTGTTGATTGTCAGCGAGAGGAGTTATAAATACCAATCCCACAGATTCCAAGGTTTCATGGTCCTGTGGACAGCCTGATCGATGCTGGTGCCACCAAATGAAGTGTCGCAGGAGAAAACCAGAACATCTGGAGCAGCAGATCAGCTGTCGGAGGCTCTGTACTCAGCAAACTGCTCTCTCTCTCTCTCTCTCTCTCTCTCTCTCTCTCGGTGGTGGGAGGGGAAGGTCGTTGCTTTGCTGCTGCTTGTGCATGGGAGAGGGGAGTAGGGGGCTTTTGGGGTTCTAACGTTTTTACTATTATCATTCATTTTGGGCACTCTTCTGTTTTCGTGGACATCGGTGAAGAACAATGATTTCTGGATGTATGTAGTATAAATTTCTCTTATATTAAATGAAACTATTGAACTATTGATGGTATTAAATGCTGAGCTATAGTCAATGAACACCATCCTGACATAGGTGTTTGTATTGTCTGGGTGATCAAAGGCTGTGTGAAGAGCCATTGAGATTGCTTATGCCATTGAGCTATTTATTGTATGATAGGCAAGTTCCAGTGAGTCCAGGTCCTTGCTGAAGCAGGAGTTAATTCAGGCATGACCAATCTCTCAAAGTATTTCATCCCTGTAGATGTGAGTGCTACTGGATGATAGTCATTAAGGCAGCTCACACTACTCTACTTCAGCACTGGTATAATTGTTGCCCTTTTGAAATAGGTGGTAAATTCAAGGCATAGCAATGAGAGGTTGAAAATGTCCTTGAATGTCCAGTTGGTTGGCACAAGTTTTCAGAGCCTGACCAAGTACTCCACCGGGCCCTGCCACCTTACGAGGGTTTGCCCTTCTTAAAGACAGTCTGACATCAGCCTCCGAGACAGAGATCACAGAGTCACCAGTTATACTCTCCCTTTCAAAGCGAGCATAAAAGGCATTGAGTTCATCTGGTAGTGAAACATCGCTGCTATTCATGCTATTGGGTTTCACTCCACCACACATCTCTAGAAGCTTGTCAAAGTTTTAAATGTCAATGGAATAATTCAATGGAATTATTACTGCCAAATAGATTATACGGCCAGCACAACAAGAGCCTCTACTTGCTGTACTTTCCTATATTCTATGTTCTAAGTCTTTAACTATCAACATTCTGGGTATCGTCATTGCTGGAAATTCAATTTGATTAGTCACATAAGTAGTTCAAGTTGAAGTTTAATTATCATTCAACCATACATGAATATTGTCAAACAAAACAGTTTTCTTCCAGGGTGAAGGTTCACAACACATTACCAACAGCACATAGCACAAATAGCACATGTGGTTACAATGTCAGAAAAACAAACGATCACAAAGAAATAAATAATATAACTCAGGTCCCTGAATGGCATAACTGGAGATTGATGATGTTGTCATGGTCCAGCTTGTTCTACCACTGAGTGAACACTGGGGGGCAGCACTGAGTGAACACTGGAGAGCCATATCAAACGAACTTGGAGGGCAGCACTGACCGAACATTGGATGGTAGCACCAACAGGAGAGTCAGTCTCCAACCCTGGGTGAATTTCAGCACACCCTTAGAGGCTCTCCCATACTGGTGTCTCCTCTCCTGGTCAGCTACAACAGGCAAAACTGTGATGTGGGCCTAGTCCTTGCCATAACCAAGGCAATGTAGATCTCCCGCCATTAGTCACCCTAATTAGCCAGTGAACCAGACTTGCAATATTCTATGTTACCAATGTTCAACAGGGTCCTGCAATCCAACTAAAATTGTCCAAAACAATACCTCTCTTTGTCCGTTGGATCGTGCAGCATCTCAGCTCAAGAGGATGGAACAGGTCTAGGCAACAACACATTAATGGTACACAATGTCAGCTCCAAACAACTCGCTGATGGGATACTCCTGCAATACTTGATGCTCTTGGTTTTCAGCAATGACTTGAGATCTTAAAAAAGGCATACAGGACAACCAAATACACCTTTGATTGAACCCGGAGTGGCCTCTTCATCGGAGCATGCTGCCACCTTACTGGAAATACTTTGGTTACAAAACAGATCAAACACTGGGTAGCTCAACCACCAAAAAATCTTGTCAAAATCTGTAAGGGACAAGTCAGGAATGTGGTGATATAATTAGCACTTGCTTAGATCAAACAGTTCCCAAGTTGCTCACTGCCATTCAGGACAAATTAACCTACTTAATTGGCAACCCATCAACTATAAACATTCAATCCCTGTAGCACCAATGCAGGGTCTGCAGTTTGTATAATCTCCAAAATACGCTGAAGCTACTCATTTAGGATAAACTGACAGCACAGTAACTTATGCCAAGAAAGACCACATATGGGAAAATAACATCTGCAGGTTCCCCTCCAAGTCAAATGCCATGCTAATTTGGGAACATATCACCATTCCTTCAGCGCTAATGGCTCTAAATCCTGGAACGCTCTGCTTTTCAGCACTGAGGAAGTATTTTCACCAGCAAGAATTCAAAGGGAGTATAAGTATTTGGATAGAGAGGGCCTAGTTCGGGATAGTCAACATGGATCTGTAGAGGGAAACATAGCAAGTCATAGCAAACCTAAGTTATGGAGTTTCTCAAGGGGTCCCCAAGAAGGTTGATGAAGGGAAGACAGTGGTGTTATGTACAGGGACTTTAGAAAGGCATTTGACAAAGTGCTATATGGGAGGCTGGTCCAGAACGTTTAGTTCTTTGACAGTGAGTCTGAAGCTAATGACACCACTGCTGTGGGCCATATCAAAAGAGCATAAGACCATAAGGTATAGGAGCAGAACTAGACTATTTGGCTTACCGAGTCTGCTCTGTCATTTCATTGTGGCTGATCCAAAGCTGATCCAAAAGGGGTAATGAATCAGCATACAGGATGGAGCCTGTAAAACCTTGGCTGTGTGGTGCATAGTAGCAACCTCTCACTCAATGTCAGTAAGACCAAGGAACTGACTGTAGACTTCAGGAGAGGAAAACTAGAGGTCAATGAGCCAGTAATCATCGGAGGATCAGAGGTGAAGAGGGTCAGTAACTTTAAATTCCTGGGGGTTCCTATCTCAGAGGACCCGTTCTGGACCCATCATATAAATATTATTGTGAAGGAAGCACAACAGCACCTTTCCTTCCTCAGCAGCCTGTGGGTGCTCAACATGTCATTGAAAACCTTGGCAAACTTCTATAGATATGTGGTGGAAAATTTGCTAACTGGCTGAATTACAGTCTGGTATAGGAACACCAAAGCTTCTGAGCAGAAAATCCTACGAAAGATAGTGGATTTGGACCAGTACATCACAGGTAAAACCTTCACAACCATTGAGCATATCTACATGAAACACTGTCGTAGAAAAGCAGTATCAATTATCAAAGACCCTCACCACCCAGGCCATGCTCTTTTCTCGCTGCTGCCATCAGGTAGAAGGTACAGGTGCCTCAGGACTCGCACCACCAGGTTCAACAGCTAATACCCCTCAACCATCAGGCTCTTGAACAAAAGGGGATAGCTACACTCATTTAAAGTCTCTGTTATTTTGTTATTGTTATTTATTGCTATTTATATCTGTATTTGCATAGTTTCTTTACAGTTTATAGTTCCTGATGTTTACAGTTTAGAGTTAATGTTCTATAGATTTGCTAAGTGTGCCTGCAGAAAAGAATCTCAGGGTTGTATGTGGTGACCTGTATGTACTCTGATAATAAATTTTACTTTGAACTTTGAAGTAGTCAATTGGGTTCAATGTTGGCATAGTGAAAGAAGCCAGAGAGTGATGGTAGATGGTTGCCTCTCTGACTGTGACTAGTAGTTTCTTCTGTAAGATTATTTATTTTATACTGATTTAGGGAAAATACTTGTCAATGGCAATAATGGCATTTGTTGTTTGTCCTTAATGGCCCTTGGGAAGGTAGTGGCAAACCATCTTCTCTGACAGATAGTCCTTGCTTTTAGGTAGGGAGTTTCAGTGATTATGTTGAGATGATGGGAATAGCAAATCACATAACATGGCCAGGTCTAAAAGGTGGTCTTGAAGTAATTGCATACTTATAATGTGAGAAAGTTTCTAGGTGAATTGGATAGATAGTAAACTCAATATGGGATGTATTGAAATATAGCGAAGGGATTACATGACAGAAGGTTGATATCAATGTGAGTGAAAAGCCGTTCTGTAAGAGGGAAAGGCAGGAAAGCAATGCAGATATCTGGGTGGGTAAACTTTTATTCGATTTGTGCTACTAATATAGGATTTTAAACAGAAAAAAGAAAGGTGAAGCAAGGTAGACATCCAGAAGTAGAAAAAGGGGTAAATGAAAACAAAATTCCACCTATCCCCAAATTGAGCAACACCCCACACTATTATTGCTGCTTTGGACAATGTATTTCTAGCATCTGTTTCACACATTGATTGTTGTTATGCACACCTTTTGCTTTTAAATGTAGAAGATTCAATTATGTGATAGTGGACTATATATGGAGCTGTAGATGGGGAAGAAAAAGAGGAACTGCACAGAAAATTATAGGATAAAATAACTGCTTTAATTTTCTCCGGATACCAATTCTCTCATGAACTGCATTGGTATTTGAGATTGCTGGGGAAAATATTAACACAGTGACAGTGAAAAATAGATAAAATCAAGTTACCATCCAGAGCCAGGTTGTGGTTGTGTTGAAATCCACAGAAGGGAGAGTTCAATGTGTAGTCAAAGAACCGAAGAACAGCATAGGAGAAGGTTATTTGGTGTTTTACATTTATAGGCTGTTATTTTAATATCACCCACCTCTTTCCCTCTTTGTGTCCATTTCTAGCCTTGGTATCAGTAACTCCTCAGATTTCACTCATGATTCCTTAAATCATCTTTGAGGTCAATCCTGCAAGATATACACTCGTCCTCCATGTTGCTTGGTGTGTTAATTCATTGTGTGACATTCTATGAAGTGATATCAGCAACGTTTAAAATGAAAGTTTATTTAGAATTGCTAGCAGATTTTTTATCATGTTATTTCATATTTGTCACTTAAACAGGTTTTAAATATTTATAAGTCAATGGAAGTTCTATTCCATATGCACTCTATACAGTAATAAGGGAACAAGGAGGAAGTATCAATCATTTCAATGGGCATGGTTACTTGATGTGATCAATGGCCCTATTGGCTCGAAGTTAGTAGCCGCTGACAGAGTTTTGCTATCTCTTTATTAGACTTGTAGTGAAATTCCAAATACCAATGGTCAACAAGTTTCATTAATTCTCTGAAGCATTTTGCGAGAAGCCTATTTCTGACTAAGTTCTGCTCACATATATTTGTTAACTGATCCATCAATCAATGCTGTGAGCATTTTCATTCACTTTCCTACTGAAATGTATGACAACATTCTTAAATAATGCATTTTTCAAAGGATGTTATTGCTTACAATTGTACATCAATTTGTTAAGCCACTTTAAGCACAACTAAATCAATGGTGTTGAATTGGTCTGATAACATGAAGCTCTTGGAAAATTTGAACAATTCATGACTTACAATTAAATGCATTTCCACATTTCCAAGTTGCACAGTTAATATTTAACAATGTAGTTAAATGGTTGCATGTTTTCTGAGGATTTTCAATGACTAGGGTATATTGACAAATACTTAGAGATGCTGTTGCACCTGCACCACAGTATCAGCATCAATGTGATTTGGTACTTGAAATGTATATCAAACATACATTCACTTTACTAAATGCAGAGTTTTATACAATTTATTCACATTTTCTTTTTCATTTCTAATAACTGCTGCAAATTTGCCAGCTATTACTAATGTCCATAAACATTACTCCCCATTTCTAACAACTGTTCATTTCATTCATAGCTAAATATGAATACATAGACATGGCTATTTTCAGTAGGTGTTTTCCATATCTTACAGTTTAGATCACAATTCTCTAATAATGAAACAATCTATATTAGTCTACAGCAGGATATAAATAACATCTAGATTAGGACTACAACGTGCAGCTGATAATTTTTACACCATCAATGCATCAAACATTGGCTAGTTCTTCCATGCAAGATCATGGCCATTTTGCAATGGCGTTTAACTGCACCTCCGCCATGAGTCACCCATCAATAATACTTCAGAATTTAAAATGAATGAAAAACCACATTAAAAACACAAAATGCTGGCAGAACTCAGCAGGCCAGACAGCATCTATGGGAGGAGGTAATGACGACACTTCGGGCCGAAACCCTTCATCAGGAGTGAAGTAACATAGGATGGTCGAGGGGGGATAAGAAGTGGGGGGAGGGATGAAGTAGAGAGCTGGGAAGTGATAGGCTGAAGGGAAATGGGCTAGGGGTAAGGTGGAGAATTATGGGCAATAAAAGAGAAAGAAAGGTAGGGCTGGGGGGGGGAAGAGATTACAGTGAGGGGAGAAAAAGAGAGAGGAAGAGAACCAGACTAAAATTATAGATAGGGATGGGTAAGGGGGGCAGGGGTATCAACGGAGGTCTGTGAGTTGAATGTTCATGCCGGCAGGTAGGAGGCTACCTAGGCGGGAGATAAGGTATTGCTCCATCAACCTGTGTGTGGCTCACATTAGATTAGTTACATTTGCACATCTACAAAAGCAGACTAAAACTCTACCATCAGTGGTACTACTGAAAAATAACTCAATTTACTTGAACACTCATATAGTTATGTAAAAATTTCCACATTTAAGAAATTTGATATTACCCCAAGTCAGAACAGTTCACTTAATCAGTGTCTTGATATTAAAGTCATTATCCACTCCCTCCATCAATAATAACATCACTTCCAAATGGTGCAAAAGTTAGTCATCTGGCACATTAAAATGGCATCTCTCCTGCAGTCTCTTGCAGAAGCATTATTACTATTCTGATCTATCCCAATCAGGCCATGCAATTCTGTTCCTCCATCAGTGCTGGATTAATTTCTTAGAATTTCTTACCCTTTGTGGTGTCCCCATCATCAGAGGGTTCCTGTAGTTCTAAAAGGATTGCACCCACTTTTTAAGGGGTGTAAGTGGAGGAAATAAAACAATCCATTTTACCGATTCTAAAGGATAAGGAACAAACATTTTGTTTAGCAA
Source organism: Hypanus sabinus (assembly GCF_030144855.1). Classification (NCBI taxonomy): domain Eukaryota; kingdom Metazoa; phylum Chordata; class Chondrichthyes; order Myliobatiformes; family Dasyatidae; genus Hypanus; species Hypanus sabinus. The sequence goes on from NC_082709.1 coordinate 38,996,206, forward strand.
TTGAAAGCCAATTTTTTTTTAAATCCTTCAGATGTAGAAACTCTGAAGTAAAAACATAGAATGTTTGGAATGTTCAATAGCTCAAGCAGCTATATTAAGAAAGAAGCAAAACTAGCATTTCAGAATGGTGATTTTTCATCAGAATGAAGACTCCTATACTTTTATTTTTATCTACAGAAGTCATGCACGTGAAAGATTAATTCTATTCCTCAGTCCACAGATATTGCTTGACTTTTTGAATGTTCCAGCATTGTCTATTTTTATTTTTCCTAGGTTATGAAATCTTTTAAAGTACTCATACTTCCATAATAAAAAGTCATGCATGTTGTGTTTCAAATGTCCATGACCATCATAAAATTGTTTGAAGTGTTGCATTATAATTATTTTTCACAATCTGGATTTAAAATCTCTCTCTCCCTCCAACTTATGAATTTCCATGCTACTTTCTGTTGCATTAATGTGCTTCTAATTTTATGTCATGAATATATCTTACTTGCTGTTTAAAAAACATTCAAGAATCATATTGGAGCTACATTATGATGACTACATTATTTTTCTGATTCTTGGGCCTAAGGTACATATATACCGAGAAATTATTTCAAGACTGCATTCAAATATCACTATATACTGTATATAGCCACATAAATCAAATTATTCAGCATGAAAGTTGGTAAATATGGAGATAACTTTATATTTTACTGTCTTATCTGAAATGAACTTTCTCCATATGACAAGATACAATATACTGAAACTAAAGTTTTCTCAGAATGAATGAAAAAGACAAACCAATTTTGAAGCAATCTGCACAGTACTGCATTTGTCAACGTAGAGCAGAGGGTGAGTTTGTAAATTTGGTGAGAGCAAAGGGAATGGTGAGGGTGGAGACCATGTGGGGGTGTGGGACAGGTGATAGAGAAGGAGTGCCAGGGACAGGGGTGGCACAGGTGCAGACGCACCCAGCCCTGAGGTCATTTGATTCCAAACAATTGCTTTATTGATCATTATAGAATGTCTCTCTAGCGTTTCCCTCTCCCTCCTCTCTCCCTTCCCCTTTTCCCACTCTCAGTCCTCAATAGAGACCCAAACCAGAATTAAATTTATCATCGCTCACATATGTCATGAAATTTGTGATTTTTTTGCAGCAACAGTACAGTGTAATACATAAAATTACTTAAGTATTGTGCAAAGGTTTTAGTCATCCTAGCTGTATATATGTTCCTATGACTTTTGTAGAGTACTGTAATGTTCACAGATTCATTGTCCATTCAGAAATCTGATGGTGGAGGGAAAGAAGATGGTTGTGAAACATTGAGTGAGTGGCTTCAGGCTACTGTACCTCCTCCTTGATGGTAGCAATGAGAAGAGGGTATGTCCTGGTGATAGGGGCTCTTAATGGTGGCTTCACCTTTTAGAGGCATCACCTTTTGAAGATGTCCTGGATGCTGAGGAGGCTAGTACCCATGATAGAGCTGACTGAGTTTATACTTTTCTGCAGCTTTTCCTGATCCTGTGGAGTAGCACCTCCCACCCAACCCCATACCAGATGGTGATGCAACCAGTTAGAATGCTCTCCACAGTACATCTGTAGAAATTAGTGATTGTCTTTGGTGACATTCCAATTTTCCTCAAACTCCTAAGGAAATATAGACATCATTGTGCCTTCTTTGCAATTGCATCAATATTTTGGCCCTAGTGTAGATCCTTAGAGATGTTGACATCCAGGAACTTGAAACTGCTCACTCTTTCCACTTCTAATCCCTTGATGAGAATTATTGCCATTCCAAACTTCCATTATAAATTGACATACCTGTCCAACTGACAGGTTACTTACTGAAGATGATATGTTCAAATACGATCTTCAATCAAGTTTCAAACCCCAATATTTGGTCCTTTGCAATAGATGATTGTGGCTGTTTTGAACACTATCGATCTCTGTTTTTACTTATGCCAATTTCTATAGACAATGATGGCCTTTGTTTTTTTTGGGCACAAATGAGTCTTTCAAAGCTGCCCTACACAAACTTGAAATCACCACTTGTTTTGTTATTCACATACTGACTCTTGGCTATATTTCTTCCTGGTATGGAATGCATGCATGCATTTTGTAATTCTTTAACAGGTATTAATACATACTTGCCTTATACTCTCTCAAGAATCACCATTCACCTGGGTTGAGTTCTCTCTCTCTCTCATCCACTTGTCTCTTTGCTCCACAATCAAAGGTTGGGTTTTTATTGATTATATCCCACTTTGAGACCCTGCCACTCTTAACTCCAGAAAAAAACTTTATTCCTACACCTTAAACAATGATTCAAACACTCCTGTCTGCATCAGCTCAATATATGATTCTACAAATGTACATTATAACCATATAACCATATAACAATTACAGCATGGAAACAGGCCATCTTGGCCCTTCTGGTCCATGCTGAATGCTTAGTCTCACCTAGTCCCACCGGCCTGCACTCAGCCCATAACCCTCCATTCCTTTCCTGTCCATATACCTATCCAATTTTTTTTAAATGACAAAATCGAACCTGCCTCTACCACTTCTACTGGAAGCTCGTTCCACACAGCTACCACCCTCTGAGCAAAGAAGTTCCCCCTCGTGTTACCCCTAAACTTTTTCCCCTTAACTCTCAACTCATGTCCTCTTGTTTGAATCTCCCCTACTCTCAATGGAAAAAGCCTATCTACATCAACTCTTATCTATCCCCCTCATAATTTTAAATACCTCTATCAAGTCACCCCTCAACCTTCTATGCTCCACAGAATAAAGACCTAACTTGTACTGACTGAAATAATAGTCAATGTTACGACTATAGCATGAGGTCAATTGTATTCAATGGTAAACAGAGGATCACTGCAAAATTAGCCAAAAATATTATTTATATTTCCTTGTTTGATTGTTGCATGCACTAACATACATGAAATATTGCTGCAGAAGAAAAGTTGATGGGTCAACTAAATCATATTGCAATTTTTAATAATATAGGCACCTCCATATTGTTAAATATTTTAAAATACTGTATCCATATTTAAAGGCATTTTTGCTCAGACATTATGAATTCTTATATTGTAATATAGACTTCAATACTCAGATTACATATTAAACTGAAGCATGCCAAACTGTAAAGAAAAACTATGACTTCATCATAAACTTCTTCTAGAGTCTTGATCAAAATTCCCTGATACTCCCCATCACCAAAATAATTGCACAAGTATTCATCTCATAATTTTTCTGCATGTTAATGTATGCCCTTGACTGAAAACCCTACAAAAAGTAGTGGACACGGTCAGCACCAACACTGGTAAAGCCCTCCCTTCCATTGAGCACATTACCTGAAGCATTGATGAAGGAAAGCAGCATCTATCATCAGGGTCACTTCACTACCCAGGACATGCTCTCTTCTCATTGCTGCCATCAGGAACAAGGTACAGGAGCCTTAGGACTCACACCACTAGGTTCAGGAACAGTTATTATCCCTCAACCAACAGGCTCTTGAACAAAGGGGATAATGATATTCAACTTCACTTGCCCCATCATTGATGTATGATAATAAGATATAGGAACAGAATTAGGCCACTTGGCCCATTGAGCCTGTTCTACTATTTCATCATGCCTTATCCATTTTCCCTCTCAGCCCCAATCTCCTGCCTTTTGCACATATTCCTTCATGCCCTGGCTAATCAAGAATTTATCAACCTCTGCCTTAAACATACCTAATGACTTGGCCTCTACAGCTACCTGTGGCAACAAATCCCACAGATTCACCACTCTCTGGGTAAAGAAGTTTCTCTTCATCTCTGTTCTAAGTGGACTTCCCTCTATTCTGAGGCTGTGTCCTCTGGTCTTAGACTTTCCCACCATAGGAAAAATCCTCTCCACATCCACTCTGCTGAGGTCTTTCAACATTTGATAGATTTCAATGAAGTTACCCCTCAATATTCCAAAGAGTACAGGCCCAGAGCCATTAAAACTTTTCTCATAGATAAGCCTTTTAATCCCAGAATAATTTTCATGAACCTCCTTTGAACCCTCTCCAATGTCAGCACCCCTTTTCTTAGATAAGGGCCCCTTAACTGCTCACAATACTTCAAGTGAGGCCTCGCCAGTACTTTATAAATTACATCTTCACATTACATCTTTGCTTTTATATTCTAGTCCTTTCAAAATGAATGCTAACATTGCATTTGCTTACCTCATCACCTATTGAACCTGCAAATTAACCTTCAGGGAATTTGTGCTCAAGGATCCCAAGTCCCTCTGCACCTCAGATTTTTGAATTTTCTCTCCATTTAGAAAATAGTCTATACTTTTATCTCTTCTACCAAAGTGGCATGACCATACACGTCCTAACACTGTATTCCATCTGCCACTTCTTTGCCCATTCTCCTAATCTGACTACGTCCTCCTGTAGCTACTCTGCCTTCTCAAATCTACCTGCCCCCCCCCCCCCATCGATCTTCATATCGCCTGCAATCTTGGCCACAAAGCCATTAATTCCATTATCCAAATCATTGACAATAATGTAAAAAGAATTGGTCCCAACACAGACCCTGTGGAAAACCACTAGTTACTGGTAGTTAACCAGAAAAGGCTCCTTTTCGTTCACACTCTTGGCCTCCTGCCAATCAGCCTACCACAAATGTTCCCACAACCAGTGGGGTCACTTTCAAGGGCTTTGCATCTCATGTTCTTGATATTTATTATTTATTTACTTAATATTACTATTTCTTTTTGCATTTGTGTGGTCCATTGTCTTTTGCACTCTGCCCAAGTTGCTGCGGACTTCCATTGATTTTAAAATGGTTATTATTCTATTATGAATTTATTGAGAATGCCCACAAGAAAATTAATCAAAGGGTTCTATATGGTGAAATATACAGTATTACTTTGATAATAAATGCACTTTGAACTTTGCACATGAAGTTATCTTTATAACAATAGTGACTGCCGTTTAGAAGGTCATTCCTCCCTGTTACTCCAAAGTGTTTTGACCAGATAAAGACAACAAAACTGACATGAACATCACAATAACTTGATGCTATTTAAGTCTTGACGACTATTCTAACACCAATGGATAAATCGTATTTCCAATGCAGTGCAAACTGTTGTTGGAATCTAAATACTCAAACCTGCATTTAAAAAGAAGATGTGGTTTCCAGTCTCTGTTCATCTGTTCTGATTTTGACGATACCCTTTAACTGCTGTGATGCGACCTGAGCATTACTTTTAAAACTATCCAAATATTTATGTGGGTCGTTTCAGCATTATATCTTACTTTTGTGTAATTTGCAACATTTGGGAAGACATTTTACCTGGCAACATTGCAATACAGATGTAAAAGTAATGAAAACACTTCATTTTATTAACTGTATTATTGCAATGAGTTTAAATTAGCCCGATAGAGTCCAATTACATTGCCTGTTTGGAACATTAGATTCAACCACCTTGGGCAGATTTCTTCCCTAACTGCTTAAAGCTCTTCTCCCTAGAGTTGGTTGCTGAGAAGATGATATGAAAAGCCCATATACATACTTAAACGATTATTATTTTGTTCTATCGTGTTGCCAGATCCACCCATGAACTAATGCAATGTACCATTAATGTGGCGAATAGTCCAACATTTGGGGAAACCTAACATGTAGTCATATAAACTGCCAAATAGACCTGCAATTTGAGTATTAGTCAAATTAGAACCATAAAGTTTTGGACTCATCACCACATAACTGTATTGTGTTTCTCCTGCCTTGTTCTAAAAAATTAAACAAGTTTTATGCATCCTGCAGCAAATCATTGCAAACAACTGGCTTTTCATTTGCACTGTTCCTGGAGGCCAATTAAGCAAATATTTTAATGTGATCTTATAAAAATCAGCTAATCCCATAGAAATTAATTATTGGGATATAGTAATTACTTTATTATGCTGATAATTCAGTTTTGAAAACTAATTGGTTCTCTATTTACACCAAAAGCCTATAAAACATTTTAATTGTATTTCCAGACTATCAGCTCCATCAAAAAATATAGCAGGTGGAAAATTATAATTAACTATGTATTTTATTGTACAAGATACATGCAAGATAAAACACAAATGGTTACAGGTAGCAGGGAGAACATAAAATACCACACGATGTGAATTTTGAGGATATTTTTCAAACTGTGAAACTAATAATTGTCCTGCCAAACCTTTTCAAAAGATTGTCGAACGGAAATTGAACGGAAACAGTCAGTTTTGTAGTGAGTTGCTGCTTTCTATAATATGTGGAAAGAAATCTCTGCGTCTGAATGAAACTGCAAGCAGTGGACCAAGAATTTCCCTATTACACAGAAGCAGGATATTGGAATGATCAACGACCGGTTGTCCAAACAGGACACAGAAAATCCTTTATTCTCAGAGGAGCATCTATCTGTGTGCTATGTCAAACGTAAGAGCCCCATAGGTACACATATGGTTTTCTGCCTTAGACAATCTGAAGGCTATTTTTAAAGCAAAAGCTCATTAATATAAAATAGCCCAGATATGTCAAGAACTAAAAGAAAAAGTCAAAAACAGTTCAATATTAGCAAACATTTATTTGATTAGTTGCCCAAGGAAACAGTGTTACATATTGGGGGGGAAACCGCGTGGATTATAATCATAACTCTCTATAAGCAAGTGGCGTCCCACGCAGAAACCATGCTAAAATACAAACACTTTCGCAATCTCTACAGGCAATGTATAATTGCACAGGGACCAGTTAAACGTTCAATTAATAATTTACCTGAGATCTCTGCGGTTATATGTTGATATAGGCAGCATTATTAAAACAATGTATTAACAGTGAAATCATTCCCATTCTCATATTCTACTTCTTTAAACAAGTAAACTTCTTGAAATAAATACTGTAATAGTTATCTATCATTCGCCACTTCTGTAGTCCTTACTAATACCAGGTTAAATTGAATTTCAATTGAAACTCAATTCCTTATTCACCACGAGCTATTATATTGCATTAATCTAGCTCTGTGGTAAAGTGAATGGGGGAGGCTGAGCTTCCACTTTTGTTCAAAATCTAACTGTAATTCACCTCTATCTACCGCCTTCTTGTATTTCCCGCACAGTCCAACCAGAACTTCATAGCAGTGCCTCAAGGCGTCCTAGGGTAGTAACGGCACTATGTAAATGAAGGCCTTTCTTCATTCTTAGATATTTGGTGCGTTTGCACAGAAACAGATTCTGTAGGGTATTGATAGTTGTTATTAGGATTTATGCACAAAATGGAATAGCTATTTATATTTTCTTTTATTGTTGTGCACTTACATCAAACTATTTCCAAAATGTTGATTCTAAATACATCCATGTGGTCATTACTCAGGAAAGACTGAGAAACTACTGGTAATGTTGCAACAGCAAAGACGAGTTTGCATTTTACCAGCGTATTAGAAAAGCGTCAATGATACCCTAGCGACGGAAACGATTTGAGCTTCGAGACAGCGATGGAAATTTTAATGAACGTTAAGACTACCTATACTTGCACATTGACTCTCACGTTAAGATGTTTTGACAAACTTGAAAACTTTTTAAAGACTAGTCATTGCTAAACGTAAATAATACTCTGAAATAAAATTATCTATTTATTTTCAATAACAAAAAAGGTTATACTTACACATGACAATCCAAAGCTGATGTTTACAGCACGTTAATCTGGGCCATAAATTGACAAACTCCCTCAATGTCGCTTTCTTGATTTATGAGTTCAACTGTTGTTTATATTATCTACATTTATGTAGCAATCCCTCAGATGTTTAATTTGAATTTGTTAATTGAATAACAATTACGATTCACTTATTATAACAGGAAAAAACAATAAAATACCGTTTTGGATATGTCTTAACATAAAAGATTAAGTCATTTCTTGTCGCAATTTCACATTTCTATCGTGGTCTTAATCTATACTTAGTAGTGAAAAACTAAATTCCTGTTGGCGAATATGTTCTATCTATGGTCTAAACGTGAATTAACTGAACTCCTTTACTAATTGATGATAGGCTTCATCTCCTGTAATATCACTATATTCTTGTCAGGCCTCTTATTAAACTTTGATGGTATTAGACCTGTTTTAGCAATAATGTAGCAAGTTCCCATCTAAAGTGCAAGCAACCCAATAACTCCTGAAACTGAACCAAATCGTTCCCTCTTGGTACGATCTGTGTTATGTCAAAAATAAGGCCAGTATATCAAGAAGTTAACAATACCTAATGGCCATCAATTTGGTTAGAGACTATCTATATTAAATACTTTTCCTCAATCGTCCTGAAGGCATGTTCATCAACTGGTAATAAATTTATTCCATGTTTTACTTAACTCAGTAGCCTTAATAAATGTAAATGAAATCTGGATGACTGTGAAGTCAATAGAAACAAGATATATTCCTTGATATGCTTGATTCATAATCAAAGGGATTAAATAAAATCTAAACTATTGTACTCATCCCTCCATTATTTACATACCTGTTCAGCCTCAGATAATGCCTTGATATTTTTAGGTCTCTCAATGAATAGTAAACTAATACATAAAGCATATTGTGGATATTTTAACAACAGTTAAAACTGGCATTTTTGCTCAAATTTGGTGTAATTACAAATATTCATAAATGTGATGAGAATGTGTTAAGTCTGCAACAGTTCACAATGAGATAATTTTCTTTGAAGAAAGAACATACCAAATTGGTTAAGAACTAGCACAACCTTATTCAGCATCCCATACAATACAACTGATAAATGGAAGGCAATGATAATTGTAAATAAGAGTCAGTGAATGTTTCAGTGAGTGTGTGTGTATGTATGTGTGTGTGTGTGTGAGAGAGAGAGAGAGAGAGAGAGAGAGAGAGAGAGAGAGAGAGAGAGAGAGAGGGAGGGAGGGGGAGAGAGAGAGAGAGAGAGAGAGAGAGAGAGAGAGAGAGAGAGAGAGAGACAGAAGCTACATTCCAAATAGTCACAGTATAAGCCTATATAAACAATTCAATAGTAAATAAATCATTTGAATAGGTATATTATATGTTAGACAAATGCAGATATATAATTCATTCGATCCAGGAAAATATTTCATCATCCTCTGAAATTGTTAACCACTCAATGTCAAATCTCTTTGTCATTAGAGAAGCAGATTGTCAACAAATAACTTATCCAAAAATAGTGGTACACTAACAGTATATGATAATATTCCCAAACTGCAGTCTTTGGATCATCACTCCATCATGTATACCGTCTGAATATTTTAGCGAATGTTGATCATGGAAAGAAGTAATCATAGAAGACGTGTGGGGTTCTGCGGGTGTCTGCTGGGACAGATGGTTGTCAACCTTTTCATTAAGTGGGTTTCTAGCTCGAGTTCCAGCTTCAGAGATAATACAATTCAAGTAACATTATGAAGATTTGCCCTAATTCTTACGGATGCGCATATAATTCACCTAATGGTTCTCTGGCACGCGGAAATGAATTGTGTGGGAGTGAAATTGATAGAAGCAAAATAATGTTAAACAAATCGTTTTCGTTTATTTAATTGAACCAACGTCAAATGGGGAAGAAATAAAACTTGAACTCTTGCACTGATTGCAATAAAGGCACATTGTTAGTAACTAAAGACATCCGGTGTAAGAAACGGGGTTGGGGGAATCACAAAAGCGCTGAAAAGGCTGCGTTTCTCAATGAAGTTCGAGGAACATTGTAGAAGTTTTCCTCTGCGAAAAAGTGCTGCTCCGACTGAACAAGAATGACAAAAGTGAGTAAAATATCTGTTCTGGGCATTTCTAATTAAAAACCAAAACAGGATCCCGTCTATAAATAGTACATATTGTCGGGGGCGGGGAGGTGGGAGGGAATAGGATGGGGTGAAAGGTGTATACTCATTCAACAGTCACTTACGATGTTATTAGCAGATTCGTCACTTACATTATTCAGTCCTATGCTCTGATTCAAAATATAGATTTCTCTCACAACAAGACTGCTGGCCAATTGAAAACTGTCGATCCAAATAAAGCATTTTTCTAACCATTAATCTGAACGCCTCAGGTTTCTAATGTTCTATGTCTTGCGCTTCTTGGTATTTGATTCTCATATACTTTACAACAGTAATTATATTTAAACGCTATTCATTGCTTACTCTACATGTTGATGTTATCTGCTGCCCTTTTAACTACGCGTTACATCAGTATTAAAGTCTCTGTACCACAATAGTTAAAAATATTATGAATGATCAATTGAAAGTCAAGTCGATACTGTAAATAACACGGATTGGTGTTGTTGATGGATACTAATTCGGAATCAATAACTTAGGCAGATGATCGAACACATTAATAATTTTTAACGTATGCTTATTTTAAAAAAACGAAAAGGAAGGGTTAGATAAAGCAAATGTCAACGTTTTGTTTGGAACAGATGAAGAAAATATACAGTCTACCCCTTGCATATGAAGCGTATCAAAGTTACAGGAGGTTGTCAAGCTGGAACTATTTCTAAATTTGCTAGTGCGAGTGAAAGGTCATCGAGCTAAACCATAATATTCTCTCCACAGATACGATCCGAACTGCTGATTAATTACAGTATTTCTTTTACTTTAAAAAAAAGGATCAGAGAACGTTAATTAGTCTTTATAGCTATAAAATAACAAAATATATTCACATCAAAGTACCTATTGAACTTATTACGTTTTTACACAGATCACTTGTCCCTTTCTCTTTATAATATAATGCACATTGGTAAGTTATTTTTTCTGAAACTTTGGAGACTTTCAAAAGGAGAACTTTTATCAAATGGAATTGACCTGCTTGCATACGCCGTAAATAACTGCATTTTTCTCAATTCATTGGTGATCTGTATAGTGTATTAAACAAACTCTTATCATAATTCCAATGAAGTGTGTTTTCGACCGCGAAGCAAAATGCCGCCATCTTCGTCAAATGTATGGTACGGAAGAATAGCTTTAATCACAGATGTTACAAGAGTAATATATTACCTCTTTAATTTTAGGGTCTTATACAATACAGTAGGTTATTTGGACCATTTCGCCACAGTAAATAGTTTCAAGAGCCACTCTTTAAATTTACACTCTTTCGAAGCTGGTAAATCCTAGCAACTAGACCGGTGATTGATTTAGTTAATTAGCAATGAAAAGCCAGATTGTTTTCTCTCTATCGTTTGGCCCAAAGAATGAAGCCGGAATCATTACAAGGAAGGATAGAACACAGACCTCAGAACAAGAGCAATACCCAATCGGAACGCACCTATTAAGCATGTCACAATCGACTAAACTCAAATTAAATAATTATATTGAATAAATATAACTATTTACATTTCGCCATCAGATGTCAGAACAGACAATAACCCAAGCAATGAACTCTACTTCACTATGTTTGCAGTATTTTGCTCTACTTATTTTATATATATCTTAATGCAATTTATATTCTTTTATATGAATTGCACTCTATCACTGCCGTAAAACAACTAATTTTACGACATATGCGAGTGACGATAAACCTGATTCTGATTATACATAAAAACTAAAGAACTATTTGTTGTGTGTGTAACTACTACCGCGTTACAGGGAAAAGGACTTAATAATTTTGATTATTTCTTGGAAGCACTGCATTGATTATTATCACATGTCGCGCATAGGTTCGGGTTTTAAATCTGTTATATTGCCTTAAGTTTAAAAGCTAGATTTTGAGTGGCAGGTGTTCTTCGTCGTGTACTTGAAAAAGGCTCCACGCTGCAGACTTTAACAAAATGGAAAAGCAATTACATTCTCTGCAATAAAATTTATTTTGTATAAAAAATAATGATATTTACGATATCAAATGTTGAAAATCATGCAGATAATAATGAATGACATATATTTAGCATTTCCTCAACCTTGGATAACATGGAAGTTTATTGGGGTGGTCGACAAAAAAAAAGTAAATATAGTCATGAAACGCCAACTCTGACTTGCCTAACATAATGATTAAATCCTAGTCGCTTCCATTGAACTATGATTCACTGTTGCAATTGCAAATACTTGCTCACGGTAGTGAATAGGTTAATTAAACGTTAAAATTAAAATACATACCCCTTCAAATTTCCGGTGTTAGAAAAATATAGACGATATAAAATCTGTGACTATTCTAAGATTATTATTTCATTGTTTAATATTGAAATATTGCTTTGATCATAAATTATTTCCCTAAGAATCGGAATTGTGGAATCAACCTTTGTTTGGCACTCCATTAACTGGCTTGTTGTCCATGAAGGATGATGATCTAATCCCAGTGATCTAATTCCTTGTCAGGCTGTCAAAAAAGTGGCACAATGGAGCTTCCCCTCTTGTGTTCTATTTTAATTTCGGGGTCAAGTCAGGATAGCGTGATCCGTTATTCCTCAACTACGAATCTTTGCTATCTAAATGCATCAAAGTATACGTTGTAGAAAGTAGCAACAATGGCGCAGCGATCTTTTAAACAGGCTTTGCTCAGTATTGTTGCAGCTTTATGTATCATTTCTATGTGAATAATAAACAGTACGCATTCAAAAGAAGATGCAACGTAAATTGGACGCTCTCCACTGCAGTTACAACACTTCTACTGACATGGTAATTTTGACGGGGAAACAAAAGCATGTGGGGCGTGGTGCCATGAGCCAAGCACGCAGTTTATACAAGGAAATTATTACGCTGTATTTTGGAGGCTACTTACCAATATTTCCAGTTCCTTACAATGCTGATTTCAGCGACATGTCTGACGAGTAGCAGCATCTTCAAAGCGCACAGCTTTACAGCAGTAAACACCAAGTGAGATCCATAGCTTGGAGCCCAATGTGAGATTCCTTTTTCTTTTTTCATTAACTCGGTACACAAGGAAACGTATTTATTGCAATAGATTTAGTCTAATTTCTAACAATGCGATTTTCAAGAAAATAAATAAATCAACAGTTTGCTCGTGATCGTTTTAAGTATTCTCCTTAAGTTGCAGCGATGGTAGTGTTGGGGAGTCGAGGGGGAAAGGTTCAACTGTTACGATCTCAGCCCACTGCTGCTGCTTTTATGATCTGGGGTGGTAAATTATTTTGCAGGAACATTCAATTCCGGAATTAATTAAAGAATTAGATCGTGGCCTGGATTACTTACTACACCAGTCATTTCTGAAATACAACAATCAGCGTCCTTTGCCAACTATTTAATCAATTTCCCTTCATACAGCATTTTACGATGGAGTATTTTTTATTAACTCACTAGAAACAAATAAATAGAATCAAGAAGGTACAGCAAGTCGAATTGGACTTTTCAATAACCTCTAACTTCAAGAAAACACTTTATTACATAATATATTTATTCCCCAACACCTAACAGTCTCAGTAAATCATAATTTTGTAAACAGGTCCATTAGATTTGGGGGAAAATATTCGCTTTCAATTTGTCACGGTTGACAATTACAAATTGCCTTTAGGTGATTTTCAACATATAAATGTTGTTTTGAATTCAAGTATTAGTCTTTCTATGACATTGAAATATCCGTCTTTGAAATAATAGCTTTGATAAAGGGAAAATCCTAACAAGTGGTTCCACATCAGCGGAGAAAATTTATCATTCATTGGACTTCAACTAATATCATGGTTTATCGTAAAGTAAATGCTAATAATATCATATTTTGGGGAGTGACATGCTCCTAATGTTAACCTGCTTCCAGAATACATTGAAGAAAATACACGCGGCGGATGTGGACTTGTGTTCAATATTTCTTAATTTATCCTTTGACCGGTTTGTCAAAGAACTTAAATATATAGAATATATAAAATGTTTTAAGTAGATATCTCTCCAAATTATTATGACCTGCCAAATAAATGCAATGAAAAGTGCCTCTTCTATTCCAGTTTAACGCCTTGTAAAAAAAAAACAACGCTCGCCTCAGAAGCATAAAGAAAGTTAACAGTGTTTTCGGTCGGGAAAGAAAGTACACTTCGCACTACTGCGGTGGAACCGCGTGTTAAAACTGCTCAACGACAATGGTTTAACCACCTGCCTTTCATGTAGTTCTTGAGCAACAGAAACGTAGAATCAGAATCAAGTTTATTATCACTAACATACAGTCCGTTGTGAAACCTTTTGTTTTGGGGTGGCAGTACACAGCAAGGCAAATAAAAGGAGGAAATGTTTGCACTCTATTATTTCAACTTGAATAAAGAAGAGTCGGGGAAAAAAAAGCACAAAAGTGCCTGGTCTCAAATGGTTTCTTAACGAGATGGTGACAAGAATTGGTCAGATAGTCCAGGCAGTTTGCAGAAGGCCTAATCAGGCTTTCTCCATCAAGGTTTTAGTCTTGTTTGGGAACTGAAAGAACCCGGCGAAAAGCTACAATGCCTTTCTCTGTAAAGGCGACCTCTTCTATTAGCCATTAACGTCCTACTTTCATTCTACTGTGTGTTGAGATAATTTCAGCAACTCGTTCTCTCAGGCCACTATTACAGAACACGTAGTAGCCATCCCCGGTATCCTCTTCTGCACGTAATTGTAGCACCTTCGTGTCTATCCACAGGCATTGCAACTGCTTCTCTGGACATTCAAGCTTTGCCCCCTCGCCATCACTCTCTGTCGCGCCGTTGCCTTTTTATTGTCAGGCGACTCATTTGATAGTCGGTCGAGGATTAGCCGAGACTTTCCCAAGTTAAACACCGCAAAGATAAGAGCCAGCATCTGATCCCACAAAAAACATATACTTTCACCACCTATTTCAAGTTAACCGTTCTTCACACCCCCCTCAATCGAATTATTCCTCAGGTAGAAGCTATCTGCCTGCAGACTCACGTCTTATTCTATCCTGGGCTATAGATCCGTATTTCTGAAGATCTCCAATCACTATTTCTGTAACGTTGCCACCTTCAACGCAGTTTAGCGGCTCAAGGGGTACCAAATTCCAGGCCTAGTCATGTGAAATTCCAAACTCCTATCGTTATGCTTTTTTTTAAAAAAAAAGTCAATTTATCAACTGTCAGTTCCTGTGGTATATTCTGCATCAAGTCCTGTTTTCTTATCCGTCTGATCTCGGGAACCTAACACTGAGTCGTAGTATGCACTGCATTATTTCAGAGTCCTATATTTAAAACTTAACTAGGAATAGAAGGTTTCTTCTCTTTGCTACCAAATTTATAACCCCAAACTGGATTCTTTGCTGGGCTGTCAGTCCCCAGACTACCCCAAATTCCCTCTCATTCACAGTCACACACCATAGAAACAGGTCCTTCATCTCAATGGCCCATGCCAGCTACAGGGGTTCCCAAACTTTTAATGCCATGACCAATACCACTAAGCAGAGAGTCCCTGAGTTGGGAACCCCTGCTCTAAAACTTTCCTACCACATACATGCCCAAGTACATTTTAGATGTTAATGTATCTGCCTCAGCTGCTTCCCCGGCAATTCATTCCACATACTGACCACTCCCTGGGTGTAAAGACTGCCCCTCAGGTTCCAATTAAATCTCTCTCCTCTCACATTAAACCTATGCCCTCCAGTTCTTGATTCTCCAACTCTGGTAAAAACACTATGCACATTCACACTGTCTATGCCCCTCATAACTTTAAATACCTCTTTAAGACCACCCTTCATTCACCTAAGTTCCAATAAAAATGTTTTAACCTACTTAACATTTCTCCATAATTCAGTCCCTTGAGCCCCAGCAACATACTTGTAAATCTCTTCTGCACTCTGGAAAGATGCTTAATGACATCTTTCCCATTGCATCTTGAACAGATATTATTAATAAAACTGGCTCTTTGCTCTCTTTTCTAACATCCTTTATTTATTTAGCATTTATTTTTGAATTACTTATATCGCTCTGAGCAGGTTTTAAGCCCTTATCTATGCTAAAGGTGGAAAATACATGAAACCAGCTCTTAAATATCAGTTTTATTCCCCACTAGCTTATTTTCCCTCTATCACCAAGGTGCATTTCTAGGCCTGATCTAATGATGTATTAAAACTATGGTCGACATTATGCTGGGCTGACCCCTAGAACAATGCCTTTGTTGAAGTGAGTCCAAACACAATAGAATAAGTAATATCAGAATTTGTTACTGTTCTCAAAATGGCAGTATATAACCATATATAACAATATAACAATTACAGCATGGAAACAGGCCATCTTGTCCCATCTAGTCCGTGCTGAACACTTACTCTCACCTAGTCCCACTGACCCGCACTCAGCCCATAGCCATCCATTCCTTTCCTGTCCATATACCTATCCAATTTTCCTTTAAATGACAATACCGAACCTGCCCGTACCACTTCTACTGGAAGCTCATTCCACACAGCTACCACTCTCTGAGTAAAGAAATTCCCCCTCGTGTTACACATAAACTTTTGCCCCCTAACTTTCAACTCATGTCCTCTTGTTTGAATCTCCACTACTCTCAATAATAAAAAAAATGGAAAAAGCCTATCCACTCTATCTATCCCCCTCATAATTTTAAATACCTCTATTAAATAAGGAATCAGTAAAGAATGCCACAAAATAAATGGATGTGTTTCCTTTTGAATATTAAATGATTATAACAATAAGAGCTTTAAAAATATTATGTGACTACTTTATATTTGCAACCATTTATTATTTCACATCACAATAAATTTTAAAAGAGTACATTTGAACACAAATCTCTGAAATGAGGTTCAGCATATAGCACTTTATTGGATTTTTAACTATTTAAAATAAAATATCCTAAGAATAATTTTTAAAATTTCTTCTTGATCTAATGGACTGCTATATATGTCATTTCTGAATCCAAGCGGCATCTTAGCATTGATGCCTCATAATACCCCATCAGTAAGTGTTTTATTGCAACCTCCACCTATCATCAATTCCCATGGAAACCAGAGGTAGTCAAAAAGCAGGTAAGTGTTCTGGTCAATGCTCTGCTCGGTCTGAGCTTCTCAAATCTTTTCAAATTTGAATTCCTTTAAGACTATGAATTGTTTGCATTGTTATTACTAGCAAAAGTGTAATGTGGATTTGTATTAGTGTTAGCTGTCCTATTTCAATTTAAAATTAAACTTATTAACAAAACTAATTCTTCCAACGTTTCACAGATCATCTTCCATCCAGGTAATTATTTTATACAGTGCCATCTTCTTTTTTATTGTATGTTTCTGTACATTTTCAGCAGATTTGAAATCTACAGATATATTTGATGCCTGTCCTTCTCATTATCAAGTGAAACCATTCCGAGTAACACCGTTCAAGGAAATTATCTATTCGCCTCCAAGAACAGAAAATATTCACTTGATATTGACAAATTTCTAACCTTCCTTGGAATGGTCTGCTGAGAAAACCTGCAATTTATATTGCAAAGTATACTCTAACACAAGAACTCTTGAATTCTCCATGCACTGTTGCTGTTGTTTCTTTTAGCGATGACTAGTTGTAAGTTTTATTTGTGGATGGTAACACTGTTTTGTCAGATGTAATGGCCCTAAAACCAATTTGTTTCTTTTTATTGTGGGAATCAAGTTAACTGCTGAACATAGTAAAAAATATCAACAGTAGGTTGAACTCAGGGGCTTTTTACAAGGAAGGAACACGCTGGATGATGTACATCAGACTAGGTATATAAATAAGAAATTAAAAGTGGAATAATGGCTAATATAACAAAGCCATAGAGTCAAAGGGAAGTACAGCACAGAAACAGGCCGTTCAGCCCATCTATTCCTTGCCAAAAACATTTAAACTGCCTAGTCCCATCGATCTGCACAGCCACCATAGTCCTCCGTATCC
This sequence comes from Hypanus sabinus, assembly GCF_030144855.1. Taxonomy (NCBI): domain Eukaryota; kingdom Metazoa; phylum Chordata; class Chondrichthyes; order Myliobatiformes; family Dasyatidae; genus Hypanus; species Hypanus sabinus. The sequence goes on from NC_082709.1 coordinate 39,013,985, forward strand.
CTACTATCTATGCACCTATCCAAGCTTCTCTAGAACATTGAAATTGAGCTTTCATGCACCACTTATGTTGGCAGCTCTTCCCGCACTCTCACAAACCTCTCAGTGAAGAAATGTCCCCTCATGTTCCCCTTAAATTTCTCACCTTTGACCTCTAGTTGTAGTCCCATCCAACCTGTTGTTTGAAAAGTTAATGTTAAATATAAAGAGTTCTTCATGTTACCATATGTGAGGAGTCAATACTAAAATCAAAAGCTATTCACAATGATACTTAAGCAACTACAGGCAATAAATCCAAGCATTGTTATTGTCCGGTTTCTAATCTAAGGAGCTAATGCTGCAGAATATCAGTGCAAATTTCAACACCAATTTTGTAACATGTCTTAGCCATAACACTTATGCACACACCAGCATTGCAAGAGAAGCATGTTTCCCATAAACAGTGCATAAGAAAACACAACTGCAATTGCTGGAAACATTAATGAGAAACAGAAAATGCTAGAAACATTCAGCAGTCCAGTCAGCTCCTGAAGAAAGAAAAATAGAGTTAATGTTTCAGTAGAAGAGCCTAAATCAGTAACAATAAAGGGACTTTGACCTAAAGAGTCAAACCTGCTTTTTTTTCCACTGATGATGACTTACTGCTGGACATTCATGGTATTTTATTTTTTTAAATTATCTATTAGTACACACTGGAACTGACTAAACATAAATATGTTCTGGTTTCATTACAACTATAGGTACTTTTGAGTATCTATACATTCTACACAATCTTATTTATTCAGTGGTCATTTCACGGGATGCCTCCTGTACTGGAATTGCCACTGAGTGTATGTACATGATCTTCTTCTGCTGTAGCCTACCAAATTTCAAGCTTCAATGTGTTATGGATTCAGAAATGCTCTTCTGCATACCACCATTGTAATGCATGGTTATTTGAGTTACCATGCCCTTCATGTCAGCTTGAGCAAGTCTGGCCATTCTCCTCTGGCCTCTCTCATTAACAAGGTGTTTTTTTTTGCCCACAGAGCTGCTGCACACTTGCACCATTTTTGCACCATTCTTTGTAAACTCTAGAGACTGTTGTGAGTGAAAATCCTAGGAGATCAGCGGTTTCTAAGATACTCAAACTAACCCTGTCTGGCGCCAGCAATCATTCCACAGCCAAAGTAACTTAGTCTGAGCAACAACTGAATCACTTGGCCACGTCTGCATGCTTTTAGGTGCTGAGTTGCTGCCACATGATTGGCTGACTAGATATTTGCGTTAACAAGCAGGTGTACAGGTGTACCTAGTGAAGTGGCCACTGAATGTATGTCCCATTGTTCAAAACTAAAGTGGGTTTTTTTCAAACAATTTTGGTGGTCATGCAAGTTTTATTCAGCACCTAGGCTGTGCTATGTCATATCTGTTATTATTTGCTGCTGCCACAAAGTTCCATTTGCTAATTTTGACTGTACAAATCTGAAGGAGTGAACTGATTTTAGAAGAATGAAACCTCAGCTATCCTGTTTCTTTCTTTCTATTGAGAAAACTATAATGCACACCAGAAATGAAATGTGCTATTTTGACAGTACATACTTTGATTAATATATAGGTTTATGAAAGAATAAAATCCTTTCAATTAATATAATTAAAATTAATTTTGCAAAATCCACTACAGTTGAAATGGCAGAGAGATAACCTATTTCCAGGCATTGCCAATGCTCCTCTGTAAATAGCTGCCAAAAGTTATCTGAGAATGCTGAAGGTTATTTGGTCTCCAATTTTATGTGTCCCTTAGGATAAATGTGCTTTCCACCAGTTGGCACCTCACCAAATTAGCCAGCTGAGATTACAAACTCAATACAGAGAAACGAGATGTAAATTTAAAGGTGGTCAGTAATTGATTTACAAAAGATCTGATACTCTGTCAATTATTACCTCTGTTACATGTCTAAATCTGCAGCAAAGGCCAATTATGTCTATCATTAAACGTCTTCTCAATACATTTCGTACAGTGAATTCTACTTCAGGAATTAGAAACTTTAAGTAATTGAAGATATTTCCTTCATTTATCCTGAAACTGGAATTAACAAATATCAAAAGAAACATTTAGCAAATTCTAAAACAGAGTAAGTTTGTGTATTGATTTGAGCACCCAATCAAACCAAATCAGAGCAAACATTTATAAAACTCATACTACACCTCAAATTTGAATGGGCGCTTTCTTAACAATATTGCTATGGCAATATGTTCAGGTATATGAAGATGTTATTTTTATTATTAGCTTCTCAAAGGTTCAACATTAACTTTAACTTATGACACACATTACTAAATGTTCATTTTGTTGAATCACGGACTTGAGTGCCCAAACAGTATAGTGCAAACAGAAGGGAAACATTTGGTCTGGCATAGCTTTGTACCCTTTGCAGATAACAATCCAAATACTGTAATAACATTCTTACATTCTTTAACATATCTCTGCAATGTTTTCACTTTCTATGTATCTCTACATCCCCCTCAAATGCTACCATTGAAAACTTATATCCAAAACTTCAACAGGCAATATATTCAAATTTTAACCATTCAGGCAAAGAATGTTTATCTTCATATTGCCTCTGGTCTTTTTCCCAATCCCTTCAATCCCTATCTACTTATCAGTCCTTAGGTCACTGGAAATGGTTTCTTTTTACTTTGTCTATTTTAAAACGTCATGGTTTTAAATACCTTCATCAACTCTGCTCTTGGCCAAGCCTGCTCCAAGAATAACCCCGCTTCTCCACTCCATCTATGTAATCTATCATCCCGAGAATCATTTGACTAACTCTAAGCTGTGCTGCTTCCAAAACTTTCACATGCTTCTTAGGTACCGGATGATTTTATTTACAGCTCCCACTTGAATATATAAAGTTTATTAAAGTACATTAGTATAGCACTCTTGGTAGCAGAAATAAAAGATTCACGATTACTTTATATACGTCAGTAGCAACTTTCCCCTCTAAGGTCTAATAAAAGAACAGAAATGCACTTAACAACCTCGCCACATGTCTAACTTTAGCAACCGTTTTCACTTACCTTCTTCAATTATGGCAGTAATGCGCTTAGCGATGCCAAGCGCCAAACCCGATAGCCCTCAGATGCCTTTCCTTTTGAGAGCACCACGTGAGCGCAGTGGCCGGGCAGCATCGGCGCGCGGCGGAGAGCGCGCTGCCATTGAGACTTGACATCACCCATTGGGAGCACGTGGCACCGGTGACTCATCCGGGAGTCTCCGCGTGCTGCTTCCGAGCTGGGAATAACCCGAGGGCTCGCTCGCTCTCACCTCGCTCCCGCCGCCCCCCACCCCCTCCACCTGCACACCCATAGAGCACCCACAGCCGGTCACACGGGCAGGCGCGCGCCGGCGGCCGCGCGGTCTGCGCGCGGGGCCTGTCACCCTGCCAGGTGGCAGCCGGGCTTTGGTGTCATTGCCCCGACCAGGGGGAGCAGTCGCTTTGGTGATTAAAGTGCATGTTGTGCGGGGCCAGGGCGCTGCTTGACACTCATATCCGCGTGCTGCGCTGCCCCTAACACGACGGCAATAGCGAAGGGTGACTATTCTGCTCTCCAAGTGTGAGTACGTTTCTTAAAGTTTATTTTTAGGCTATAGAATCATTTCTGCCAGCGATGTGCGCCCTGTTTGAACAGTCGAGGGTCATCTCCGAAAGGGGCAAACCTTTTTAAAGGAAGAAGTAACGCCAGTAAAAGTGGCGACTATGTGATGTAACATTGGTAGATAACCTAGACACATTAAAAAGGGACACTAGCTCATAACATTGGGTCGTATTTGCGCAGAAGGCGAACGATGTATGCTGAGATTTAGATTTTGTCTGTGAAAGATATTGAAGATACGGGGACCACTTGATTAGGAATGAACTGATAAGTACTTTATGGAGTTACGGTGACAAACATGACGAATGTTTCCAAATCTGGAAAGTATTTAATAATTATTTATTATTGGACAACTCAGGATTTGGCATTCTTGTATTGGTTTTTGTGCATACAAAAAAAACATTGGATGTAAATGAAATATTATTTCTGCACCCGCTTAATGAGATCATAGCAGTTTGTTCATTACTTTTTGCCACGTGTTTTTTGTATCTGAAATGTTCCGTGAACATCTTGAAGCCTTACAATCAATTGGCAGTAAACGTTGGGATTTATGTTAACCTAATAGGAGTAGATAATTGCTGATAACCCTTTGACCCATTGCCCCCTTCGGTAATGCCAGTAGGTCAGTGGGTTATCGATGTTGTCAAATCTTTTGTTACACTAAGGAAGAGTTGATGGTGTTGGTACATATTGCTTCAGAGTGAATTGCTATTATAGCTCCTCCTTATATTTGGGAATTACTGAGTGCATAGAGAAAGCTAACAAATTGCTTGATCTTCTCAATACGCATACCAATTTAGCAGTTAATCTCAGCAAGATTGACAGTTCTGGTTGAGTAAATTCCTGGCGATTTATCACCCGACCATCCCCTTCCATCACCAGGTCCAAACGACCATTTCCTCCACCTCCAATATTTTAGAACTAATAAGAGAAAGTGATTAAAGAAATTCGGGGTGGGTTAAACATAACGTATTATTTGCTTCCCCATTATCAAGATTTTGTCTTGGTCTCTTCTTCGAGACCAAGACATGTCTGGAGGTTGGCAACCCTCTTCACGGGCTCACATTGTAAGCCTTGTAAACATTGCTGAACGGATATTTTGGAATCTGTATACTTATGTAGTCTGATGGTTTAAATAGCTAATTCCGAAGCCTATAATCGCCATTGAATGCTTCTCTGTAATTACTGTAATCGTTTATTGCCTGACTAGCAACATGAAGTGGGACACTAATTAAACCGAACATCAATTTAATCGCTTGATAACCTCTGGTGGTAAATTAATACTGTTGTCATTACCGTGGTACAAAATTGGCATAAATCTAGGATGCAGTCACCATCTTATTGTTCCAGTGCCCTAAAGATGTGCTTGGATTCAAATCCGCTTTCTGGCTTCCAAAATGTTCATAAAATCGGTTTGTATATTGGAGAATTAAGTGGTTGTAGGTCTACACTGGGGATGTTAATGCATTCTTATGCATATGGTTAGTTTGTGGAAACTTGCAACAGATTGGGAAATGTGCAGGCAATTCAATCAGAGTTTCTACCATGAAGAGAAGGAGCTGGAACTGTGGAGCAATTATTCAACAACGCCCTCATTATTCATGTTTGATCTTCCATACAGAATTAGGAAGTATGTTTTCAAATAAAGTCAAAATAGTTCGCAAAATAATAAATTTTAAAGTTGTATATTTAATAAAATAATCACTTTTAATGTGAACGATATAATGACCCGAGCCGAATAATGTACAAAGTTGATTCTGTACAATATCATATTCTTCATTAGCCCCTCTATTCTGCCATCAACCACTGCTTTTTGGATTTCAGGAAATGAGATCGCCGCGCCATTGCGCCCATTGCAATTCCATTATGTTCATAATCCGCACAATCTATCAGTCCCTTTCCTTTTTACTGCTTTCTCTCGTGTGTCTTCTGTCGTGTATTTTATTTGAGATACAGCAAAAGCAAGCGCCCTTGTTCATTGAGCACCTAACGTAAGTTGTATCAAACTTTGCTCTTCATAAACCTGTTATATCGAATCAACAGTGGAAAAAAATGAAAAGGAAAAAAAAAAGAACATTTACAAAATGAATGTCATGAACATATTATTTCAACGAACAAAGCAGTCATATCAAATTCAGTTTTTACAACTTCGTAGCAACCAATTCAGTTCTCTCTATTGGCTTGCCATAGTGCAAACTGTAGCGTTGCCAAGGCAGAATTCAAACAGGGTCTTAACACTTATTAGACTTGTGGTTTTCCTGTGTCTTTTGCCTTAAACGTTGTCCACAGACATAGTGCTTCTGTTAGCTTCGAAAGACAGTCCATCTTTCCCGTAATGCCAATGCATAAAATTCAAGTTTAGAGTAGTTCAGACGACTTGATAATGTAAATGTTCTGTTTATCTGAACCGAGAGTTAAACATTGAAGTACAACGTTTTTATCTGTTGCAAATACACGAATACCGTTTGGTTGATGATCTGGGGAGTGAAGTGTCAAGTCTATGTCAGAAAACTTCTGAACTCGTTTTAAACACATGCAATGACATTATTTTCTATACATCGGAAATGCCCTATACTTTTAACTTGTCAAATTTGGAATTGAAATTTTTCGCGCTTATTCAGATTTGGATGGTTTTATGTGGGATGTTGGGGCCTTGCTAGCAATGTGTACTCGCTCCTCTTTTGAAGTGGAATAGTAGAACGGACCGTTGAATTCATTAGGTGTATCGGAATCTCGCTGTTCTTGTTCGGCCCATATTATTCATTTCTTTGGGGGTGGGGGAGCATACACAAATACAATCTCTTCTTTGCCTATTGCACAGTACTGGGTGATGCAGAAAATCGTTGGTACGACCATATTTCGCACGTCCAGTTGTAGGGACGCAAACTCCTGTCTTTTTGGTCGTTCTCAGGAACAGCCACAACGATCCACTACCATCGCTGGGATTTTTCCATAAATGATTTGTTCTCTTCCGTTAAAATATAACATATTTATAGGCGACATCTTCGTTGGGGTGCAGCAGGGCCCCGCCGAACCCCTAGGGTTGGCCTGCTGTACAAGGTGGGTGTGGGGGAACTTTTGCAGGAACATGTACTCGCATTGTCCTGAGCAGTAATTGGCTTTGTATCTCTTGGGCGCTATAATCCAGTCCCAGCCGAAAGCCTCAAAGTCTACTGTGAGGGGATAACGACAGCAGCGCGATTCAGTCGAGTGCTCATCACAGTCAAGCCCAAGATTCCTTCTGGATCGTTTTGATGTTTCTGTCACCTTTACTTCGAGAAACGGTTGCTGTTCAGAGAGAGAAAAAAAAGAGGAAAGAAGTTAAAGGAAACTTCAATATATGAACGTTTCAGGAACCGCTGAAAGAAAATGCAGAATTGTGTTTTGATTTTATTCCTTGTCTTTTCTCCCTCGGAGATGCTCTGGTTTTCGTTAAAGCATAAAATCTAGCATGGAAACTGAGAGAATCCATAAAAGCCAGCTGAGGAATTGGAAAATATTGAGCAGAAGTTAAATACAGTCGCAAGGGATCCCGTGACATTTTCCAGCTGTTGAGTAGCGGGGCAAACATTTTCTCGCGCGCTGTCATTTTAATGACTGTTAGGAAGATTTTACATAGATACAGGATTATTGGAAATAGAATTTGAGATTTCTAATTAAGCCTGATTAATGTATTATTTGATACCTAACATTATCTGCTGCATTTGGCAAAATCGTTGAACTGGGAGTTAGAGCTCCGAATGTCAAGCACACCTTTAAACCTTGGATATAAGCCAGGGGCTATAAAAATGGATACATTGATTCCATTATTCTTGTCTTCCATAATTTTGTGGGAATGCATAAAGGCTAAAAAAATAATACATTGATGGAGCCTCCTTATTTGGGCCAACCTCTGGCCAAAACTAGTTGGAGATCTACGGGAATACTATTCAAGTTAACTTTGGAATTAATTCTGAAAGTTATAAAAGAAATCTTCTCTGCTGATTATTTACATTACTTTACTTTGGGATAGAGATCAGTGCATTTTCATCCAAATATGAGCTCCCGCTTCCTTTTCAGGGTAATTTTTGTTCGTCAAGTTGAATTCTGAAAAGGCCACTTGACTCTTCTTTTAAATATAGTACACGGCATGTCCACTTTAGTCATAGGTTTTACAAACGTGGGGAGAAATAAATCTATAATTCACAGATCCATCGTTCCTATAACACCATTACTGAGTGGAAGAAGATGTGAAAAGATGAGTATTTTTTATCTTTTAGTTGCATTTTAAGAGTCACTTTATTAAAAAGATTGTAAAAACGTGCAAAGGAACTGAAATATGTCCCGGGTCCTCTCCCGGAACAAAACAAAATTAGTCTTCAGAAACCGTAACTGGGCGGAAGACAATTCTGATCCAGGCTCTTGTAGAACAAGGGTAAATGAAATGTTTTCATTGTATTAAACCCTAAAAATCTCAGTTTTTCTTTCTTCCCGGATCCTACGGCTACCCAGAAACACTTATTCAATGCGGCTGTAGTAATTTTAAAATTAAATTGAGCGCCCTCACTTGGACAATTTCCTGTTCAGACAATAAATGTCTCTTGGCTCCTGGAGTGTCGTAGTTTGTGATGTCATTGGAAACTCTTCCTGTGAACCATAAACTGATGTTTCTACCCCTCTAAAACGACATCAGAGATCATGTAGGGACATAAATGGTACATTTTTAGGGCTTTCTTTTGAGTATGAATGCGGTATTTAATCACCCCTGCTGAATGTTGGTGTTATGGGGGAGGACGACAATCCTGGATTAAACTTCCTTCACGGCGTAAGAAATCCAAATCGTTTTAAGTTTGTTTCACTATTTTTTTCATTAAATCCTAGGTAACGCCTTTAAATTGCCATTCCGTGAAAATTCTCATTCAAACGCACAATGCTCTTTTAATATCTCTTAATTCTTTTTCTCGCGTCTCTTGTTAGACCGTTTAGTGTTCAAAGCAATCCTCCTGTGTCATTGTAGTGAATCGCATAAATTCCGTCCCAAATTATATCCACAAAATGCAGCTAGGAAATTGGAAACTCTACAGTTCACACTGTCTACGTCGTGTTAACACTGGCAAATGCGTTCTTAGTAATAATTCCGAATCGTGTCATAGCAAGTCACTACTAAACGGAGTACAATGTTTTCTTTCTCCCTGGCGATTACGATACCCAGGTACTACCAAAGTCCTTTCTATGACGTGGATGGATTAAAAACTTACACTGTTGAAGTCTTCAACATTTTGCAAGATACGTTTTAAAAACAGTTAGCTAAATGCATTCAAAAGGAATAAACATATTTTGTTCACCCTGCTAAGTACTGACTCATGCTCGTATAGTGTCCTATTTGTGATATTTTTGATGGTAGGAAGTGGGTATCTTTTTGCTGGGTGTGGATCGGTGGGGGAAGGCGGTTCGCGGAGAGAGTACTTTTCACAAATCAAGAAGGCTCTCAACATAGTTCAGCCAATTCTAATTGCTTACTTGATTCTACCCAATATTTCATAAGATTAAGAATGTCAGGAGGCCGCGGGAAGTTGTTACGTTCGATCGTGCATATTCTTCTGTAATTATGTTAAAATTAACGACATGTTCGTGTTATATTGGGCATAAGTTTGAAGGGAAATATAAAATATCGTCTCGAATATCCAGCAGTAAATTCGCAATAGTTATTTCATTTTGACTCTGTATTTTATTATTCAAAATGGAAAGGCATTGGCATGTCCCATTCCCTGTGCGTATTATGTTTAAAGATTAAAGTAAATCAAGCTGCCGGACATGAGTTTATTGGATGATCAGTAATACTTCGCTCTATCTGATTTTATTTAGCTGAAGTTGAAAATCAAATGCAAATATTTTAGATATGACGATTTTGGAAAGCAGAGAAATTTGTAATCTAGCAACAGTCCGTGAACTTGTGAATTAAAGAACTCATCATATTTACTCATCCGTGGACGTGTCTATGGATACGTTTAATACTATCTAGCAGCAGGGTATTACCTGCCGGCCTTAACTCAATGACTTTCAAAAGTATTTAAGGTACCTTTAAATTTAAAAAAGCATTCGGATGTTTAGTATATTGACCAATGAACGTTTGGCATGCAACGCCCCTTTATTAACTGATATTACAAATATTACTGTATACTGCATGTAGTGTTCAATAGAATACCGCTTACCAATCCTTCCTCCCCCACTCCCGGGGAGGTGACAGCCAGGTCGAGTCCGTTGATATCAGATGCGTTTATTTGGATGCCCCAGTTCGTTTCGGGTTGTTTGAGCCAGTTCTGTAGTACGCGTTTGAAGTCTATACTTTGCCAATGGCCAGTACCAGAGTTAATGTCGAATTTTAAAGAGCGAATTGGTGTATGATTCGTCCATTCCTGCCCCACTGGCTTTAGTCGTAGGATTTGCATAAAGACCGTTGTGGTTTGTTTCACTGGCCGCAGGTATATCCAGAGATGGGCTTTGACTACTTTATTAAATTGCATTTTGGGGCTGATCTTGAAGGAACAACATTTCGGTTTGTCGTCGACTTGGACACTAGGTTCAGCTTTAAAACAATTTAAATAATACACGTGAATGGGATTACTTTAATCCTATCTTCAAATATTATTTTTCTTAAAAATCCATTATACATAGCGAATCACATGCAGTGAAAGAGCAAGACACTGTTTGCCGTCTCCTTTCTGAAAGAGTGTTTAAGGAGAAAAGGTCACAGGCATAGCATTTTAACAGTAAATCGGGTTTAGGGAAATATATTCTTTGGAAAAAGCCATTGTCACGATGCTGGCTTTTAAAAATAGAGTACATGTATAGCAAATGTATGTTTATACTGAAATATTTATTTGCAGCTGAATTGTGGTTAATTTGACTGGCAAATTAACACTTTTCATTTGCAGCTTGGCAATTACTACTTGGGAGCAGATCTATATGCCCCCCCCCCCGTCCATTTTTCTTCAATATAAACACTTATGAGAATTCCACCATAAATTGGTTTCAATCTTGTCTTTCTGACTGCATATCAATCGTCCAATTTTTGCAGATCTAGCATTTAGTATCCAACCCAGGCTGACAGAGCGCTCAGGCAGCTGCAGTTACCCGTCACATGCTTTGCAGTTAAAATGACCCTAATGACACACTAAGGTCATGACACCATTTGCTAGTAGCTATTAAGTTATTCCTCTACAATGAACACTAATATGCCTGTGGGACAATAGAATCATTCTTTCCAACTCTCTTGGAATGAAGGAAACCAGTCAGCTATATTGCGAAACGTAAAATGTTATTTTGGAAACCGTGATGGAAAAACCGAAGAGCTTTAAGTTAGAATATAAATTGTTCAAATCCGCAATTGAAAGTTCTTTTTGAAAGCTTGCGTAATCCTCATTAGTTACATTCATTTGTTTCCCAGCAATAGCTTCTGCGACAGTTTGCAAGGGCCTAACTCAGCTAAGGTTCATAGGGTCACCTGGACTGAATAATAATTTCTCCTCAACTAAAATATAACTTGATTGAGCAAATTTAGTTTTGAATTGATGGCTCATAAAAATGGTGCTTTTATAGTCCTAGGTTATAAACATGGTTTCTCAAGATTCAGGTGTACAGGAAATATAAAATGTTGCTAGTTAAGATGTCCTTGCTTAAACTCCAACAGAGCGTGTTTGTGAATTCTTCTGAACAGCTATAACGTGGACAAATAAAGATTCTTTTTTCCTTAAAGTTTACACTTCTCGTTAAGTGAGTTACAACCTTAGTATGTTGGTGCGTATTGTAAAGGAAAGGGAAGCCTTTTGAAACAGAACAGATGAAAAGATCACAATGAGGTCGCGATTACCATGGCTAATAAAATCTTTGTCAAGCCGTTTGCTTTAAGTGCAACTCACATAATAACCTACACCCAGTGATATTAGTCTATCAATGAGAAAAAAAGGTGTAAACATTATGGCAGCACACAAATTGAAATGTTGTATTACATCAGCCGTTGTATGCAGAAAATAGTTAGTTTACTGCTGAAATGTAACTTATAATTCTACTGGCCTACTTACGCTCCGTGGCCATGGTGATGAGAGTTTCAGTGGTAGCATGATAATCGTCCTCTTCTAATAAGGCATCATTATTATCATCCCCTTGGATATCATATTGATCAAGTAGCCGTTGCAAAGGAGGAGCTTTCGGTAAAAGTTGGTTCACTGTATCCCGGCTAATGTTGGGTGCTTCTTTGAGGCGCAGTTTGCTCAGAATTTGCGATTTGATAGACTCCAGTCTCAGTGCTTTATTCTCCTTCCTCCACCTACAAGCTGAACACTCGGACACGTTATAGTCACTATCTGGCCCTTTTTCTAGCGATTCCGTTTTAATATCTGTCAGATTCGCGTGCGCACCATCTCTGCCACCTACTCGAGCAAGTGCACCAAAGAGAGCCAGGTAAATGAGCACTTTCGATGCTTGCATGTTCCCAAATCTTTTGCTGGATCCTCTTCTGTCTCCAGTTAAAAGTGTGTTAGGAGACTTGTGGGCTGGGATATGGCCAAGCGCACTGGTAAATCTCATATATTCCAACACGGCTTTTTATACTACAACTTTGGCCACACTATTGTGTCGTAAAAATCAACGATTGGCTGCTGTGCCAACAAAGAATCTAGCTGTCAGAACTGAGATCTTTCTCTGTCACTCACAGCCAACGCAGCGTCATTATTTTCAACTTCGCTCGTGTGTTCATACCGCCTGTTTATTCCAATGAACGATAACCGAAACAATTCGCACAAAGCCTGGTGCGTCTATCACTTTTTTTTGCATTCAGCTAGTTGTTAAGACTCAGAATGCCAGATCTCATGATTCCCTGCTGCTAGGCGTAATATGTAGCAGTTTTTGTTACCAGTTTTCTACAGGTTTCGCTGAAAGTCTATCCCAATTGTGACTGATTCTCTCTCTCTCTCTCACACACACACACACACACACACACTCACTCAATCTCTCTCTCTCTCTCTCTCTCTCTCTCTCTCTCTCTCTCTCTCTCTCTCTCTCTCTCTCTCTCTCTCTCTCTCTCTCTCTCTCCCCTTCTCTCCTTCTCTCCCTCCCTACAGTAAATATGAGATGGTTCAGTCTTCTGAAAGTTTGACCTCGATTGCGACAAACAGTTGGGCATTATTCGAGCACTCCCCTAATTTTTGCCATTATCTTTTACATCTGTCCATTAAAATCGAATTAAAACATGAGTAGTGGAACGAGGACAACTATTAGCGGTTTCTAATTGTGAGTTTTCAAACCAGACTTTGACCGGGTATAGTTTGGCGCGCTTTAATGCAGTTGACTCGGAGGACATTAAAGCTCCAAACAGTTACTGTTATGGAAGAAAGGTGAAGTTAGCTTTATTCGACGCTTCCACTGGCTTAGAGAAAGTAACTGTTAATTGAAACATTTGCTTAGATATGAAATAAAACAACATGTGCTGTGTAAAACACAACATAGGCTTTATGTGCATTATGGCGGAACAATCGGTCCTGGGATATTAATCTCATGATCCTACACACAAAAAAACCTTATGTCTAAGTAGCTCTTTGAATATCATAATAGTTTAAAATGTTTTCTTTGACCTGAAATGTAGATGAATGACAGTTAATGCTCACGTGCATTTCCCCACAGACGGATTCAGTGTGGAAATGATGTGTGCAACTGAACCACAACTCTCCATAACGCCCTGGACTGTATCCGTCGTGTAAGAAAATTGGTCAACTTCGAAGTCAAACATTAAGTGCTGTCAAACAGCTGTGTTATACTCTGAGCTCCAGGCGCATCGATCGGAACAATTTTAAAGGTCATAATATGCCCCGCAGAACTGTTCATCTGGAAACAAACTTATACCTCCCTTAAAGTACGAATGCTACACTAAACACGTATATTATTACAGAACCGTGCAGTAAAATCGACTGAAAAGTTGACGCTCTTCTCTCTCTACAATCAATCGTATTTCTTAATCATCTTTCTAGATTATACTAAAAACAATTTTAAAGAATGCATGTTACGAAGAGCGAAACGTATTGATATTCACTCAAAAGGCCGTGCCATTTAAAAACACAAGATTGTTAAATACCATTTTAAAATGCCGTTTACGTGCAAGAGCCGCATGCACTTTCGCAGTTTCAAACGGTGTGTTCACTCCCGCACGTAACTGCAATTAGTCTGAAATTGGAATACGGTTATTAATGTAATTCTATTTGCTGATCCTGCGCCGCCACGTTTGCTAAGAAAAACGAAAAATTGTGAGTTGACTATAAAACGATCAGAGGCGCGAATTCTATTTCAACACATAATTAAAAGGAAAGACGATTCGAAGAAACCACCACGCAATTATTGCCGATTACTCCTCCACAGGCTTCTCTTTTCCGCTGGAAAATTACCACGTGCTCCAGTGTAAGAATGGAAGAAAGTGTTAAGCATGAATTTGCTCCGTGCATCTCACTGACCGCATCCATATGGATATTACCCTGCACACTATTTTGAATATATCCCAATAAGCAAAATAAGATAATTCCAGAATCTTCCTTCTTAAATTTCTTTAAGTTTAGGCTAAATATTGGGGCAGCATCTAGTAAGTGCATGCCACAAATTAACTCCGATTTGGGAACTATAAACTATTTTTGAATTTAGACATAGTTGGTAGAGAAAGGAAAAGATTCCCGATTCATTAATTATAAATATTTATTCATTGGAATACATAATCTGAATGCTGTTCTGAATTCTGGCGGAACTCCGTCTCGATACTTCTGTCCTGGATGCGAGGTTATTCGCTAATGATAATTGTGTATTCTGGTGGACTCGGAAAATAACAAATTGAAACTTGTGACTCGTATGGAATTATAGATGGAAGTACATGATAGGACCAGGGTTAATGCGCCCATCTGCTGGCAATTGAGCGAATTACATCATTTATTAAACGTGGCCAGTCTCTGAACAGTATATTGAGCAAGATCTATCGTATCAGAATCAATATTAGTACCAATCACCAACTTTATTTGCAGCTGGAATTCGCTTCAAACAAGGTGGGAGGAGGCACACTCAACTCTCACACAGATCAATTGAAAGAAGCAAAATCAATACATCGGATTTAGCCCTCACAGCCTGCTAGTCTTTTGGGATAGTTAATGTATGATATTTTGAAAACAATAAATTTACGACAAATAGGCCAATTTCCAGAAGAAATAATTGTTAAAAATCTTGTTTGAGTTCCTTTTGCCAATATTATAGAATTATTTTTATTAATCTAGAGCTTTATGGCGGGGTAGCAAAACTTCTTACATACGAATTTCAAAAGCATAAATAGATGCACTAGTTAAGTGGACTATTTATCAGTATGTTGTTTTTTTAAAAATAGCTAATCAGTACGGATTCTCACTTTGTAATGCACCACCCTGCATTACAAATGCCCACCTTACTTGATTCTTTCTGTTGTGCAGTCCCACAGACATGTGCGACCTCAGTACAAGTTGAGTGAATGGGTTGTTTCTCTCCTTTATATGAGTGCTAATTCGCAAAGCATATTTTAGTAATGATATAATCTGCCAAGAGTTTAACTTTGATAAAGACAGAATTAAAATAGTTATTGGGGAAATATATCACTGAAGAAAAATATCAGCGCTTTATAAATGGTGAAATATAAATACTCTGCATTTCAATTAGTTTCTATTTATACTTAAAACGACACACCGCATCAAATATTACACTGGGTAAAATGCTTCAGACAATCTAAACACAAATAGCAAATCATTATGATCTGGAATAGTGTTTAGATATAATTGTTTTATCTTTATGATTGATTGTGTATACTATCATCTGTAAGATTAGACATTTTCATCCGAACGTATATAACGAGTCACTTGAGTTTGCAATTTCATTTTCGTTGTTATAATGAAATCAAGAAATATATAAGAGGCAGCTTGGATTTTTATTACAATTACATAACAAGATTTGAGAAAGATTATCTCATTCCCTGTTTAGAGAAACCTTTTCTTCGAATTCTCTTTTAGATGCCTTATCAGAACATTGACCCGCGTTAGAAGTGAGCATTCAGGACCTTTTTTTTTGGGGTAGCATCATACTTCGTGTGCATAACAAACCACAACTTGCAGTGTTATAGGATTACTTACGCACATTTCCGTCCATCCTGGGTTATCCTCAAAACCACCTCAGGTTTTCAAACACCCAAGAAAATATAAACATATTATAAATATAAACATATATAAATATAAAATCTGACCTACTTGAAATGATCATTACACACAAATATTATTTCAGGATTGATGTATACAGACAGGGTGAGCAACATTTCATTCAGATAACTATGTGTCTTGAGGGCAATGAAACAATAAAAGTTATATCTGTATATCACCATGAAATTAATCTATTACAATTCAATATACAGTTGTTAATTTGCTTCATATAATAATTAACGTTATAATGTTGAGAATCAGAATGCCATTACCTGAAATGCAAATAAAATTGATGATTATGATTTTTAAAAGAGGCCTAAAGCGTCATTGCCTAGAACTTCTTTGCAAATGCACAATCCACAAAGAGGTGGGTAATTATTTCATCATATCATAGCTATCCCAAATGTGCATTGGGAATGAAAGACCAATTCTGTGGCAAGGATCGGACATGAAGGGATCCTCTCGCTGCCAGCCAAGTGAGATTTTAGGTCTTAGTATTTATTGGTGAGCTCTGATGGTGAGGTGGTCTGCCAAATGGTTGTAACAGACTGCTTAGGGAATCATTCCACAAGCTCTGTTATGTCCTTCCACATTGCCTACAAGATGTTCTGTGCTAATCATAGCCTGTTGGATTTTTTGAGCAAGTTTCAAAGGAAATTTA
Source organism: Hypanus sabinus (assembly GCF_030144855.1). Lineage (NCBI taxonomy): Eukaryota > Metazoa > Chordata > Chondrichthyes > Myliobatiformes > Dasyatidae > Hypanus > Hypanus sabinus. The sequence continues at coordinate 39,030,497 of NC_082709.1, forward strand.
TTATCAAAGCACATATACAATTCTGATTCATTTTCTTGCAGGCGTACACAGTGAATGCAAGATGCACATTAGAATCAATGGAAGACTGCATCCAACAGGACAGGCAAACACCAATGTGCAAAGGACAACAACTATGCAAATATGAAAGAGAGAAAAAAAAACAAATATCTTTGAAGAGTTCTTGAAAGTGAGTCCATAGTTTGTGGGAACAGTTTAGTGATGGAACAAGTGAAATTTAGTTAAGTTATCTCCTCTGGTTTAAAAGCCTGATGGTTGAGAGATAGTAATTATTCCTGAACCTGTTGGTGTGGGTCCTGACTCTCCTGTATGTTCTTACTCATGGTAGCAGTGAATAAAAAGTATGGCCTGGATAATGGGGTCCTCAATGATGGATGCTGCTTTGATGAGAAAGCACGCCATGTAGATATGCTCAATGGTGGGGAGGGTTTTACCCATGATGGAATGGGCCGTATTCTTTACTTTTTGTAGGGTTTTATGTTCAAGGCAATTGATGTTTGCATCCCAGGCCATGATGCAACCAGTCAATATACTCCCCACCATACATCAAAGTTTTAGATATCATGCCAAATCTTTCCAACCTTCTAAAAAAGGAGAGGTACTTTTGTGGTTTCTTCATAATTGCACTTACGTGCTTGGTCCAGTGCAGATCCTCTGAGATGATAACACAGAGGAATTTAAAGTTGCTGATCCTCTCCACCTCTGATCCCCCAGTGAGGACTGGTTCATAGACCTCTGGTTTCCTTCTCCTGAAGTCAAAAATCAGCTCCTTGATTTTGTTGACATTGAGTGAGAGGTGGTTGTGGACCCTTCAGCCATATTTTCAATCTCCCTGCTACATGCTGATTTTTTACCTTTGATTGGGCCAATGACAATGGTGTCATCAGCAACCTTAAATATGGCACTGGAACTGTGCTTGTCCTCACAGTCATAAGTATAAATCAAAGAGAGCAGGGGACAAAGCACACAGTCTTATGGTGCACCTATGTTGATGGAGATTGTGGAGGAGATGTTGTTGCCAATTCAAACTGTCTGAGGTCTACAAGTGAAGAATTCACTTGCTCAAAGAGGCCAGGCAGCATCTATGGAAAAGAGTAAACAGTTGACATTTTGGGCTGAGACCCTTTGTCAGGACTGGAAAAAAAGGATGTGGTCAGAGTCAAAAGGTGGGGGTAGGGGAGGACAAAGTAGAAGGTAGTTACAAAGAATTATGTGCTGGATGCAGTGGCTAGTCAGGAGGCAGGTGAATATTCTCCATAACTTCTGCCACATCCAACAGGATCCCACCACCAACACATCTTCCCCTCCTCTCCCCACTTTCTGCTTTCATCAGGGATCGCTCCCGATGTGACTCCTTTGTTCATTCATTCCTCTCTATTGATCTCCTCCTGGCACTTATCCTTGCAAGTGGAACAATTGCTACACCTGCCCCTACACCTCCTCCCTTACTACCATTCAGGACACTAAACAGTTCTTCCAGGTGAGGCAACACTTCACCAGTGAGTCTGTTGGGGTCATTTACTGTGTTTGGTGTTCCTAGTGTGGCCTCCTGTATATTGGTGAGATCTGACGTAGATTGGGAGACCGCTTTGTTGAGCACCTAGGCTCCATCTGCCAGAAAAAGCGGGATCTCCCAGTGGCCACACATTTTAATTCCAATTCCCATTCCCATTCCCATATGTTCTTCCATGGCCTCCTCCACTGTCATGTTGAGGCCACACTCAGGTTGGAGGAAAAACGCCTTATATAATCCATCTGGGTAGCTTACAACTAGATGGCACGAACATAGATTTCTCAAACTTCCGGTAATGTGGTAATGCCCCACCCCACCCTTCACCATTCTCCATCCCCTTTTCCCTCTCTCACTTTATCTCCTTGCATACCCATCACCAACCTCTGGTGCTCCTCCACCCTTTTCTTTCTTCCATGGCCTTCTGTCTCTTTCACCAGACAACTTCCCAGCTCCTTACTTCATCCCTTCCCCTCCCGGTTTCACCTATCACCTTGTGTTTCTCTATCCCCTCCCTACCTTTTAAATCTACTCCTCATCTTTTTTCTCCAATCCTGCTGAAAGGTCACGACCCGAAACATTGGCTGTACTCTTTTTCATAGATGCTGTCTGATCTGCTGAGTTCCTCCAGCATTTTGTGTGTGTGTTCATTAGAATTTTCAGTTCATTTATTGTTTGACATTTGAGAGGAGTTATGCACAAATTCATAAATTTGGTTAAATACAAAGAACTGTGATAAAACATCCATGATCGTGAGACATTACAGAAAATTCTAAGGTTGTGATGTTACTTAAATACAAATTCTGGCTATAAATGTATGAAAGCAATTAAACAAATAAGATGTGTTAAATTGTCAGATAGTTTGCTGACTGAGAAACATAGTAAATAGTTGCAGAAGGCCAGCAATCTGGAACTTGACTGCAGTAAAATGGCAGTAAAATTAAATCTAGGATTGTTTCAATAGGAGTGGAAAATGGAATATAAAGTGGAAAATCTCATGGCATAACTTCATAGAACATTGGTCAGATAATATCTGCTTGTCTGGCAAATCATACGAAAGTCTTTTCTGTTCCTTGGGTACAAATCAGAAAACCAAATGTTCTAAGGATCTACCAATTGAGCTGAAGCACTCTAGCTTGTCTATTTTGGGCGCTCATCGAGAGATCAGAAGTAGAAAAGGTGAGCACTTACAAGTTCCTGGATGTCAACATCTCTGAGGATCTATCCTAGGCCCAATGTATAGGTGCAATTACAAAGAAAGCATGACAGTGGCTATGTTTCATTAGAAGTTTGAGGAGTATTAGTACATCATCAAAGACATTCACAAATTTCCACAAACGTACCGTGGAGAGCATTCTAACTGGCTGCATCACTGTCTAGTAAAGAGGGCCCTCTACACAGGACTGGAAAAAGGCTGCAGAAAGTTATAAACTCAGCCAGCTCTATCATGGGTACTAACCTCCCCAGCATCAAGGAAACCTTCAAAAGACAATGCCTCAAAAAGGTATCATCTGTCATTAAGGATCCCCATCACCTAGTACATACCCTTTTCTGATTGCTACCATGAATGAGGAGGTACAGGAACCTGAAGACACACATTCAGTGTGTCAGGAACAATTTCTTCCCTTCTGCCATCAGATTCCTGAATGGGCAATGAACCTATGAACACTACCTCAGTATATTTCTCCTCTCTTTCTACAAACATACAATACTTATTTAATTTTATTTTATTTTAATATATGTTTCTTATTGTAATTTATTGTTTTCATTATTATGTGTTGCTACAAATTTCATGACATATGTCAGTGATATTAAACATCATTCTGATTCTGAACAATTCACTGAAACTAAAAGTCACAATGCTGGAATAGTGTACTATTTCAAAAAGCGAAGTAAACTCTGCATGTGTATCATAATAGAACAGAACTGTAGCAGATATCAGTTTCCTGTGTGCCTGTCTTCTCAGAGAACTAACTTGAATACTGTGGATATTTAACCAACAATCACATTAGCCACAGTCATCACACACAAAATGATGGTGGAACACAGCAGGCCAGGCAGCATCTATAAGGAGAAGCATTGTCGACGTTTCTGGCCGAGACCCTTTGTCAGGTCGTGAGTCCTGACAAAGCGACTCAGCCCAAAACGTTGACAGAGCTTCTCCCTATAGATGCTGCCTGGCCTGCTGTGTTCCACCAGAATTTTTTGTGTGTGTTGTTTGAATTTCCAGCATCTGCAGATTTCCTCGTGTTTGCTCTTTAAAGCCACAGTCATAAATGGATTGCATAATTGTACAATGCTCCAGGCCTTAAGGGATTATGGTGCTTAGGTGGCCGGGGGCATATAAGCACTGAGAGAGCCCATCAAATGAACAGCTTCATTTGGAATGGTTCATGTGCAAGGCCATGATTTGCAAAGTGGGAGTGTAGAGGAACAAAGTTTGATAGAATAGATCAGAAGCAATCATTCAGCATGCTAGAAATTTGAATTGTTTCCTTAGGAGACTCAGTGACATGGTCACTAAGCAGCTGTTACAAGAATCAATTCTAAGGAATAATATAAACCTGTAATTAAAAATGTATAGATTAATTAGGAACAGTCAGCATGAATTTGTGAAGGGCAGATACTGTCCAACTAACTGACTTGCTTTGTGGAGAACTAACGAGGGGGGTTAATGAGAAAAATGTGTTGAACTAATCTGCATAGATCCTAGCAAGAGTTTTGGCAAGGTCCCAATGCAGGCTGGTCAAAAATGAGAGAGTAGCAAATTGAAAATGAGATTAGCTCAAGAACAAAGTATAGATATGTGTAGATATTCTTACGACAGTATGTCACTTTCCTTTGGGATTTCATGGGGATCAGTACTCTGTCCCTCCTTTTTGAAACATATGTACATTAATGATTTATGCTTAAATCTAGGGTCCATAATAAAGAGATTTATTGCAGATAGTCAGGTCAATTGGGCAGAAAGATGGAATTCAGTCCAGCAAAATGGAGTCTACTGAGTGGCATCAAGCTAAAAATGGACCTTTAAGCACATTCCACAGGAAGTTAGATGGACAGAACAGATCATTAAGGTGTTAAAAGGGTGAGGCAGGGATGGTACACTGGAACTGTTAGACCAGACCTATTGCACCATAAATTGTTCTGAATGTCTCTCTGCAGGAGGGGTATATTTACCCTGCCGAGGATGCAGAAGAGTTTAAAATGATGTTCCCAGGACCAGAGGGAATATTGCATGGATTAACTGTGGTTTTCTTTGGAACACAGGATGCTGATATGAGACTTCTTTGCACATTTTAAAATTATAAGGGATTTTGATAATGTAAGTAGAAAGAAAAACTATTTCTTTCAACAGAGGATAAAAAAACCTAATGAAATATATTTAGAAGGACTAGAGGGGAAATAAGGAAAACCTATTTTTCCTAGAAGGTGGTGGGTGACTGAAACTCACTGCCTGATGACCTATAGACCTGATGCTGGAAGCTGGCATTAGACTAGTTAGCACTTTTTTTGCCTAACTGGCACACACAAAGTGGGTTGAAAGGTCACCTTCTGTGTTTCAACTCTTCTATGGTTCTCAGTGAAAGAGTGATGTTCCTTATTCCTTCCATTGAAGGAAACTCACAGGAGCATTGGTAACCAGGACAGTGATTTGTCCATGCAAGAACTGATAACCCCAAAGAATTCAGAGGTTTGTAGTCTATCTGTCTGGTTATATGAAAATTACAAGGAAAATAGTGGGCAGAAGCACTGAGAAAAAACAGAATAGCTAGGAGAAGGAAGAACTTGAAAGGACACTATTGCTACATCATTTGTGGAGTCAACAATTCCACCTAATTGATCTCTTCTTCCTCCTCCATTCACTGATTGTACATTCCAAAGAGCAGCTCCATTCTCAACCTTGTATCAGTGTCTGCTTGAATCACAAATAATCAAATCAGAATGGTTGAGTGCTGTCACAAGAAGTTCACATTCAAGGTCAGCAAGAATAGGCGAGTCAGGAGAACACAAACCAGTACTGACTGAGGGCTCAGTAGTGGAAAAGATGAGCAGCTTCATGTTCCTGGATGTTGGTATCTCAGAAGATCCATCCAACATCTCAGAGGATCTGTCTTGATGCAACACATTGATGCAATCATGAAGAAGGTACACTAGTATCTCTGCTTTATTAGTAGCTTGAGGAGTTTTACTACGTCACCAAAAAGTTTTGAAAATTTCTACAGGTGTGCAGTGGAGAGCATTCTGATTGGATACATCACATCCTGGTACGAAGACTAATATGCAGGGTTGCAAGAGGCTACAGAGGATTGTATGTTTGTAGATTCAACCAGTTCATAACCCTCCCTGTCATAAAGGACTTCTTCAAGAGGCAGTACCTCAAGAAGAAAGCATCTATCATTAAAAATCCTCAACATCTGCGACATGCCCTTTTCACGTTATTACCATCCCAATGGAAGAACAGGGCCTGAAGACCCACACTCACCATTTTAAGAACAGCTTCTTCTCTTCCACCATCAAATTTCTGAACTGCCCATGAACCCATTAACACTATCTCATTAACAAGAGAAAATCTGCAGATGCTAGTAATCCAAGCAACACAATAGAAAATGCTGGAGGAAATCAGCAGGCCAGGCAGCAGCTATGGTAAAGAGTAAGTTGTTGACGTTTCAGGCCAAAACCCTTCATCAGGACTGGAGAAAAGAAGATGAGAAGTCAGATGAGAACACTATCCCATTATATGACTTTGCATTATTTATTTTGTAGCTTATATTGTTTTTATGTCCTATGCTCCACTTCTAAAATAAAACAACAATTTTCACAATATATGGCAGTGATAATAAACCGATTCTGATTCTAGAAATGCTAATTGGATGAGCCATCTCACCATCACAGACCCAATCTTTAGCCAGTTTGAATCAAGAAGAAAAGGTTATGGGACTTGACAATCAGCTGTGTGCAGAAGGCTTGTTTTCTGGGACTAGCTGCATTTCCAACCTATCTATACAATTACAACAATGGAAACTTACTCAGTGATATCACGTCAACATAAAGGATTAATAAATTGAATTGTCCTAGGGTAGGTCAACCTCCCCGTCAACTACTCTCAATCCCAAAGTGCTGGAAGGAATCATCAACAGCACCATCAAATGACACATAACCTACCAACAACCTGTCCAAAATTGCTCAGTTTGGGTACATTGAGGACCTCTCAACTCCTGATTTCTACACAATCTTGATCCAAATGGATTATAAAGCTGATTGACTTCTTAAGATGAATTGCAAATGGCTGCCTTTGTCAGCATTTGATAGAGTGCAACAAGATGAACTTTGATAAAACCAAGACAGAGACTCAAGAAGGACTACAGATGCTGGAAATCTGAATCAATAAACATAAAATGCTGGAGGAAATCAACAGTTCGGGCCACACCTATGGAGGGAACTGAACAGACACTGACACCTGATGAAGGATGCTAAATATTAACTATTCATTTCCCTCTGTAAATGCTGTCTGATATTCTGAGTTCCTCCAGTATTTAGTGTATGTTGATCTGCTAAAACCAAAGTCAACAAGAGTCAGGAGAATGGCCCTTAAAAGATTGCAGTAGTGTCCAGTTCAAAGGACGGTTGTTGTGGTTTTTGGGTGCCAATCAACAGTTTTCAAATCTGAAACACCTTTAGATACTACATAATTTACTCTCAGTCAGGAAGTTACAAATGGATTTTGCTATTGATTTTATAGTGCTTGTTCCCGTTGATGGTAAGCAGAAACAGGCAAGTGTGAATAATAAGTGGCAAACCCCACCCTAAATTATGTCAATAGTGGGAAAAAGCATGACTCAAACAAATATTTAGAAACATAATTTTTTATTTCAAAAATAAACTTTATTCATTATACTAGAAGCAAGAAATACAGAAAATATGGATTTCCTTACATGTATAATGTCTTCTGGTGCATAATGCAATAAATTTACAGGCGCATACATTTGATTTCTCAGCATAGAGCATGTACAAGGTACCATTGCCATTCACATGGCCTCTTGGGACAAAACAAACTTCAAGAGTTTGAGAGGCTTCTAACAGTGCTTAGATTTTCAATGTCTAGGGCAGAAGGGCCTTAGATTGCAGAGTTTCCCCACAAAGTCTTTGTGTTTGCTGCACTAAACTCTGGTGCATGCAACCTGGAAAGTGCCATTTAGAAGCATTCTCTTCTGGACAGCTCATTGTAATGAAGATCAAAACATTTTAGACAAACGAAAGAGCAAACCAAATTGAAGATTAGATTATTGTTGTATGCAATAAGGAGGAATGAAATTCCTTTTTTATGTTGAGTTTACAGAGCAAACAGTACACATGGTAACAATAAATGTAATAATAAACTTGATAACTGGTGCAATACAGCAGAACGGTACAAAGACTGTAGAGCAACGTGAAGCAGTGTTTTAAAAAAGCTACAGTGGTAAAAATGGACAAGGAGAGTTAAAATTATGAGAATTTGTCAGTAGCACTGGGAAGGGAGTATGAAAAAAAGTGATTGGTTCAAAATGGGAAAGAAGCTGTTCTTAAGTCTGAATGTGCAGGCTTTCAAGCTCCTGTATCTGCTTCAGAATGTAGCAGGAAAGGAAATAGCCAGAGTAGGAGGTATCCTTGAATATACTACAAGCCCTGCTGAAGCAATGTACTCTGAAGGTGAACTGGATGCAAGTAATAAATGTACAATAGTCAGGGCTATATTTACCACACTGGAGGTTCATCGGCCAAAACAAAAGCAGTTGCTCATATTCCAACTGCACTTAATTTCTGCCTTAATATGCATCCCCGGAAACAGCCATAGATATAAAAGTCCTCTTACACAATTGTTCAGGACGAACTCCATCAGGAGAAGGCAGGTATTGGGTCCACTTTTCCGCTGTTGTCAGGAGACTTGTGCTTCAGATGTGTTCCATCTCGGATCCCAGAATCAAACTGATGGGTGTTTGCCACAGTGGAGGAGTGGAAGATGGGCCACACCTGTGTCAAGTACAGCAACAAAGAGAGCACCTCGCACCTAATGCCTGCCATTGAGAAGGGCCACCCGCTCCCACGTCCCAATTTTCCTTTAAAAATTGCCTATTTGCTCCAGCTAATTCTTGTTTCACACTTCGGCTACTCTAAACTTCATCTTATGCACCTTTGGGTAGTCAGTCCTAATGGTAAAGGAGACAGTGACACATTGGACCAGTTGCAAAGTGCATGGCCTTACTCTTTCTGCTGTTGACACTGGCCCCTGATGCCAATTCAGACTGGTTGTAGATGCTGTGGACTGACCTTGCATCCAAGCTGATAACAGTGATGTTGTGCTTATACATAGGGGGACTTTAATCTGAGTGCTCCCTCTACCTGGCATCATCACTCTTCTTGTGCCATCTTCTTCCTGATGGATTCAGCAAAGGGTTCTGGCCAGCACACAAACAAGATGGGGAAGAATAGATTACTTACTCCATAGACGATGGCAAAATTATCTCCTTTCCACCCATTGATTTGAACTGCACTACTTATGTCTGCATAGAGCACTTGGATCCAATTCCTGATTCCCTTCCCAAAGCCCGTTTCGGAGAGCACATGTTTTGTGAGTGATATCCTGTCAAAGGCCTTTCTCCTAGTCAAAGCTGACCAAAAAAATGTCCGTTCTCCTGTTCTGCAAATAGGCAGGAGTATCCCTGAGCAGTGCAAGGCTGTCGGGGATCTCCTTGCCAGATACAGTATTGATTTGGTCTGGGTGGATCACTTCTGCCAGAACAGACTTGATCCAATTGGCAAAGACCCTGGACAGGATGCTGGAATCCATATTCAACAATGGCTGCATGTTTATTTAATTATTAAGTGATAAATTACAGAATAGTCTCCTCTGGCCTTTCGAGTCACACTGCCCAGCACCCCCCCCCCCTCCCCGCCTCGACAACCCTGATTTAGCCCTAACCCAATCACAGGACAACTTACAATGAACAATTAACCTACCTGGTACATCTTTGGACTGTGGAAGGAAACTGGAGCAACCGGGGAAAACACATGCATTCCAGGAGAAATACAGAGATTCCTTAAAGAGGAGGCAGGGATTGAACTTCGAACTCTCATGTCCTGATCTGCGATAGTGTTGCGCTAACCGATATGCCACCATGGCCCTCTCCGCAGCTGTCTCTGTGGCAATGAATTCCAGATTCACTACCCTCTGGCTAAAATAATCCCTCTTAACCTCTGTTCTAAATGGACATCCCTCTATTCTGAGGCTGTGCCCTCTGGTCCTAGGATCCCCACTATAGGAAACATCCTCTCCGCAACCACTTTATCTGTCTAGGTCTTTCAACTTTCAATAGGTTTCAATGAGATCCCCCCTCATTCTTTTAAGCTCCAATGACTACAGGTCCAAAGTCATCAAACACCCCTCATATGTTAACCCTCACATTTCCAGAATGATTCTCATGAACCTCCTCTGGACCCTCTTCAATGCCAGTACCTCTTTTTAGATAAGGGGCCCAAAACTGCTCACAATATTCCCGAATGAGGTCTGAAAAATGTCTTACAAAGCCTGAGCATTACACCCTTGATTTTATGTTCTAGTCCTCTGGAAATGAATGCTATGATTGCATTTTCCTTCCTTATCACTGACTCAATCTGCAAGTTAACCATTAGCAAATTCTGCCCGAGGACTCCCAAGTCTTCAGGACTTCTGATTTTTGAATTTTCTCCCTGTTTAGGCAATAGTCTATGCTTTCAATCCTTCTACCAAAGCGCATGACCATACACTTCCCTATACTATATTCTATTTGTCACTCATTTGCCCATTCTGCCAATCCAAGTCCTTTGCACTATTGCACTTTGAAAGGACAAACCAAGGTAGAATATACAAGGTAAATGGTAGGGCACTGAGGAATGCAGTAGAACAAACGGATCTGGGAATACAGATACAAAATTCCCTAAAAGTGGCGTCACAGGTAGATAGGGTCGTAAAGAGAGCTTTTGGTACATTGGCCTTTATAAATAAAAGTATTGAGTTTAAGAGTTGGAATGTTATAGTGAGGTTGTATAAGGCATTGGTGAGGCCGAATTTGGAGTATTGTGTGCAGTTTTGGTCACCAAATTATAGGAAAGATATTAATAATAAGGTTGAAAGAGTGCAGAGAAGGTTTACAAGGATGTTGCCAGGACTTGAGAAACTGAGTTACAGAGAAAGGTTGAATAGGTTAGGACTTTATTCCCTGGAGCATAGAAGAATGAGGGGAGATTTGTTAGAGGTATATAAAATTATGATGGGTATGGATAGAGTGAATGCAAGCAGGCTTTTCCCACTGAGGCTAGGGGAGAAAAAAAGCCAGAGGACATGGGATAAGGGTGAAGGAGGAAAAATTTAAAGGGAACATTAAGGGAGTCTTCACACAGGGAGTGGTTGAAGTGTGAAGTCCTGCCAGATGAAGTGATAAATGTGGACTCACTTTTAACATTTAAGAAAAACTTGGACAGATACATGGATGAGAAGTGTATGGAGGGATATGGGCCAGGTGCAGGTCAGTGGGACTAGGCAGAAAAATGGTTCAGCACAGCCAAGGGCCAAAAGGCCTGTTTCTGTGCCGTAATGTTCTATGGTTCTGCAGACTTCCTGCTTCTTCAACTCCACCTATCTTTGCATTGTCTGCAAACCTGGCCACAAAGCCATCAATTCTGTCATCCAAATTATTGACATGTAATTCGAAAAGAAGCGTTCCCAACACCAAACGTTCCAAACTAGTGACCAGATTGGCACTAGTCACCAGCAGCCAATGGGAAAAGGTCCCCTTTATTCCAACTTTTTGTCTCCTGCCAATCTTCCATCCATGCTAATATCTTTCCTGGAATACCATGGGCCCCCATGTTGGTAAGTGGCCTCCAGTGTGGCATCTTGTCAAAGGCTTTTTGAAAATGCAAGTAAATAACATTCACTGACTCTCCTTTGCCTATCCTGCTTGTTATTTCCTCAAAGAATTCTAAGAGATTGTCAGAGGAGATTTCCCCTTAAGGAAGGGGTTCCCATTCTTTTTTTTTACGCCATGGCCCAATACTGTTAAGCAACGAGTCTGTGGACCCCAGATTGGAAACCTCTGCCTTAAGGAAACCATGCTGACTTTGGCCTATTTTATTATGTGCCTCCCAGTACCCCAAAACCTGGTCCTCAAAAGTGGTCTTCAACATCTTCCCAACTATTGAATTCAGGCGAACTTACCTATAATTTCCATTCTTCTGCCTCCCCACATTCTTGAACAGTGGAGTGACATTTCCTTAAACCTCTATCTTGCTTTCTGAACACCTTTGAAGATGAAGAACCTTTTCATATTCTTGGTTGCTACCAACCAGTGTGTTGGGGAGTCACGGAGAAAGATTATGGTTCTCCAAATGTGTTGTGCCTTTTTGGTTCTTGATTTATTATATTAAAATAAGATTTATTCATTATAAATAAACACACACACACACACACACACACATAAACCATGCAATGCCTTTTCATTTTACATTAATAGTCAATGCTTTCAGTACGGTTCTATTACAGACCTACACAGAAATAGCACTGCAGCCACAAAGGTGGGCCCTGTTTTTGATTCTTGGTGCACATCATATCATATGGGGCAAACAATTTGTTTTATCGGCACTTCATCCACCACACAACAATCAAAATCCTCCACCATATTTAGCACATAGTGCAGCAACTTTCCAGTTATTCAGACTTAACATCTCTCGAGCCCGTGATCTCTATCACCTGAATGATAAAGGCAACAAGCGCCTGGGCATAAACACCATGTCACCAACATTAATCAACATCGTATACCTTCTTATCTAACAATAGACAGGGAGGACACTCGCCACACACATCGGCGATTCGTAAGCTCGCCATCATATTCGTAAATATAATCACAGACGTGTATAAATGGTGGACCATGAGTTAGAAATTCTGTGAATGAAAATGATAAAGAGATGGTCTCCTAATATAGAAAACGGCCAGGAGATGGCAGTCGGTGGCTGTAAATCGCGAACATGCTTTCAAGAGTACACATTTAATTTCCCGTTTGCAAAAATATATGTTTCCTAAGTAAACAAAGCATCGCAAAACAAAATTTAAATCAGCGCGAAACTAGTTCTTCGCGTTAGAAACTAGGGAATATATTTTCTCATCAAGAAACATCACCAAAGATCGCCTGAGAACCAGCGGTCACAAATGACACAACCCAACAAACAACGGAAACAGCAATTTCATTTCAATCATTCTTCGGAAATACTCAACTCAAGGCTGCAAGCCAGCACACACTTATTTTGGAAGGTAAAGAATGAAACGTTTTGCGATGTATTTTCAAATGACATTCGGACACGCAGGTCTCGGGTTTGTGAGCTTCTGGCGCGCCTGGGAGTTTGAAGATCTGTCTAAGCAAAATATCGATACAACAGGCACTGGGAAGAACCGCCGCCTTTTAGCGGGAGGGAGGGAGAGGGAGAGGGAGAGAGAGAGAGAAAGAGAGAGGGAGAGAGAGAGAGCGGGAGAGGAAGGGAGGAGGAGAGAAAGAGAGGAGAGAAAGAGAGGGGGAGAGAGAGAGAAAGAGGGAGAGAGCGAGAGAGAGAGAGAGAGGGGAAGGGAGAGAGGAGAGAGAGAGAGAGAGAAAAGCTACATTCCGAATAGTGACAGTATAAGTCACCAGCAATGTGAAGAAAATCGGATACTTAAAGCGCCCAAGAAGATTAATGTCTGGCAATAATCTTTGCAATTAGTAATGACCATCATAAATCATTAGTTCGTGGCTTTCATGGTGAGTGATGACTGTTCACTTTAATATATGACAGCTTTAACAGCGATAGTGAATTTTGTGCATAATTCTTTAGGCGTTTATTTTGTACGCGTCTTATTGCTAATAATTAGTTATTGCTTTTTGCATCGTGACAATATTAATTAATTTCTTGTAATTTCGATTTTTTATATGGGATAAAGCAGTCTACTTTTGTACCTGTGTTGATAAATGCTAGCCGCTGACAGGTTGTAACAGTTACCGAATGTTTGTACATTATATTGAAATTGTTCCAAGTAAAGACTATTTCCCTTTTTAATTTTATGGAATAATAGTTATTCGCGTGTTTTTTTGCAGATAAAATTGCCCATACTCTGGCAAAATGACAATTAACTAATGAGGTTTCACAAAAAGGTAAAAGCATACGGTACAGCAGAATTTTCAAAAATCTGCATTGCTGTAAACAGGACAGGGAGCTTTTCACCGATGAAAATCCGCGAGCGAGCACTGAAGACCAGATGAGGTACTAAAAAATATTACGGATTTGCAACAATTTGCTCCATGTTGATTGCATTATGGGCTGTTTTAAATCAAAACACAAGTACTCGGTGCAGAACGCCAGCACCGCAGAGCAAGCGGACGGCAAGAGGTGTGGCGAGACTGAGATGATGATTGTGGGGCCCAGTTCCGTGGAGATCCGCGAGGACTCGCTACTGGTGAACGCTGCGCTGCTGAATTACGCACAGCGCCTCTCTGAGGATATAGTTCACACGGCAGTGAAACAGTGGATGGAAATAGAGAGTCGATACAGGGACATTCCTTATATCGAAAGTGATGCACCCTGAGTCACAAGCATTGGCGGCACCTAACAGTGTGCGTGGCTGGGTGGGGCAGGACTTCCCACATCCGACGCTGTAAGTCTGAGGGCCGTCACTGCAAAACGTGTATTCTTCCTTGGACCGTTAAAATTGTGGGAAACGCGCGCGTGAAAAGTGACCAAGAACAGAAACAATAAACAGCAAAATCATCTTTTTTTAATGCACCAAGTTGCTGTAGACATTTGCTTTTCGCCAAGTGTACTGAGATTTTATTTCCTTCACAGCACTCCCACACACGATGGCGTGCGTCCTGCTTATTTGTTTGCATTGGAAGCTGGACAGGTTTTTTAAAAAGTTTTCTGGATTAATTAAAGTAAAACCTGGCATAATTACTAAACTTGCTTTATCGTTCTCGCGGAAGGAAAGAGGTAGAAGCGCTTGAGTGAAATAGCGATACGTTTTGAGACTATTTTGTATAAAAATGCGATATTGATTTCAAACAAATAACATGCGTTTCGGAAAATGTAAAGTTGTTGATTAGGGTACAAACGCAGTGCTGAAAATATCATAAACGGTGTTCCCACGGATACAATGTTGAGAGTAGAAACTAAATTGGCAGCATAAGGATATTGTTTACAGGATTCCATGCCAAATTACTATTTAAAGAAATTGAGATTTTAATGTCCCAGTTTTCATGGGAGAATCGAAATGCTACAGAAGAACAACGTCGCAAAAGTGAAAGTAGCTTCAAATAAAAAATTAAGGAATTCAGGGGCGGGGGGACATATCTGCCAAGGGTCCTCAATCACGTCCTTTTGCGACATCTGAAGCAACTTTGCATTTTCGCTAGCTGGAACAAATGAGATTAAGTGACTAAAACCGTTGTGTAAAATCTTAAAATACAACTAGAATTAAACTTATCACAGACATAATAATCCTTTTATTAATTCGGCGCATGTAAGTGGCAAAATACAGTTCCTGTATTCAGGTTGTCTCAACTCACCGGAACACTTAACAGAGCATCGTGTCTGCGTGTCAATATAAAACCACAGTAGCATTCTTCGGGCCATTTCATATAGATTAAGGTGAGATCAAAGATCCCTTATTACATTAGTGTTTTCTTGTTCACCCATTATTTTCATCTAGAAACCTAAAAATTACATACGCCTATTTATTTACGTAATGCCTATTTTCAAGGTATGGTAATAACATTAAGCTGATAAAAATACCAGAAAGAAAAAATCACTGATTAATATTGCTTTATTTTTCTCTGGAGTTTTAAAAGCTACAGAATTGTTTTTGAATTGTACCACTCTTGTGGGCAAATACAATTGCCAAAATTTTGCAAAAACCAGTATCTCACGGTAATCAATGGAAGTTTTAGTTTTGGATATCCAGTCTCTCTACAGAAGTTGACTAACTTAATATTTCTAGCACGTTCAGTGTCTGTTCCATACTCTTCATTGTATGAAATTAAAATCTTGATCTGGAAAGGCATTTGGACCTTTAGGATAGTCTCTGGTGATGCTGAACGCTGAGTACTGTAGTCAAGTGTGCAAATAGAGCGAGTCCCAGTATCGGTCTGGAACCTACTAACTTCAAACTCGAAGATGAGAATCATGCCAATACACCAAGATTGATCTAATAATATGTCACACTGTGTTATCATTACTGACATATCATTAGAGACTATAGTCATTTGAAATTCAAGGCAGTCATACAAAAAAATTAAGATAAACGAATCAGGACTCCACTCTGGATCCAAGCTACGCAGAATTATTTTAAGTTTGACGTTAATTTCCATTAAATAATATTACTGAATCCAACACAAATCAATTTGATTTGATTTAACTTTGCTGTAAGCAGCTTTTTCCAAGCACTGCCTGTTTGGGGTTCTGCTCAGAGTTAGCCAGTAAAAAGTATTTGGTGAAGAAATGGCAGCCTCTTTAGATGCCCATGTCTGCATACTTGAAATCAACTTCCATTCAAGATAACCCCATTAATGTTTTGCAAAATGTTTCTCCTTTTCAGCAATTCCCAGCTAAATAACTGGCATCAGAAATCCAAACAAAATATACTAAAAGTTAAAGGGACATGGGCCAAAGAGTGTTTCCATCCTGCAGTATTCAATGACTCTGACACCAAAATATCACATTTAGTCTTTCTGTTCCAGTCCAACTGAACTAAAGTCTGTAACTTTACTGCCTTGATTAGGTAGTTTTCTCATGTGAGACAAGCAGGAAGCGCAAAAACCACTTAATATCTACCACTGTAAAATTTAGTATGGCTGCACAGTGTAAGGGAAAGTGTTTAGATCATTATGGATTGAAATCTTGAAACCTAAAGAGCAAATCATTCACTTGCCTTAGATATTAGCTTTGCTTTGTGGCTAAGTTTTGCCATTTGCCTGATTGCTAATGATTTAAAATCAATCTTAAAGCACTGCACGGAGAATGAGAAGAAAGCCATGGACACAAACAGAATCAGTGTAAAGGAAACATCAGAGATTCTGGTTATCAGAGGCAAATTGTTCAAGGGTTTGAAACTCTTCACCTGGATGTCTACTCTTTCTATCCACCTTTGTATTCCAACCGCAAAATTCCCCTCCTCCCCACACACAATCCTGTAAAGTGGATGAGATTTTTCTGAAGGAAGAATTCAAACTTTGAGGACTTACTCTGCTGTGTATCTTACAATACATAAACTAAAAATGCAAACCGTTTCTTTTGGCAATTCACTCCCTCTCCAGCACATAGTGAAAAGGGTAAAGGATGATAATTTAGGAAACATACAGCCAACTTGCACTCAGCAGATCCCTGCATTCTGCAACATATCATAACCAAACCATATCATAACTTGAAGTCCAGCACTCTAGGGATAACTCTGCTGCTTTTCTTTTAGTCCTATGTTTTTTACTTATCCAAGGAAGCAGCTAGTGCTTCAGTTCACAAATTAGTCCATACAACATTACCTACACTGGTATTTCCTCAGTACTATACCTGTGTTAACCTGATCTTTTGTGCTCAGGTGAATGATTAATCTCTCTTGCTACAGTCAAAGTTTATTATGTGAGGCATAAATATTTATTCAGAACCAGATTTATTCAACATTGTTATGCCACAGCAGGTCATTTAGGTCATCAAAATTCATGCCAACTCTTCATGGAGCAATAGAGGTAGTCTCAATTCTCAGTTCTTTTCCAAAACTTCTGCAGGTTATGTTATGTCAACTCCCTATACAAGTCCCTTTAAAAGCCTTGACTCAATATAAGATAAGTTTTTCTTCACATCCTCCCTCTGTTTTTTTTATCAGTTTAAACCTGGTCATTAAACCACACACTTAATGGAGGCAGCTTGTCATGTTTCACCCTATTTGAACCCATCGTGAGCTTATGCACCAAATCAAATCTCCTTCCAATTTTGTTTGCTTAGAGGAGAACTCTTGTTCAAATTGAATCCTGTCTCGTAAATATAGTATAACAATATGACCTAAAAACTGAAAAGTAAACATTAAGCAGTACACCTTTAGTCTACTTTGACATTCAGGTTTTTGAATCAGATGATTAATCAGTTTGCTCCACAAATTTTGCCAGTTGTTTTGCTAGGTATTTTATGAAAATTCTTTTTTGCACTTTAAAGGTATGCCCACAAAATAATTTCAAGTTAAACACATATAACACTTGCATGGACCAAAATCAAATTCAGTCAAAGCCGAAAAGTCGATCACCCCAGTTTTGTCTTGTTTGCAAGAGGAGCTGTCCTCTTCATTCATTGTCTATTTTTTGGAAATACTAATGTAAACAATTTGCTTTAGACCAGCAGCAAATAATTTAAACATTAGAAATGAAAAAACTCAAAATGACACATTGTTTGAAAGAATCTCAGATAGTTCAGCTATTGACACATATGCACATTAATTAGCTATGCAATGTTCTATTTGAATTAGGCCGATTTATGTACTCTTTTATATTAATACCAAGAGTATTTATAAACAGCGACTGAATTTTAATTAATTTGCATACAACTTAAGACTAAAAGTTTTTAAATGGTTATTTGAAAAGTAAATTTAATATAAAGCAAACTTTATATAAAATAAAACCATTGATTGCAGAAGGGAAGACTAAGAGTAAGTTGCCGACTCTTACCATGTGCTCAAATTAGTCTCAAGTAAAGATCAAACTCTAAAGTAATGTTAATATTGATCAATTTCATAACTATTGACATTTTCAGATTATCTAAATGTGCCTAAATTGAAGTTACATTATAAAATACAAGTAATGTTTGTTTCAGCAGGAAAAGAAATGTCATTTTTTGAGCACACATGCACTAAGTGCAAAGCCAGAAGGTAAGTGGCTCCACTGGGAGCTACCACCTCAGAACCCTAACAGCCTGGGAGCCACCCTGATCTCAGTTGTTGCCTGTGCAGTGTTTGCACATTCTCTCTGTTGACATTCTCCAAATACTTGAGTTTCCTGCCAATTATGTGGGTCAGTCGTTGGGGTGGTAGAATCTGGGAGGTGGAGGAGGTATGATGGAAATGTGGGGAGGGAAGGTCACAGGAAAAATTAATAGGATGACCAGATTTTCTGTGCATCAGCTAAACTTGGTGGGTGGAAATGGCTTTTTAAGCTATAAGAAAATATAACGGTATGACACAAGGTTTATTTTGTAAAAGAAGTCCAAATTAAAAGATAATCAAAATGCATTAGTCAGATTTTATAGATTTTGAGGATATAACTAATACATCAATGTACAAATCAGTTTCAGAATTTCCATATTTTTAATGAAAATCCTGATTGTACTATAATCGATATTTCACTTTTGAATGTTAAATTTATTGAAGTCTGTGTAAAATATATTCCATGTCTGGGGCCTTCCTGTTTGGTAATGTTTTAACTCCATTTACACTTATTATGGAAATACTGTATGTATTATGCTACTTTATTAAAATGTCACTTTGTGCTTTGTGCATTTCTTAACATTAGTCATTATTTCTAATATAACATGCCTGTTAAACAAACCCGGTATTACACAAAGAAATGGAGTTTGTTTTAACATGCAAACACGAGGAAATCTGCAGATGCTGGAAATGTTTTAACATACTCTGTTTAGATATTCTTTACAAAAACTGAAGAGAAACCAAGATCTTGTTCTTTGTTACTTCTGAAATCCCAGTTCTGTTTTAAAGTTTCAAAAATGAGATTTGGTTTACTGACTCAAGCTTAGATAGCTTTATTTTTGCTATGCAACTTAGTAGTACAGTTTGCATTATAACAATTTTAATCAAACAGCACATCTAAAAAATTGAAACATATAATGCATATTTTATAGTTTCATTTATTTGTCATTTAAGTAACTTGTAAAATCCACTGATTGCCATTATGCCGCAGTAAACTGTATTAACAAACTCAGAAAATGGTAGTTGCGCAATGTGATACTTACAATCAATTTACTTTTAAGACAAATAATAATATTCCTATCAAAGGCAACATTACAAACAAAGCATTTCACTAATTATCCGGAATAACAATTTAAAAATAATTATTGCTAAATTAAACAGTACTGAATGAATGTAGCACTAGTCTGAAGAATCATGATTAAGTCATATTTTTAAATAATAATGAGACATGGGGATTTTCACTTAATTACAGCAAATGGATTAGAAAAATACAAACAATTGTGTGATTTAACTTATGTTCCATATTTTATCTTTAATTTCAATCAGACTTGGTCTCAGGACACGAGTTCTAGTCTCACCAATGCAGCTGGAAATGCAAATCAATAATATAGGTACCAATCTTGTTTACTGACTCAAATTCTGCTTTTGTGTATATTGATAATCAACACAAAGCAATGCTGAGGAATCTTAACTGTCCTCTGAAATGGCCAATTAAGTCACAATACTGTCAAATTGCTGCAAAAAAAGGTAAAGAAAATAAAACCAGACCGACAACCTGTGATTGCTTTAGTCATGGCTGGGTCAACATTTCGGAACTTCCATCCAATAGTTCTACTAGAAAACAGAGATTGGAAAAAAAAGTAGATTATAACTACTTTCTCAAGGACAATTAAGGATATGCACCTGTGAGAGGCATATATCCCATAAATGGAAAATAAAAATAACTATTTTCAGGGGGATGAAATGTGTGTGTTTAAATTAAAGTTTTATACCTCCATTTCAAAAACAGTTCAGAATCAATCGTGAATGGGTTCATTCCATATCCTGTTTCTTTTTCCATGGGAACTTACTCTTATGGGTTAGCAACAGTTTACTTAGGGATACCTAGAAACTAGCACCATGGTTGCCTTAATGCTGAATAGGAGTCATTCCAGCAAGAAAAATCAGAAATTTATAATTCAATAAAATCAAGTATTTTGAATTTATGTATCACCTTTCGGTAGGAAACTATACAATTGAACAAAAATCAAAGTGAAGGTTGAATACATGATCACTATACTGCAAGACTGGTGGATGAAAGAAGGTGAAATGGATAGATTTTGATTTTTCTTCATGTTTACTTTCCTGCGTACTGACACTATTTTGACTCTCCTCTTCAACAATGGAAATCAGATGCAGCAGAGTAACAGCAAAAATATTGCACTAAGTTATAACAAGAGACAAAGAAGAGGAGGAAGTTCAAATGCAGCCCAACACAAATGAAGGACTGAATAAAATAAACAACATCTGGGAACTTGACAAACATCCCAGATCTCACAGCTTCTGTTACTGCAGATAGCTTCACAATATTTGATCAATGCAATAGCATACACAAAGGTCTAATAGCATGGTAGTTATTTGACACGTATCGATTTGGGCTGTCAATCCAGAGAGGCAAGTTTGAATCATATCATGGGATCTGAAGTAGGTCATCAGATAGCTATAAGCTAAACAAAGAAAATCCAACATTCTTAACCGAACTGGAGCATGGACATAATACACCAGACCCACAGATTGATTACAAACAGCCTTCTGAAATAGCCAATCATTTATGACGGGAATATACATAGCTCTAGTAGTGATACCCATGTCCCAAGATTGAAATAAAAAATGCAGTTTCTTCCATATCAAAGTGAAATATTTCTTCTCCAATGTTGTGGAGTTCCATTCCTTATCCTCCAACTCTAAGGCCCTCATTAAAGCTCAACCCTCTGCAAGTTTTTGGTCGATCCTCCTGATACCATCCCTCCAACTCTTGCATGGCAACAGTTCTATAAATATTATACATACACAAGTTGTTATTTATTGGTAGCTGCTGTCACCAAATAATACAATGTTTTCCCTCATATTTATTATGCTGGTACCTAATTTTCACCCGATAAATACATCATTTACCAAAAAGTATGCTAAAGTATTTGAAGACAAAAGGAAACACAGCTGACTCCGAAACACTAAAACCATTAATCTATTCACAACTTGAGTTCTTTAGCTCCAAGTGACTTAAAGCAGCTACTCAGGTACTCCTCTGTTACTTCTTCCAGAGTCGCCGGCTTCCACTTTGGGCTTTGATCTTTATCAATCAGCACTGTTAGGATAAATAAGTAATATTATTCCCAAATATGATCATTTTTAAAAATCCTATTTAAAATAAAAATGGGGCTATTTTAGTCAGAGAGCTATGGTTATACACAGTGTAAGATGAGAAGGATTGCAAAAGTAATTTTTTAGTTACATTTCAACACAGCAAATCCAATGATTGAAGACATACTTCTCCTTATCAGTATTGTATGATCAGTCAATTCTTTAAACTCCACCTTGAATTGAAAAACCATCTGTTGAGATTATCAATTGCTGAAAGAAAACTGTTGCAACAATGGCACTATTCAAGTATCTCACTAATGATTAACTTTGTACCTTGGCCATTTAGTTGTGATTACACATTTATATTGGTTCTAATATGGATGCAGTACATAATACTTCAACTATGTTGTGAAATTTGCAGATTTGTCAATAACAGTCTCCAGCTGCACTGTGGCAGATCACTGGGCCTCACACACAAAATACTGGAGGAACTCAGCATACCTCATATTTCCAGCATTGGGAGGATCAGACCTGTTCTCACCAACTTCCATAGTCACTGGCTTCCATCTCAGCTATTCCATTTCAAAGGTCTCTAACTTCCTTCATGCTAATTTGCTTGGATTTTCATCTGGGCATTTATCCAAACCTCATATTCAATTGTTTCATTGAAAGATCCCATGAATAAAACCAATCATGCTTCCCAATAGTAACAATAAACTGCAGTCCACCAAGAGACTGTAAATAGGATAGAATAACTATTAAGATCAAACACTCTACAGATAGAACTTGATTGTATTACCTAAAGAAGATAAAAAACATGATCAACAGGAGGCCAATCTGTCCCTTTCCTCCATTCCACAAGATCACAGATTATCCAAGCTTAACCTCAACACTACTTTCCAATTCTCCCTCCACATCCCTTGTTAATCTCTGCCTTTAGAATACTGTGGTACTAAGTTCTGAAGACCGTCAGAGAAGGAACTCCTCTATTGCTCTTAAAATGGGCCACTCTTCATTTTGAAACTATGTCCTGTTAATCTAGACACACCCACTGAGAAAATCATCTTCTCAGCATTCACCTTCTAAATCTCCTGCAGAAGCTAATGTACTTAAGATAATATCTTATTCCTCATATGATAATCTTTCATCAAAGAAAATCATCCAAGAAATCTTCTCTGCTCTAGTACAAGTAAATCATTACTTAAATATGGAGACCAAAATTGCACACAAAGGTCTAACTGTGATCTCACCATTGCATGGAAATTTGCATGAAAATTTCCACTTTTCAAGTCTATACCCTATGCAATAAAAGCATGTTATTTGCCTCCCTAAAGACCTAATCTACCTACATGTTAACTCTTTGTGTTTCTTATACAACACTCTACACACTCACTGCTTTAATAAGAATTTGCCTTTCATTTTTCTTTCCAATATGGATGACCTCTCAGGTTGCTCATTGTATACTTCATTTGACATTTACCCATACATTTAACCTATCCATATCCTGTGAAGGCTCTATGTGTCTCTTACAATTTGCCAACTCACCTTTCTTGGTGACATGTACAAATCTACTACAACACACCTGTCTCGTTCATCCAGTTCATTAATACAAATTATAAATAGTTGAAGCTTTAATGCTGATCTTATCTGTGCAGTGGCCTTTTACGTGTCATCCAAGCAACTGTTTTCTGGAAATTCAAATGCATGACATTGCAAGTTCCTCCTAGATTCCCTTGGCCATTACTTTCTCAAAGAACTCTGGCATTTGTCAAATACATTTTCCTTTGATGAAACTACATGATTCTAAATTCATCCTGTGATTTAGGTGGAGTCAGTCGTATAGAGTGGATAGTATAAGATTTACAGACAACATCTTCAGATTATCTATTTCAATGGTTAAACAGCAAGTGCACAAATGCTTTTTACTTTAAAAGGTCATGTGAGTGAAAATACTATGATTCCTAGGGTACTCCTTCATGTGAAATCTGATGTGAATAATTCCATTTGCTTATTTTCACTTAATCATCCTTTTCCAATCCAGGCTCACTTGATATCTACTTGTCAATGAAAGTAAATGTTTCATTTGCCAGAGAGGTTCATTAACATTGCTTAATTAACATATTGAACTTTCTGCACCAAATCAATAGCGAGACTCATGTGATCAATCTAGAACAACATAAAAAGCCTAACAAGTTCAGGATATTTGCAACCCCAGGCATTTTTTTAAATCGACTGAACTAGTAGTAGATTGGTACAGTTACACTATTTTTCAGCAAAATGCTAGAAAAATAGCAATTTTAAGACTCAGTGACAATGACTTCATTAGATATTACAACTTGAACCCTTCGATTAAATATTCTTGTAAGCTTCCCAAATAAAAAAAGGTATTCTGCCTTAATAGATAGCATCCAGAATCCAATATATTGGACTTGGCGCAATTCTATTTGTACACCACCCAACTCATCTCCCCTACTCAACAGCAAATATATAAACGAAATGTAACATTGATATTTGTATTTATAACTAAATACATGCCCTTGCAAAAACACAGCACAAAAATAAGGTCATTCAAGGGAACCTTACTGGGATGATTTCTGATATACAACGGAAGGCTTGAAATGTTGAAATGTAGCTTTGCTGTAATTCATAAAATAATATAATTTTTAAGGTGCCAAATTTTTCTAAGTACTTTTTGGGTCTAAATCTCAACAAAAGAATCACAAGCTTCAGAGAAAATGTATATAAATAAATCATTGGAAATACTCCACAAATTTGGCATCACTGTGGAAAGAAAAAAAGTGAAGTAATTAAGCACGTCAGAACGCATTCATTCTCTTTATTTGTTTACAGGATGGTGGCAGCAATGCTGACATTTACTGTCCATCTCAAAGTACCCTGAGCTGAAGAAGCTGTTTGAAGTTCACCACATGTATAACGACCTCAAGTGATACACAAGCCAGACTGGGTAAGGACAGCAGGTTTCTTTCATGAGACAAAATTAGAGAACCAGGCTTATTTTTAAACCTATTATGATGCGCATTTTTTCTTCCGCTTTTTCACTAAATCAATTTTTAAATAAAAAATACCTTAGTTGCTGCAGGGAGATTCAAATACATTTGTGAATTAGTGCTCAGAACCCAACCTGCAAATTCACTGTCTTAACTTTTATATCTCTAAAATGTTTGCCTACCTGCTCGCACCCCTTCGTAGAAATCATGGCCTCTCTGTAAAAGATAAATTACAAAGTATGAAATGCAAAATAAACCCTTTTTGATATAATAATTTGACCAAACTAATATGGCATTAAGAGCCTTTGTGTCCCATTCTAATATAATTTTGCTGTCTCAACTTCTAAATCATTACCTGAACCAGCAGAATTAACTGCCTGCAGGGTAACATTTACATTATTTGTGTATATATACAATATATATAATTTAGAATGATCAATTAGCCTATTAACCGGTATGTCTTTGTATTGTGGGAGGGAACCGGAGCACCCAGAGGAAACCACAAAGCTCATGAAGAGAACATACAAACAGATGGCACTGGAAATCAACTCTGAACTCTGGAATGCCCCAAGCTTTAAGAGTGTCACACTAATTGCTATGCTGCAATGATGTCCACATTTCTTATGTTTTTATTTAAAATTCCCATTTCCATTGATAGTGAAAATTGAACATGAATTGAACATTGCCCCACCATTTCAAATTCTTCCTCCAACATTAAATTATAACACCTTAGATTTCTAATGCAATTTAAAATATTAAAAAAGTGCTACACTCTCTATGACAGGATTTAGTCTGTGTCACTGACTCACCATGCAAGCTTGGCTAAGTCTGTACTCCATTATTAAAACTTCTGACAAGTTCTTCCTAGCTCCCTCTTCGAGCTGCTGAAAAGTGATCTTCATGGATGTAGGAGACATTTTCTTCAAAATCTGGAGATAAAATGACAAAAGTATTAAACTACTGAGCATCTGAATAAATATTATGAGTTATTGAAATGCTATTTGCATTTACAGAGGAAATTTACAGAGAACATTCTGTTTACATCACTAGGAAATCTGCAGATGCTGGAAATTCAAGCAACACACACACAATGCTGGTGGAACACAGCAGGCCAGGCAGCATCTATAGGAAGAAGTACTTCTTCCTAAAGATGCTGCCTGGCCTGCTGCATTCCACCAGCATCTTGTGTGTGTTGTTTACATCACTGCCTGGTTATGGAGGACCCAAAGCATTGGATCAAAATAGGCTGCAAAGGGTGCCATCACAGACACAACTCTCCTCATCAAAGTTCAAAGTAAATTTTATTATCGAAGTACATATATGCCACTAAATACAATCCTGAGATTTTTCCTGTGGGCATACTCAACAAATCTATAGAATAGTAACTACAACAGGATCAATGAAAAAACAAATACAGTGTAGAATACAACAAACTGTGCAAATGTAAATATAAATAAATAGCAATAAATAACGGGAGTATGAAATAATAAGAGTCCATAAAGTGAGATCATTGGCTGTGTGAACATCTCAATAGATGAGTGTAGCTATTCCCTTTTGTTCAAGAGCCTGATGGTTGAAGGGTAGTTACTGTTCTTGAACCTGGTGGTGCAAGTCCCAAGGCTCTTGTACTTTCTACCTGATGGCAGCAGTGAGAAAAAAAAACCACGCCCAAGGTGGTGAGGATCTTTGATTATGGATGCTGTTTTCCTACAACAGTGTTTCATGGAGATGTGCTCAATGGTTAGGAGGGCTTTACCCATGATGTACTGGGATGAATCCACTACCTTTAGTAGGATTTTCCGTTCAACGGCATTGGTGCAGCTTTTCCGGGTGGTGATGCAGACAGTCAGTACACTCTCCACTACATATCTATAGACAATTGTCAAAGTTTTTGATGTCATGCCAAAGGTCTGCAGACTCCTATGTAGAGGCATTTTCGTGCTTTCGTTGCAATTACATTTATAATGATGGGTCCAGGACAGGTCTTCTGAGATAATAACACCCTGGGATTTAAAGTTACTGACCCTCTCTACCTCTGATCCTCCGATGAGGACCAGCTCATGGACCTCTGGTTTCCCTCAAGTCTATAATTAGTTCCTTGGCCTTGCGTACATTGACTGAAGGGTATTGTTATTACACCACTCACCCAGATTTTCAATCTCTCCCGTTTGCTGACTTATCACCACCTTTGATATGGCCCACAACAGTAGTGTCAGCAGCAAACTTACTTTCTTTCTAAATCTTTTTATTAATATTAGTAATATGGACAGAATACAGATGATATATTGATAAAGAAATTACCAACATACACATTCCATTACATATGAAAAAAAAACATACATAATAGTTACAATAGCAGCAAACTTGAATATGGTGTTGCAGCAGTGCTTAGCCACACAGTCAGGTGTGTAAAGCATGTAGAGCAGGGGGCTAAGCACACAGCCTTGTGGTGCACCTGTGTTGATAGAGATTGTGGAGATGTGTTTGCCGATTGGAAATGACTGGGGTCTGCAAGTGAGGAAATCCAGGATCCAATTGCACAAGATAGTCTTGAGGCCCAGATCTTGAAGTTTACTGATTAGTTTTGAGGGGATGATCGTATTAACTGCTGAGTTGTAATCATCTTAGTGTATGCATCTTTGCTGTCCTGATGTTCCTGGGTTGTGTAAAGAGCCAATGAGATGGTATCTGCTGTAGACTTATTGCTCTGGTAGGCAAACTAGAGTGGATCCAAGTTGCCACTCTGATAGGAGCTGATATGCTTCACCATCAACTTCTCAAAACACTTTATCACTGGTAACGTAAGTGCAACTGGGTGATGGGTCATTGAGGCAGGTCACTACACTCTTCTTGGGCAACTGTATGAATGAAGCTGCCACTAGAGGTAATTCCACAACTTACACTCAGTGACCATTTTATTAGTTACATCTGCCTGCTAATGCTAATATCTGATCAGCCAATCATGTGGCAGAAACTCAAGATATAAAAACAGATGGATGTGGTCGAGGTTCATTTGTTGTTCAGACCAAACAACAGAATGGGGAAGAAATATGTTCTAAGTGACTTTGACCATGCAGTGATTGTTAGTACCAGACAGCGTGCTTTGAGTATCTCAAACAGCTGATCTCCTTGGATTTTTATGACAGTAGTCTCTAGAGTTTACAAAAAAAATGGTGTGAGAAACACAAAAAAGTGTGTGTCAGTTCTGTGGGTGAAAATAACTTGTTAATGAGAATGATCAGAGGATGACCAGACTGGTTCAGGCTGACAGGAAGGTGAGAGCAACTCAAATAACCATGCATTACAACAGTAACGTGCAAAGCAGCAACTCTGAACGCACAACATGTCGAACTTTGAAATGGATGGGTTCAGCAGAAGACCACACCGGGTTCCACTCCTGTAGCTAATAAGGTGGCCACTGAGCATATATCAGGGATAAGAAACATGATTCCCAATTACTTTTTGGCAAGGTTAGTATATGCCAAATGAATTTACCCGATCTCCTGACATTATACTTAAAATGAGCTTGTTTAGTTTCTGAATTGCTTCCACATTCTGAAGAGAGAAATATGAGATAACTCCAAGCATCTGTGTAACCACATTATTCCACCCAGTCATTGTCATAAACTCCATGAACAAGCCAAGTATGGGTGTAACAGCAATTTATAAGGAATATCACTCTTCATCTCTGTCCTGTTTGTAAAGGTCACTGACTGAAACTGGTACAGGGATTGTAGATAGACAGAAAGACTCCTTTGTTATTTTAACTTCTTCAAACAGTAACTTAAAGATTCTTTTTAAATATCTGTAAACCACTGGTTGCTGATGACAGGTTATGAAAACCTGCCTTGCTGCATTGTTTCTAGGTATGACCAACCAAATTTGCCGTCAGATTGAACCACAATCTGGAAATGTACATCAGTTCACAGTTCTTTGAGTGATTTTCTAAAGGGGACAGTGATGACTGAAGAAAACCATTGAACTGTTTGGCCATAAGTATGTATAAATACTGTCTCTATCTTTATACGTATGAATAATGACACAATATCTACTTTATAAAATTTGCCAGATCAATGAGCACAGCAGTGTAACGTTTATTGGGAAGAGATTTTTTTAAGCTTCTGAAATATTGGCATTTGTTCTGGGAAATAGAGACAAGATCTCATTTATTGTCACTGCTGGGTGACTATTTGTCAAAATTGACTCTGATTTTGAAACTGGATCATCAAATAAGTCCTGCATTGGCAGCAGAGCAGGTAATTTATATTGAGATGCTGTGGAACTACTCTGAAGGCAATCACTTTTGGAAGGGAATTGTATCACAGTAATTCAGTTAACTCAAAAGATTAACTTATACAGACTACAATCATATGGAGACCAGCTGTGCGTGGGTGGCATTATATTCTATCGCTGAAGAACATTAATAATCAACATATTTTAACATCAATGCATCATCTTTTCTGATTACTAACTTACAAGTCAACGGATCTATTGAATTTAATGTCACAATTTGGCATAGCATTTCAATTAATGCCACCTTATCATCTACAATATTTGTAACAGCATCCTCTCTAATATCAAATGAACATGAGAACAGATTCCAAATCAAAGAATATTTCCCTCACTATTAAAAATGTTACATACTGATAATTCATCAGGGTGGGAGCAGGAAGATCATTTTATACGATACAGAGTTTTATCACGGACATAGAGAATTACGTCACATCACACACATAATCTTCTTTCAAGTGTTCATATTCAAGTACGATCCTGTTCCTGCAGACAGCGCACACAATGCTTGCCATGTCACTAACTCTAACTATGTAACTCAGTCAACAAATATGTATTGTTTTGAGAACTGACCATGCATTTTATACAGTGAATTCCTGTTAATTGGGACCCATCCAGATCAGTACATTTTGGCCCAATTAAGTGGTTGCCCTAATTAGTCAAAGTTTCATGGAAATCATTAAAAAAAAGGCAAACTACTGTTTGAGTAACAAATGATTTAAATAAAATACAGAACAAACTAGAACACTATCAATACTATTGTGCATTACAAAATCTTGTATTAGTTACTAATAATTATTGACAGAGGAATTCATCCCACTTACACTGCTGTTTTCTTTTGATTGGCTGTAAATGAACAAAATCAGCGCAGATATCTGGTACAGATAATGACTTCCTTCATACAATGCTTGTGACGAATGTATCCTACAAATCTTCATTTTCATTGCAGCATTCAAGATGATTGTTGGTACCTTCAAACTCTAACTTGCAGTCCCTAACTTGTTGAAGTAGTGAAATCATTATATTTTCACTCGTGATCAATTCTGGCAACAGCAACCTAAATACTTGAAATCAGAATGAGCAAAGCAGTTCTGAATTGTCTTCCTGCTGATTTCTCGCCAACTACCAGCATCAAAAATCACTGCTTTTTGAACACACACAAGCGTAACTGATGCTATTTTTCTTAACACGGTGTCGTGTCTAAAGCCATGCAACTGCATGTGACCGATGCTAGTTAGAAACAGTTCAGCAACAGTCTCCTGTCACAACTAAGTGGTATAGTGTCCCAAATAAATGAAGTGAACCTCAGCTATTTTCTTCATTAGTTTTCATTCTTTAAGAGCTGCCCTAATTAACCAACTGCCCAAGGTAGCTCCTTTGGACCAGCCAGAGCACTATAAATGAAAACCCACATCTAGCACTTCCAATTCAAGTTTCAATAACCCATATTGAACTTCAGTAGAATACCAGGGCTTGCACAGTAGTTTAGTATTCAGGCTGTGTTTTACAAGTGCAGGGTTTGAAAAGCATGATAAACCAACGACGCACAGATAGAAATGTGGTGCTCGTTACAAAAAAGCAGGATGGCCTATGTTCTGCCTTCTTCTTAAATCTTTAACATGGCTGACCAGAATTCCTTTTCTGAAAGCATCCTCACTAGCATCCAAATGGGTGAGACCATATTTCAAAAGAATGTAAAAACTATACAACCTTGAGACTTGTTTGCTTGCAGGCAGCCACAAAGCAAGAAACCTGAAAGAACCTAATTAAAAAAATTAAAATAAAGGACAACACCTGATGCACAGAGAAAGGGAGAAAAGACAAATCATGCAAACAATACTTCAACATTTAACTGTTCAGTCACAGCAAGAGAACATTAGTGACCAATATAGCAAAGACTTCTCTTTCCATGTTTTTCTGCCTTCCCTATCTCTTCACTGACCTCTGGGTTCACTCTTGGCCTCCTTCCATTTTATGTGACACCATTACGGAACAACATCCAAAATAAAGAATCCACTTTCAGATATTTTTTGAAAACCTCATCACTTTTCTTGACCTATCCCATCTTTAAACTGCCAGTTGTCTCATTTGACAGGAGTACCGGTTGAGTTAAATTGTCTTCCATTCTTTCTGATGGAAATGACAAGCCAAAGCCGCTATTTTCTACCCCAGACACAATTTCCATTGCCCACCTACCACCTCTATTGCTGAATTAAGCATCTGTCAGATGGAGAATAACATAATAGAATGCTTCCTACCTTGGAGTCATGATTGACTCCAAGATAATCTCCAGACCACACATATGCACCATTAAAAAACCCATTTAAAATCTGCTATATTACCTGACTCTACAATGAGTGATCAAGTAGCATCTGTGAAAGGAATAGTTGATATGTTGGATAAATAATCCTTTCCTCCCACAGATGCTGCTTTATCTGCTGCTCATCCAGCAGATTATTTGTTGCTCCAATTTACAACATCTTGTTTCTTGTGTCTCCACTATCTGATTCAATACCTGCTGTAAGCTTAACTGATTCCTACCTTGAGACAATTTTTTAATCATTCACTGCCAATCTTTTATTTTACTCTCCATAAACATGTGATTACATCACATTCTAACTCTCAGCAAACCAAGGTCCCATCATTCCTGCACTAACTGATCCAGAACAGCCCCTAACCAAGGGACAACAGTTTCAATATTCTCATCTGTATTTCAAATTATTCTACGGCTTCACTTCTTTATTTCTGAAGTTTTTTGCAGTTTTCCATTGGATTCTGCACCATTACAATTTCCAGTCTATTGATCAATTATTAATATAATTTCTGTACCACTGGTTACCATGCCTCCAGTTGCCAAGGCCATGAACTCTGAAATCTCCTTCGTACACCTTTTTCTTTCTCTCTTTTCTTCTATTATCCTCCATGAAAGCCACTGCATCTTTCAATCTTCTGGTCACATACTCAGATACGTCCTTGTAAGCTCAGTATCTAATTTTGATGACAATACTCCTTGTGAGGCACCCTGGAAGGTATTGCTGTATTTTTTTCTATTCATGGGATATGAACACTGCTGTCAAAATCAAGCTGCATCCTAAATGTCTCCTGAAAAATATAATTTCCTTCCATGGCCACCTGCAAGAGTACACAACTGGGTCTGCTGGATGCAGTCCAAAGTGGATGAGTATCCAAGGATTTGGGGAATTTTATCATCGTAGTTCTGACAAAAATCCGTTTGATATTCAACATTATTGATACACTTACTCACCTGAATTTAAATTTCCCAGTGTCGTGGTGGGAATTGAATTTATATCCCTGATCAATCATTCAGAGATCTGAACAGAAGTCTCATGATATTGAAATGACTTAGGATTTGCAGTCAGTACTTGGCACCTTTACACCGTGAAACAGTTCAGCAGCGCTTGGATCAGGCTCATGCATAATGACATAAGGAAATCTAGAATAAGCTGTCCCCCATTTTTTACTCTTTCTCATTGTAAATTAGACCCAAAAATCTGCAAATCCTGGAATTTGAAATAAAAACAGAACATGAAGGAAACACTCAGCAGGTCAGGCAGCATCTGTGAAAAGAGAGATGAGTTAAGGGTTTGTGTGAAAGCGCCTTAACATGGATGCTGTTGTGCAAACTTCTCCAAACTGATTTCTAAAAATAAGAAAATTGACAAAATAAATAAATGCAGCAAATAATTCTCGAACTAACTTTGTAGCCCTGAAATTATCTTTCCACAGGATGAATGGCGATGTTTTACTAAAGAAATGATGCTGCATAAATGCAAGTTGTTGTTGAAATACTATTTCCCCCACCCTATTTACACTTTAAAGGACACTGAAAATAAGGTGCTATTTTGTAAGTTGATTTGTTTTGATGAGATATGACAGCTAAATGTAGTAACAGTTTTCAAAAATCTGTAATATTTAGGATCTCTTGGATACCCGTTATGTTTCTGATCCTTATTTGTACTCTGTAAGACACCTAAAATAATACTCAAAATTATCTTTTACTTCCTCTTTTGCTTTAGCTGGCTGTTCCACTGACTAATTACACTCTACTATGAGAAAACTTTAATCTGACATCCAATAATCGTAAAGGAGAAGACCATGGCACCAAGATCATTGTAGGCAATGTTCTTCAAAATCACTGCTAAGTGCCATCGTTTCCTTTTTAGCTCCAAGTTCCAAGCCACTATGTTTAAGTAACTGATGAATTAAATGTAAAATAAACTCAAAAGGATTAGACTATTCTTTATTCACTCCATTCATCACTTAGTTTATTTGGAGATTGTCTATATGTCATTAAACAATATAGCCATAATAAGTAGAGATTCAAATTATTGTATAATTCTAATTATTAATGGCTTGACAGCTCTGTGAAATTAATTCCTATTTTACCAGAAATCAGAAGGACAGAAAATTTACTTTTTTAGTTCAAAAACTTCATTCATGTTGCTTTCTGTGTTTCCCTTTTCAGCCTTGTCTGCCAGGTTCAATATAGCTCTCAATATTTTCCTGGCAATGTTCACTAGGTTGGAATTTGTGTAAGTCTCCCCCAACTTAATATACGAGTTGATTAGCAACATCTTTCCAATGACTAGAGAGTCGTCTGAAGCTATATAAGAGATTAGCTGGGCACTGGCATACCAAGTTGGGAGAATTGGTTGATGATAACGTAAGGCTGAATGGGTTTGGCCCTGAAGATTCTCAAACTGGTTCCAAAGTCCCTGAAATCTTCTGTTTAAAAGATGAGCTGAAACACTTGACTACAGAAATTATACTGCAAAAATGTAAGTTGAGCTGAAACAGTACATTGTCAAATTAAGTATCACCTGGCAGAAGATTGAGAGAAACAACACAAAATAAGACCAGTTGTAACCAGAACGGCTAAGCCCTAAAAGATGTGGCAAACATTGTGCTTGAATCATGTTAAGGTGGTAAAATACAGCATTGGGCTTTTGAATGCTGCATAATTGGCTTTCCTGGAGGAAACCCACTTTGAAAAGTGTTTTTTCTCTCCTCTGTATTTGCAAACTTTCTTGTATTTTATCAACACTAAATCTATCATGAACCAGCACAGTTGGGCAGAATCTTAAACTGTTTCTTTTAAAATGACTGTGGTTTAAAAATAAATCCATCTTAAATCCCAGTGAGTTATCAATTTTAAATTACTTAAAAATGTCACAAATAGTTTATCAAATTATTTTCTAGTTCAATTATTTCTGTAACCGCCTTCTGTGATAAAGTAAGTAAATTAGGGTACAGTAGTGAAGTATTGTTAAACATTTAAAAAAAGATTTTCAAAATGTTGCAGTTAGTATCCTTGCACTCAAAATTTTCAGCTTGATATATAAAGTTCAATTAAAGACCTGCAGGAGAAATAATTAGGATTACCTTGAAATAGTGATTAATTGCCTAAAAGCAACAGTCAGATTAAAGAGCAAGACCTGCTTTCAGTGCACTATTTTAAAACCTAGACTAAAAGACTACCTATACAGAAATTCAAGATGATCTAGATGCAATTTATCCTTACTTGATCTGTCCTTATGAGGAAACTGGTGGTAAGTGCACTGAAAACAACAGCATGAAATGGATGATCGAGGCTTCTGTCAGCAGATGGATCCTATTAAAATGGTAAAATAATATTCTCAGCTTTTTGAACAATGTATGCAAAGGAGTAGCTGGCTACAGACTAAGATGACAAGCTGTGTTTTCCCATCATATCCAGTGGCAAACAGCAGTGAAAAACAGACAACTAATTAGAATTTTCAAAAAATTAGAAGATAAGACCAAGTAATATAACCCATCTTCAGCTTTGGCACAACATAACAATCAAATACTTAGGATAAGGCTGAGGCACTAGTGAAGTATCTTGAGGCAAAAGCAACAAAACTACAATGAATATTGGGATGCAGCTAGGTTCCCATGATAAAATTCTAGCTGCTGTTATTTCTCTGTCACATAACTATCTTTAATAGAAGACACAATAAGCTGCAGATGCTGGAACCTGAAGCAACAAACTATCTGCTGGAGGAATTCAGCAGGTTGAACAACACCTTTGCTGGGGGGAGGAGAAGGGGAAATAACTGCTGACATTTCAGGCTGAAACCCTCATGCAGTTCCACAGAGCTCCTGCAACTGATTATAACTCTAATAGGATCTGGCTTAGCAACGAGGCCATCCAGTGACTGAACTCATGCCAACTGTCTAGAATTGTAAATGGAAAATATGCATTAAGCCTGAGAAAGATGGACACATATTTCAGTATGAAGAAGATCAGATTGCACAGACAGAGAGGAATTGATTGCGCAGTTGGCCAACAATTATTTAATCTTTTAATTTTGAAATAGACATTGAAGCAAATATTGAAAGGTATATGGTTATATTTATGTTATAGTTCCGATCCAGTGATCTTTGTCCAGCAAAATCTCCAAACGAATGCCTTATGGATCAATGCTGATTTTAAATTACAGAAGGATCAGTAAGACTCCTCTGGTTCTTGCTAGTGTAACATCTCTCAAGTTCAGCTCTTTACTTATATAATGTACTGTACCTCCAAGTGCTGAAGTGCAAATGGACTTCCATCTTGTATCAGATTTTCCATTATTTCTTCCACACTGTTGGTTTTAAACAGCCTGTAAAACAGAATGCATACACTTAGAAACCATTTTAAAAAATGGTAAATGACTTAATAGTACTGAGTAGACATGCTACATGGGCAATTATTTTATCACTACAAATAATCTTGGGAACTTGGCCAACTTGTAACCTTGCCAGCTATGAATCTGTGAATCACCCTGTAGTGTCAAAATCTCTGCACTAAGATCATAGAAAATTTCAAAAACAATAATAGCATGCATGAGTAGTTAACATAAAGCAAAAAAAAATCAAAAGAATCTGAAAATAATGTCTCCAGATGAGTACTTTATTACAGCAGAAGGAATAGGTTTTCTGATGGTAAATGCAAGGAATTTAAACATGCTGTTCTCTCAACATACCCAGAAATTAAATAACTATACTTAGACTCTGCCTGCTGAAGTTCAGACCATAAGGGTTTGGAAGTCAGAATGGTGTGTAACGAGAAGAAGAAAGCCCTTAAATCTGAGTGGAGTCATCAGGATGCCTTTCTTTTTTAGCAGGCTTTCTTATTTTTACAAGGCCAAGTTGCTAGCTCAACGCACAACCCAACACGGATGGAGAGCGTGCAAGGGAGCCAGCTGGATTCAAACTTAGGAGCCTTCGCTCCGAAGCCCGGCACTGATGCCACTATGCCACCAGCCAGCCAGAATGGTGTGTACTGTTTGAAAATTAACCCATGTTTATTCATGATTTTTTAAATACAAGACTGGTATGTTGTGGATCATTGGAATTACAGATACTTTTAATAATGTTTAAATTTGATCCACAGTCAGGCTGCACTAAGTACGGTGGATTCCAGTTAATTGGGACACAGCGAGATGAGTACGTTTTGGCCAAGTTAAGCGGCTGCCCGTATTAGCTGAGGTTTCTTGGAGATTGTTAGTAAGGTATAAAAAAGACAAACTATCGTTTAACTGAGTAACACATATTGTATTTCATTTAAATATATAATAAATTAGAACATGACCAATACCTCTACAGCACTATAAAACTGTGTAATAGCACCTAACAGTTTCTTTTGATTGACTGTAAGTGAACAACATCAACACAGGCACCTAGTGCAGGTAAAGGGCTGCCTTCATACAATGCTTTAGTTGATAACATTCTCTAAATCTTCATTTTCATTGTAACAATCAAGATGATTGTTGATACCTTCAAATTCTTCACAGTTCCTAACTTGCTGAAGTAATGAAATCATTTCATTTTCACTTCCAGCTGTTTCTGGCATCTCCAAGTCCCAATGTTTGAAACCATGGTGAGCAACCAGTTCTGAATTGCCTTTACTGATTTTTCTCACCAACTGTTAATGACAAAAATCACTGCTTTTTGAACATAAACACAAACAACTGACACTATTTAAAAACTGTTTGCTGTAAGCATGGTGTAGTGTCTAACAGCCATGCAAGTGCAGACAGCTGAAGATAGTTAGGAAGTTCGGCAACAGTCTCCTGCCCCAATTACGCAGCATAATGTCCTAAAAAAAAAGAGGAAATCCTAGCTATTTTCTCAATTAGTTTTTGGTCTTTAAGAGTTGTCCAAAGTAAATGGCAGCCCTGGTTAACTGATAGCCTAATTACCACAATACACAATATTCCACTGTGAATTGAGAATTTAGCTCTTACTTTTGATTACTTTTTAAAAAGATATCACAACCCAATTCTTAAAGAAACGTGATTGGTTTTTTACTCCCAAATTTGGCCTATTGATTGATTCTAATCACAGCCAGCTAATTCAGCAAAAATCAAGAAATAAACCCAGAATTTTCTAGATATCTCATGCTAACAATTCATGGCATCTTTATCATAATCAACCTATAGAAATCTTCCAATATGTCAATCATTTGAGCTCTGATTCAGGCCATTTTAACAGAATGTACAATAATCACTTTTGGAGATGGGAGTTGGGATGAAAGACAATTCCTATCTCCTCAGCAAAATAGCTTAGATAAATTTGTATATATAAATATGTTTCTTGCAGTATCAGTAAGACCTTTGACAAGGTTCCACACAGAAGGTTAGTTAGGAAGGTTCAATCATTAGGTATTAATATTGAAGTAGTAAAATGGATTCAACAGTGGCTGGATGGGAGATGCCTGAGAGTAGTGGTGGATAACTGTTTGTCAGGTTGGAGGCCGGTGACTAGTGGTGTGCCTCAGGGATCTGTACTGGGTCCAATGTTGTTTGTCATATACATTAATGATCTGGATAATGGGGTGGTAAATTGGATTAGTAAGTATGCAGATGATACTAAGATAGGTGGCATTGTGGATAATGAAGTAGGTTTTCAAAGCTTGCAGAGAGATTTAGGCCAGTTAGAAGAGTGGGCTGAAAGATGGCAGATGGAGTTTAGTGCTGATGTGTGAAGTGCTACATTTTGGTAGGACTGATCAAAATAGGACATACATGGTAAATGGTAGGGCATTGAGGAATGCAGTAGAACAGAGTGATCTAGAAATAATGTGCATAGTTCCCTGAAGGTGGAATCTCATGTAGATAGGGTGGTGAAGAAAGCTTTTGGTATGCTGGCCTTTATATATCAGAGCATTGAGTATAGGAGTTGGGATGTAATGTTAAAATTGTACAAGAAATTGGTAAGACCAAATTTGGAGTACTGTGTATAGTTCTGGTCAACGAATTATAGGAAAGATGTAAACAAAATAGAGAGAGTACCGAGAAGATTTACTAGAATGTTACCAGGGTTTCAGCACCTAAGTTACAGAGAAAGGTTGAACAAGTTAGGTCTTTATTCTTTGGAGCGTAGAAGGTTGAGGGGGGACTTGATAGAGGTATTTAAAATTATGAGGGGGGGTAGATAGAGTTGATGTGGATAGGCTTTTTCCATTGAGAGTAGAGGAGATTCAAACAAGAGGACATGAGTTGAGAGTTAGTGGGCAAAAGTTTAGGGGTAACATGAGGGGGAACTTCTTTACTCAGAGAGTGGTAGCTGTGTGGAACGAGCTTCCAGTAGAAGTGGTAGAGGCAGGTTTGATATTGTCATTTAAAGTAAAATTAGATAGGTATATGGACAGGAAAGGAATGGAGGGTTATGGGCTGAATGCAGGTCGGAGAGACTAGGTGAGAGTAAGCGTTCGGCACGGACTAGAAGGGCCAAGATGGCCTGTTTCCGTGCTGTAATTGTTTTATCGGGCTTGGGAGAGTTTACATTGCTTTATTTGTGATATTTACATTACATTGCACTGAGAATGAAACCATTTGCTAGGGGATGGAGAGGGTGTATGTAGTAAGAAGAGCTGACAAAAATGGAAAGGATAAACTCAATTTATCACTAACTCAGTAATGTAATTTTAAATCTATGTTTCTTAAATTATTGATCTGAACATTCACATGTAAAATCCATTTGTCAGTATTGAATATTAATATTTAGATGATGGCCAGAAGAAAGGATCTTGACCTGGAATGTCGACTGTCCATTACTTTCCACAGATGCTGCCTGATCTGCTGAGTTCCTCTATAATTTTGTTTTGAACTCCAAACTCCAGCATTTGGAGTTTCTTGTGTTTTCAGGACTACATTTATTAGGAAAGCAGTGCTTGCATAAAGCATTGAATGTACATATATAAAATGATTATTTTCACTAAATTGCTCATGCATTAACTGCTTAATATGCAGAAACTCAATTTACAGTTAACAGGCTCATTGAATTGTTGGAGTGATGTGAATAATACGTGTCAACTATGACATTTTCCTTTGTCTATACTAATGCTCCATCCCAGATAGTACAGTACCTATTAATCTTGTCCATGTGATCCACTAGGGTAAATTTATCATCAGCTTTGCACTGTTAGAAGAAAAAGGGAAAATAAACATCTCCACTTCTTTATCTTTCCATGGCTACACAACTGCTTTAAGTTGATTGTTAATTTAAGTTTGAAGTATCAGAAGATCAATTTACAATAATATCACAAATATTGCCATTTGCAGTACTGCTATTCTGCAGTTTTCTATGAAAAAGGAATAGCATACCACCAACTATTTATTTTAAATATAATACTTACATATATTGGCAATATTTTTTCCTAATTTACTTTAGACATACCACATCACTTGCATGGGGTTCTGGAAGATTGTCCTATTGAATCTGATAAAGGATGGTAGGGTGAAAGGAGGTAGGAGAGGTCCTTAATGAATACTTTGCTTTAGTATTCACCGGGGGAGAGACCTTGACAATTGTGAGGACAGTGTGAAACAGGCTGATATGCTAGAACATGTCAGCATTAAGAAAGAGGATTTACTGGAAAGTTTGAATAATATTAAGACAGATACATACTGGGGCTAGACGGGATATAATCCAGGTTAAATTCTTTGAGGAAGTGATGGAGGTAGATCAAACATGAAGGTAGAAAATAGTATTAACAGTAAGACTCTTGGTGGTGTGGAGGATCAGAGGAATCTTGGAGTCTGAGTCCACAGGACACTCAGAGCTGCTGCGCAGGTTGACTCTGTGGTTAAGAAAGCATACAGTGCATTGGCCTTCATCTACCATGGGATTGAGTGTAAGAGCCGAGAGGTAATGTTACAGCTATATAGGACCCTGGTCAGACCCCACTTGGAGTACTGTGCTCAGTTCTGGTCGCCTCACTACAGGAAGGATGTGGAAGCCATAGAAAGGGTGCAGAGGAGGTTTACAAGGATGCTTCCTGGATTGGGGAGCATGTCTTATGAGAATAGGTTGAGTGAACTGAAAGAGGTGTATAAGATGATGAGTGCCATTGATCGTGTGGATAGTCAGAGGCTTTTTCCCAGGGCTGAAATGGCTAGCACAAGAGGGCACAGGTTTAAGGTGCTTGGAAGCAGACACAGAGGAGGTCAGGGGTAAGTTTTTCTTTACACGGTGAGTGCATAGAATGGGGTGCAAGCAACGGTGGTGAAGTTGGATACGATAGGATCTTTTAAGAGACTCTTGGATAGGTACATGGAGCTTAGAAAAATAGAGGGCTATGGGTAACCTTAGGTAATTTCTAAAGTAAGTACATGTTCAGCACAATATTGTGGGCCAAAGGGCCTGTATTGTACTGTAGGTTTTCTATGTTTCTAGTGGATGTGGCGTATACGATTACTGTAAGTGACTGACAAGGATTCACATAGTAGATTCATTCAGCAGGCATGATTTCACAGTTAGCTTGCCCACACAAGGCACAAGGTGATAGTAGATGGAGCATATTTGCCTGGAGTTCAGTGACCAGTGTTGTTTGTCATGGATCTGTTCTGAGATCCCTGCTGTTTTTGAATTTTATAAATGAACTTGGATGAGGAAAATGCAAGGGTAAGCTAGTAAGCCTGCAGATGTCATGAAGGTAGAAGGTTTTGTGGATAGCGTAGGTTATTGTAGGTTATAAAAGGACATTGATAGGACGCAGAGCTGGACTCAGAAGTGACAGATGGAGTTCAATTCAGAAAAGTATGGAGTTTATCACCTTTGGATGGTCAATCCTGAAGTCAGAATAAAGGGTTAATGGCTGAATTCTTAGCAGTGGGGTGGAACAGATTATGGGGTCCACAACCACAGGTCTCTTAAACCTGCTATGCAAGTGTTGTTAAAAAAGATGTATGCTGTGTTGGCCTTCATTCATTGGGGGATTGAGCTCAAGAACCATGAGGTAATGTTGCAGTTCTATAGAATTCCGGTTAGATCACATCCAGAATATTATGTTCAGTTCTGGTTGCCTCATTATGAGAAGGATGTGGAAGCTTTAGAGAGGGTGCAGAGCAGATTTACCAGAATGCTGCCTAGATTAGAGAGCATGTCTTATCAGGATAGATTAAGCAGGCCAAGGCTATTCTTTTTGAACTAGAGGAGAATGAGGGGTGACTTGATAGAGGTGTACAAGATGATAAAGAGTGGTCAGCCTTAGACTATGTACTAAGGCTAATATCAGGGGGCATAATTTTAAGGTGATTAGAGGAAAGTATAGGGGTTAATCCGAGGTAGGTCTTCTACACAGAGAGTGGTGGGTCTCTGGAATGGACTTGTAGGAGTGGTGATGGAGGTCGGTACATGGGACATTTAAAAGACTCTTAGATAAGCACATGGAAGGAAAAGTGAAGGCTATGTGGGAGGTTAATCTTAGAGTAGGGTAAAAGGTCGACACAACATCATGGGCTGAAGGGCCTGTAATGTAATGTACTGTTTTATGTTCCATGTTTAAACACGTAATTTAACAGCATGGAAGCAACAAGTGAGGCTAATTCATGACATATACATAGATCACTGTACTGTACCTTGAAATGATATGAGTTTAACAGATCTGCAACATCTTTTTTTGAAGGCGACCTTAGAGATACCAAATCTTTCTCCAAAGCTGGAATCTTAAACGAAATTAAACATCAGTACATTATGAAATAAATGAAGATATATTTCAGATAATTGCTCATTTGTACAATATTAAAAGATTATGTAATTAATTTCACTTGAACTTCAAAATATAGTTCAAATTATATAACCTACTATGGCCTTAATTTGCAAAAGAGTCAGTTAATACTTCTTAAGCACGAGTGTAAAAATTCCTAAGAAATTTGATCAGTTCTGACCATTTATTGATTTGGAAAAGGAATTATAGAATGTGTTAAAGTCACATGTTCATAATGTATTAAACCAAACCAGATAGTTGTTTAACCATATAACCATTACAGCACGGAAACGGGCCATCTCAGCCCTTCTAGTCCGTGCCGACGCTTACACTCAACTAGTCCCACTGGCCCGCACTCAGCCCATAACCCTCCATTCCTTTCCTGTCCATATACCTATCCAATTTTACTTTAAATGACAATACCGAAACTGCCTCTACCACTTCTACTGGAAGCTCATTCCACACAGCTACCACTCTCTGAGTAAAGAAATTCCCCCTCGTGTTACCCTTAAACTTTTGCCCCCTAACTCTCAAATCATGTCCGCTTGTTTGAATCTCCCCTACTCTCAATGGAAAAAGCCAATCCACGTCAACTCAATCTATCCCCCTCATTATTTTAAATACCTCTATCAAGTCTCCCCTCAACCTTCTATGCTCCAAAGAATAAAGGCCTAACTCATTCAGCCTTTCCCTGTAACTTAGGTGCTGAAACCCAGGTAACATTCTAGTAAATCTTCTCTGTACTCTCTCTATTTTGTTGATATCTTTCCTATAATTCGGTGACCAGAACTGTACACAATACTCCAAATTCAGCCTTACCAATGCCTTGTACAATTTTAACATTACATCCCAACTCCCATACTCAATGCTCTGATTTATAAAGGCCAGCATACCAAAAGCTTTCTTCACCACTCTATCCACATGAGATTCCACTTTCAGGGAACTATGCACCATTATTCCTAGATCACTCTGTTCTACTACATTCTTCAATGCCCTACCATTTACCATGTATGTCCTATTTTGATTATTCCTACCAAAATGTAGAACCTCACACTTATTAGCATTAAACTCCATCTGCCATCGTTCAGCCCACTCTTCTAACTGGCCTAAATCTCTCTGCAAGCTTTGAAAACCTACTTCATTATCCACAACGCCACCTACGTTTGTATCATCTGCATACTTACTAATCCAATTTACCACCCCAACATCCAGATCATTAATGTATATGACAAAAAACATTGGACCCAATACAGATCCCTGAGGCACACCACTAGTCACCGGCCTCCAACCTGACAAACAGTTATCCACCACTACTCTCAGGCATCTCCCATCTAGCCACTGTTGAATCCATTTTACTACTTCAATATTAATACCTAACCATTGAACCTTCCTAACTAACCTTCCGTGCGGAACCTTGTCAAAGGCCTTACTGAAGTCCGTATAGACAACATCCACTGCTTTAACCTCGTCAACTTTCCTTGTAACTTCTTAAAAAAATTCAATAAGATTTGTCAAACAAGACCTTCCACACACAAATCCATGCAGACTATTCCTAATCAGACCGTCTATCCAGATAATTATATAGACCATCTCTAAGAATACTTTCCATTAGTTTACCCACCACTGACGTCAAACTGACAGGCCTATAATTGCTAGGTTTACTCTTAGAACCCTTTTTAAACAATGGAACCACATGAGCAATACACCAATCCTCCAGCACCATCCCTGTTTCTAATGACATTTGAAATATTTCTGTCAGAGCCCCAGCTATTTCTACACTAACTTCCCTCAAGGTCCTAGGGAATATCCTGTCAAGATCCGGAGATTTATCCACTTTTATATTCCTTAAAAGTGCCAGTACTTCCTCCTCTTTAATTGTCTAACTTCCCTACTTGTTTCCCTTACCTTACACAATTCAATACCCTTCTCCTTAGTGAATACCAAAGAAATTATTCAAAATCTCTCCCATCTCTTTCGGCTCCACACAAAGCTGTCCACTGATTCTCTAAGGGACCAATTTTATCCCTTACTAGCCTTTTGCTATTAATATAACTGTAGAAACCTTTGGATTTATTTTCACCTTACTTGCCAAAGCAACCTCGTATTTTCTTGTAGCTTTTCTAATTTCTTTCTTAAGATTCTTTTTACATCCTTTATATTCCTCGAGCACCTCATTTACCCAATGCTGCCTATATTTATTATAGACCTCCCTCTTCTTCCAAACCAAGTTTCCAATATCCCTTGAAAACATGGTGC
This sequence comes from Hypanus sabinus, assembly GCF_030144855.1. Lineage (NCBI taxonomy): Eukaryota > Metazoa > Chordata > Chondrichthyes > Myliobatiformes > Dasyatidae > Hypanus > Hypanus sabinus. The sequence continues at coordinate 39,074,710 of NC_082709.1, forward strand.
TCTCAAACTTTTCACCTTTCCTTTCAACCTAACAGGAACACAAAGATTCTGTACTCTCAAAATTTCACCTTTAAATGACCTCCATTTTTCTATTACATCCTTCCCATGAAACAAATTGTCCCAATCCACTCCTCCTAAGTCCTTTCGCATCTCCTCAAAATTAGCCTTTCTCCAATCAAAGATCTCAACCCTGGGTCCAGTCCTATCCTTGTCCATAATTATACTGAAACTAATGGTACTGTGATCACTGGACTCAAAATGCTCCCGAACACATACGTCCATCACCTGACCTATCTCATTCCCTAATAGAAGATCCAACACTGCCTCTTCTGTAGTCGGTAACTCTAAGTATTGCTGTAAAAAACTATCCTGCACACATTTTACAAACTACAAACCATCCAACCCTTTTACAGAATGGGCTTCCCAGTCTATGCGTGGAAAATTAAAATCGCCCACAATCACAAACTTGTGCTTAGTACAAATATCTGCTATCTCCTTACAAATTTGCTCCTCCAATTCTTGCTCCCCATTAGGTGGTCAATAATACACCTCTATAAGTGTTACTACACCTTTCCCATTCCTCAGTTCCACCCAAATAGCCTCTCTTGATGAGCCCTCTAATCTATCCTGCCAAAGCACCGCAGTAATATTTTCTCGGACAAGCAATGCAACACCTCCTCCTCTTGCCCCTCTATCACACCTGAAGCAACGAAATCCAGGAATATTTAGTTGCCAATCACACCCCTCCTGCAACCATTTTTCACTAATAACTACAACATCATATTTCCAGGTATCAATCCATGCTCTAAGCTCATCCACCTTTCTTACAATGCTCCTAGCATTAAAATAGAAGCATTTAAGAAACTTTCCACCTCTTCCTCTCTGTTAATCCCTAACAATGCGATCAACTTTATTATCTTTTTCTTCCTTCTCCCCTACATCTTTGGTCTGAGCGCTCCCCTTCTCTATCACCTGCCTATCCTCCCTCACACATTGTCTATTAGCTTTCTCTATTTGGGAACTAACCTCCTCTCCCCTAGTCTCTTCAAATTGATTCTCACCTCCCACCTATTCTAGTTTAAAGTCTCCCCAGTAGCCTCAGCAAATCTCCCCGCCAGGATATTGGTCCCCCTGGGATTCAAGTGTAACCCGTCCTTTTTGTACAGGTCACAACTGCCCCAAAAGAAATCGCAATGATCCAGAAACTTGAATCCCTGCCCTTGGCTCCAATCCCTCAGCCACGCATTTATCCTCCACCTCATTCCATTCCTACTCTCACTGTTGCGTGGCACAGGCAGTAATCCTGAGATTACTACCTTTGTGGTCTTTCTCAACTGCCTTCCTAACTCCCTATATTCTCCTTTCAGGACCTCTTCCCTTTTCCAACCTATGTCATTGGTACCTATATGTACCACGACCTCTGGCTCCTCACCCTCCCACTTCAGGATATCAGGATAACTTCGCAATCAGAAACATTCCGAACCCTGGCACCAGGGAGGCAAACTGCCATCTGGGTCTCCCGATCGTGTCCACAGAATCGCCTATCTGACCCCCTAACTATTGAGTCCCCTATTACTGCTGCCTTCCTCTTCCTTTCCCTACCCTTCTGAGCTACAGGGCCGGACTCTGAACCAGAGGCACGGCCACTGTTGCTTTCCCCCAGGTAGGCTGTTCCCCCCCCCCCCCCCCCAACAGTACTCAAACAGAAGTATTTATTGTCAAGGGGTACAGCCACTGGGGTATCCTCTTGTACCTGACTCTTCCCCTTCCCCCTCCTAACCGTGACCCACCTGTCTGCCTCCCGTGGCCCGGTGTGACCACCTGCCTGTTACTCCTCTCTATCAACTCCTCACTCTCCCTGACCAGACAAAGGTCATCGAGCTGCAGCTCCAGTTCCCTAACAATACATTTGTCTCTTAAATTGCTGTTATGGTTCAGACATTGACCATTACCTGCCAGAATAAAATGAAAAATTAGTTTTTTAAACATTCAGGAAAAGTGCTCCACTTTATGAATCTGGTACAAAATCTCTGATTTAGCAGCACAAAATGTATCTAAGAGCTTTTTTATTTAAATCCCATGCATTTCTAATGTACTAATTTTCAAGAGGTGGATTCCGAGAAATCTGATTTAGTATTGGTAACAACCTGGCAAATGTCTGTATTTCTAACACAGCGTTTTAGCAGTTCAAGTATTGCATTGGGCTATTCAATAAATTCTGCAGAGAGATCTAATGGAAAAATATACTGCACATTGCCTTGTAATTCAATAGCAGAAAACAATCTGTACTAGTCTAGAAATTCTGCATTCCTTCAAAAACAACATTAAACCACGAGGGACAAATGCCAATACTTGTGGAGTCATCAATTTCAACGGATCATGTATAATAGATAATTTTTGAAAACTTAAGCATTAATTTTAGTTTGAGTTGTTTTTTTTTGAGGAGATAACTAAGAGGTTTGATGAGAGCAGGATGATAGATTTTGTTTATATGGACTTTAGTAAAGCATTTGACAAGGTCCCATATGATAGGCTGGCCCATAGTATTAAGATACATGGATCCAAGGCAAGCTGGCTAATTGGATCCAAAACTGACTTAGTGATAGGAGACAGAGACAGGTGGTGTCTGTGATATACGGATGTGAATGTAGAGTTATTATTGGTTAGTCTGCACAAGATAGCAAGAAAGGTTGTCTGAAGCAGGTTATACAGTAGATGGAAAGGTGGATAAAACATTGGCCAGTGAATTTAATTGCAACAAATACAAGGTGAAGTATTTTGGGAAGTCAAATTGGGGTGTGTCATACATAGTAAATGGTAAAGCATTGAGGGATATTAGGGTTGAACAGCTGGAGATGGGGTTGAAGACTGCAGATCCACTTTCAAGGTTGATAGGATGTTGAGGAAGGCATAAATATGCTTTCCTTCATAGGTAGGCTCACAGAGTAAAAAACCTTGCAACTTCACTCTCTTACCATATCCCCCTACCTGCCCATCTCGCCCCTTTGGTGCTCTTCTCCCTTCCCTTTCTTCCATAGTCTTCTGCCCTCTCCTTTTAAGATTCCCCTTTCTCCAGCCCTTTATCTCTTTCAGCAACTAACTTTCCAATTTATTTCATCCCTCCCCCTCTCCCGGTTTCAACTATTACCTGCCACCTTGTCCTTCTTCCCCTCTCCCCCAACTTCTTACTCTGTCTTCCCCCTTCCTTTCCAGTCCCGATAAAGGGTCTTGGCCCAGAACATTGACTGCTTACATTAGATGCTGTCTGGCCTGTTGAGTTCCTCCAGTATTTTCTGTGTGTTGCATCGTATGCAGTTCGGGTCACTACACTATAGAAAGCATGTAGTTGCACGAGAGAATGCAGAAGAGATTCATGAAGTTACCTAAATTGTAGGACTTCAGTTATGTGGGGTGATTGGTAAGGCTAAGGCTACCTTTCCTGATGCAAAGGAGGCTGAGGAGTGACCAGATAGACCTATAGTTAATTTTGGTTAATTGGTCCATCGTTTATTGGGGCAGCCACTTATTTTGGACAATTCTTAAAGAACAGAAAATAATTGAGAAAATAGCCAGGATTCCCATTGTTTATGTGGGATATTATGTCACTTAATTGGGACAACAGACTGTTGCCAAACAGTTTCTAACTAGCGCCAGTCTAATGAACTTGTGTGGCTGCAAGACACTACACCGTGACTGGAGAAAGCAGTTTTTAAATAGCATCAGCTGCATGTGTTTATGTTCAAAAAGCAGTAATTTCATCACTAATAGTTGGTGAGAAATAAGCAGAAAGACAGTCTAGGACAGGTTTACTCACTGCTCTTTCAAGCATTCAGGCTTGCAAATGCCAGAAATGACTGAGTGAAATGATTTCACTAGTTCAACAATTTATGAACTATGAAGAATTTGAAGGTATCAACAATCATCTTTAAAGTTGCAATGGAAGTGAAGATTTGTGGGGTGGAATTGTCAAAAGCATTGTATGTAGACAGTCCATTATCTGCACTAGGCATCCTCACTAATTTTTAATTAAACTCAATCCAAGGAACACGGCAGCATGTTGGTTTTCCATTATTCAAGAACGGGAATAGAGATAGCCCAGGAAATTATAGACCATTGAGTCTTACCTCAGTGATTGGTAAGTTGATGGAGAATATCCTGAAAGGCAGGATTTATGAACATTTGGAGAGGTATAATATTAGGAATAGTCAGCATGGCTTTGTCAAAGGCAGGTCCTGCCTTACGAGCCTGATTGAATTTTTTGAGGATGTAACTAAACACACTAATGAAGGAAGAGCAGTAGATGTGGTGTATATGGATTTCAACAAGGCATTTGATAAGGTACCCCATGCAAGGCTTACTGAGAACATAAAAAGGCATGGATCCAAGGGGACATTGCTTTGTGGATCCAGAACTGGCTTGCCCACAGAAGGCAAAGAGTGGTTGTAGATGGGTCATATTCTGCATGGAGTTTGGTCACCAGTGGAGTGCCTCAGAGAACTGTTCTGGGACCTTTACTCTTCGTGATTTTTATAAATGACCTGGATGAGGAAGTGGAGGGATGGGTTAGTAAGTTTGCTGATGACACAAAGGTTGGAGGTGTTGTGGATAGTGTGGAGGACAGTCAGAGGTTAGCAGCGGGATATTTGCAAAACTGGGCTGAGAAGTGGCAGATGGAGTTAACCCAGACAGGTGTGAAGTTGTTAATTTTAGTAGGTCAAATATGATGGCAGAATATAGTATCAATGGTAAGACTCTTGGCAGGGTGGAGGATCAGAGGTATCTTGGGGTCCAAGTCCATAGGAGGCTCAAAGCAGCTGCACAGGTTGACCTTGTGGTTAAGAAGGCGTATGGTGTATGGTGTATCAATCGTGGAACTGAATTTAGGAGCTGAGAGGTAATGTTGCAGCTATATAGGACCCCGGTCAGACCCTACTTGGAGTACTGTGCTCAGTTCTGGTCGCCTCACTACAGGAAGGATGTGGAAGCCATAGAAAGGGTGCAGAGGAGATTTATAAGGATGTTGCCTGGATTGGGAAGCATGGCTTATGAGGATAGGTTGAGTGAACTCGGCCTTTTCTCCTTGGAGTGATGGAGGATGACAGGTGACCTGATAGAGGTGTATAAAATAATGAGAGGCATTGATCGTGTGTATCGTCAGAGGCTCTTTCCCGGGCTGAAAAGGTTGCCACAAGAGGACACCAGGTTTAAGGTGCTGGAGAGTAGATACAGAGGAGAAGTCAGGGGTAAGTTTTTTTACTCAGAGAATGGTGAGTGCGTGGAATAGGCTGCTGGCAACAGCAGTGGAGGCAGATACGATAGGGTCTTTTAAGAGACTTTTGGGTAGGTACATTGAGCTTAGTAAAATAGAGGGCTCTAGGTAAGCCTAGTAATATCTAAGGTAGGGACATGTGCTGTAGGTTTTCTATGTTTCTCTGTATTTGACGATGACAGTGGAAAAGCCACTTTACAACACTGGGAGAGTTTCACTCTCTCGACCTCGGAAGTCCAGATCCAGTGGTACGAGTAGTTGTCACAAACTGGGGTCTTTCTTGGTTGCAGTGGATGACCGTTGGATCTCACTATTGGTCTCATCCCCACAGTCCACCAGAGCTGACTTCACATGCAAGGATAGGCATGTCCCTATTTTACCAGGGTATGAGGCCCAACGGATACACTCACCTGGTTTAGCCTGCCTGTCAAATCCGTGTACCAGGATGTGGTTGTATACAAACAGCTACTTGGAGCCACAGATGAGAGCTGAATATCCGGTGGGGACCAAAGGTGAGTGAGCTGCCCCTGAATGTACACAAGCCCCTTTACCAGAGGAGCTACCCCTCCCATAGCAGCGTACACTGGATGAATTCTTCCATCAGTAACAATTAGAAACTAATACAGTTTAATAGTATTATAGTAGCACTGGTAGTGTTCTAACTTGTCCTGTACTTCTTTTAAATACATAATTGGTTACTCAGCTAAACAGTATTTTATTTTTTTTATACCTTTTAATCTACTTCCATGAAACTTTGGCTAATTGGAACAGCCACTTAAATGGGCCAAAATGTACTGGTCCCAATGTGTCCCAATTGACCAGAATCCACTGTACATAAAATTATTAGAGACACCAAGTAGAAAGTCATAATTTTCTCTCCATGGTAGAGGTATCAATAACAATACGGCATGGGCTTCAAGTACGAGGTAGATGCTTTAAAGATGTGAGAGAACTTTGCCTCCAAACCCCAAAACCCCACACATCCACTAAACAAAGAGTAGGAAATATCTGGAAGAAGTGGTGGAATCAGATACATTCACGACGTTTATGATCCTGAAAAAGAGGCCTAGAAGGATATGAACTTAATGCAGATAAATGGGATTTGGGCAGATGGGCAAAACTATTAGCATAGCTGAAGGACCCACTTCTGTGCTGTAAAACTAATACTCTATGGGTCAAGACTCTCCTTTGATAACTGGTTGTGGTTAGGGAAGTAGGTGCGTGTGTTTTGAGTGCATCTTACAGGGGTGGAATATTTGTGAGTGCTTGTGGAGGCAATCAAAGGAAGCATTGGACCTGTAGGTCATTGAGAAAAGAGACATCATTAATCAGATACCTGGTCAGGTCTAAAACATAATGGAAGAGAGGACCATTGGAGACATCACTAGGGGACAAACCAACATTGCCAGCAAGAAGAGTAGTGGGGCAGAGGGACATCATAAAAACTTGAACTACTTGATTGAAGACTGTTGTCACAGACTCCCTGGCCAAGGACTTGGGAAGTCCAGTGCCCTTTAATGAATTCAAAAGCAGACCATAGCTCTACAAGTAAACGCTGCGTTACTGAAGAACCTTGTATAAGAGATCCCAAAATGTAAGATATCACAATGCATCTATATAAATGAGTCTGCAATGCATAATGGACCTGCATTAAAATCTGGAAGTGTGCAAGCTCTAAAAGTCCTATTGCACTTGGCAGTTGAACTTTACATTGAATTCCTTTATGCAGCACAAAAAAAAAATTGTTTCCAGCGTACTACATATTAAAATAATGCTTTGACTCCTCTAATCATTAACTTGGAGAATTTTCTACCCATGATCAGAAAAGGTGCCTTTGAATATTAATTTTTATTCTCCTAAATTAGATTATTTTCTTGACAGGCAATATCCTAGCTGACAGAGTCAATAAGCAGCTAATACCTTGATGTTCACCTGTGATAGAGCTGTGGGCTGAGGAAGAAAGAAAAAAGCTTCAAGGAGATACGAACATGCAAGATGGAGTACAATACTGAAAAAATATGAGGTCACCATTTTAAGTACAAAAGATGTTTTGCTCCATTGGGTGAGACCAGACGTGGAATATTGTATATGGATCTGGTGTTGCACCAATGAGAAGCAAAGTGGATGATCTCATTCACTGAGCAAACACCAGGAAATCTGCAGATGCTGGAAATTCAAACAACAACACACACACAATGCTGGTAGAACACAGCAGGCTAGTCAGCATCTATAGGGAGAAGCGCTGCCAACGTTTCCGGCTGAGACCCTTCGTCAGGATTAATTTTTGGGACAGCACGTTCAACATAAGAGAAGAGATTAAAAGTTTTGTTTCTGCTCTTGAGTTTAAACAGTGAGAGATGGTCTCTTGAAACACAAAATTCTTATGGGGCTTACCGGGTTCAAAGCAGGGATGATGTTTCCCTTGGCTATGGTTTCTAGAACCAGGGCCAGAGTCTCACAGTAAATGGTCAAAGCATTCCAGTCAGGAAGACAGGAAATGTTTTCATCTGAAGATAGAGAACCTTTGGAATTCACCATCCAAGAGGACGACAATGGCTTGTTTGCCAAGGATATTCAGGGTGGAGATCAATGGATTTTTAGATATTATTAAAATCAAGGGATAAGGGATTAGTGTAGGAAAGTGGCACATACGTTAAAAATCAGCAGTGGTCACAATCAATAGCATTCAGTGACTGGTCATATCAAACTACATGAGAGTTAGTAAAGTGGATTTAAGTTATAAGTTATATCAATGAGTATACATACAACAAATTGCCTTACAGATACCCCTAATAAAGAGGGTGCTGTGCTACAGGCAATATCTATTGGATGTGTCATTCAGTGGATAGAAAAGTGGATAGAAAAAGTCCTGTGCTATTATTTCACCTGGGAGAATGAAATTTCTCTTCAAAATTTATGTCTCAATCTAAACATGAAGTCAATTAAACTGAACATTGTCAATGTCTGTTGAAGATATCTTGCCGAACACAAATTGGCTGCTGAATTTTGCAACTCACTAATGATTCCAGTTTTTAAAAAAAGAACTTAAAGTTGCTTTACTAATTATAAGAATTTGTCAGGGTCTTTTAGACCATCACTCAGTTAAAATGAATTAAAACAAAAATCACCCAAGACACTCAAAATTATTACACTTGTGTGTTTTACTAATGGAATCCTCAACCATCTTCTGGCCAACATAACCATGGATCCTAAGGTTTATTGTTCTGTCCTCAAGGAAGAGCTCTATCCCAGTACTTTTGAAATTCCTGGGTATTTGCATTGAGTTTGCAAATATAATAAAAAATTATATTGATTAAACCAAAGTTTCAGAAACAAAAATCATTAATATGGTATATTCCATTAAATGCAGTGTGTGGCGCAACATGGCAGCACTTTTGAACAATGTACAGTCATGTCAGCTCGGTTTTGCAGGGTGTTTGGATTGACAAATCTGATATTTGCAGTCATAACCACCTTAGTTTCTAAAAGTAAATAAGGCAGTCACATTGATTATATTCTCATGTAATTGTTCCCAGTTTTGATTCTAAATTTTACTTAGTAGATTTTACAAAGAAACAAATTTACCTCCTCAGATTTAATAAAATGAGTAGCAATTCCAGCTTTATGTACATCTCTTCCTTTCATTCTAAATCCTGTTAAGGCGAGGAACAGGCCAAGTTTCCCTTCCAGTCTTGGCAAGAAGTAACCTCCTCCTACATCTGGGAACAGACCTGTATACAAACACACTCGAGTTCAACTTGCAGTCAACCAGGCAATCACTTAAAGAAAAAATACTTTTAAAGTTCTGATGTTTATTTAACTGCAATTCATTTCAAATTACACAGTCATTTGATTTTAAAAGAAACTCAGCTTTTCAATTGTTGCTTTTGTCATTTAATTCTACACAATTGCTTACATCTTCTGCCTGTGTCTTGTCTTCCAGCCACCTCCTTTGCTTCCATGAATCTAGCTTTTGATCCTTCTCAGTTGTTCCATAACAATTCTAAGCTTGTCTCACCAGTAAAAACTAAATGATATAGCGCTTAAGACTCTCACTGTGGTCAATTAATCTTCCTTGTTATATAAATATATATAAACATGTCAACTCCTGCCTGAGAAGCAACTTGCACCCACTGCAGTTTGTCTACTGGAGCAATAGGTCTACAGCAGATGCCATTTCACCGGTTCTTCTCTCAACTCTGGAAGGTCTGTAGAGTGAAGATGCATACATCTGGACCGTGAAGATGCAAATATCAGGGTGCTCTTCACTGACTATAGCTCAGCATTCAATATTATCATCCCCTCAAAACTAATCTATGAGCTTCAGGACATTGGCATCAATACCTCCTTGTGCAACTAGATCCTTGATTTCCTCACTTGCAAAACCCAGTCAGTTCAGAGTGTCAACAACATCCCCTCCACAATCTCCACCAGCACAGGTAAGCCACAAGGCTGTGTGCTTAGCCCCCTGCCTCTACTCAAAGTATGTGTAAGTCACCATATACAACCCTGAGATTTATTTTCTTGTGTACATACTCAATAGATCTGTAGAATAATAACAGTAACAGAATCAATACTCATTTTATACTTATGACTATGAGGCTAAGCAAGCTCCAATGCCATATTTAAATTTGATGATGACACCACTGTCATTGGCCAAATCAAAGCTGGTGAAAAATAAGCTTATGGAGGGAGATTGAAAATCTAGCTGAGTGATGCCACAACAACAACTCTCACTCAATGTCAGCGAGACCAAGGAGCTGATTACTGACTTTATGAGGAAACTGGAGGTCCATGAGCCAGTTGTTGTTGGGGGACCAGAGGTGGACAGGGTCAGTAACTTCAAATTCCTTGGTGTTATCATTTCAGAGGACAGGTTCTGCATCCAGCAGGTAGGTGTCACTTTGAAGAAAGCACAGCAGCACCTAATTTCTTAAAAGTTTGCAAAGATTCAGCATGTCATCTGAAATATTGACAAACTTCTATAGATGTGTGGTAGAAAATATATTGACTGGTTGCATCATGGCCTGGTGTGGAAATGTCAATAGCCTTGAACAGAAAAGCCTACAAAAAAGTAGATACGGCCCTGTCCATTATGGGTAAAGCCCTCCCCACCACTGAGCACACCTACATGTAGTGCTGTTGCAGGAAAGCAGCATCCATCATCAAGGACCCCACCATCCAAGCCATTCTCTCTTCTCCCTGCTGCATCAGGAAGGTGGTACAGGAACCTCAGGACTCACACCACCAGGATCAGGAACAGTTATTACCCCTTCAGGCTCTTGAACCAGAGGGGATAACTTCACTCAACCCAGCACTAAACTGTTCCCACAACCTAGGCACTTACTTTCAAGGACCCTTCATCTCATGTTCTCAATATTTATTGCTTATTTATTAAATTATTCATTTTTTTTCTTTTTATATTTGCACAGTTCATTGTCTTTTGCACAGTAGTTGTTTGTCCATCCTGTTGGGGGTGCTCTTTCCTTGATTCCATTGTGTTTCTTGTACTTACTGTGAATGCCTGCAACAAAATAAACGTCAGGGCTGTATATGGTAACATATATCTTTGAACTTTGTGAAGCAACTGATCATGCCATCCTGTTCCAATATCTCCTCTCCAATGTCCAGCACAGCATGACAAACTCCTTTGGTAAACTGATACCACTTAGAGTACTCCAGCAACAGGTTCTCTTTCTACTCCTGCTCAAATGATTTGAGAGAGATGCAAGGATGCTCAGCACACTTCTCTTGCTCAGCTAGATATTGAAGCTGGCTCCCGTGTGCACACTGATGTCCTCATCTCTGTTTCTGCACTCTTTTGACCCCAGCCAATGCTAGCATCCAGATTAGCAAACACTGCATCTTTGTTCTATTACTCATTGGTAAATTCATCTCTGTTCTCAGTTACTGCTTAAGACTAGTTCACATTTCCCACAACCTTAGCATCATCTACCAATTCCTCACAGAGACCATTTACTTCCATTTCCATAACATTGCATTCCTCTGCCCTCATCTCAGCCCATTCTCGATTGAACTCTACGTACATTGGTTGCCTCTAAAGTTAACAAGATTAGTGCTCCCCTCACTGACATCCCAATTTCCACTCTCGGTTCACTCTCAACTCTGGCGGCATCACTGCCCTACCATGCTTCATACGTAATGTGTATTAGCTCTTAGTCTCGTACTTTAAATAAAATTTACAACCCTCATGTTTAAATTCCTTCTTGACTTTGTATCCCCTCATCTCTATTACTATCCAACCTGACAAGCAACTTCCCTGAAGTCTCTGTTCCTTTGAATGTGGCCTCCTCTGCCCTCTCTACCCCACTTTTTCTTGCAGCTCCCTGAGCAGCAATGTCTGAAATTATGACCATCTCCATCACATGTTTATAGATGGTCCTCAAAATTCAACCCTGTGACAAAGACAGACAAGAATCCCAGATCCTGCCTTCTTGCTGAGCTGAATGATCTTTCTTTGCTTCAATCTCTGTTATTACACTCTGGAGTGCTTTCCCACATTAAAGACAATCCACAAATACAGGTTGTTTTTTCCAGCAGCTCAAATCATCAGTGGCAGCTAACGATTTCTCTAAGGCAAATGACCTGAAGTGCTTGACTGAGGGGGATTGGTGTGAAATCAGCAAATTCTTGGCTGTTGACATACCAGATCACACATCTTGGACCTAAGTGCATAGTTGCAATCATAAAGTGCCAGTGTCTACATTCTATGGAAGTTTGTCTTATCATCGAACACTCTAACAAACTTCTACAGAAAGCATCATGGTTTGGTACAGCAATTCAATGCACAGAAAAGTGAAGCTGCAGATAGAAACAGATTCTGCCCAAATACATCATAGCCACATCCCTCCCATTCAGTGGCAATATCCACAGGAAGTGCTTCAAAAAGGCAACATCCATCATCTAAGATCCTCACCTTTTGGGTCATGCATTCTTTTTGCAACTACTCACAGAAAGAAGGTACAGATCACCAGGTCTGAAAATAGCCACTTCCCTTCAACCATTCTTGAACCAACTGACATGTCCTGGACCTATCATATTAATATAATTGCAAAGAAAGCACAATAGTGCCTCTACTTCCTCAGGAGTCTGCAGAGATTTGACATGCCATCAAAAAACTTGGCAAACTCTGTAGATGTGCTGACTGGCTACATTACAGCATGGTATGAGAATACCAATGCTTCTGAGCGGAAAATCCTACAAAAGGTAGTGAATTCAGCCCAGTACATCACGTGTACAGCACTTTCAACTATTGAGCACATCTGCATGAAATGTTGCCATAGAAAAGCAGCACCTATCATCAAAGATCCTCACCATCCAGGCCATGCTCTTTTCTCGTTGCTGCCATCAGGTAGAAGGTACAGGCGCCTCAGGACTCACACCACCAGGTTCAATAACAGTTACTAACCCTCAACCATCAGGCTCTTGAACAAAACTACACCTGTAGTGTTCTCATGCAGTGTGTTGAAACTCTGACTAAACATGCAGTAAGATTAACCGTTTACTGTTCACTCTTCCACATTAACATATGGTGAAAACTGTTGATAAAATAATGCAAAATATATACAGTATCTCTTTCCTTCTTGGCACTACATTTGCATCATAAATATTTGCAACGTTAAAACTATAACAAACTGTATTACATTAAAGTCTCATTTAAGTACAACATTCAGGCAGGATCTGCTTAAGCCATTAACAGTTTTAGATAGACTCCAACACAATCTTTCCAGCAAAGCTTTCAATGACACAAGAAAATAAACCTTATCAACCGTCACTTAACAGAATTAGCGTTAATATTTTTACTTCAACATATCAACTGTCATATGAACTTACAGCATTGCTTCTATGATGTCCTGCACGTGCAGGCCCCCAATTTCCCGTTCCTCCAAACCAGAACTTACCCACAAGACGCGGCAAAACCTGGTGTGACATCATCACATGCCGCAATATATCACAGACAATAAACTTTACCTTCGTTAAACAGTAACGTAGTTATCAACCTTTAACTTGAAATAGTTGCAAACAATTTATTTAAAGCAAAAATGTAATAAAGTTAAATAAATGCCTTAAGGGCAACACAACACTCATTCTATTTCTAGTGTTCCCACAACCAATGGTCTCATTTTAAGGATTCTTTATCTTGTTATTTCATACTCATAATTTACTGCTATTTATTTATATTTTCATTTGCACACTTTGTTGTTCATTGATCCTATTTACAGTTACTCTTCTATTCATCTGCAAAGTATGCCCACAGGAAAAAGAAACCCAGGGTTGTGTGTGATGAGATGTATGTACACTGATAATACATTTTACTTTGAACTTTAAAACCCTAATCTCGCTAGTTTAGCAATATTGTGAGCACTTTGTACTAACATGGATATTTTTGTTCTAATTGTGTTTTCTTAAACATTACGAATGATTTATGCTTTTCTTGTGAATGTTGCTTATAGATAATGCCATGAGCCTGTGATACTGCTGCAGGTAAATTTTTCATTGGCCCTGTGAATACATATACTTGTCCATCTGACAAACTTAACTTTGATTTTGCCAACAGGACTCAAGGAAATGCACACCTGCATCCTGGACAACAACGTAACTACAAAGGCAGATAATTATTCATTTATGGAGGTGGGCAGCACTGGCAATCTCAGAATTTGATGACCATCTTTAATGGTTATTGAGATGCTGATCTCACCACTTTCAATTATTGAGTTTTAATGAAAGGTTATTGACCTGAAGCATAACTTTGTTTCTCTGTCTACGTGTACTGGCTGACCTCCTGACCATTTCCTATGTTTTGTGTTTCATTGTGGAATTCCAGGATCTGTAGTAGTTTGCTTCTGAAATTCAGCTCTTCAGTCCACATCTGGACACAGGCTAAATTGAGAACACTCTGAATGAAGACAAAATGGTTATTAGCAAGCAGGTTACTAGTAATTATAGTATCATAGATTTATGACAGATTAAGGAAACAGCAATATGCTGGATTAAATTTGTTCAGATTTTTGATGATAAGATATAGTACATGGCCAACTTTCCAGACTGTTCGACAGATGCAAGTCTCGTAACCTTTCTGGAAGAGATTGGCTACAGCCTGGTAAGATGGAGAGAAGACGACTTAAAAATGAGGGGTGGTTGTAGCCTTTATGCCTAATGTACTTTGCTATTTTTGATATCCCTTGGACTGAATCAAATTGGCTGCAGAAAGGATTCTGCATAAGGAAGCTCAGATGCATCATCACTGGTATTAACTCAATCAAGTTGCCAATGCTTCAATCTTGACTTGAGTACTGATTTGGATTTTTTTATTGCTCTAGATTCAGGCATCTGCGTCACTTCTCTCCCCATTTTACTATTTCTGGATGAAGGCTTTTCACATAATGCTCTGCACCACAACAGGGCCTTTCATGAGTTAAGTCCATCAAACAGGAACACGCCTGGCCCACAAAATCTATGACTGGTGGCTAAGCTGTCCCTGGATTTTTAATTACATTCAAAGAGATATAAACATAAATTAATGGAGATTTCTTAGTCTTTTACACATTCCTCTCCAGAAAACATTCTCTGATTACATTTGGAGTTCAAGCAAATTACAAAGCCAGTAGGAAGAAAGCACAGCAGCGCCTCAACTTTCTTAGAAATTTGTGAAGATTTGGCATGTCATCCAAAACTCTTACAAACTTCTATAAATATGTGGTGGAGAGAACATTGCTTGTGATGCATCACAGCCTGGTATAGAAATATCAACGCTCTTGAACAGAGAAGTAGATCACAGGTAAAGCCCTCCCTGCCAGCTATACAGAATGCTGCGGCAGAAAAGCAGCATACATCATCAAGGACCCCACCATAAAAGCCATGCTCTCTTCTTGCTGCTGCCATCAGGAAGGTGATATAAGAACTGCAGGACACACACCACCAGGTTCAGGAACAGTTATTGCCCCTCAACCATCCAGCTCTTGATCCAGAGGGGTTAACTTCACTCAACTTCACTCGTCCTCACTCACAGAACTGTTTCCACAACCTATGGAATCACCTTCAAGGATGCTTTATCTCACGTTCGCAATATTTATTGCTTACTAATTATTATTTCTTCTTTATCCTTTTTCTTTTTGTATTTGCAATAGGGGCAATAAAAAAAATGGGAGACACAAGAGGCCATTGATGATGGTAGTTAAGAAAACCTGTGGAGTGTTAGCTTTCATAAGTCGAGGGATAGAGTTTAAGAGTTGCGGGGTAATGATGCAGCTCTATAAAACTCTGATTAGGCCACACTTGGGAGTACTGTGTTCAGTTCTGGTTGCCTCACTATAGGAAAGATGTGGAAGCATTGGGAAGGGTACAGAGGAGATTTACCAAGATGCTGCCTGGTTTAGAAAGTATGCATTATGATCAGAGATTATGGGAGCTAGGGCTTTACCCTCTGGAGAGGAGGAGGATGAGAGGAGACATGATAGAGATATACAAGATATTAAGAGGAATAGATAGAATGGACAGCCAGCACCTCTTCCCCAGGGCACCACTGCTCAATACAAGAGGACATGGCTTTAAGGTAAGGGGTGGAAAGTTCAAGGGGGATATTAGAGGAAAGTTTTTTACTCAGAGAGTGGTTGGTGCGTGGAATGCACTGCCTGAGTCAGTGGTGGAGGCAGATATACTAGTGAAATTTAAGAGACTACTAGACAGGTACATGGAGGAATTTAAGATGGGGGGGGTTATATGGGAGGCAGGGCTTAAGGGTCGGTACAACTCTGTGGGCCGAAAGGCCTGTACTGTGCTGTATTGTTCTATGATATAGAATAACAATAATCTGTTGGAGGAACTCAGTTGGCCAGGCAACATCTATGGAAGGGAAAGGAATTATTGATATTTTCGGTTGAAACTTTACATCACAGCTCAAAACACTCACAATTCCAAAATTCACAATCCACCACCACTACCAAATCCCCACTTTTTTATAGGAGTCAAACTGGACACACTGGAGGCTATGGCAGAACAAAGGACCCTACAGAAAATCCTCGCAATTCTGGACAATGTTTCTCATCCTCTGCATGCCACCTTGGCTGAACAATGGAGCACTTTTAGTAATGGACTATGACAAATGCACTGTTCCATGAGGTCATTCTTACCCTCGGCCATTAGGCTCTATAATGAATCAACCTATAGCCAGGGAAGTGACGACCCCATCCTGTTAAACTCTTTGAGGTAACTTTCTTTTTATTCTTTCTTATTTCTCTTCTAACATTTGTATATCTGTGCACTTGTAGTGCTACTGTGACTCTAATTTCCTTTGGGAGCAATAAATTATCTATCTATGTACCAATGTGGAACACTGGTATTAGCTTCCAGTAATGCCTTAGAAGAAGCAAATATTCGGTGATAAGCACCAAGGATTAAGGAAAGAATTCTCAGAATCAGAATCAAGTTTATTAGCTCTGGCATATGACGTGAAATTCGTTAATTTAGCAGCAACAGTACAAGCAATACATAATATAGAAAAAAACAAAATAATAATAAATCAATCAATTACGGCATACTATTATTGAATAGACTAAAAATAGTGCAAAAAACAAAAATAATATGTTAAAAAAGTGAGGTAGTTTTCAAGGGTTCAATGTCTATTTAGGAATTGGATGGCAGAGGGGAAGAAACTGTTTCTGAAATGCTGAGTGTGTGCCTTCAGGCTTCTATACCTCCTACCTGATGGTAACAGTGAAAAAAGAGCATGCCCTGGGGGTGCTGGAGATCCTTAATAATGGACGCTGCCTTTCCGAGACATCGCTCCTTGAAGATGTCCTGGTTATTTTGTAGGCTCGTACCCAAGATGGAGCTGACTAAATTTACAATCTTCTTCAGTTTCTTTTGGCCCTGTACAGTAGCCCCCCAACCCCATACCAGACAGTGATGCAGCCTGTCAGAATGCTCTCCACGGTACATCTACAGAATTTTTTGAGTGTATTTGTTTACATGCCAAATCTCTTCAAACTCCCAATGAAGTATAGCCACTCTCTTGCCTTCTTTATAACTACATCATTATGTTGGGACCAGGTTAGATCCTCAGAGATCTTGACACCCAGGAACCTGAAACTACTCACTCCCTCCACTTCTGATCCCTCTATGAGGATTGGTATGTGTTCCTTTGTCTTACCCTTCCAGAACCTCTCACTGCTACGGGAAGAAGTTCCCACTTACTTCAAAAAGGTAACAATTATACCAGTGCCTAAGAAGAATAATGTGAGCTGCCTTCATGACTATCATCAGGTAGTACTCACATCGACAGTGATGAAATGCTTTGAGAGGTTGATTATGACTAGACTGAACTCCTGCCTCAGCAAGGACCTGGACCATTGCAATTTGCCTATCGCCATAATAGGTCAACGGCAGACGCAATCTCAATGGCTCTCTACACGGCTTTAGACCATTTGGACAACACAAACACCTACATCAGGATGCTGTTCATCGACTATAGCTCAGCATTTAATACCATCATTCCCACAATCCTGATTGAGAAGCTGCAGAACCTGGGCCTCTGTACCTCCCTCTGCAATTGGATCCTCGACTTCCGAACCAGAAGACCACAATCTGTGCAGTTTGGTGAATAACATCACCTCCTCGCTGGTGACTAACACTGGCGCACCTCAGGGGTGTGCTTAGCCCACTGCTCTACTCTCTGTATATCTACAACCGTGTGGCTAGGCATTGCTCAAATATCATCTATAAATTTGCCGACGATATAGCCATTGTTGGTAGAATCTCAGGTGGTGACGAGAGGGTGTACAGGAGTGAGATATGCCAGCTAGTGGAACTAGTGCCGCAGCAACAACCTGGCACTCTACATCAGTAAGACAAAAGAGCTGATTGTGGACTTCAGGAAGGGTAAGATGAAGGAACACATACCAATCCTCATAGAGGGATCAGAAGTGGAGAGAGTGAGCAGCTTCAAGTTCCTGGGTGTCAAGATTGCTGAGGATCTAACCTGGTCCCAGCATATCGATGTAGTTAAAAAGGCAAGACAGTCACTATACTTTATTAGGAGTTTGAAGAGATTTCACATGTCAACAAATACAATCAACAACTTCTATAGTTGTACCGTGAAGAGCATTCTGACAGGCTGTATCACTGTCTGGTATAGAGGGGATACTGCACAGGACCGAAAGAAGCTGCAGAAGGTTGTAAATCTGATCAGCTCTATCTTGAGTTCTAGCCTACAAAGTACCCAGGGCATCTTTAGTGAGCGGTGTCTCAGAAAGGCAGTGCCCATTATTAAGGACCTCCAGCACCCTTTTCTCACTGTTACCATCAGGTAGGAGGTACAGAAGCCTGAAGGCACACACTCAGCGATTCAGGAACAGCTTCTTCCCCTCTGTCATTCAATTCCTAAATGGACATTGAATCTCTGGACACTACCACGCTTTTAAAAAATATCTACAGTATTTCTGTTCTTGCACATTTTTAAAATCTATTCAATATACATAATTGATTTACTTGTTTATTATTATATTTTAATTTTTTTTCTCTCTCTGGTAGATTATGTATTGCATTGAACTGCAGCTTCTGATTCTGATGTCCTCAATCAGCTCTTTCATCTTACTGATGTTGAGTGCCAGGTTGTTGCTGCGACACCACTCCAATAGTTGGCATATCTAGCTCCTGTATGCCCTCTCGTCACCACCAGAGATTCTATCAACAATGGTTGATATGCACTGAGTTGTTGCCACATGATTAGTTGATTAGCAATTTACATTAACGAGCAGGCATATAGAGGTAACAAATAAAATGGCATAGAAAACTGCAAAATAAACAAATACTTAAAGAGCTGCAGCAGTTTTACAAAATTTCTTATCAAAATACTGAAATACTTCACAACAATATTGACGCTGCTGATATCCATTATGCTCTGTTTTGTGTGCCAGAGATGTGCTACAAGTTACCCAGACCTTACTAATCCAGAGCTTTCTTTTTTTTTTGGTGCCTAACAACCTGAACTCATTTCCCGTTAAATAATCAAGGATTGCAATTTACACTTTTTTCTTCTTCCCTATCTTATGAGAGAAGCATGAAATATTGCTGCTGTTCATTTGTCAATACATCAAGCTGACTTCGGCCTTACATCAGGACTACATAAGATGGTTTGCTTATCACACATTCAAGATGTGCACTATTTTTATATACCCTTAACATTTTCTTAAACTGCATTGCTTTGTGATTCTTTTCTCAAATGCATCTGGAAACATCTGAAATGTTCGCATTCAGTGCAGCTACTCACAATTGAAAAAGATATACAGCAGGCAAAGTGCCACATTAAAACACAAATATAATTATAGAGTATTAATTTAAGTAATATAAATTATTAGACTGAAACATCCATCTATTCCAAAACAATGATCAAACCAGTAAAGATGAGACATTAGCATTTAATTTTGGGGTTTTTACATTGAACAGGCCATTCAGCCCACATCATTGTGCCAAACCAGCTAAAACACAAATCAAAATCATCCAAACACTAATCCCTCCTACCTACACCATATCCCTCCATGTTCCTTACATCCATGTGCCTATCCAAACGTTTCTTAAAAGCCTCTGAAGTATTTGCGTATAATACCATTCCAGGCGATGTATTTCAGGCATCCACCATTCCGAGTGAAAAAAAACTTACTCCTCACATCCGCACATCCGCACATCCCCCTTGAACTAACCCCCACCCCCCCACTTCAACACATGCGTTCTAGTATTAGACATTTCAACCCCAGGAAACAGGTATTCCCTGTCTACTCTATCTACACCTCTCATAATCTTATAAATCTCAATCAGATCTCCCCTCAGTCTCCAACGCTCTGGAGAAGATAACCCATTTATCCAAGCTCTCATGATAGCACGTGCCCTCTAAACCAGGCAGCATCCTGATAAACCTCTTCTGCACCCTCTCCAAAGTCTCAAAGTCTTTCCTATAGAGGGGTGACCAGAACTGTACACAATACTCCAGATGTAGTCAGACCAGAATTTATATAGTTTTATACCATTGCAACATAACCTCATGACTTTTGAACTCAATGCCTCAACTAATAAAAACAAGCAAGTTTGAGAGGAGGGGATTTCACTCAAGTCCAGTGCCCGAGTTGGAAAAGGCAGCAGCAGATTGCAACAGTGTAACTGAGCTTTGACCAGCGACCAATCAGCATTTGGTATTGATTAGCAACAGCAAATTAAAGGAAGGCAGGGGCAAGCGCAGCAGCTGTAGTCTGAGTGGACAGAATCAGAGTGGTGATCGTCAGGCTTTAACTCTTTGAGGCTTCAGTCAGAGAAGGCAAAGAAAATCAAAGCTCCAGGTTTAAGTTTCTTTCCCCCCTTATATTTGCACAGTTAGAACAGTAGAGATGCCAGGCAGGAGAGTTAAGTGCTCCTCCTGCAGGATGTGGGAAGGCAGGGAGACCTGCAGTGTCCCTGATGGACTACAAATGCGAGAAGTGCATCCAGACGCAGATTCTAACACTCCGCATTAAGAAGTTGGAGCTGGAACGGGATGAACTTCGGATCATTAGGGAGGGTGAAGGAGTGATAGATATAGAGAGGTAGTTACACCCAAGGTGCAGGACACAAGAAACTGGCTGACAGAAAGAGGAAAGGTGTTAAGGAGACAGTACTGAGTACCCCTCTAGAACAGCTATATCACTTTGGATACTATTGAGGGGGGAGGGTTCACAGTGGTTAGGTCTCTGGCACTATGACTTGGTGGGGGGGGTGGGAGGGGGATAAGAGGCTTGCTGTGGTGATAGGGGATTTGTTAGTTAGGAGAACGGAAGGAGGTTCAGTGGGCAAAAACGAGATTCCATGATGGTATGTTGTGTCCCGTAAGCCAGCGTCTGCGACATCACAGATTCAGTCCTCAGCTTTCTTAAGTGGGAGGGTCAACAGCCAGAGTTGTGGTCCTTGTAGGTATCAATGACATGGGTAGGACAAGTAACACGGTTTTGCACAGGAAGATCAGGGAGTTAGGTGCTAAGTTAAAGGGCAGGATCTCCAGGGTTGTGACCTCGGGATTGCTGCCCATGCTACATGTTAGTGAGGCTAGGACGAGGAAGATTATACAGTTTAACACATGGCTAAGGAATTGGTATTGGAGGGAAGACATAAGATGTTTGTATCATTCGGGTCTCTTCCACGAAAGGTATGGTTTGGACCTGAACTGGAAGGGAAAGGTTTGTTAATGCTGCATGGTGGGTTTAAACTAGAGTTTCAGAGGGATGAGAACCAGAGTGCCAAAACAATTAGTGGAGAGGTTGTGGAGGCAGATGTAGGTAAGACCTGACAAATTCAGGAATCACAAGGTTGAGCACGGTGCGACTAGTGTCTTCAGCTGTGTATATTTCAATGCAAGAAGTATCGCAGGAAAGGCAGATCTCAGGAATTATGATATTGTAGTCATTATTGAGACTTGGTTACAGGAAGGGCAGGAGTGGCAGCTCAGTACTCCGGGGTTATGTTTTCTTAGACGTGACATAATGGGAGGGATTAAAGGAGAAGGAGTGGCATTACTCGTCAGGGAAATTGTCACAGCAGTGCTCCGTCAGGACAGGCTGGAGAACTCGATTAGTGAAGTGTTATGGGTAGAACTGAGAATTAAGAAAGGTATGACCATGTTAATGAGGCTGTATCACAGACCACCCAACAGTCCTATTTAGAGGAACAAATTTGTAAAGTGATCACAGACTGTTGCAAGAAACATAAGGTTATTGTAGTAGGTGATTTTACAATAACTTTCCACATAGTACTGGGAATCCCATACTGTAAAAGGACTAGGAAGAGCTTGTCAACTATGTTCACATGATGTACCCTTCATCAGTACACAGAAGTCCCAAAGAGAGAGCATGCGACACTGGATCTGCTTTTAGGGAATGAGACAGGGCAGGTGACAGAAGGAACACTTTGCGTCCAGTGACCACATGTTATTAGTTTCAAAGTACATATGCAAAAAGATAGGTCTGGTCGGCAGGTTGAGATGCTAAATTGGAGAAAGGCCAATTTTGACAATATCAGAAATGATCTGGAAAGTCTGGATGTTGTTTTCTGGCAAAGGCGTGTTTGGAAAGTGGGAGGGTTTCAAAAATGAAATGTTGGGAGTACAAAGCTTGTATATGCCAGTCAGAATAAAACGTAAAGATAACTGGTGTAGGGAACCTTGGCTTTTAAGAGATATTGAGGCCCTAGTTAAGAGAAAAAAAAGAGGTGCATAGCAGGTATAGGCAAGTAGGAACAAATGAGGTGCTCATGGAGTGTAAGAAATGTAATACAAGAAAGAAATCAGGAGGGCTAAAAGTATGCATGAGGTTGCCTTAGCAGAGAATCCTAAGGGATTTTACTGATATAATATGTTAAGAGCAAAAGGATTACAAAGGGCAAAATTGGTCCTCCGAAAGATCAGAATAGTATTCCAGGTGTGGGGCTAAAAAAGATGGGGGAGATCTTAAATACATTTTTTTTTTGCATAATTCATTGAAAGTGATATCACAGATTGGTAAAGTTGTAGAGAAAGTTTAAGGCACATTGGCCTTCATAAACCAAATATTGAGTACAAGAAATGCAAGAGAACACTTAAAAGAGATATTTAGAGATACACCCTTTGTTCTGCTCATCACTCTTCTACTTTAAACCAAATTGTTTCTCTTTTTCTCAGTTTTGGTGAAAGGTGCCAGCCCTCTTCGCCAGAAAAGGTGATGATAAGTTATATTAATTCTGTCACAAACAAGAGAAAATCTGCAGATGCTGGAAATCCGAGCAACACACACAAAATGCTGGAGGGACTCAGCAGGCCAGGCAGCATCTATGGAAAAACGCACTGTCGACATTTCGTTCAAAACGTTGACTGTACTTTTTTGCATAGATACTGCCTGGCCTGCTGAGTTCCTCCAGCATTTTGTGTATATTAATTCTGTCATTCAGATGCAGACATGATGTCCACTGTTGGGAATTTCAATTTTGTTTATAATGAAAAAAAACTGACTCCTCCACACTGCCTGAAGAGACTGGATTCTCTGAAAATGACTTTAAGTATTTGTTCAAGATTAAGAATGTTCTGACAACTCAGGTAATATAAATAGTGAATTCTTAAACTGCAAAACGTATGATCTAATTTCTGGATGGAATCTAAACTAATACTGTAAACTAAATATAAACACAGGAAAGCAATGATTTTAATTGCAGCCAGCCTGCACACCAACACTGATTGGTTCTCTGTGTATTGGAATATGTTGCAGTACAACAATACCACTAGAAAAGAACAGAATGCTGCTTGGTATTCTCTTAACTTCTTTGCTAGAGAGTTTGCAGGTCCTGGAATCCGAAGCAACCAAAAATCTGCTGAGTGTTTAGTGGGTCAAGCAACATCTGTGGGGTGGGACGAAATTGTGATATTTATGGTCAAAACCTTGCATCAGGATTTTTCAATGCTAGTGATTTCAAGTTCTGTGCAACAGTAAAGCTAATCGGGTAAGTTTGAAATTAGTTTTAGCCAAATTGCATGATTGGTATCACCTAGCTCAAAATTCAAGACTATTTAAATAGAATAGGATGAGCACGTGTGCACTTACAGAAGACATATCAGACAAATTGCCTTCTAACTGCCTTCATTTGACCCTCAACGGCATTATCCTTGCCACATCCCCCACCATCAATAGCTTAGGAATCATCATTGATCAGAAAATGTAATTAGACCAGCCAACTAAATAAAGAACAGTCATAAGTTGAGTATTTTGTGGCAAGTGACTCATCCTAAAATCTTTTCCATGATCAACAGGAAACCACAACAGGATGTCCATATGATATAGGAGCAGAAGTAGGCTATTTGGCCCATCGAGTCTGCTCTGCCATTCAATCATGGGCTGATCCAATTCTTCCAGTCATCACCACTCTTCTGCCTTCACCCCATACCCTTTGATGCCCTGGCTAATCAAGAACCTATCTATCTTTGCCTTAAATACACCCAATGACTTGGCCTCCACAGCTGTACGTGGCAACAAATTCCATAGATTTACCACCCAATGACTAAAGTAATTTCTCCACATCTCAGTTCTAAAAGGATGTCCTTCAATCCTAAAGTTGTGCCCTGTTGTCCTGGAATCCGCTACCATGAGAAATAACTTTGCCATATTAATTTGTTCAGGCCTTTTAATACCATAAATTCTAGTGTATAAGCCAACCCCTTTTGTAGAGGTTTTTGATTTAACCAGAAAAGATCACAAGATCTCATATGCCAGTACTCAGCTTTGCCCGATCAGGAACCTGGAAATTTTGTGAACCAGTACCTGCTAAGAAAACAGGCCTACACATTGTAGAGCATTATAAGCGAATTCTTAATAAATAAATCAGGGAGGGAAGTTTTGGATTAGGTTCCCAATGGTAAAGAATCCTCTGAAATGTAACCCCTGTGAAACCATTTAGCGCCCATCATAATCTCATTAAAACATAACATGGGTGGCAGGATCAGTATATGTACTCACTATTGAGTTTGCGACCACCATGTACAAAAGATTAAAATGAATGCGATATGATGCTGGCTTCAAGCTGAAGGTTGTTGATTTTGCTAAAGGAACAAATAATTCTGCAGCTGCTAATAAGTTTAGTGTAAACGAGAAACAAGTGAGAGAGCGGAGAAAGGCAGAAGACACGCTGAGAGAAATGCGAAAGATGAAATGTGCAAACCACAGGAAAACATGCTAGTGACCCGAACTGGAAGAAAACGTTTTAGAGTTGGTGAATCACCAGCGATCGTCCGGATACATTGTTGCCGGAGAAATGATTCGAGTTCAAGTGTTGAAATGGGCCAAAAAACACCACGAGGTCAGCAAAAATTTCAAAGCTACGTTAAGTTGGTGTATCGATTTATGAATAGACAGCGTTGAGACAAAAAGCAAAGATTGCTCAGAAGTTACCAAGCGACCTTGAGAATAAGGTTACGGCCTCCCAATAGTTTTGTAATCAAGCACCGAAAGGCACATTCTTACCCACTCTCACTGATTGGTAACATGGACGAGACACCAATGTTCTTTGATTTTGCTGGCAACCGCACTGTCAATCGGAAGGGGGAGAAAACAGTCCTTGTCAAAACAACTGGATATAAGAAGCAACATTTTACCTTTGTGTTAACATGTATGGCTGATGCAACCGAACTACCACCAATGGTGATTTTTAAGAGGAAAACATTCCAAAGAAGGAAAAATTCCTACGGGGAGTTGTTGTTTATGTTCAAGAATGTGGCTGGATGGACGAAGCCAATAAATACAACCTGTCTTCTGTGTATTCGTTTTTCCAAAGTTGACACCCTCTGTATAAGCTGACTCCCTAATTTTGGGACCAACATTTAGGGCCAAATTCTCAGCTTATACACCGGAATTTACGGTATTTGGAATGTTTCTATGAGATCCCCCCTCATTCTCCCCAAGTCCAGGGAATACAGCCCAAGAGCTGCCAGACGTTCCTCATACAGTAACCTCATGTCATGGTAGCATAGTGATTAGCAGGCTTTTCAGCACCAGCAACTCAGGTACAATTCCTGCCATTGTTTGTAATAAACTTGTATGTTCTCCCCATAGCCATGTGGATTTCCTCTGGGTTCTCCAGTCTCCTTCCACATTCTAAAGATATACAGGTTAGTAGGCTAATTAGTCATAATGGTGTGTTGGGTGGTATGAACTCATTGAGCCAAAAATGCCTGTTACTGTGCTTTATCTCTAAATAAAATACAATCAAATAGCAGGGTCAAAAAGCACTTGAGAAGTCAGACACCATCCAAATCAAAGCAACCCAACAGCCCTATCAGCAGCAGGAGCAGGCCACAGTGATGAGGTGTCTCACAGGTCAGCAATGCTTGTTTATAAGTTCAGAAGGGACAAGCAGGGAGGCCATTGTTGGGAGCAGGCCAGTGGTGAGAGCAGGAACGTCAGACTTTGGCTCAAAGGAGGCTTCGGCTTGAAAGAGACGTTGGCTCTGGGTAAGCTTCTTTTAAGTTTCCTTTACTTTTAAAACCTCATACTGTACTAGTGTAGTAAATGGCTGCTGAGTTTTCAAACATCCTGAACAAGGGTCTTCGCTTGTTAAGTTGGCAAACTGGCAAATGGGTACGTATACTTTTAAAATTGTTGTTATCAACATACATAAGGGCTGATCATCTATGCATGCCAAGACCAACATAGCATGAGACTCACCAGAGGTATTGACTATGGAACTCTGCCAGAGTTTCAGCAGGGCCACCAAGGTTATACTGAATGTCAGACATTCAGCACATTATTTTCAGGTACAAACCCAGTTAACGATAAGGTAAATATATCCTGGATTTAAAATTAAACCTGCTATATTATGCTGCTATGTAGGCAAATTGCACTGGCAAAAGAAATACAGGCTACAATGTAGCACAGTTGGTGTAGACTGTACCATATGTTAATAACAGTGCAAGCTTCTCAAAATGTTTTAGTTCATTTAAAATAACCAAATGTATGTGACATTTATTTTTGAAGAACTTCAAACTCAGTAATATTGCTGCTTTTATTCCAAGGCATGAGAATTCGGAAAGGAAAAATAACTTCACTGGTTTCATAATCACCATTTATGAGTAGGAGGGTGCAACAAAGTCATAAAATGAATTAACTTTAACCACAGAGGCAAATTAGAAATGTAATTTTACACAATTGTACACAAAGTCTGATAGAATCTTCAAATATTTGAATTCAGATGTGAAGTGAATGGCAAATGTTTCTAAATGAGATTCAAAATTCCTGCCAAACCAGTCTTGATTCCAGATCAGAAATTCAGCTATGAACGTGCCTACGTGTATAGCCAAGTTGCCTAAAAAAATGTCATACAATAAACTCAGGATGCCGAGACCAATCTAAACTTTTGATTTCATTCTTCTGATAAAAACTTGTCAATGTTTTCAAGCCAGTATTATGGGGTCTGTATCACCATGAAAGTTCCAGTTGGAGAACAAAAGACACTTAGAAGCAAATGATAATCTTAATTCAGATATGACTCATGCATCACAAACAAATGCTAGTGCTAGTGCCGATAAAAGCAAAAGTTTCTATCATGGACCATAAACTGC
This sequence comes from Hypanus sabinus, assembly GCF_030144855.1. Taxonomy (NCBI): domain Eukaryota; kingdom Metazoa; phylum Chordata; class Chondrichthyes; order Myliobatiformes; family Dasyatidae; genus Hypanus; species Hypanus sabinus. The sequence goes on from NC_082709.1 coordinate 39,102,090, forward strand.
TTATTTCATATTTCCATTCACCACAATTGGAAATACCGTAATGTATAAGAAATTTGTTATGAACGTTGTAAAACTGCTCTTTGTTATTTACTTGGAAGACTTCAAAACAAGATTTATGATAAATGTGTTGTGATTCAACTTTCAGTAACTAGGGGATCTTTCAACAGGCACAGAAGAATGTTAATTTAATTGCAATGTGCTCAGATTCTAATACACTCTTCAAAGTAAAATATAAAACCACAAAACAGGCCTTCAATTACAAATCAGCATTCATGGCACTCAGCGTATAACATCCACAGATTGCAGTTTGCTGTAAAGGCAGCTAGCAATCAGAATCTTTTGTAATTTTTATATATCCATTCATGTTTGTATTCATTTTGCAATGAAACAAGCAAAATTCCTTCACATTCTAATTAAGTTGTCCATTACAATGTAAAATTGCCCTTGTGCTATACCTTGTGCTAAGAAAGCAGGACAAATCTAAACAGGCAAACAACCTCTTATCAGCCTATCCTCAAATGTCAACAATATGAATATTATAGTCTAAAATGCCACCAAGCAGCACCTATTCAGCAATAAATTGCTGTGGCGTGCTGTGTTCTTCTGGGAAAAAAGATTGCCATGAATGCACAATTTACTAAGCCACACTCCAAATGCACCTCCCACAATCACCCCACTCCACCATGCTACGTAAATATCATAACTCTGGCAATCACTAGCTAAGCATCTGCAATTAAAAACATTAGGGCCCCCTGACCTCTTCAGCTACAAATATCAGTCTACAAGTTTTGAAAGCAAGGCTTCTGTTAACAAAGCCAATGATTTCATCCTTTTTCCAGCAGCCCGTTGAACTTGCCCGTAACCTTTAAAAATCTGGGTAAGAATCATGAATGGATAATAACATAACAGCTTAGTTACCCAGCATGTGCTTATAAATCAAGAGCCAGCCCAACCATTGCCCCAACACCACACTTTATCACCACAGGCACGTTCACTGTACTGGTTGTCAGTCAGCACAAGCGGCCATTCCAGTTCTCCCCCTTTATCAGCATCAGCGTTCCACAGTACAGGTTTCAAACTGGCCTCTCTCTCCTTCAGCAGCCAGCTGTTCAGAGAATATTACAGCATAGACACAGGTCCCATAGCTAAACTAGTCTGCACCAGCTTCGTCTTCTGCCTAGTGTCACACCTATACCTGGACCACAGTCCTGCATACCTCTTTCACCCATATACTTATCCAAGATTCTCCTATAAGCAACTGAATTGAAAATTGAAATATCTTTATTGTCATTGCATTGTACAACTGGTTATGCACCAATACAGCGAAAATGAGTTTGCAACTCCTGTTCTCAATGTCCTGATTTAAGAAGGCCAATGTGACAAAAGCTCTCTTTACAACCTTATCTACCTACAGATTCATAATTCACTTACAATGAGTTATGGATCTGTATTCCCTGGTCCTTTTGTTCTCAGTGCACTATCACTTACTGTGTAATTCTTACGCTGGCTTGTGCTCCCAAAGTGCAACACCTCATACTTGTCTGCATTATATTCCATATGCCATTTTTCATCCCGTATTCCCAGATGGCCAGATCACTTTGCAAGTTTTGATAGCCTTCCTGGTTGTCCACTACGCCTGCAACTTTGGTGACATCTGCAAATTTGCTAATCCAGTTTACCATGTTCTCCACTAAATCACTTGCATAGATGATAAACAACGGACCCAGCACCAGTATCTCCACCACATCACTAGTCACAAGCTTCCAATCAGAGAGATAACCGTCTACTACCACTTTCTGGTTCGTTTCAACAAGACAAAGATGATTTCATCATTAAGGTCAAGTGACTCAACCTTCTGGACCAGTCTCCCGTGCAGTTCCTTTTATGTTGGTGTAGGCACACTCTCAGCTCTGACACAGCAACTTCCTGTGGGGCCTGACAGAATATAAATGAATTCAATGCTGGAACCTGGTACAAACAATAAATAGATTATTGGATGACCTCAGTAGTTCAACATAGAGGCAAAAGGTGGAGGTTGACATTTCAGGTCAAGATCCTCCATCAGGACTGAAAGGGAAAAAGAATATTTGCTGGGATATAGGGGTTTTGGGGGGGAGATAGAGGCTGGAATGAAGGGCTAATGGGCAGATGGAACCAGCTGTGGGACAGGAGAAGGAAAGAGGTAAGCAAAGGGAGAAGAAACTATGTGAACAGGCTTCATCAAGATCCCACATCAGGAAGCAGGACAGATTGCCAATACATATTGGTGCAGAGGGAAGAACATAGGCTGGCAGGTATATGAGAAGAGAGTTTCAGAGCTGAAAGTTACCCAAAATTGACAAAAAAAAACTGCTCATGCCATTGGACTGTAGGCTATCCAAGTGGAATAGGGAGGGAGAGAGGGAGGGAGGGAGTGAGTAAGTGAGCGCGTGCGTGTGTGTAAGAAGAGAGGAAAATGCAGGAATATGTGACTGGTGGGTAGGATCACACTGGAGTTCATCTTTCCTCTCAATCCTGAGAGTCACTTTAAAAAATCTTTATCTTGGTATTTCATATTGTTGTTATTTATTGCTATTTATTTATATTTCCACTTGCAGTTTGCTGTTTTCTATGCTCTACTTGACCTTTCCTTAGACCATTAAGACAGAGGAACAGAATTAGGCCATTCAGCCCATCGAGTCCGCTCCTCCATTTCATCATCGCCGATCCCGAATCCCATTCAACCCCATACACCAGCCCGGTCACCATATCCCTTGATGTCTGGACCAATCAGGAATCTATCAATTTCCGCTTTGAATATACCCATGGACTTAGCCTCCACCGCTCTTTGACCAAAATAAAATTCCTCCTTACTTTTGTTCTAAAAGGTCGCTCCTCAATTTTGAGCTGTGCCCTCTAGTTCTGGATACGCCCACCAGAGGAAACACCCTCTCCACATGCACCTTATCTAGTACATTGATCCTGTTCGACTATTCTGTAGATTTGCTGAGTATGCTCACAGGTAAGAGAAGCTCATGGTTGTATCTGTTGACATACATGTACTCTGATTATAAAATTGACTTGGAACTTTGAAGTAGTGTATCAATTTGAAAAGTCGACTCACCCCTTTTGCCTTCACTGTATGAACCACTGATTTCTAGCAGTTTGTTTTTGTTCCGGTTAATAAATGTTTGATAACCAGGACTTTACTGCATATTAGAGCTACTACTGACAGTAGACTTGGCCTCCAAAATTTGTACCAGACCTCCAGAGAATGCAGCTTCCAAAGATCACCAACAAACCATTATCCCCAGGAAATGGAGAGAAAGCCAGTGCAGCCATCAACACAGTAAGTGACTCCTCCAATATCTCTATGTTTGGGGATTTGATGTGGCAGTGTTTTCTACTCAGCTGTCAGAACCTTCTTCACAATAACTATGTACAGTACCATGACACAGACTAACACATTTTTTTAAAAACACTTCTATCCAGGATAAGTGATAAAACACACTGAAAGAACAAGTCAGCTGCGAGTGCAGTTTGATACAAATAGAATTGCTTCAGAGTTTTTCCAAAATGCATGTTAATGAAATATAGCAATTTCAAGATGTAATAGAACACTCTGATAAACGTTTCTGTAATCAAAGTTTTACCTATTCCTGTCTCTGGCATAGCAAACAACGTTTTCTCAGTGGCCACCCGGAAATGTCCATGCACTGATAACCCAACACCCTGAAAAAGAAGTGGAGAAATACCAGCATTACATTGATGAAAATGTATTTGCAAAAAATATTGAGGACAAGTCCTGTGAAAATCAGTGATAGTATTTAGTCATAAATTAAAAGCTATGGGATTCCATAGTATACCGCCTGCAGTTTACATTAAGTATCACACAGCAGGTGAAGAAAGCAGTGTATCACTTATCTGTAAACTGGACATCACAGAATTATCTGCTAAGAGCACAAACAGCAATAATACTTGTACCAGAAGGAAATTAACCTCCGCCCCAGTAGTTATTGATCAAAGTGGCCTTAATTCTGGAAAGGGGAAGGAGTTCACTTTGTAACTCGAATTAGGAAGATTAAATCCAACAGCTACTGACACATTAATTCAAATAGCCAAGTCTAACATGAACAAAATGGCATATTCAATCTTCCTGAATCTGTTCTTAAATCAACTTGAGAGAAAAAAATTAAGTAAATTGTTTTTGCTGTCATGGCTTATGCATCTGTTGACCAAAGTGATATGAGAAACAATCTGTGTGAACATGGACAATTTAGAAATCACTCTTCACTGAAAAGATAAATTTATTTTCTTTTAAAAAGATTTTCAAAGCAATATGAAATTTATGATAGAGGGTACCGAAGAATATGGGTTTGTTACTGCATATGTTAACGGTGAGAAACCATCCAAGGGTTATTCAAATCAAGCCGAAACATTATTATTTTCAAAGAATATATTCTGCAATCCTAAGCACATCTAGCCATAAACACAAACAGCATCACTTTCCCTGAGGAGAGAAAAAGAATAGTTATGAAACAGCTAACTGCTTTATTGGTCTGAAACAGAAGTTAAGCTAATTTTCTTTTGCAGTTTAAAAAAAGGTCACCCGTGCAACAAAGCTGACCCCAATCAAAACCAATCTTCAATTGGTTGCCAGCTTGTACTCAAGGAGTCATCTCTTGCTGAAGGAAACTTACCAACCAAAATATTTACGCAAATACAAAAAAAAAATTAAACACTCCTTTTAATTTTATGGTTCACTGCACTTGGCTATTGTGTAGAAATTACAAGAACAACATAACACTACACTGGGTGGTCTTTAATAGTTTATCAGCTGGATTATCATAGTCAGTGCAGGCACCCTTTCCAGTTCATTTGCTAACTACACTAATCACAGCTAGAACAAATATGGTGAGACCATTAGCACAACTGAATGTAGTAAATATCATAAAACCATTAGGGGCAGAATTAGGCCATCTGGCTCATTGAGTCTGCTCCGCCATTTCATTATGGCTGATCCATTTCCCTCCCTGTCCCAATCACTTACCTTCTTCCCATAACTCTCCATGCCCTGACTAATCAAAAATCTATTGACCTCTGTCTTTAATATACCCAATGACTTAGGCTCCACAGGTTCACTATTCTCTGGCTAAAGAAATTCCTCCTAATTTCTGTTCTAAATGTTTATTCCTCTATTCTGAGGCTGTGTCCTCTGGTCTTTGACACCCCCACCATAGGAAATATCCTCTCCACATACACTCTATCTAGACCTTTCAATATTTGATAGGTTTCAATGAGATTCCACCCTCTTCGCCTCCCATCCTTCTGAATGCCAGTATGCCAGTGAGTACAGGCCCAGAGCCATCAAACTTTCCTCATTTGATAAGCCTTTCAACTCCAGAATAACTTTTGTGAACTTCCTCTGAATCCTCTCCAATGTCAGCACATCCTTTCATAGATAAGAGGCCAAACACTGCTCATAATAACCTCAACATTACATCCTTGCTTTTATATTATATTCTTTTAAAATGAATGCTAACATTTCATTTGCCTTCCTGACCACATACTCAATTAGCAAATTAACCTTTAGAGAATCCTGCACAAGGACTCCAAAGTTCTTTTGCATCTCGGATTTTTGATTTTTTTCTCTCCATTTAGAGTATTATCTATAATTTTTTTCTTTGACCAAAGTGCCTGACCATACACTTCCCACACTGTAGTCCAAAGTTCAAAGCAAATTTTATTATCGTTATATATGTCTCCATAATTCTGAGATTCATTTTCTTGTGGGCATACTCAATAGAATATAGAATGAGTGAACGACATCAAACTAGGGCTTTCAGAATGCAGAACACCACAAACTGTGCAAATGCCAAAAGAAGAAACAATAATATAAATAAGTAAGCAATAAATATTCAGAAAGTGAGATGAAGAGCCCTTGAAAGTGAGTCCATTGGCTGTGGGAACATTTCAATGATGGGGCAAGTGAAGTTATCCCCTTTGTTCAAAAGGGGATGTAATGTTCCTAAACCCGGTGGCATGAGTGCTAAGGCTTTTGTACATTTTTACCTGATGGCAGCAGCAAGAAGGGAGCATGTCCTAGGTGGTGGAGGTCCCTGATGATGGATGCCACTTTCCTGCGACAGCGTTCCACATGGATGTGCTCAATGGGGGGGGGGGGGGGGAGAGGAGTGCTGTACCTGTGAGAGACTGTGCCATATCCACTGTTTTGCAAAATTTTCCATTCAAGAGCATTGGCTTTTCCATACCAGGCTGTGATGCAACCCAGTCAATATCCTCTCCACTACACACCTATAGAAGTTCCTCATAGCTTTAGATGGCTTGCAGAGTCTCTGCAAACTCCTAAGGAAGTAGAGGTACTGCTGTGTTTTTTTGCATAACTGCACTTGCATGCTGGCCCAGAATAGGTCCTCTAACACCCAGGAATTTGAAGTTTCTGACCCTCTCTACCTCTGATCCTCCAATGACTGGCTCATGGAACGCTGGTTTCCTTCTCCTGAAGTCTATAATCAGTTCCTTGGTCTTACTGACATTGAGTGAGAGGATGTTGTTATGACTCCACTCAACTAGATTTTCAATCTCCTTCCTATACACTGATTCAGCCTACAACAGTGATGTCATCAGCAAACTTGAATGTGGCACTGGAGCTGTGCTTGGCCACACAGTCATTAAGTGTAAAGTGAGTAGAGCAGGAGACTAAGCATATAAACTTTTTGATCATGGAGGAGATGTTGTTGTCAAGCCACAATGACTGGGGTCTGCAAGTGAAGAAATCAAGGATCCAATTGCACAAGGAGGTATTGAGGCCAAGGTCTTGAAGCTTATTGGTTAGTTTTGAGGGGATGACAGTATTGAACGGCAAGCTGTAGTTCGTAAAGAGCATCCTGATGTATGCATCTATGCTGTCCAGGTGTTCCAGGGTTGAGTCAAGAGTCAGTGAGATGGCAGCTGCTGTGGACCTAATGCATTGGTAGGCAAATTGGAGCAGATCCAAGTTGCTTCTTGGGCAGGAGTTGATACGTTTCATCACTGGACTCTCAAAACACTTTTTTTTTACTGCGGATGTAAGTGCAACTTGATGATAGTCATTGAGGCAGGTTACTACGTTCTTCTTGGGCGCAAGTATAACAGAAGCCTGCTTGAGGTGTGGGGTGCCATACACTTCCAAAGTGGGAGGTTAAAGATTTGAGAACACTCCGGCCAGTTGATCAGCATTGGTCTTTAGAACTTGGCCAGATAGCTGGTCTAGGCCAGATGCTGTTCATGGGTTCACCCTCTTGAAGGCAGTTTGCACGTCAGCTTCAGAGACTGAAATCACAGGATCATCAGGGGGCTGTGGGAGATCGTGATGGTTCCTGCATGGTTTATGGTCAAAGCAAGCATTGAAGGCAATGAGCTAATCTGGAAGCAAAGCCCTGTTGTCATCTACGTACGTCATTTTGGAAGAGTTAATAGTGATCAAGCCCTTCCACAGTGGTCAAACATTCTTCATTGATTCAAGTGTGGTCCAGAATTGCCACTCTAACTGTGAGATGGCTTTCTGGAGATTGTACATGGACCTCTTGGTCCATTTCTTTCTTAGTCAACAGACTTGAATGCCTTTAATCTGGCTCTCAGCAGATTTCAGATCTCATGGTTCATCCAGGGCTTCTGATTGGGGAAGACTCTGAATGCTACACTGGGATACACTCCTCTACAGTTGTTTTAATAAAGTCCACAACAACCTAGGTGTATTCATTCAGATCCCTAGGTAAGTGCTTGAACACAACCCAGTCCACTGATTCGAAACAATCCCACAGCCACTCCTCTGCCTCTCTTTGATGTCCTCATCTCCAGAGCTTTGCTCTTTAGCCTCTGCCTGGATACAGATAGGAGAAGGATAGCCAAGTGATCTGATTTACCAAAATACTGTCTGGGCAAGGAACTGTAGGCATTCCTTATCTTAGTATAACAGTGGTCTAGTACGTTGTGACCTCTGGTGCTAAAAGTTATACGCTGTTGCTAATTGGGCAGGGTTTTCTTCAAACAAGCCTGGTTGAAGTCTCCAACAATGATTTGAAATGCTTCGGAATGGACTGTTTCTTGTTTGGAGATGGCATCATGCAGTATCTCAAGTGCTTGATCATAGTTGGCTGGTGTTGGTAAGCAAACTGAGGTCAGGATTCCAGAGAGGATTGCCCTAGGTAAATAGAACGGATGGCATTTGACCATTAGATGTTCAGGGTTGGGGGAACACATGTTCAACAAAACAGCCATAACGGATAACCAATGAAACATTTTCATAAAACACACACCTCCTCCTTTTGCCTTTCCCGACTCAACAGCTCAGTCCATTCTGTTACTCAAGAAGCCTTCAGGTTTCACCGCTGTATCTGATATGACCGGCGAAAACCACACTTCAAACAAGCATACAATGGAACAGATTCTCAGCTCCCTTCAATACAGCAGTCTACCACGAAACAACATCCTTAACAATCTTCCGAAATACCAAGGTCATACTAACTGGTCTATAATTTCCTTTCCTCTGCCTCTCTCCCTTCTTGAAGAGTAGTGTGCCATTTGCAATTTTCCATTCTTTGGAACCAAAATCTATTGGTTCTTAAAAGGTCATTTCTAATACCTCTACAATCTCTTTCAGAACCCTGGGGTGTAGATTATCTAGTCCAGGTGATTTATGTACCTTCAGACCTTACAGTTTCCCAAGCATCTTCTCCCTAGTAATGGTAACTTCCCTCTCTTCTGCCCCCTAACAATCACAAACTTCCAGCATACTTCCATTGTCTTTCACAGTGAAGACTGATGCAAAATACTTAGTTCTCCACCATTTCCTTGTCTCCAATTACTACCTCTCCAGTGTCATTTTCCGATTATCTACTCTCACCTCTCTTTTACTCTTTATATATCTGAAAAAACTTCCAATATCCTCTTTTATACTTCAGGATAGTTTACCTTCATATTCCACCTTTATGGCTTTTTTAGTTGCCTTCTGTTAGTTTTTAAAAGCTTCCCAATCGTCTAACTTCCCTTGTCAGCCACAGTTGCATCATCTTGCCTTCAGAATACTTCATCTTTAGGATGTATCTATCTATCCTGAGCCTTCCATATTGCTCCCAGAAATTCCAGCCATTGCTGCTCTGCTAGTGCCTTCCAATCAACTTTGGCCAACTCCTCTCTCATGCCTCTATAATTCTCTTTACTTTACCGCAGTGGTGATACATCTGACTTTAGCTTCTCCCTCTCAAATTGCAGGGTGAATTCTATCATATTATTATCTATGAGCCCCCCCCCCCCACCCCACTAGGGTTTCTTTACCTTAAGCTCTCCAATCAATTCTTGTTCATTGCACATCACCCAATTCAGAAAATAGCTGAAGCCCTTGTGGGCTCAACCACAAGCAGTTAAAAAAAGCTATCTTGTGAGCATTCTACAAATTCCCCAATATCCAGCACCAGCCTGATTTTCCCAATCTACCTGCATATTGAAATCCCCAATGACTATCACAACATTGCTCTTTTTACCTGCCTTTTCCATCTCCTGTCATAACTGGTACCCCACAACCTGGCTACTGTTCGAAGGCCTATATATAACTCCCAACAAGGTCTTTTTACCTTTATAGTTTCTTGGCTCAACCCACAAGGATTCTACGTCTTCTGAACCTATGCCACCTCTTTCTAAGGATTTGATTTCATTTTTTTACCAACAGAACTACCCCCCCCCCGCCTACTTGCCTGTACTTTTGATGCATTGTATCCTTGAATGTTAAGCTCCCAGCTATAATTTTCTTTCAGCCGTGACTTGATGTCCACAACATCATACTTACCAATCTCTAACTGTGCTACAAGTTCATCTACCTCATTCCATATACTGCGTGCACTCAAACACCTTCTGCATTCATCATCCTTAAAAAAATTTTGACCTCTTTTACATGGCAACTCATTCCGTTAACTGCAATTTTACACTATCATCAGCCAGTCCTTGCCAGCAGTCTCACTACACACTGCGTCTGTTTGTAAACTAACAGCTCCAAACCCAGCACTATCACTCCGGTTCATAACCCTAACCCTGCCAAATTAGTTTAAACCCTGCTGTACAGCTCTAGCAAACCTGCTGCTCATTAGGACATATCCATTGTCATGCTTTGAAAAGATTCAGCTGCATCAGTGGATACTCAACACTTGGCTGTGCTGAATACTAGATCAGCACATTACAACACTCAACAGAGGAGTTAACCCCAGAAATTCATACATGTTGAATCAGGCTCCTGTTCACAAAGATACATTAATTTCAAATCATTTTTTAAAAATCTGCCTTGAGTGTTACCCCACCTAACTCCACAGCCTCATCTTTCCCTTCACTCGGCACCATTCCCTACTTGCACCCCCACTCACCCCACCCCCATGCTAACTCAGGTCCTTCTAAGTTAGTCCTGCTCAATCTTTTCATCTCATCATTGAATGCTAATCCGTACTGAAGCTACATCTTTGGAACATTTTGATGTCAGTCTCAGGGTTTGCTGAATCTTGGTGGCTAGTGTTAATACTTGCCTCTTGCTTATTATATTGTTGGTGATCTAAAGATCTAACCTAACTTGTCCCACCAAAAGTACCCGAGATGTTGCTTTGTTATTTTTTAAATGTGCTCTCTCACGAGGAGTGTCACCTCTGAAGTGCTGTCCTTGCCTGTAATCTGAACACAATATACTACAGGCCATAAGAAACCCTGTGAAAGATACACATCGTCATGGGTGATTCAGTAGTGTAGTGTTTAGTCACTGTTACAGTGTCAGCAACCTGCGTTCAATTCCTGCCACCGTCTGAGTTTCCAGGTACTCCCCCTGACCGTGCAGGATTGGAGTGGGTGCTCTGGCTTCCTCCCACATCCCAAAGGCACATGGGTTAGTAGGTTCATTGGTCACATGGGTGTACTTGGGTGGTGTGGGCTCATGGACCACAAGGGTATATTACCATGTTGCATCCCTAAATAAAAATAGAAGTTTTATTACCCTTATTGTTTTCTGTTGCTCCTTTCCATGCCTTGTGGCACATCAGGTGACATCCTTGCCGTTCGTTTAGTTATTTTTGTCCGTTTTTTCAGAAGGCCGAGCTGCTAGCTCGATGCTCAAACCAGGACGGGTGGAAAGTGTGCAAGGAGCCAGCAGGATTCGAACCCAGGACCATGCGCATTTAAGTCTGATGTGGATGCCACTACACCATTGGCTGGCTGTTATTATCCTTGTGCATTATATTCATTTATTGCCAGCTGTTGAGATCAAATCACCATGCCAAAGTGACTCTTCACATTCAAAGAGTTGTAGAAAAGTACAGCACAGTATCAGGACCTTCAACCTATCAACTCCCATCAACCTGCATTCTTTATTCTTTAATATTTATTATTATTCAGGTTTTACTGTGCTGTTCAAATAATCAAGAGCATTGACTTTATTTCTAATCTTTTTTGTGAAAGTCATGAGTTCAGCTAGTGGCATCTTTTACAGATACCAGATTAGGAGTGTTATGTCTTTCATGATGAGGTTTGTCATTTTATTTCTAATTACTAGATCTCACTGCTCATTTGTGGGCTCACAGCTGTTGTTGATTGCTCATTATCACATTGTTAAACAATTAGCTTTTGTCATCAGGTCAGCCATTTTATCATTTGTACATTTCATTCAGTAGTTAGAAGCACCTATTAGAAGTCAAAGGAATTACAATCAATATTTGAATCTGCTTTTCATAGGAACACTGAGAAGTACTGTAACGTGTTGGCAAATATTAAAACTGCCCTCAACTACACCAGGACAGGAACTATCCATCCGCCTAGCTTGAGAAAGTGGGGAATACTCTAGAGCCAGAGCAGAATAGCCCTCCACACTCCTACCATCCATGTATCTCACCAAACTTCTCTTAAAAGTTTAGGCACAAACCGTCTCTTCTTTACAGATCCCACCTTCCCTGGAGGAGAGCCCAATGATCCAAAAATCTCCCTCATACACCAACTCCTTAACCACATGTTAAACTGCATAATCTTTCTACTTCTGGCCTCACTAGCACATGACACAGCAGCAATCTTGCGATCACAACCCTGGAGGCCCTGCACCATCTTAGTACCCAACTCCCTGAACTCACTTTGCAGAAACTTGTCACTCTTCCTATCTAAGCCATTGGTACCCTACGTGGACCATGACCTCTGGTCATTCACCCTTCCACTTAAGAATACTGAGGACTCCATCGGAGATGTCCCAGATCCTGGCACTCGGGAGGCAACATACCAACCGGGACCTCATTCTCGTCCAAAGAACCTCCTTTCTGTTCCCCTAACTAACAAATCCTCTATCACCACAACTTGCTTCTTCTCCCCCTTCCCTTCTGAATCACAGAATCAGATTCAGTGCCAGAGAGCTGACCTCAATGACTTTCCTCTGCTAGGTCTTCCCTCTCCCCCAAATTAGTACATCTGTTGTTGAGAGGGATGGCCATGGGGGTACTCTCCACAGGCTGTTTAACCCCTTCCTGTCACACAATTTTCAGTGTCCTACACCGTAGATGCAATGACTTCTCTACATGTCCTATCACCCTTCAGCCTCCCAATTGATCTGGAGTTTATCCAGCTCTGGCTCCTTAATGTAGATAGTCAGAAGCTGCAGCTGGGTGCACTTCTTGCAGGTGTGGTCGTCAGGGACACTGGAGATCTCCCCGCCTTTCCACATCATGCAAAGGGAACATTCCACTATCCTGCCTGGCATCTACAGTTCTAACTGAGCAAATATAAAGGAGGAAGAAGAAAAAGCTCTACCTACAGCTTTTTTGCTTTCTCTCACTCTAGCCTCTCCTCACTGAAGCCTCGAAGAGCAATAGTCTCAAGATCCCCACTCTAACTCTGTGCACTCCAATGATGGTCACTCTGCTTGCCCTGCCTTATATTAATTTGTTCTTGCCAATCAATCCCAAATGCTGATTGGCTGCTGCTCAAAGCTCCAAAATGCCACAAGTTGCTGCCTTTTCTACTCATTCTGCAAATCTGAGTGAGCAACGTCTTCTCAGGCCTCTAGGCCATCTGTGCATTGCATCCTATTGCCTTGCGGATTCAGATGTCACACAGTGCAACACAGCACGACAATTCTGGAGCCCTGTTGGCTACATAGTCACAACAGCCCTGCTCCCACCCCTACCATTAGCTCCCCACCCAGTCAATCTCCAGATGTGTTCAAAAACATCTTCAGCTTGCCAATCACTTCTTCGGTATCAGATTTACAAGTTGCTTACCATTTAAGTTTGTGGGTTTCAGTAGCCACTTTGCAGCACCAGATTTCTCTTCATAAGCAGATAGCTGGTTGCATTGCTCCAAGGTACACGGAAGTCAAGGAGGCTGCACTGCAACACGATGAATACTCCACAGCAGCTGTCCATGAATCCCAGACCCTCCCAATAAAGATCATTTGTGGTTGCAGACAAGCTTATACCAATTGGAAATTCCTGTAGTTGATTATCAAGTTGACTTACAGGAACCTTAGCAGTTACATCTACAGTCAACAACAACCTCCCCCTTTCGGAAGTTAGCTGGGGTTTCGCATCCATTTACCAGGCAATTGTGAAAAAAGTTTCACTTTAGGTAAAGGTGGCAAAAATTGCTGATCCCATTAAAAAGGAAACAATTTGTGGACTATTGACCTGATAAGCAAACAAATATCTCCTGCAAAGTCATGCAAGAATCTGGAAACAAAGGGGTTGAGAGGAGTGATGATTTTGCAGCCATTGGTACAATATGCAAGAGGAACATTGGTAGATCCTCTTGCACGATTGCCAGATCGATTCAGCAACAGGTCTACTTTCAAAAGGCTCCCAAGCACGCTATTTCTGCAGCATAAAATCTACAGATTTCTCACAGCCTTCATTTTCCTCCGACAATGTCTTCACTCCCCAATCCCAAAAATACACATTCCATCACCTGTTTTAAAATTCCACAAGAGGTATAAACTTTAGTATTTAATTTCATGAAAAGTTAAGCTCCAGAAAACAAAAGGATGTAATAAACAGAATAAAATTAGAGTTAGGATACAAAAAACAAGTATTTTGTTTATATTTTAAAGCACTAATAATAATTAAAAATCTAAAGTAAGCTTAAATTTCAGTTGAATACAATTAAGATTTATTACATCGTTAAAAGCTCACATAAATTTGAATGCATAAATCTGAACTTCTGCTTAAGTGTTTCATCAGTAACTAATGGTTTGCTAGTGGGAAACATCCCAACCTCGTACCATCACATGCTTATAGGCTGAATCTCTCAGGGAGAAAGCAATTCAATGAGACCTCTGGAGGACCGTGACAAATCGAATAGTGACCCAAGTCCTTTTGTTTATTTGCAGACATAGTGATGATGTTCAAAGCAACACTCTCAATATTACTCTCCAGGCCTATTATAGAAAACCAGTTTATGTCCAAAGGCTACATATTTCATTCACTGAGTAAAAATACTATAAGCAGATATCATAGATGATCTGACAAAGTCCATGTCACAAGCAATCACTCACATGCACCACAACTGTCAAGGAATTGCTTTGAGAGAACTATTTTGGTTCAGTTTTTGAAAATGGTGTTGAACTCGAGGGCAAATAGCTGGACTATCACTACTTTCACTTTGCTGAAACAAACAAACAAACAACTGTTTTTTTCAATTATCTGGAATAGTTTAGCAACATGGAAATAAAATTCACCTTGGAAAAAATGTCTGCCTTATGCTTCTATTATCAGTGGCCAGAAGCCTTGCAGCGATAACTGACACTTTATCTGCATCAATGTTAAAACCACAGCTTTTGCCCTTGACGACACCAGAGCTGAGTAGATTTTTATGCACAATTATCTCTCAAGTTTGAGATCAAATTGCCTCATAGCTTTTTCACCTGTGCTCTTCCCTATCACAGAACTGCTGTTTTCTTTACTCTTGTTACAGTCCTTTTGTAAAGGCTCTTTCACTCATAAAACTGCCAACCTCAACAGCCTTTAGTACATTCTGAGAATTATTTATTTGAATAAACTCTAATATTTTTAGTGCTGGCCAAATATAAAATACATGTTGCTTCATCCTATTTCTATGGTATGTCAAAAACTAAACACCATGCTATTTCACAAAAAAAATATTTTCAGAATATGAACCACAAACAAACCACAAACAAACAATGAGTGATTTTCCCTCCTTCGCATGCCTTAGAGATAGATCACCACTGTTACACAAGAGAGAGATTCCATGAGCTGATGAAAAATTAAACAATCTTGCATTTGGAAAAGAAATTCACACCAGAACATGGAATGTCAGTAAAATGAAACTGAGCATCTTTAATATAATAGAATGCCCTAAAGCATTCAAATCATGCCATCAGACCAAACTCAAAATTTAAAGACTGAACTAAATTTATTTTCAAAGTACATATACTTTACCATATACTGCACTGAATTTATTTTCCTGCAGGCATTTACAGGAAAAAAATAGAGAACAGAATTTCAGAAAAACTAAACATAATCAACAAAGACTGATAAACAGTCAATGTACAAAATAAGATAAATAGTGCTATTAAAAAATACTGAGAACATGAGCTGTAAAGAGTCCCTGAAAGTGAGTCTGTAGGTCGTAGAATCAGTTCAGAGTTGTGGTGAATGAAGTTATCCACACCAGTTCAGGAGTTTGATGGTTGTAGGGTCAAACCTGTTCATGACTCTGATGGTGTTTCGCATTGAACAACAGAAGAGACGTGAAGCTTGAATTTTATGTCAACATCAGAAATTGCTTTTTAAATCAGTTCTCAGTTGTGTGCATTTGCTATTTTTCAGTCTAACATACATAGCAACTGCATGTTACAAGTGAAAGTTATTTAAGTGTCAAAGGGAATGATGCACTGCCGTATATTGCACTTTATTAATCATGACCTTGTTTGCATAAAACTGTAAGATACAGGAGCAGAATTAGGCCATTTGGCCCATCGCGTCTGCTCCACCATTTCTAAATGGACCTCCCCCTATTCTGAGACTGTGTCTTAAGACTTCCCCCACCATCCTCTCCGCATCCACTTTATCAGGGCCTCTCAACATTCGATAAGTTTCAATGAGATCACTACTCATTATTCTAAATTCCTGTGAGTCCAGGCCCAGGGCCATCAAATGCTCCTCAAATAAGCAGTCTAGAATCATTTTTGTGAGCCTCCTTTGAACCCTCTCCATGTGGCACCACATCCTTTCTGAGATAAGGGGCGTTAAACTACTCACAATTCTCCAAGTGAGGCCTTAACAGTGCCTTAAAAAGCCTCAACATTACATCCATGCTTTTATATTCTCATCCTCTCAAAATGAATGCTTATATCTCATTTCAATTCCTCATGGCCAACTCAACCTGCAAGTTAACCTTAAGGGAATCCTGCACGAGGGCTCCCAACCAGAAAAGGCTCCCTTTTTCCTCCCCCCACTCTTTAACTCCTCCCAGTCAACCAATGCTCTGGTCATGCTAGTACAGAATCTTTCCAGTAATACCATATGCTCTTAACTTGTTAAGTTACCTCATGTGTGTTACCTTATTAAAGGCTTTCTGAAAATTCAAGTATCCAACTTCCACCGATTCTCCTTTGTCCATCCTGCTGGTTATTTCCTCAAAGAATTCCAACAGATTTGTCAGGCAAGATTATCTCTTAAGGAAACCATGCTGACTTATGGTCTATTTATCATGTGCCTCCAAGTATGCACAGACCTCATTCTTATCAATTGACTCCAACATCTTCCCAACCACTGAGGTCAGACTAACTGGGCTATAATTTCCTTTCTTCTGGCTCTCTTTCACATTAAGTTATGCTGCAAAGCCAATACTCCACTTTTAACACTGCAGCACATACATAATAGAAAAATAAACAGGACCAAATTGTTTCATTGAAAGTTAATAAAACTTTCATCTGTTGCTCAATATACGATTATTCTCCGATCTCATAGTTATTGCTAATAATAAAAGAATTCAGCATTGAATAGGATACTGTTCTATTTACTATAATACAGGAGATACATGAAATACCAATGATTTGACCTCCACAGCTGCTCGTGGCAACAGATTCCACAGATTTACCACCCTCTGACTAAAGTAATTTCTCTGCATTTCAGTTCCAAACGGACATCCTTAAATCCTGAAGTTGTGCCCTCCTTGTACCAGAATCGCCTAACATGGGAAATAACTTTGCCATATCTAATCCGTTCAGTCCTTTTAACATTTAGAATGTTTCTATAAGATCCCCCCTCATTCCCCTGAACTCCAGGGAACACAGCCCAGGAGCTGACAGATGTTCCTCATACAGTAACCCTTTCATTCCTGGAATCATTCTCATAGATCTTCTCTGAACCCTCTCCAATGTCAGTATATCCCTTCTAAAATAAGGAGCCCAAAAATGCACACAATACTTCAAGTGTGGTCTCACGAGCGCCTTTTAGAGCCTCAACATCACACCCCTGCTCTTATGTTCCATACCTCTAGAAATGAATGCCAACATTGCATTCTCCTTCTTCGCCACCAACTCAACCTGGAGGTTAACCTTCAGGGTATCCTTCACAAGGACTCTCAAGTCCCTTTGCATCTCTGCATTTTGAATTCTCTCTCCATCTAAATAATTGTCTGCCCATTTATTTCTTCCACCAAAGTGCATGATCATACACTTTCCAACACTGTATTTCATTTACCACTTCTTTGCCCATTCCACTAAACTATCGAAGTCTCTCTGTAGGCTCTCTGTTTCCTCAACACTACCCAAACCTCCACCTATCTTTGTATCATCAGCAAATTTAGCCACAAATCCATTAACACCGTAGTCCAAATCATTGACATACATCGTAAAAAGCAGCGGTCCCAACACCAACCCCTGTGGAATTCCACTGGTAACCGGCAGCCAGCCAGAATAGGATCATTTTACTCCCATTCTCTGTTTTCTGCTGACCAGCCAATGCTTCACCAATGCTAGTAACTTCCCTGTAATTCCATGGATTCTTATCTTGCTAAGCAACCTCATGTGCAGCACCTTGTCAAAGGCTTTGTGAAAATCCAAGTACTGTACACCACAACTACTGCATCTCCTTTGTCTACCCTACTTGTAATTTCCTCAAAGAATTGCAGTAGGTTTGTCTGGCAGGATTTTCCTTTCAGGAAACCACGCTGGCTTTGGCCTATCTTGTCATTTGCTTCCAGGTACTCCGTATTCTCATCCCTAACGATCGATTCCAACAACTTCCCAACCACTGATGTCAGACTAACAGTTTCCTTTCTGCTACCTCCCACCCTTCTTAAATAGCAGAGTAACACTTGCAATTTTCCAGTCATCCAGTACAATGCCAGAATCTATCAATTCTCGAAAGATCATCAATAATGCCTCTTCAGTCTCTCCAGCTACATCCTTCAGAACCCGAGGGTGCATTCCATCAGGTCCAGGAGATGTATCCACCCTCAGACCATTAAGCTTCCTGAGCACCTTCTCAATCGTAACGTACAAACTTCACTTCCCTCACACTTTTGAATGTCCAGTATACTACAGATGTCTTCCACTATAAAGACTGATGCAAAATACGCATTCAGTTCCTCTGCCATCTCTGCATCTCTCATTACAATATCTCCAGTGTCATTTTGTGTTGGTCCAATATCTACCCTAAACTCTCTTTTACCCTTTAGATACTTAAAAATGCTTTCAGCATCTTCTTTGATATTAGTTGCCAGCTTCCTTTCATAATTCATCTTTTCCTTCTGAATAACCTTCTTAGTTTCCTTCTGCAAGTTTTTAAAAGCTTCTCAATCTTCTATCTTCCCACTAGCTCTGGCTTCCTTGTATGCCCTCTCTTCTGCTTTTACTTTGGCTTTGACTTCACTTGTCAGCCATGATGGTGTCCTTCTTCCCTTTGAAAATCTCTTATTTGGAATATATCTGTCTTGCACTTCCGACATTTTTTTACAGAAACTCCAGACATTGCTGCTCTGCTGTCCTTCCTGCTAGTGTCCCTTTCCAGTCAACTTCGGCCAGTTCTCCTCTCTTGCCATTGTAATTTCCTTTATTCCCCTGAAATACCGAAACATTGGATTTTATTTTTTCCCTCTCAAATTTCAATGCAAACTTGATCATATTGTGATCACTGTTCCCTAAGGGTTCCTTGACCTTAAGCTCTCTCATCACCTCTGGATCATTGCACAACCCCCAATCCAACACAGCCAATCCCCTCGTGGGCTCAACAAGAAGCTTTTCTAAAAAGCCATCCCTTAGACATTCTACAAATTCTCTCTCTTGAGCTCCAGTACTGACCTGGTTTTCCCAATCCACTTTCATGTTGAAATCCCCAATGAGTATCATGACATTGCCTTACTGACATGCTGTTTCTATCTCCTGTTGTAACTTGTAATTCACATCCTGGCTGCTGTTTGGAGGCCTGTATGCAACTGCCATTAAGTCTCCCCTCTTGTGTGAAACAGAGACACCTCTTTCTCCCTTATTAGGGGGAGGGGAGAGGGAGAGGGAGAGGAAGAACCTGTGGTATGTTGAATACCGGGTGAACGTGTAGTCTTTGGAGTACTGCAAGTCTGTCTTTGCTGTTGCTTTGCTGCATGCTTGAGTGCTCAGTGGTGGGCGCCGATGCTTTTTTTTGCTGATGGGGGACGGGGATTGTTGCTTGCTGCCACTTATGCGCAGGAGGGAGGGGAGCTGGGGGGGGGGGCTTTGGGGTTCTAACATTTGTTAATCATTCTCTGGAGGCAATCCTCTGTTTTCATGGATGGTTGCAAAGAAAAAGCATTTCAGGATGTGTAATGTATACATTTCTCCAACATTAAATGTACCTTTGAAACCCTGTTGTGAAGTATGGTGAAGGTAGCATCATGCTCTGGTGATGCTTTTCAGCAGCAGGGACTGGAAATCTCGTCAGCATTGATGGGAAGATTAATCCTGCTAAATACAGTGAGACCTGAGATAAAAACCTCCAAGCCTCTGCCAGAAAGCTTAAACTGGGGAAGAAGTTCATCTCTCAGCAGGACAACGACCTGTACACTACCACAGCAACCATGGAGTGGCTTCCAATGAAGAAAATTGATGTCCTTGAGTGGTCCAGAGTGCCGACCCTAACCTGATCGAGCATCCCTGGCAAGACCAACCCTGGCACCACCACTCCCCAACTAACCTGCAACAGCTTCAGCAATCTTGCTACATCATGTTGTGCAAAGATATTGGAGACGTATCCAAAAAGACTACTAGCTGTAATAGCTACGAGATGTAGCTCAACTAAGTACTGAGCAAAGTGGGGGGGGGGGGGGGGTGAATACTTATAAACTGCCGTCATTTCTGTGTTTGAATTTTTATTTTTCAAGCTTTATATTTTTCCCTGTTTTTTGGGCTCTATTGTGAAAAAAAATGTGATTCACAAATAAAAATTCTCAGTTAAATTGATCAAAATGCCTGATTGTAATACTCATTTATGTGAACAGAGAATTGGGGGCTGAATACTTTTACAAAACACTATCTCCACAACTGCCTGGTCCACACATCCTTCCCCACAGATCTCCCACCTGGCACTTATCCCTGCAAGTGTAAGTGCTACACCTGTCTCTACACCTCCTCTTACCACCATTTAGGGCCCCAAAAAGTCCTTCCAGGTGAGGCAACACTTCACCTGTGAGTCTGTTGGAGTCGTCTGTTGCATCCAGTGCTCCTGGTGCGGCCTCCTCTACATCGGTGAGACCCGACACAGATTGGGGGACCGCTTCGTCGAGCACCTCCGCTCCATCCGCCACAACAGACAGGATCTCCCAGTTGCCACCCACTTCAACTCTCCTTAACATTCCAATTCGGATATGTCCATACATGGCCTCCTCTACTGCCATGATGACACCAAACTCAGGTTGGAGGAGCAACACCTCATATACCATCTGGGTAGTCTCCAGCCCCTTGGCATGAACACTGAATTCTCCAACTTCTGGTAATTCCCTTCCTCTCCTGTCCCCATCCCAGTTTCACTCTGCCTCCTCCTCCAGCTGCCCATCACGTCTCTCGTGATTCTGCCTTCTTCTACTACACACAGTGTTTTCCTCTTACATTCCTTCTTCACCTTTCCTGCCTATCCCCTCCTTGCTTCCCCTCTCCCACCCCTTGAATTTTCCTCTTACTGGTTTTTCACCTGGCACCTACCAGCCTTCTCCTACCCCTCCTCCCCCCACCTTCTTTATAGAGCCCCTGCCCCCTCCCTCTTCAGTCCTGATGAAGGGTCTCGGCCCAAAACGTTGACTGCTCATTTCCACTGACACTGCCCAACCTGCTGAGTTCCTCCAGCATGTTGTACATGTTGTATCTAACTCCTTCACTTCTGTGAAATGTTGGTAGAAATACTAGGAAATAAACTCACCTTGGTCATTGGCATTACTGTATACGTGAGCAATGGCCATCTGTTACATTTACCAGTGTCTTCAGCTCCACTGTTCTTAACATAGCTGAAACTGTGAAGACCAATATATCCAGCACCCAATAATCTCATATACACCCAGTGGCCACTTAATTAGGTAACCCCTGTACCTCAAAAACTAGTCACTGAGTGTATGTTCCTGGTCTTATGCTGCTGTAACCTACCCACGTCAAGTTTTGACATGTTGTGCATTCAGAGAGGCTTTCCGTACACCACTGTTGTATCACGTGGTTACAGTCGCTTGTTTGAACCAGTATGATCATTCCCCTCTGACCTTTTTCATTATCAAGGCATTTTTACCCACAGAACATCAGCTCACTGGTTGTTATTTTTGTGTTTCACACCATTCCCTGTAAACTCCAGAGACTGGTGAGCGTGAACATTTCAGCAGATCAGCACTCCGATCACATTTCTTCCCCATTTTGATGTTTGCATGCCTTTATGCACTCAGTTGCTGCCACGGGATTGAATGATTAGATATTTGCATTAACAAGTAGGTTTATTGTGATACAATGCGAAGTAGACCATTCCAGCTCTCTTAGCCGCATGGCCCAGCAACCCCTGAGTTAATCGTAGCCTAATCACAGGATAATTTACAATGACCAATTAACCTACCAATCAGTATGTCTTTGGACTGTGGGAGTGCAGGTGTACCTATTGAAGTGGCCACTGATTGTACACTTAGACAACAAGAGATTAACTATTCCCATGCTATATTAAACAAACTCTTTCAGCTACCATTACCCCTCTGCGTCATTTTTTTAAAAATTCTCCGCATGTTCCCTTCTTTATTTTAATACTGAAATTGTACCATTTTAGTAACTCACTATTTTTAAAAAACTGGTAAAAATAAACTAGTATTGCTATCAATGACCACAAAACCACTGAAATGACATCTAAACCCAGCTGGTTCACAAACATCCATCAGGAAAGTAAATCTGCCCTCCTTACACGGTCTGGGCTCTCACTGACTGCTGACCTACCATTGTGGTTAATCCACAAGTGAAATAGCCCAGGAAACCACTCGGTTCAGGGAGCAATTACGGTAAGAGAACAAACACTGGCTTTACCAGTAGCATCCACATCCCATGGATGAACATATAAAAAACTAAAGATTACAAAATTAATTTCTTTATCTTGATCATCTACACATGCTAATACTCTACTGCCACATGCTTATCAATTTCTTTCATTTATCCAATATTGATTATGGTAGGCAAATGAAGGACTTGAAAGATTTTGTTTGAAATCATGAATGGCCTTTACAAGCAATAAGAAAATATTTCTGGAGAAAAAGAACAACAAGAGGATACGGATTAAAGATGATTGACAAAATGAATCAGAGGTGACTTGAGGGGAAAACTTTTAAGCTGTAAATTGTTGTGATCTGAAATGCACATTCTGAAAGTAGATAAGTAAAGAACTTGTCAAAAGAAAATCGGAGAAAAAAAACCTTAGTGGGAAAAAATCAGCAAAACTGGACGAACAGGGCAGCTCTTATTCTGCACAGTGTCATTCTAAAATGCTATGAAATGGGCAAACCAATCAAATGTATTTTATGATAGATAATCCACTACATGAGAAAACAAAAGTAATGAATTGTGCTGTTACAAAAACCTCATGGAAAAACAGAAACTTATACACCATGTCACCTGTGCAAAATATGAATCCAGTTCTTCATCATGGGCACTAATATCAATTGAATAAAAGCTAAGGATGTCAAATTCAGCACCATTTCGTGGACAGGTTACAAGGTAGTTATTACATTTGTTTTTTCATAAAGACAAACAGTGTGGGTAAAAATGCTGGCGAATACTTTATTTAAAGGACACCCCGTAATGGCTTTAGCCCAACCAGAACGCGTACGATCAGCTCATGGCTTCAGCTCACCCTGAGCGCGCACAACCAGCTCACCAACATCACTTCCAGTTCTGGGTGAACCACCCGCCTTGCACACTAGGAACTGAAGTTCTTCATTATGTACACACATAATAGCACACTGGTGACTAACGTGCATGCCATATAATGTGCTTGGTCCATATGCTAATTTAAGGCACTTTAATGAGAAACACTAACTCCCACAGGAAATAGGTGGAACAGGCAGACCCCATTGTCAATGAGCACATGCTGCAGATTTACTGCCAAATTGGAGCTTAACATTAATATCCAATATATCACAGAACACAGATCACAATGAACTGCTAATTTGACTCTTTGAACAAAAGATTAATAACCTGTGATATCCATAACAGCCATTCATTCATCACAGAGTAGACTAGATTGCTATCACCCAAAACGTAGGCCCATTTCAAGAAAATATATTTTACCCATAGCATAATACAACCAGACTCTTCTGAGATGGATAAAAACACAAACTGCTGGCAGAACTCAGCAGGCCAGACAGCATCTATGGGAGGAGAACGTGACGACATTCTGAGATGGGCAGTGTCAGTGCAGGGAGGGTGAATCATAGATCTCATGCAGTTTCCCTTTTAAAAGCATAAACACATCACGTGTGCAGAAGAGTAAAATTTCCCAACAGTTTAATGCAAGGATTCCAAAGCTGCCCAAACTTACTGCATAAACATGACTTGAAATCTTCCACAGACCTGGGATTCTATGTGTGAAGACAAAGGATGTGAGCAGGGACCTGAATGAATCCTTCTCACTGTAATCACCCAGAAAGATGCAGAAGATGGAGAATTAAGGTAGGGGTACACTGATATTCTATACGCACATTGAATTGAATTGACTTTATTTCTTACATCCTTCACATACAGTGGCATGCAAAAGTTTGGGCACCCCAGTCAAAATTTCTGTTACTGTAAATAGTTAAGTGAGTAGAAGATGAACTGATCTCTAAAAGTCATAAAGTTAAAGATGAAACATTCTTTTCAACATTTTAAGTGAGATTAGTGTATTATTTTTGTACAATTTTAGAGTGAAAAAAAGGAAAGGAGCACCATGCAAAAGTTTGGGCACCCCAAGAGATTTGAGCTCTCAGATAACTTTTACCAAGGTCTCAGACCTTAATTAGCTTGTTAGGGCTATGGTTTATTCACAGTCATCATTGGGAAAGGCCAGGTGATACAAATTTCAAAGCTTTATAAATACCCTGACTCCTCAAACCTTGTCCCAACAATCAACAGCCAAGGGTTCCTCTAAGCAACTACCTAGCACACTGAAAATTAAAATAAATGATGCCCACAAAGCAGGAGAAGGTTATAAGAAGATAGCAAAGTGTTTTCAGGTAGCTGTTTCCTCAGTTTGTAATTTAAATAAGAAATGGTACTTAACAGGAACAGTGGAGGTCAAGTTGAGGTCTGGAAGACCAAGAAAACTTTCCGAGAGAACTGCTCATAGAATTGTTAGAAAGGGAAATCAAAACCCCTGGTTGACTGCAAAAGACCTTCAGGAAGATTTGCCAGAGTCTGGAGTGGTGGTGCGCTGTTCTACTGTGTAGCGACACCTGCACAAATATGACCTTCATGGAAGAATCATCAGAAGAAAACCTTTCCTGCGTCCTCATCACAAAATTCAGCATCGGAAGTTTGCAAAGGAACATCTAAACAAGCCTGATGCATTTTGGAAACGAGTCCTGTGGACTGATGAAGTTAAAATAGAACTTTCTGGACGCAATGAGCAAAGGTATGTTTGGAGAAAAAAGGGTACAGAATTTCATGAAAATAACACCTCTCCAACTGTTAAGCATGGGGGTGGATCAATCATGCTTTGGGTTTGTGTTGCAGCCATTGGCACGGGAACATTTCACTGGTAGAGGGAAGAATGAATTCAATTAAATAACAGCAAATTCTGGAAGCAAACATCACACCGTCTGTGGAAAAAGCTGAAGATGAAAAGAGGATGGCTTCTACAACAGGATAATGATCCCAAACACACCTCAAAATCCACAAAGGACAACCTCAAGAGGGGCAAGCTGAAGGTTTTGCCAAGGCCCTCCAGTCCCCTAAGCTAAACATCATCAAAAATTTGTGGATAGACCTCAAAAGAGCAGAGCATACCAGACGGCCCAAGAATCTCACAGAACTAGAAGGCTTTTGCAAGGAAGAATGGGTGAAAATCTCCCAAACAAGAATTAGAAGACCCTTAGCTGGCTACAGAAAGTGTTTACAAGCTGTGATACTTGCCAAAGGGGGTGTTACTAAGTACTGACCATGCAGGGTGCCCAAAATTTTGCTTCAGGCCCTTTTCCTTTTTTGTTATTTTGGAACTGTAAAAGAAGGAAATAAAAAAAGTAATCTTCCTTAAGATATTAAAGAAATGTGTCATCTTTAACTTTATGCCTTTTGGAAATCAGGTCATCTTTTACTCGCTTAGCTAGTCACAGTAACAGAAATTTTGACCAGGGTGCCCAAATATTTGCATGCCACTGTACATGAAGAGTGAAATTCTTTGCAGTACATCTCCATCTGAATGTGCAATGTGCAAATTATAGTAATCTGCAATAAATAGCATGTTCAGTAAGATATACAACAGGACTGTCAATATAACAGAAATACATTTGTGTCAGCATGAGTCAGCATGAATTAATCAGTCTGATGGCCTGGTGGAAGAAGCTGTTCCAGAGCCTGTTGGTCCTGGCTTTTATGCTGCGGTACCATTTCCCAGATGGTAGCAGCTGGAACAGTTTGTAGGTCGGGTCTCCAATGATCACACACCTGTCTTTGTAAATGTCCTGAATAGTGGGGTTCACATCCACAGATGTGCTGGGCTGTCCATAACACTCTCTGCAGAGTCCTGCGATTGAGGGATGTACAATTCCCATACGGGCAGTGATGCAGCCAGTCAGGATGCTCTCAATTGTGTCCCTGTAGAAAGTCCTTAGGATCTGGGGACTCGTGCCGAATTCCTTCAACCATCTGAGATAAAAGAGGCATTACTGTGCTTTTTTTCACCAAACAGCCAGTATGTACAGACCAAGTGAGATCCTCTGTGATGTGTATGCCAAGGGACTTGAAGCTGTTTACCCTCTCAACCCCAGATCCATTGATGTCAATAGGGGTTAGCCTCTCTCCATTCCTCCCGTAATCCACAACCAGCTCCTTAGCTTTTGTGACACTGAGGGAGAAATTATTTTCTTGACACCACTGTGTCAGGATGATGACTTCTTCTTTGTAGATTGACTCGTTATCATTTGAGATGAGGCCAATCAACGTAGTATCACTGCATTTAACTTTGAAGTCTGAGATGGTGTGCAGATCTTGCCATAATCTCTATCAAGAAGGAGGAACTGCTGGAAATATGGCAGCACATCGGGAAGAACAAATCTCCAGGGCCTCACTTGGTCTAGCACAGGATTCTTGGGGCTGCTATGGAAATTTTAAACATATTCATTGAAACAAGTGGGGAAGCGGAAGACTGGAGGACAGCTAACATTGTTCTCTTGTTCATAAAGAAGAGACGATAAGCCTGGGGACAGCAGTTGAGTGGAACTTCCATCAGTGGTAGGGAAGTTGCTGGAGAAAATTCTGAGGGATAGGTTTGATGTTCACTTGGAAAGGAAGGAACCAATTAGGAGTCAGCGTGATATTGTACAGGAGAAAACATTTCTCGCAACTGAGTTTTTGCAATATAACAAAGAAAACTGACGAAGACAAAAGATGCTTTGGACTTGGTACTGACTGATCCAGAAGATTAAGGCACAAGAAGTGTTGGAAAATTGGATCCAAAGCCAACTTGGTAAGTGGAAAGAGTGTTGGATGGCTGTTTTTCTCACAGAAAATCTGTAACAAGTGGTGTACCACAGGAATTGCTACTGGGACCTCTACTGTTTCTGTTATATGCAAATGACTAGAATGAGAATGTAGGCTGTCTGATTAATAAATGACAGACAACAGAAAAACTATTGGAATCACAGGTAGTGAAGAATATTGCCTAAGAAAATAGTGGAGGCTACATCAGATGAAAATTTGTGCAGAGCAGTGTACACTGGAATTTAATCCAGACTTGTGTGAGGTAATGCATTTTAGAAAATCAAATTCTTGCATGACATATAAACTAAGAAGCAGGGACTTCAGAAGTGTTGATGAGGGAGCTTGGCTGCAAGTCCACAGTTTCCTGAAAACGGAGATGCGGGTGAAGGCGGCATTTTGCATGCTTGCCTTCACAGGCTAAGTCACTGAGGACAGGAATCAGGATGTCATGATGTCGCTGTACAAAACATTGGTTATATAAAACATTAGTTACATAGCATTTGAAATGCTGTGTACAATTCTGGTTTCCACTCCACAGAAAAGATGGGGTAGGATGGGTTTATTCGTGCTGGAACATAGGAGGCTGAGAGTTGATCTTATAGAACAAGATGGTAGGGTCCGTGGCAAAAAAAATTTGGGAACCCCTGTTAGAGGATTATAAAACTGTAATTTATTTACTTGGAGATAAAGCACAGAGTCGGCCTTTTGAGCAGCACTGTCCAGCGAACTCCAACAACCCTGATTTAACCCTAAGCTAATCACAAGACAATTTACAATGTCTAATTAACCTACCCGTACATCTTTGGACTGTGGGAAGAAACTGGAACACCAGGAGAAAACATGCGCATTCCAGGGAGGACATACGGAGACCCCTCATAGAGGATGCTGGGAGTGAACTCTGACACACAGAGCTAACCGCTACGCTACAATGGTGCCCTACCAGTGGCATAGACGAGATAGATAGTATCTCTTACCCCAGGGCAGGGTAGTCTACAAATAGAGGGCACAGTTTCAAGGTGAGAGGGGAGAAACTTGAAGAAGATCTCTGGGATAAATTTTTCGCACAAACGTTGATGGTTATATGGAACATGTTGTCAGAGGAGGAAGTAAAATACAATTGAACAGTTAAATGGGAGCCGACAAATATGGGCCCAAACTGTGTAAATGGGATTAACAGACATAGGCATCAACAGGGTCTATTTCTATGTTGTAGAATTCTAAGATCAAAAGAACCCTAGGCATTCCAACATTATTCACCTGTCAAATACAGGATTTCCATGTATCGAGCAGTAGAGATTTGCTAGGCCTCTTCCTTAAACATCAAATGGTGGTTACAGAAGGGCAAAGTGTTTTGGGAAAACAGCCTTCAACAGCTTCAGAAAGAGGATCACACTTCTTCTGCTGGAAGCTTCACGTACCTTGTCCAAACATCCTGTATTTCTTATTCAGAAGGGAGACCACACCAGCCTGGAGGTCAGCTGCTTCCCCCCTTTCCTTCACTGAGATCAACATTAATTAGATGTTGATCTATGAAGGAAAACTCTACTGTAGTTATTGGGAAAGAAAAGAAAATTGAGCAGAGTGTCCTTCTCATGCTCTTGACCTGCAGGAATTTTTAATCCTTAAATTCCATTTCCACAAACAATCACCTGCACAAGAGGATCAGTTTGGAATGCAACAAGTTTAGAACTAAGTGTTGTGGCACAACATCAATCCATATGGATCGATGCTGCCAGTGAACAACGATTCCTTCGATGACATCTTCCAGAGAGCAAATCTTTTAAATTAAATTAGTTTTTCTGCTTGTTCTTTTTGCATTGTTTTGTGCTATGGAAACTGTTGGTCCCTGTGATGTATAGTTTGGATCCAGCACTCTGCTATGTCCGGAGAGCTTCCTCATGGAGTTCAGAGAACCCAAAAAGAACCAGGAACACAAGCTGACTCTTGGAAAAAAACCAAAGACAGGACGTGGAGCCATGAATGATTCAATCTCAAAGTGGTGAGGAAGATTAAAGCATCGAGGTGAATGTGTTTGGACCTGGTCAGCGAGCACTTCCGACGGAGCCACATCCTGGGTCCACTGCCATTGTCACAGGCTTTGGACCCAGTCAGCGATTGATCCCAATGGAGGCCAGAGGGTCAGTGGTCGCTCCCAAAGGGACCAGAGGGTTAGCGGTCGCTCCCAAGGGGCCAGAGGGTCAGTGGTCACTCCCAAAGGTGCCAGAGGGTTAGTGGTTGCTCCCAAAGGGACCAGAGGGTCAGCGGTCACTCCCAAAGGAGCCAGAGGGTCAGTGCTTGCTCCCAAATGGGCCAGAGGGTCAGTGCTTGCTCCCAAAGGGGCCAGAGGGTCAGTGGTCATTCCCAATGGAGGCCAGAGGGTCAGCGGTCGCTCCCAAACGGGGCCAGAGGGTCAGCGTCAATCCCAACGGAGGCCAGAGGGTCAGCAGTTGCTTCCAAAGGGGCCAGAGGGTCAGTGACCCCTCCCAAAGGGGCCAGAGGGTCAGTGGTCACTCCCAAAGGGGCCCGAGGGTCAGCGGTCATTCCCAACGGAGGCCAGAAGGTCAGTGACTGCTCCCAATGGAGGCCACCATTCAGACTGAGCGCATGTTCTGAATCACAGAAGGACTGTTCAATGTTCTGAGATTTATGTGATTGAACTGTACTTTGTATTGGTCTGTTGCTCTCCTTCAGAGTTCCGGCACTTTCTTTCTTATGGCCGATTGGCAGCTGAGTGATCTGTAAGTTCTTTGTGTGTGGGTGGGGGGAGGGGGGAAGGTTTTCATTAATGCTACTGTCGCTGTTCTTTTCTCTCGGGAGAGGGTCAAGGATTGGACTGTTGCTGTTTATTTCTGCAGGGTAGGGATTTGGGGAGTGCTATTGTTGCTGCTGTTTTCTCTGTGGGGAGGTGGTTGGGAATTGTGATTGTTGCTGCTCTTTTCTGTGATAAGAGTCAGGGCTTGTGATAGTTGCTTTTTTTCTCTGCAGGAAAGAAGTCAGGACTTGTTATTGTTGCTGTGCTTTTTTCCAATGGGGATGGAGGGTCGGTGATTGTTATTCTTGCTGCCCTTTTCTGCGTGGAAGGGGGTCAGGGATTGTTATTGTCACTGTTCTTTTTCTTCGGGGGGGTGGGGGATTCTAGGGTCTGCGAGTTTTGTTCCTTTTACTTTTACATGTGTATTTCTTGGCTATCTGGAGAAGACAAATATCAGTTGTCTTGTACATGCATACTTTGACAATAAAATGAACATAGAACCTTGTAATGGCACTCATGATTAAAAGGCATCGATGGTCAGTACTGAACCATTCAGCCTAGCTCTCCACAATGCTGGCACACACATTTTCATTCCCTTGTAGATCAAGAGTACTCAATTGCTGTAGCTTGCTTTGATCAGAATCTGAGAATTCTTTATGACTCTCCAACAGTTGTGACCATTATTCGAACAGATGGGTCATTGTGGAATCATTGTTTCCATTCATTAACTTCTGTTTTGTGACAGAGTTTAAATCCACACAGATGACACAGTCAATTTGACGATAAATCATACACAGGTTACTTCAGAAAATCACTGGATCAAAAACCTATTGAGGTGAGATTTACTCCCAATAATTATTCAAGAGGGGCAACAAAATGAAGCAAAAGGGTAGGATTCAGGCCAGAAGGATAAAATAAGAGGAGGGATTAGTGTCTGAGACTATGTCATCTGTGAAAACACAGATGGATCTGCTGGGTACCAATTCCGCAAATGCTCAAAACAGAGGCTTGATTACAGATAACGATTACGTATTTTCTAGTCATGCATCATTATATAGAATTAAAGTCATGATCAATTAAACTAGGAACATAAGCAGATCCATCAGCCTTCCTCACTGCATTTTTTCCATTTACTATCTTGATCTCAAATCAGCCTTACTTAACCTGCTTGTAAGTTAATAAAACTCAGACACAGCTAAAAGAATGTTGCCTGCTTACACTTTGCGTTTCCCCCTTCACATAACACTCTTCACTCAATTCAGTGGAAAAATGTGCCCAATTTAATGCAAGTGGATGCAAACGATCATGAAACGGGCCTAAGAGCAGCTCATCCAACCGTCTCATTGACCAGAATATTTATTCCTCCAACTAAGGCTACATCCACGCTCGACCCGATAATTTTGAAAACGCCAGTTTCGCGTAAAAACAATAGGTGTCCACACCAGGCGTTTTTGAAAATACCTCCATCCACATTAAGATGGGTATTTGGGCGAATCTCCTCCTACTGGGCATGCGAAGGACACATCTACAGAAAACAAGCAAAGAGGAAACGGTATACTACTTCCATTTCCGCGGCAGCGTTGTGCTATTTCCATTGGTCAAAAACTAGAGTACCTACAACAACAGCGAAAGAAAGTTTTCAAACAATGTCTTCGAGTAATGCAAAGAAAGGGAGTAGTGAAAAACCGTATCAAGTTGGGCAGTATTTATGAGCAGGAAAACTGAGTTAACATTTCAAGATGACAACATTATTATTTGACAATTGTGAAGTCTAATTACCTAATATTGTTCAATTCAGTGATGGCTGTAGAATACTCATAGAAGACGCGATGCTGTTCCTTGAGCTTTGCTGAAGCAGGGAAAGGTCAAATGGGACACAAGTGGGTTGGTGTCTGCTGCATCTGTTCTGGCAAGTCATGACAGCGTTTTTAAAAAGCTCTGGTTACCCCGTACACACTACACTGCCCAACCGGCGTTTTCACATTTACACAGTCTGGTGAGTGTTTTAGAAAAGCTCTGTTTTCCGGGGAGGAAAACACCGTTACATTGTTGACAGAGGGTCAAAACGAAGAGAAAAAGCTTTGGTTACGGACTTATCTGGTCTAGTGTGGACATAGCCTAAGTTGATCCAAATGCAACAATTTATTTCTCATCTATTTTCATGCAAATAGTTACTCGCCCTATAAATTGCAGCTATGGATGTGATGAAGGTATTGGACGAGGTGCTCTTCACTGCTACAAATAAACAAGAACAGAGTAACACACATATAATCTGGCCAATTACAAGAACAAAGCAGTTTTAAGATGCTATTGATTGAGAAACACAATTGCTATTTACATCCAAAATGCTTCAAAAAAAATCAAAACTAAATAGAGATAGAAAGATTTTAATTTCCTTGGTTGAATTCTGACTAGCTCCTTATTTATTAGCAACAGAGCTTTACCACTCTGCTCAATCCTGCACTACTCTTTTGAAAATTAAAAGCAACCACTACAATTACTCAAATCACTTTACTAAATCCCATGAAGGCTGAAATGTGGGGCTTGAATACCAGTTAGGCTCTTAAGATGTTATTACTAATCCTACACTGCTTTGAAACATTGGTACTTAGAATTTTATTATATAAAAACATTTACTAATAAATTAACAGTACGAGATTCCTGGATTGTTTAATTATTAAATGATTTTATAAAGTCTCACAATGAGTCACGGGTTAACAAGTTATATGCTGTTAATTCAAAAGATTTACGGCAAAAAAAATGGAACAGAAGCATTTTAGCCTAGAAATTTTATCATGTAGAAATCCTTTTGTGCTATGGGACTAAATCTTATCAAAAACCCAATCCTTTTGGCAACCTGGTGTATATTGTAATCTCAGAGAATTTTCCTGAACTGAATACAGGCTCTCAAAATAAATGAAGTACAAATGTACAGTCAAGGCTAGTGCCATCAAAACGCATTATGAAATCATGAGGAAAGCTACATAGCATTCATAAGATTTGCAAACAGCATATCTTATACACACACTTTCAGTAACAGATGAGCTCTGCAGCATTTGCTTCTGGGGAACACATCACCATGAAAGGAGTTTTAAGTGGTGTTAAATGTCATCTTCCACACCTTAGTGCCCTAAAGGGCCATCCTGAACAACCAGAATATGCCACACCTTCTTTGCCAAAGCCCCACTTCTAGCCCCCTTCTCCATTCGACCACCATCCTCCAAATATGTGCTCTCCCACCCCAAATCCCCTTCACTGCCTGATCATTACACTCCAGACCTCTCTTCCCAATGCCCAATCCCAAACACTCTCTTTACTTGAAATCACGGCTGATTTCCTCTCCCATACCTGACCACCCCAGGCCCAAAATCCACCTCTGACCCTACCTCTCCCCAAGCAACCATCATCCCCTCAGACCCAAAACCCAAACCCAACCCGTCCCTGTAGGACCCATAACCAATCTCTCTCACCCCACCCATCATCATCTTCTGTTTTCCCCAAAACCAGTACCCCCAATTTTTTCTTTTCTAATCCGATCACCACTTCCGTCTGCCCCTACTTCCACCTCTGATCTCTCAGTGGCTGACTGCCACCTTGCTGATTGGGCAGAGTGTGATCAGTAGGCAGGCAGGGGACAGAAAATCTGTAACCTGGCACATGGGGGCAATTCCTGGTCCAAAACTTCACTCCTCTGCTTCTCCCCTGATTTTTAAAAATATATTTACATTTCTAGCGGCTCAGCATTTTGCTTTTAAAATGACAGATGAAGTGAAATGAAAAACAAAATACTGCCGATTTGTACAATGAAAAAAGTGCTGAATTTCTAAAACTGCAAACAACTTCTGCTATCATAATCCATCATTCTGACAATCCAGTCATATTAACTTTCTCAACAGGTATTTCTGTAAACAAGTCAGTGACCCTTCACCTTTCTAGCCACCCTGATTAATCATTATTTGACTTCAATACTGTTGTCCAGCCTCAAAACATCATGTCCTGAAACTTGCACCTGGATGCGACAGTTTACGGAAATGTCATGTTATATATTTTCTCTTTCCAATTTCATTCCTCTCCTTCTCACCTTAAGGCATCTATAACTCTGAGAGGACCAAGTACTCTCCAACACCTTCCCTTATTGCCATCACTTAGCAGAGTGTTTTGACAGTGAGCAACAGCAACCCATTTAGTTGCAGAGAGGGATGGATTCGAGAGAACTAGGACAAAGGGAAATGAAAATAAAGATAAAAATCACAGCTGTTCTCAGCTTTGCCTCAAGCTAAGGCAACCAGAGATCAATCCTGTGACCTCCCTTGCATAAGCACCTCAGCTACTCTCTAAAAATTGAATGAAAAAGCCCTGCTGGTTATATATAAACAAACTGCATTAACCCCTTCATTGTGGGACTGTATCAAAGCTCATCAAAATAAACCCATGATCAGAGGAATGTCAACATTATAATGATGCCTGAAGGGTCTCAGCCTGAAATGTTGACTGTTTACTCTTTTCCATAGATGCTGCCTGGCCTGCTGGGTTCCTCCAGCATTTTGTGTGTATTGCTTTATAATGTTGTCATCTGACTGTTATATATAGTGCTAACATGCATAACATACAGTATGGCCTATAAGCAGGGGCGGCAAATCTTAGACATACATGCCTAACATGGCACATGCAAACATTTTGTTGGCACATACTGACCTTTGATTCTTTAAGCCCCACACATAATAAAAAAAAGATACATAATAATTAATTTTACCATCAAAATGTTTTTTTAACAACCCAAAAACAGTGAGATGTTTTCACAGGAAACATGTCTTTTAGATGGTTGCGAGAACACGTTGGGGGCAGACGTGCGTGAAATGGAAGAGATGCAGCTGAGAGCAGTACTGTTGGTGGAGGAAGGGAAGCCTCTTTCTTTGAAAAAGGACATCTGCTCTTACCCCACCAGGGATAAGGTTCCTCTTGTCCTTACTTACCAACCTCACGTCCAGCACAGATTTCTCCACAACTGCTGCCATCTCCAACGGGATCCCACCACCAAGCACATCTTTCCCTCCCCCCAACTTTCTGCTTTCCACAGGAATCACTCCCTACGCAACACTCCTGTCCATTCATCCCTTCCCACTGATCTCCCTCCTGGCACTTAACCTTGCAAGCAGAACACCTGCCATTACACCTACTCCCTCACTACCATTCAGGGCCGCAGAACAGTCCTTCCAGGTGAAGAGTCTATTGGTCATATTCTGCGCCTGGTGCTCTGCTGAGACCTGACCTAGACTGGGAGACTGCTCCACCCAGCAGAAGAAATGGGATCACCCAATGGTCAACCATTTTAATTCCACTTCCCATACCAATGTCAATCCATGGCTTCCTCGACTGTCACGATGAGGCCACCATGAGGTTGGAGGAACAACACCTTGTATTCTGTCTGGGTAGCCTCCAACCTGATGGCATGAACATCGATTTCTTGAACTTCTAGTAATGCCCCCAACTTCACCACTCCCCATCCCCTTTTTCCTCACTCACCTCATCTCCTTGCCTGCCTATCACCTCCCTCCTCACCCCCGTTTCTTTCTCCCATGGCCTTCTGTCCTCTCCTATCAGATTCCCCTTTCTCCAGCCCTGTCTCTCTTTCACCAATCAACTTCCCAGCTCTTTACTTCACCCCTCCTCCTCCCAATTTCACCTTTCATCTTGTGTTTCTCTCTCCCCTCCAACCACCTTTTAAATCTACTCATCTTTTTCCTTCCAGTCCCACTGAAGGATTTCTGCCCAAAACGTCGACTCTACTCTTTTCCATCAATGCTGCCTGGCCTGCTGAGTTCCTCCAGCATTTTGTGTGTGTTCATTGGTTATGTGTTCATGAAGGCCTTTTACAAAAGAAAACGTTCAGATGAGGAAGCATGAAGTCATGTAGAGTCTAAACTAGAAAGTGCTGCATTTAATTTAGATTTTTTCCCCAGTAGTGACGATTGTGATCTTCGAAATGGGTAATGATTAGCCTGATTCCTCAGATTGCTTGATTTTAATTGGAACTTGGGAAGATTATGAGGAGAGAAAAAAAGCAGAGACTGGACACTGGTTTGAAAGAAGCAGCAGGCTGCAAGAGATTTACTTACCTAGCCCTTCCACAGAGCCAACAATAAGCCCCGCACTCAACTCCTTATGCTAGAACTAAGAGAAGTGATTTTTATTTGAAATGCAATTCTGATGTCTTTCAATTAACTAGAATGTCAATGCAGCTTGTGACCTGATTTACAGCCTGTTAAAAATAAAGTAAACCAACCAATCAGAAGAGAAGTGAAAAACTGCACTGTCCTATCAAACTGGAGCTCACATCTACTTCACCTGACTCTATAATACAATCCTAGAGCTTCTCAATTCAAATCAATGACTGCACAGTGTCCTTCACCAAAGAAAGAGATGGAGGCATCTGCTTCCTTGTCAGCTTTAGGATTACGATGGCGCCGGTGATGCTCAGTGACTACTTATCGGTGGCAAAAAATTACTAAATACCTTATTAATAACACTTTATTAATAGCAACCAATGCTAACAATGGAGAGGTGAGACGAGTGGAGGCAGAGGCAGACGCAGGATTGAAGCAAACTCAATGCGGAGTCGTGGCATCCCCAAGGCCGAGGGAAGTCCCTAAGTCTGATCAATTTAAACACCGGGTCAAATTGGAAAGGCCAGGTACCAGCCTAATTGTGGCGGTGGGGTCCAAGCCCCAGAGCGGTCCGAGGCTGAGGAACGATCCAATGTCTGGTCACTGAGCCAGACTGACAAGGTCAGGGTGTCAGGACCGGAGGTGCGGCAAGGGCCAGTTCTGCCTGTTGTGATGAACTGAGGCCGTGGCCTCATGGCTTTCGTAAAGTTTCAGTTCTAAAACTGTTTGTTTACTTTAATTGTTTGCATGATTTTTTTTCTCTCTCTGCACATCGGTTGAACTTTTTAAATAGGTCTGTTGAAGTTTGTTTTGTGGCTGCCTGTAAGGAGATGAATCTCAAGGTTGTAAAATGAATACTTTGATAATGAATATACTTTGACCTTGAACTCTGAACTCTTCTTGGAGCTCAGATGTGATGATCCTGATGAGTTCCCACTTATCAAACTTGGAATATCTGACAGTGAAGTGTTGTCCATACTACCTGCCCCTGGCATTCACTTCAGCAATTCTGACTGCAGTCTGCATCCCACATTAATTAGTCACAAAGCTTGTACTGAAGGAACTATATTCCATGAGGAATAATCTTGAAACAGTATACCAAGGTCCTGTTCATCATAATTAGTGCATTCAACCAGGCAGACTTCAGAGTAAATAACCAAAGTATTACCAGCACAGCTCCAGTCTCCTCAGGGGCCCCAAACACACTTAACCATTGCTATGCGAAGATTAATGATGCCTACTGACTCAACGCTTTGGTAAATCAGTTCAGGGAGTGCTCCAGTACAGCAAGTCATAGAATGCTGATCTGAGGAAAGATGACTGCATTGAGACAAAAAATGCAAGGTGTTTTGAGTGTGTAGCTTCAATTATACCGGTGCCTAAGAACATGGCAACCTGCCTCAATAACTATTGACAAATAGCACTTACATTTACAGTGATGAAATGTTGTTGATGAAAATACTTCAACTCCTGTCTGAGAAACTAATTGGATTTGCTCCAATTGGCCTACCAGCACAACAGGCCCATGGCAGACACCAACTCACTGGCTCTTTACTCAACCCTGGAACATCTAGACAGTAAAGTTACATATATCAGGATGCTCTTTATCCACTACAGCTAGGAATCCAGTACTATTATACCCTCAAAACTAATTAATAAGTTTCAAGATTTGGCCTCAATACCTACTTGTGCAGTTTGATCCTCGATTTCCTCTCTTGGAGACCCCAGTCAGTTCGGATTGGCAACAACATCTCCCCCACAATCTCCATCAGCACAGGTGCACCACAAGACTGTGTGTTTAACTCCCTGCTCTACTCACTTTACACTTATGATTGCATGGCTAAGCACAGCTACAATGCTATATTGAAGTTTGCTGATGACACAGAATCACGTCTAGTTTTCTGATATTGCAAGTTTAGAAATATTGCATTCAATCTCCTCATCCACTTCATCAATGTACACTGTGAGTTGCTTGTACCCTCAGTGCCCAAAGGTCATCACTTGCCACACAGCTATAGTCCTATTTATTACTGTACCATGGAACATTGGCCTGCCAGTCCAAACCCTCCCTTCACCCTCTTTCCACTGTTATGAATGTACCACAGCTCTGAGGGGCCGAAGGGTGCGGGGTAGCCCCCTCCTTTGTGAGAATCGCAAGATCACTATTGATTTGGGTCAGGAGACCCAGGAAATGAGAGAGAGACGTGCGGAATGTCTCGTTCCCCAGCGATATAAAGCTACGGGACACGGCCATTGTCTCTTGGAGACAAACTTGTGTATTGCAATACTGTGCTACGTGGAAGCCCTCAGGCAAAGTGGGCTGTTTGAGGGAGGGATTGCCTCACCCCAACCTGATTGACATCTGCGACCCTGTGAGTCAGGATAAAAGAGGGTCTGTAGGAACAGCCCCTCAGACGCACCAGAAGAAACGCTAGCGAACCCGTAATAGCGGAAGCCATTAGAAGGAGGCCACGTGCGTTCGGTTCCATTTGCCCGGAACTGTTGGCTTTTACCACGAAAAACGGCTTTTAGCTAACGACGGGAAAACCAACTCCCCACGACTCGAAGGATTGGCATCATGAAAGAACTGGGCAAGTTTAACCCGTCTCTCTCTCAACCCCAAAACGCTGCAGATTGAACAAACAGCGAATTTTAGATTTCCATCCGACAATACATTATCCCCTAGACAACGATAGAGCTATTTCTTATTGATTATTATTATACCCGCGCTTTTAGATTTAGTATTGACGACGTATCTTATCTGTGTGTTTGCATTGATATTACTTTTGTGTATTTTTATCAATAAATACTGTTAAAAAGAGTACCATCAGACTTCAACGGATCTCTCTATTTTTGCTGGTAAGTGACCCAGTTACGGGGTGTGTAACAATTGGAGTTCTCGTCTCGGGATTTGACACCAAATTGGGAGGCCAAAGAATTGGGCTTGTAAGTTCAAAACTTGGATCTGGTTACACAGGTAGCCAGACGGGAAACCAGCAAAGATGGACGTGGGTGAATTTATAGAAAACCCAACTCTGGAGGCGCTAGAGGCAGCCACCAAATCAGACTTGATAAATTTGGTGAAGGGGTTAAACCTCGCAGAGGTGAGGTTTTCAATGAAAAAGCGGGAGGTGCGAAGGGCCATAACTCAGTATTATATCGGGAAGAATGTGTTTGCAGCTGAGGTATTGGAAAATATCCCTGAACAGGTACCAGCTAGTGGCTAGTGGGATGGCTCAGTTAGAGTTGGAGAAATTAAAGTTGGAACATGCAATTAAGTTAAAGCAGCTGGAGGCAGCTGAGACAGAAAGAGAGGGAAAGGGGGGGGGAGAGAGAGGGGAGAGAGAGAGAGAGGGGGGAGAGAGAGAGGGGAGAGAGAGAGGGGAGAGAGAGAGGGGAGAGAGAGAGGGGAGAGAGAGAGGGGAGAGAGAGAGGGGAGAGAGAGAGAGAGAGAGAGAGAGAGAGAGAGAGAGAGAGAGAGAGAGAGAGAGAGAGAGAGAGAGAGAGAGAGAGGGAAAGGGCCGAGAGAGAGAGGGAGCATGTGCTCCAGCTAAAGGAGTTAGAGGTGAAACGGGAGCAGGAAAGAGCTGAGAAACAAAGAGAGCATGAAATTCAGTTAAAACAGCTGGAAGCAGCTGAGAAAGAGAAAGAAAGAGCTGAGAAGGAGAAGGAAAGGGCCGAGAAGGAGAGAAACAGAGGAAACATGACTTGGAAATGGAGAAGTTACGGCAAGAGCCACGAGTTCAGGGGTCAGACCGAGAGGAGCAGTTCAATGTTAGTCGAGAGTTGAGGTTAGTACCTCCGTTCGAGGAGACGGATGTTGATAGTTATTTCTTGCTTTTTGAAAAGGTGGCAGTGAATCAGAAGTGGCCCAGAGATCAGTGGGTGGCGCTGTTACAAAGTGTGTTAAAAGGGAAGGCAAAGCAGGCATATACGGCATTGGCCATGGAGGAGGAGGAGGAGAGTTATGACAAAGTAAAGGCGGCCATTCTCTGGAGTTATGAGCTAGTACCGGAAGCGTATAGACAAAAGTTCAGAACTTTAAAGAAAGGGTGGAATCAGACGTATACCGAGTTTGCCTATGAGAAGGGTGTGCTCTTGGACCGTTGGTGCACCGCAGAGATAGTGGAGGAGGATTATTGGCGTCTCAGGGAGTTAATTCTGATTGAGGAAGTTAAGGGTTGTGTTTCGGAGGATATCCAGATGTATTTGAATGAGAAGCCGAATAAGTCCATCTCAGAATTTGCTAGGTTCGCAGATGAATATGCCCTAACCCACAAGACAAAGTTTTCCTCGAATAAAAGTTCCCAGAGAGACCTTGGGAACGATCGAGAAAGTCTGCCAACTGAGATAGAGGTCCTGCCAGGAGCTAGTGGTAAGGTTGAGGGGGAAAGGCCAGACAGCCAGAGATTTCCGGGCTTGACCTGTTTTAATTGTGGAAAGGGGGGGCATATTGCATCTAAGTGCTTTGCTCCGAGGAAAGAGACAGGAAAAGGGAAAGCAGCAGTCCCTATCGGATGTGCCATGGTAATCAGTAAGTTGCCAAGAGGGCCCCGGGTAGACAGAGTACGAGAAGGGTCTGAGACTTGTCTGTCAAACGGAACTGTGTCTGTGAGGGAGGGAGGCACACCAGTTCCAGTACGGATCTGGAGAGACACGGGGGCTGAGCTGTCATTGATCAGCAGTAAGGTATCAGATTTTGGTCGCAAGACGAGAATGGTAGCGGTGAAAGGAATAAGCAAAGGGACAGAAATGGTGCCCTTACATAAGGTCATTATGGATTGTGAGCTGGTGTCTGGACCAGCTGAAATAGGGGTACGATCAGACTTCCCGAGAACTGACACGGACTTCCTTCTCGGTAACGATTTAGCAGGTGGTAAGGTTTGCGCAGCAATGACGATGACAAGCCAGCCGATGAGTGTTGCGGCCCCGCCCCTAGATTCCAAGATCTATCCCACATGCGCCATCACTCGCAGCATGTCGAGAAAGGCAGCTGAGAAAGGGAGCAGTTTAAATCCGGCCAGTTTCGATTTGGCCAAGACGTTTTTACCGACCCTGTACCACGAGGGTTTAGAGGGTGGTAAAAAGAAGAGTAGTAAAGTGAAAGAGAGTAAGGGAGAGGAGGTAAACCTGCCCTTAGCAAGGAGAAAAGTTTTAGAGGCAGAAAATAAAGATGAGAAACAGCTAGAGCTGTTAAAAGGTCCAGGGTTGGACCTGGATGATCTGTCTGGGTTGGCAGAACTGTTTGAAGAAGTTGAAAATGCTAGAGGTGTTCCCGATAAGGAAATGAGGGCAGTCCTAGATGAAAAGGGTGCCCTTACCTTGAAGAAGTCTGCTGGGTTGGCAGAAGAAGTTGTTTCAGCCCGCGGGGTTGAGTTTACTCCGGAAGGGAGTTGCCCAGAGAGTAGCTGGGAGAATCAGGGGAATTTAGAATTTGGACCGGGTACGGGTATTGAAAGCCTGAAAGAGGCCAATGTCCCATTTGAGTGTGTCCAAGATGGGGATGCACGTGGTACTGAACCTAGTAACGGAGCTCAGAAAAGGTCTGAGGTATTTGATTCAGTTGAAAGGGACGGCCGTCCTTGTGGTTCAGATAGACTTGGTTCAGTGAAGAAAGGGTTAACCTTGGTAATAGTGGGAAGTGAGAGTTCCCAGGTGTTTGTGCTCAAAGGTGTGTTAAAAGTTAATGCGGAGCTCAAAAATGGGGAGATAAATATTATTATAGAAGGAAACGAGAAATATGTAGTTCCCAAATCGAATGAAGAAACTTTAAAACCTGCCGATTGCTTACAGATTAAGTTGGAAGATGACACGGGGGGGGGGGGCATGCTATTGTTATTCCAGAGTGTAGTGTGAAAAGGCAGAATTTGAAATGCTGCTTGAACAAAGGGTTTGAACTGAAAGCTAATAGCCTGAAGGGTCCTGAAGAGAAAGCTAGCAACTGGTGTAAAATTAAAGAATTGGGTGGAAATTCCAAAGATGGTCTAAGTTTGGGACACGGTGTTGATAAAATAACTCCTATGAAAGAGGCGGGCGAAAGTCTATTTCACCAGGGTGTGCCAGCTCCCCACATGGGAACTAACCGGAAAAGAGGCGACGGTTAACGGGGATGCTATTTTTAAATAGCAAAAGCCGGTTTTACGGGATTTCGACAAAGCATGTGAATAATAAAGACAACCCCCATGGAAGCCTGCCTGTTAAGTTTGAAAGGAGCAGAAAAATTAGTATTTGCATGAACTTTTGTAGATACACATAAGCTAAGATCACAACTCCTTAGTTTTGTTTGCTGAAGGAAAGAAATAAAAATAGGTGGTTATTAAATTGAAGTCTGATGCTACAAGACTTTAGTAAGGTACAAGATGTTAAGATATTAAAGGAAGTGACACTGTAATCGTTAACTGTTTAGATGCTGAATTGAATGTCTAACTGTATTACTCTGTAGTGAAAAGGGAAAGCTTTTGTATTGTGTTAGATTCTGAAATCCTGTAAGACTCTGTACTACTTCGTTTTCACCGCTGGTGAAAACGCTTTGAAGAAAGGGGGTGTTACGAATGTACCACAGCTCTGAGGGGCTGAAGGGTGCGGGGTATCCCCCTCCTTTGTGAGAATTGCAAGATCACTATTGATTTGGGTCAGGAGACCCAGGAAATGAGAGAGAGACGTTGGGAATGTCTCTTTCCCCAGCGATATAAAGCTACGGGATATAGCCATTGTCTCTTGGAGACAAACTTGTGTATTACAATACTGTGCTACGTGGAAGCCCTCAGGCAAAGTGGGCTGTTTGAGGGAGGGATTGCCTCACCCCAACCTGATTGACATCTGAGACCCTGTGAGTCAGGATAAAAGAGGGTCTGTGGGAACAGCCCCCTTAGACGCACCAGAAGAAACGCTAGCGAACCCGTAACAGCGGAAGCCATTAGAAGGAGGCCACGTGCGTTCGGTTCCATTTGCCCGGAACTGGTGGCTTTTACCACGAAAAACGGCTTTTAGCTAACGACGGGGAAACCAACTCCCCACGACTCGAAGGATTGGCATCATGAAAGAACTGGGCAAGTTTAACCCGTCTCTCTCTCAACCCCAAAACGCTGCAGCTTAACAGTGACTTTTAGATTTCCATCCGACAATACATTATCCCCTAGACAACAATAGAGCTATTTCTTATTGATTATTATACCCGCGCTTTTAGATTTAGTATTGATGACGTATCTTATCTGTATGTTTGCATTGATATTGCTTCTGTGTATTTTTATCAATAAATACTGTTAAAACGAGTACCATCAGACTTCAACGGACCTCTCTATTTTTGCTGGTAAGTGACCCTGTTACGGGGTGTGTAACACCACAATAGCTATAATATCCTAGTCCTATGTAGCCATCCAAGCCCTAAGTACATCCAGCTTACCTCTCAGACCTTTTGCATTGAAATTAATGCAAATTAATCCAATAGACTTCCCTTGCTCCTGGCCATTATCCTGCCTGTATGCCAACTGAGCTTGCTGTCACAGACGTCTGCATCACTTTCTAGCCTCTCGTGTCTCTCTAATGCTTGGGATCTTACACCTATACCCCTGCCAATCTAATTTAAACCCACCCTAGAAAAAAAGCAAATGTGCATGTCAGGATACTGGTCCCCCTCCAGTTTAGGTGTAACCCATCCCACCTGTACAGATCACCTCTGTTCCTGAAGAGATCCCAATGGTTTAAGAATCTCTCTGCCCCAATTTTTTTTTCAGCTGCACACTCATTTGCCAAATCCTCTCATTCTTAGCCTCACTAAAACATGGCACAGAAGTAAGCAAGATATTACTGCCCCCCGGTTCCTGCTTTTTAACTTCTTCGTAGCTCCCTATATTCACTCTCTATAAAATCTCTATAGGTTTCCTATGCTCAGAAGTCTTCTTTGGTGTCAGGCAAGGACTGGTCTCACTTTGAAAGTTTCTACCTGATACCTACGGTGAGATAACTTTCAGGTATGAAGAATGTATATGGGCACGTGTAGTTTGACGTATTTGGAAGTTGCCTTTTCCGCCCCAGATCCTGCCTTTAGATAGAATTCAGATCAAAGAGCATGCAAGCCAGAGAGCTCAAGTTCAAAAAGAGTCTAGATTCTACTCATTGATTCCTCAAATCAGACGATACAAGCTGATAACATTGCTCAGATAGACAGTAAGAAAGGTTGGCTTTGGAATGAAAATAGTTTGACAGGCACAGATAAAGTAACTTTGCAGAGTTCACACAAATTGTGGGAGTCCAGAACCCGAGGCCACAATTTAAGAATGAGTAGGCCTTTTAGACTGGAGTTCAGGAAAAACTTTTTCACCCAGAGAGTTGTGGATCTATGGATCGCTCTACCTCAGAAGGCAGTGGAGGCCAATTCTCTGGATGCTTTCAAGAAAG
The DNA here is from genome assembly GCF_030144855.1 of Hypanus sabinus. NCBI lineage: Eukaryota > Metazoa > Chordata > Chondrichthyes > Myliobatiformes > Dasyatidae > Hypanus > Hypanus sabinus. The sequence goes on from NC_082709.1 coordinate 39,146,566, forward strand.
AGTTAGATAGTTAGATAGAGCTCTTAAAGATAGCGGAGTCAAGGGATATGGGGAGAAGGCAGGAACGGGGATTGTGATGATCAGCCATGATCACATTGAATGGCAGTGCTGGCTTGAAGGGCCAAATGGCCTACTCCTGCACCTATTATCTATAAATTCACACTAGTAGAGCTAAGTACAAGGAACATGACGCTGATAAGAAAATAATCAATGGCAGCACACAATGTCAGAAAGAGAGTCAGTCTCAGGAGGCTGTTAAATATTATCCTTACTTCACTCTATCAGTGAAGAAAATAAAATTGAACAGGAAATCTTGAAGCTCTTAGCGTAGTTCTGAGGTTTGGAACACATTCTTAAACACCGAGAAAACTAATTTGCCTTCATTATGTTGAAACAGTTTTACAGGACAAAGAAAATGAAAGGGTTGTTTGTGATGACTTGTGGGGAAACAACAATTTTAGGGTGCCTAAGGTTCTCAGAAAAAGCAGTCCTTGCCCCATCTTTAAAATTTGGCATAAGTTGTAAGGAAATTTAACTCTTTCGCCCTTTGCATCCAGTAAATACAAATCATATTATGCAAAGCATAACCTAGTTGTAACATGCATGATCACTAGACAACTCCGTTCTGTTGAACATTTCAGCTCAATGTTATCAGTTTCTCACCTTTAATTAATATTGCCTTTAACTTTAAAGTTGCAATATTCTTGTTTTGTAGTATACAAGAATATATATAGTTAAAAAAAAACTTTCAAATTGGTTTCAATTTTGTTTTATTGTGAAGTGTTCTATTTTTGAACTGTGCTATAGTTCCCACAACTTTCTTGATCTATAAAATGCATGAAACAATGCTACTGGTAAACTTTCTTCACTTGATAGCACCAGACCACCAGACTCACCTAATGCTACAGTACACTTCCATGGTGCCCACTTTACTTGAGGAAACATCCACCAAAATTGCTCAATGTCTCCGTCTGGTGGTTATTCAGACATATCACAATAGCGTTTTTACATTGCAATAATAGCCAAATCAAAACATTCTCTACATAATTTTACTTAAATTTCAGGTTAACTGTTTTATAACTATGTTTTATTACCAACTGACAAAATATTGACAACCATTTTAGCTATAAAACCTTGAACTAGAAAATAAAGATACTTGGATGAAAAGAATGGGGGAAGATCGTAAATAACAGTAACATGTCTTAAACCACATATATAAATCTATTATATGGCAGCATTTGAAATAAGATGAATATCTATGATTAGGATTGTTCGCAAATTGAAGTTACACAGCACAATTGATTAGTCTGATTTATCTATCTTATTCCCATGTGATAACTTCGATGTACTTAGATACCTGATCACACACTTACATTTCCATTTCTCAATCAGAAAATTACCATTAAGTCAACAAAGATTTTTTAAAAACTTACCCCTCCCATCACTATTCCATCAATAAGTGCAATGTATGGTATCTTGCAGCTTCCTGAGTAAAATATTGAAGATTTGAATTGTCTATTAATGTGTAATAAATAGCTAATGCATCACATTGTTAAGGATTCATAATCAAGGCAAAATTTAAAAAAATAACTCATACAGAAGAGATTCCACAGATGCTGGAAATCCAAAGCAACACACACAAAATGCTGGAGGAACTCAGCAGACCAGGCAGCATCTATGGAAATGAATAAATACAATTATGTGCCGCTTGAAAGGAATTGTTACCAACCTTCAAACAAGATAGAACAAGTAAACAGAGGCAGGATTGGCAGTGGAGGGGAGAGGGTGATAGTTTAGAGACAGCAGGTGCAATTCTTTTTTTGAACAAAGGTTACAGGACAACATTCAAGTTTGGATGCTTATGTTAAAGCTGTGAAAATTTCATTGGCGGAGTTTGGGGTCATGAACTTGACTAAAGGACGATTCAGCAAAGATCATGCTGCCTCCCTCTTTCTTTTCTACAAAGGTGGTCACTCAGTCAAGGATGACTAGCTTCCTCTTGTGTTTCTCAGATGGATGTTGCAGCCACAAGACTGTAACACAACCAAGCAGATTTGGGCCCATCAAGTCTTCTCTGCCATTCCATCATGGCTGATTTAATATCCTCTCAACCCCATTCATCTGCCCTGCCAGTAACCGCTACTCTGAGGCTATGCCCTCTGATTGTAGACTCACCCACTAAAGAAAACATCCCCTCCACTTTCACTCTATCTAGGATTTTCAATATTCAGTAGGTTTCAAACTTCTAAACTCTAGCAAGTCAGGCGCAGAGCTATCAAACATCCCTCCTAAGTTATCCGTTTCATTTCCGGAATCTTTCTCATGAAACTTCTTTGGACCCTCTCCAATGCCAGCACATATTTTCCTTGCTAAGGGACCCAAAACTGCTCATAATACTCCAGATAGGGTCTTATAAAGCAACAGCATTACATCCTTGCTTTTATATTCCAGTCCGCTTGAAATTAATGCTAACATTGCATTTGCCTTTCTTACCTGCAGATCAACCTCTAGGGAATCTGCACAATCTTCTCCCAAGTCATATTGCATTTCTGATTTTGTAAATTTTCCTCTGTTTATAAAATAGTCTACATCTTTATTCCTTCTACCACTTAACCATAAACTTCCCTACATTATATTCCATCTGCCACTTGTTTACCAATTCTGCCAATCTAAGTTCTTCTACAGACTCTCTGCTTCCTTAACATTACCAGCCCCTCCATCTATCTTCATATCATTCGCAAATTTGGCCACAAACCCATCAATTCTGTCATCCAAACATAATAATATTTGACATAATATGCGAAAAGAAGCAGTCCCAACACCAACCCCTGCGGCACACCATTAGTCACCAGCAGTCAACCATAAAATGCTGCTTTATTCCCACTTATTGCCTCCTACCAGCCAGCCAATCTTCTATTCATGCTGGTTTCTTTCCTGGAATTTTACAGGGCCTTTACGGGTTCCCAACATGGGGGTTTGAGGCTTTCAATGCATTCCAAACGATCCGTCACCTTTTTTTGTGTGGTTGTGAGCCAGGAATTCTCAAGTCAGTGTGAATGTTGCAACTTCAGGAAGGCTCTGAGCACATCATTGAATCCTTTCCTCTGCCCACCTGCTAGTTGTGTAAACACGAGGAAATCTGCAGATGCTGGAAATTCAAGCAACACACACAAGATGCTGGTGAAACGCAGCAAGCCAGGCAGCATCTATAGGAAGAAGTACAGACGACATTTCGTTCCTCTAGATGCTGCCTGGCCTGCTACATTCCACCAGCATTTTGTGTGTGCTGCTAGTTGTGTGTCTGTTTTGGGTAATCTAATAACCTACTGTTGGCATTTGAGCAATGCAATGGTGCTGAGTGCAATTACAGCCTCCATGCTGACATGGGTTCACTTGTACAGTATTGCCAAATAAATCTGGAGGATTTTATAGAGGAAACACTGTGATTGTTCCTCAACCATGTAACTAGTCCAAGTTGAAGATGTTTATAGGAGAGCAAGGTTTCACTGCTGCCCAGTAATTTTGAGGGGTGAGGCCTTGATCTTCAAAGCTCATTTCCTCAGACGGCCAAATGTTGTGCTGGCACATGGACGTTATGGGAAATTTAATCATCAATATCTGCGTTTGCTCCATTCCCACTCACCCGGCTGCTTCCCACACTCCTTTTAAACTTACCAGGTTCACTGGAACACTTGTCATTAAAAAAATGTGAATTAAATGTCTGTTGGCATATTTATCCAATAGTCCAGAAAATCTGCTAGTCCAGCAACACCAAAATACTGAGTGTAGTGGATTAGCAGAGCTTTACAGAGGATGGAGTAACCTTGGTTCTTGATACAAACTGAACAATTGTTGGAGTGAGGTACAGCAGTGCAGCAAGAAAAACGCTCAATCATCTCCTTGAACCATCGTGGAAGCTCTATCCACTCAGTAGGGACAAATCAACATAAATCTTAAGGCACATCAACTCCCAGAGAAAGGCAAGGAGAACCATCCGCCATTATGCATAGCCTTTTTGGTCTCCAACAACGCTCAGTTCCAACAGTCGAAAGAGATCATGGCAAATCTGTCTCAAATTTGGCCACCCTCAGTAATTTGCCTTTATTGAACATCTGCTTCAGGACAGGCAAGCGTTGGTTCTACCCAATGGGTCCAGAACAGACCTAATCCCGGTACAGAATGGCGCCATCTCCCCCAACACTTTCCCCATCCATAGGTGCACAGGTGCACAGACAGAAACTGGACCCTATCCAGGGAGAAAAGTGGGAGGGCAACTCAAAAGAAATACAAACTCTGAGAACCATGTTAATGCTAAGAGAAAGGACACTTCTCTCAAGTAGAGAAAAATAGCACACAGAGGGTTATATTGATAATCAGGTCAATGGCAATGGGAAACATCCATAATTATCAGCAGCTTATGGATTCCTGAACAGCAATTAGATTCCAGTATTTATATCTTACATACCGATTGCATTGTTTAGAATGTATTCCTCTCTGAAGAAATCTTCTGCCAGTCTGTCTCCAACCTTTCCTGCCTCAGTGACAGCTAAAAGGAAAACAGGAAAAAAATCAACAGGAGTCATTAAAGAGAATGGTTGATGACTAAGTACATAGTCAAGCGTTCTGGTCCTTCTCCCAAACAACATGGATTAGGGCCGCTGGCTAATCTCCAGCAGCTGGAGCTAAAATGCAAAGCCACTGATTGCTGGGTCAAATTTCATTTTTGTGAAGCTCTGCACTCCCACTAATGGCAGAAGCCTTGTTTTAGGGAACAAGAATCAACATTTGTTGCTATTCATTTATATTTGCATTTGCACAGTTTGTTGTCTTCTTCATTCTGATTGCTCTTTCACTGATCCCGTTGTAGTTACTATTCTATAGATTTCCTGAGTATGCCTGCAGGAAAACGAATTTCAGGGTTGTATATGGTGACATACATGTACTTCGATAATAAAATTTACTGCAAACCATGAAATTCAGGATGAGCACTAAAAATATGCTTTCAGCAGTAGAGATGAAATGCAAGCATTACTATAACAAGGAATCATTTCTTGAAGCTGATAAAAAAAAAGCAATAGCAATAAGCTTGTGCCTCAGCATTATTTCATAAACAGATGAAAACGAGGACTGATACAATGAAAGTCAAACTTGGTGATAGGGATTTGCAGTTAACATGCACTACTTCTCGACAAATACAGTAGCTGTATAATGCTTGCATGCAGTTTATAATGATGTGCTAAACAAAATGCAAACTAAATGCAGACTGACACTTACCCCTAATGTCACCTCCGGCACAGAAAGCCTTTTCCCCTGCACCTTTAATAATGACTAACGAAGTTTCATTGTCCTGCTCCCATTCCTGTCACATATAAAAACAGATTCAGGCTGAATTAAGGAAAGGTGGAACATTAATTCAATCCATTAAAGAAAGTGCCCAGGGACCAGTCCACTGTGAGTTTGATTGCTTGGTCCACAGTCATTAATGCAAACTCGATCTTCCATGCAAATCATTGATTTTATTATGCAGAGTCTGCCTGCCATCCCACAAGAGTGAATCAGCTATAAATGACATTAAAATCAATGCTGTCCAGACACACATTCACTAGCAATCCCTGTTCATTTGAGCCGTAGCTATTGATGGAGCCAGCTACCTTTAAAAAGGTGCATCTTGTTAGGGTCAGCAAGAAGGCACAACTCTCCCATAACTCTGCACACAGCTTTCTGTGCCATGCTTTCTGAGTCCAGGTGCTTCCGTTAATGGGTTACAAGAGGGTGGGGAGGGTGGGGATGCCCCATAGAATGGTAGCATCTGACCTAACAAGCACATCGTCCAAGCCCTACCTGATGCACCAATGATGTGACACTGAGCAAAGCCCCCTCTCCCTGATCCCACCTTCCAGTTACATTTGTCCCTTTCCAGTTCACCTGCTACTCAACCCGGTCTCACTGAAGAGGTCACAGCCTCCCCCCCTCCCGCCCCCCCCCATCCCACCTAGAAAACAATGCCCAGGGACTGGTCCTGGGAAACAGACCTTGCTGGCACTTATCCATTACTAGATCTCTGACTTCTTGACAGAAAAACCCCAGCCAGTCTCAGCTGGCAGCAACATTTCAAGCTCCATCACATTGAGCACTGGTGCCCCCAGGGCTGTGTTACCGTACTGTTCACCTATGCCGTGCACTGCACATGCATTTTAAATTATAGTTTATTAACTTATCTGTGGTAATTTTTAAGCGTGTAATATATGTATTGTGGGTGCACCATGGTCCAGAGGAACACTGCTTCAATTGGTTGTATACCTGTACAATAAACACAAACTTGATGAACAGGTTACCAGCGATACTCTTTAATTAAGAGGAAGCATGATTTCAAGAGTATTCAGATGGAAATCTGGTGCAGAATAACAAGGAAAGATCCTTGTCCTATTTCACACTACCTCTCTGGGCGGCCTACTAATGCAGCACAGAGCTGCTACATTACCACTCCCAGACTCTGGTTCAACTCCGACTATCCTGTAACTGGTGGTCTGATTTCTTTCTGTGGCTTTAAGAGGTTATCATTGACTAACTGGCAACTGTAAATTACCCCTATAATCATAGGAAAGCAAGGTACAACCTATCTGGAAGATGGGAAGTAGCAATGACATTTATAATGTATTTTTCATGCAAAGTAACACCCCATAAGTACTTGTCCTCAAATGACAGACCTGTAACCAAAAGAGACAAAGGGAAGGTGATGATTCAAAAGTCAGTCAAAGAGGCGAGTTTTAAGAAGGATCTCAGGGGAGAGGTTAGAGATGCACAACTCCAGTGATTAGGGAAGGAATTCCATTTCTTAGTTACTGAAGTTCAGACGTCCAGATTTGTGGGAACAAAGTACCCAAAATGGGGAGAGACTGCATGGCTATAGATATGTGGGGATGGGGCAAGATTCTAAAAGAGACAAAACAAGAATTTTAGATTGAATACACTCACAGTTGTAGGGTCCAGCAAGGTTGGGGATAACAGCATAGTGGAATCTGGTACAGGCTAAGATACCAAATGCAGATCTCCACAAACCATAAGGGAGCGAGCAGTTAGTGGACTCAGGAAGGAGATGAAATGATCTCCTCTGAGGGGGGCAAAGGTGTGGAAGCCTCCTAATGATGTCACCATGAGACACACCACATAAACAAAAACAGGAATAGAGACACCAGAGGTGACAAAGGACAAGAATAGAATTGAGCAGCGAGACTGGAAACAAGTAGTTCCCAGTCTCAGACTGGGAGGAGACTACAATGCCAAACACTTTAAAGAAGGATATTGCCAATGGAGTGAAAATCCTATAAGCTTCCTGAGCAAGAAGTGATCATGACAGTTATGATCGGGAGGTCAGAATCCCAGAGAGGGAAGTGTGGATATTGCCAACTAAGACAGACTCTGGGAAAGTAAGTGATCAGTAGGAATGCAATCAAATGCGCAGAGAGTCCAAGGGACAATCCGGAAAATGGTCACAGTAGGATTTAATTTACAAATCACAGTGCATACAAGCCTGAAAGTACCACTTTATGTTAGTATCCCATCCTTTCAACTTCTCCAACAATACTCCTCAGAAAATCATCAAGGAAATATAACCTTTAGCTCTATCATAAGATAGTGCTGATAAGGGGCGAATCTGTGCAGCTCCAATGGGAATCATCAAATACTCCCGTTCAGGACTACCACAGCTGAAATCCACAATTATCACCATGGGTACTTCAGTAACCAACATCATTTTAAAGATTTCTTTTAAAAAAGTCTATCAATACTCAAAAATATACAGATCCCAGACTGTAGATTCAGGTCACGAGTGCAGTTCCTCTTTAAGAAAACAAAAACACGGAAGCCAATCTAAAAGCGCGATTGAAATGCAGAAGCTTTACACTCCTACTCCTGACTATCCTACTGGCGAATGTACAGTCTTTGGAAAACTGAAGACCTCAGAGCATGGTTGCTGCACCAGAAAGACATCAGGCACTGCTCCGTACTTTGTTTCACAGAAACATGGCTATCCCCACCATCTCAGACACAGCATTGCAGTTCGATGGCTTTCACCATTCTCCATAAAGACAGGACAAAGTACAGCTCAGTCTTTTAAAGGCAGAAGAGGTGGAGTATGCTTTATGATTAACCTATCACGGTGCACAGATGTGCAAGTTTGGTCTCAGTCCTGCTCACCTGAGCTGGAAATTGTAACAGTCAATATCATCCACTTTACCTGCCGAGGGAGTTTTCCACCATCATCCTGATAGCAGTGTATATACCACCTCAGGCCAATGAGCTAAGATCGATAATCAGCAGTCACAAACCAGTACAACCTAATGCCTTCCCTATCATTGCAATGGATTTCAATGAGGCCAGCTTTAAGAAGTCTCTGAACAACTACTGACAACATATCACCAGAGGGGCCAACATTGTTATACCACCATAAACAGCACTTAACGTGCCAATCCACACCCATCTTCGGAAAGTCCAATCGACTGGTTGTACTTCTACTCCCAACGTATAGACAGAGACTAAAGACTGCAGCACCAATGGTGAGGACCAAGAAGGTACGGACAAGGGTGTTGGAGAGGTGCGTGCAGGTCTGCTTTGAGTAAGACGGGACAATATTCAGGAATTCAGTTTCAAACCTGAACAAATACACCACAGATTTTATCAACTTCATCAAGACCTGCGTGGACAAACGTGTGCCTTTGAGAACATACTGGATGCACACAAGCCAAAAGCTGGAGATTCGTAATCTGCTGAACGCTAGATCTGTGGCCAGACCAGTGATCCAGAACTATACAAGTCATCCACATAAGACCTACAGAAGGCTATTTTAAGAAGAGTATACAATTCCAATTGAGATTAGAGATGGAATTGGAATTGGAAGGGCCAATGCACAGAATCAGAAAAAGCTGCAGAAATTGGAAACCCAGCCAGCTCCATCACAGACACAAATCCCCCCAGCATCAAGCCCTCCTTCAAAAGGTAGTGCCTCAAAAAGGTACCCATCATTAAAGACGCCCAGTCAGGATATGCCCTCTTGTTGGAGGTAGTACAGGAGTCTGAAGAGACAGACTCAGCATTTCAGAAACTGCTTCTTCCCCTCTGCCGACAGTTTTCTGAATGACAGTGAACCCATGAACATTACCTCAGTATTTTTCCTCCCTTTTTGCACTTATTTTAATTTACAGCTTGTTTTAATTACAATGTACAGCTGCCACAAAACAACAAATTTCATGACTTATGCCAGTGATATTAAATCTGACTCGGATTCTGAATCCATATTTGATAGCTACAATTTACATCACCTCAGAGTGCCAAATTGTTACACACTGCTGAAAATAAGACACTAAAACTGATTAATTTGAGTTAAAATCATGGGAATTAGAAGGGTGCTTCTGATAATCTTCATTTCTTTCATATGGATGGGTATTATAACTGAATCATATCAGCACACTATCTAAAGCTATTACATTCCTATTATCACTTAATTACTTCCACCCACATTTATGGTATGACAATTCAGAATTGGATCACATTTATGGGTTTTACAAAGTCCATATTTGCACCAGTTTCAGCTGATCTTTTAATACCTAATAATATATATTTTCCTTCCTTGGTTCCAAATCAATTCCTATTGCACACTGTTATCTAACGCCAGGAGATTTATGCTCAGATACTCCATAAAGCATCTTTCTTATTCTAAAATTAAACAAAAGTAAAATTATTCCCTTTTAGTCTTTCAAAGAGCTTTCTCAACATTAACACAGCAAGATGAAAATCTCAACACTGGGTTTCAAATAATCCCTCTGAAGGACAGAAGAGTATTACTGAAGCTAAAAACTGGTCTGAAGTGAAAGCAACACAAGGTAGGGGAGTATAATTTTTTTTTATTGTATCTGAGCTGGGGAAATGCAGATTCTCTCCAAGTCCACTACTCGTAGAATGGTGCTAAGAGGACACACTGCAGTGCTAAATGCCAAGATAGGTTTTTGCCCACCATCTCAAAACCCCTCCACTGTGTATATGCATATGGTGCCCCGTACTTTCGTACAGTACTGCAGTAATTTTATGCATTGCACTGCATAGCTGTGTCAAAAAAAACTTCATGGCTTAATGTGAGTGATAACTCTGATTCTTGATGTGGGTCTCTATTGTGGACGGAGAAAGGGAAGGAGGCAGGGAGAGCAGAATCATAGTTGGGAAAGGGGAAAGGGAGAGGGAAGCACCAAAGAGACATTCTGTATTGATCAATGAATTGATTGTTTGTAATCAAATGACCTTGCCTGGTGTCTACACCCATGCTACCTCCCCCCACTGCCCCTGGCACTCCTTTACACCAAAGCTCCCACACCATTCTCATGGTGTTTACCCCTCGCTGTTCTCAACATCCGTTATTCCTGCCAGATGCACAAACTTGCTCTCCGCTCTATGTTGACAAGTACAGTACTGTGCAAAAGCCTTATGCACCTAATACTTCTGCACATTACTGTATAAGTGCAAAAGAGGCAAACAGTGTTGTATCAGACTGCTGCTGATACATGCAAACAAGGACTGCCACGGAGTTGCAAGTAGCGTGAGAACACACAGGAAGTTCTGGAAAGGCCACAGGATCAGACTACATAAATCCAACATCTCTACATTTATCAGACAGCAGTTGACATTCCTCTGTGACGTCATCGCAGGAAGTGTGTCCTGCATATTCAGAGGGGAACAGTCTTCACTTAAAAGTCTCTCTCAACCTGTACATCAAGAATGAATAGAACCGCTACCAATACATAATTTTTCATATTTGCTTTCCATTTTCAGAGAAGTTGGTTGAGATAAAAACCCACTCAACCCTACTGCTCAAACAATTAGAACAGCATCATTTGTTTCAAGAGCATTGGAAAATGTGTTCATCTAATAATCCAAGACAGCTGTTTGAAGCAGCAAGGGCTTGCAGAGAGGAAAATAAATCAGCAACTTCTCATTGTCTCTTTCGACTGTCTGCTTCAGCTTGAAGCAAAAACAGATGCATTCAATGTATTTTTAAAATGAATAGATCACCATACAGGTGAATGCATTGTTACTTCACTCAATTCCAATCAAGGTACCATATTTCAAAATCTGTCAGTTAACAACCCTAACAATTTACATCCTTTACTTTAAGGTCACATAGCAACAGTTTCCAAAACAATGGCACGTACCTTTAGCTGGGGGTAGATCTGCCTGATCATGGGGAGGTTCAGAGCATTAAGGGCCTTTGGCCGATTGAGTGTGATTATCCCAGCACATCCAGACCTTGTTAAGAGCACTTCCTTGTCCGAACTGGTACTTGCAGACATCTAAGTGTATCAGAGCAAAGCATCAGTCAATTATTCGGAGGCAGTGCAGGGAACATGACACAGTACAATTAGTCAGCAATGAGCAGTAATTTATGCAGAGGAAGTAAACAACAATATCTCCCATAAAGGCAGGGTAAATTGCTGGGGGAAAGTGCAGTGAGTGAAGGATAGTGACATATAAATAATGCCTAGAACCAATCTAAGTCATGCAATAGGTCAGCCAGTCTGACATAAGAACTAAACAATTAAGAACTAAACACCTCCACCACGGCTGGCTACATTTTTGTCATCACAGACAGCTTTCAGCCAGAATTCGTGCCAATATTTTTCCGTTAACTTATACCATGCAACAAACTACACTACACGCTGCATCCGCAAAGGAAACAGCATTTTGAAGGACCCCATGCACCACTCATACAATCTCTTCTCCCTCCTGCCATCTGGGAAAAGGCCCCGAAGCATTCGGGCTCTCACGACCAGACTATGTAACAGTTTCTTCCCCCAAGCTATCAGACTCCTCAATACCTGAATCCTGGACTGACACCTTGCCCTACTGTCCCGTTTATTATTTATTGTAATGCCTGCACTGTTTTTGTGCACTTTATGCAGTCCAGTGTAGGTCTGTAGTCTAGTGTAGCTTTCTCTGTGTTTTTTTTAATTACGTAGTTCAGTCTAGTTTTTTGTACTGTGTCACGAAACACCATGGTCCTGAAAACCGTTGTCTCATTTTTACTATGCATTGGACCAGCAGTTATGGTCAAAACGACAATAAAAGTTGATTTGACTTGACTTGAAACAGATTCATTCGCAATTTGAAGGACTGGCTATACTAACGGCTCCAGGACTTCAACAGTGACCTGCAGAGCATCTAACCTGCAATGCATGGATGAGATAGCAAGAATGAAAAAAAGATCAGGATCAGGTTCAAAATGAAGTTACAGGGTAGCCATTTCAATGACGGTGAATCGTCTGACAGTTGATTAAATGCTGACCAAGATTTTGCAAATGCAACAAACACAAAAAAAAAGTTTTTATAATGCATCATGAAACTGGCAGTTCCTTTAGGGTCTCTATGTTTACTTAATTTAAATTGGAAATTTCGAAGTTCCCAGCAGCAGTTCATCCATAACACACAAGGTGTTGCAGCTTTTTCTGTTATAACCAAGGGAAATGAGTGGACGTTTTACACTTATGACAGTGAGGCTAAGCACAGAACCAATGCCATTTTTAAGTTCACTGACGACACCACTGTCCTTTGCCAAATCAAAAGTGGTGATGAATCAGCATATAGGAGAAAGACTGAAAATTTGGCTGAGTGGTGTCACAACAACAACCTCTCACTCAGTGTCAGCAAGACCAAGGAGCTGATTATTGCGCAGGAAACTAGAGGTCCCTGAGCTAATCCTCATCATGGTATCAGAGATGGAGAGGGTCAGGAACTTCAAATTCCCCAGTGTTATCATTTCAGATGGCCTGTCCTCAAGTGCAACTAGACATGCTCAGACAGGATGTGGCAGCATCCATTATCAAGGACACCCATCACCCAGGCCATGCTCTCTTCTTGCTGCTGCCATCAGAAAGACGGTACAAAAGCCTCCCACCACCAGGTTCAGGAATAGTTATTACACCTGAACCATCAGGGTCTGGAACCAGAGGGGATAACTTCACTCACCCCATCACTGAACTGTTTCCACAGTCCATGAAGTCACTTTCAAGGGCTCTTCATCTCATGCTCTCGATAGTTATCACTTACGTTTTTCTCGTCTGTATCTGCATAATTTGATCTTTTGCACATTGGTTGTTTGTCCGTCCTGCTGGGTGTGGTATTGTGTTTCTTGGATTTACTGTACATGCTCACAAGAAAATGAACTGTATATGGTAGCATACACGTACTTTGATAATAAATTTACTTTCAACTTTACAAGTGAGTCTCACTGATAAATACCCTAGAGGTGATACAATTTATTGCATGAAGTAGAAGGACATTTCTTGTGGACCACCAAGCCAGATTAATGCTATGCAAACTTTTTGACAGTAAGAATATTAATTTGCAGATTATAGTCAAACATGTAAAAATGAAAGTTTTTCAATAAAACCTTAAGATGATATTATTTATAATAATTATTCTATTATTACCTAGATCTTAAATGTATTTTTCCAATCAATATTTTGTACTCCATAACTTAAACATTATCTAGAAATAATCACCTCTTTCCTTCTAGGCTTGCAGTGTGAAAGAAAGGTTCAATGTGATTGGCTGTGTGCAGATTGATGACATCACATTCACTGTCCTAACAGCTGACAATAACCAAGACTAGCAAAGGCAAGTCCAAACCACAAGCATTGCTAAATAGTCACAGGCACATTCCTTAAAATAACAAGCAAACAGAGGATGCTGAGTTCCGCAACAATAATTTACATTCAGAAAAACTTTGCTTGTCTTTACATCTTACTTTCTCGCCATAACTTAAAAGATGTGGCCGGTGTGTGCTCAGACACTTCAAGCTAATCAAGTTGTCTAAACTATACCAATTCTGCTTGTTCTCAAGGAGGTCGTCTGGTGTGTGTTAATCTAGCCAGCAGAAACGTGTTTCAGAGGCATGAAAAACATCTGTCCTGTTCAATTTGAAATACACGTTACTTCAGCTAATCAAAATTGCCAGGTTAAAAAAACTTTATTTCTTGTTTGTAACTGAACTGGGGACACAAGAAGACGGAATTTTGAAATGGAACCAAGTCCACTCAGATACCTTGTCAATGTCAAAGTCAAGGTATTATCAAAGTACCTATACATCACAATATACATTCATTTTCTTGCAGGCACTTAAAGCAAAATGAAGAAATACAGTAGAATTTATGAAAACTGCACACAAAGAAAGAATGACACACAACCAATGTGCAAAGCAAGATAAACTGTACGGATAAAACAAATAAATAGGTAATTCTGAACATACGAGTTGTAGAGTCCTTGAAGACAAGTCTATGAGTGGTGGAATCAGTTCAGATTTGAGGTCAGAGAAGTCATGCACAACGCTTCAAACCTGATGGTTGAAGGGTAATAACTATTCCTGAGCCTACTCGTATGGAACCCAAAGTTCCTGTACTTTCCCCCCAGAGGCAGCAACGAGAGAAGAGCATGGCTCGGATGGTTGTCCCCTGATGATGGATGCTGCTTTCCTGTGGCACTGCTCCTTGCAGCTGTACTCCACAATGGGGAGGACTTTGCCTCTGATCAACTGAGCTGTATCCACTACTTTATGTAGGCTTCTCCATTCATGGACATTGGTGTTTCCATACCAGGCCATGATGCAACCAGTCAGGATGTTCTCCAATGTGTATCTACAGAAGTTTATCATAGTTTCAAATGGCATGCCAAATGTACACAAACTTCTCAGACATTTCCCACCCAATCCCCCTATTTTATAATTCAATTAGTGTTCAGAAATCTGTCTTAACCTAAATCCTAAATTTACAATCCTCTGCAGAAGGAATTTCCCTCATTTCAGTTCGAAGTGGTTAATTCCTTCTCCTATTAGAATAAACCCTCACTCTAGAGGAGAGGTTCCCAACCTGGGGTCCACGGACCCTTCACTTAGTGGCATTGGTTGATGACATAAAAAAACTGGGAACCTAGCGGGAAGGTTTGGTGGTGCTACACGGTGGCGTTTAAACTAGAGTTGCAGGGGGATGGGGACCAGAGTGCCAGAACAGTTAGTGGAGAGGTTGTGGAGACAGATGTTGGCAAGACCTCAGACAAATTCAAGAAGTAAAAGGTTGAGCATGATGCGACTAGTGTTCAGAGCTGCCTATATTTCAATGCAAGAAGTATCGTAGGAAAGGCAGATGAGCTCAGGGCCTGGGTTAACATCTGGAATTATGATATTGTGGCCATTATTGAGACTTGGTTGCAGGAGGCCGCTCAGTATTCTGGGGTTCTATTGTTTTAGATGCAACAGAACAGAAGGGATTAAAGGGGGAATGATGGCGTTACTAGTTAGGGAAAATGTCACAGCAGTGCTCTATCAGGACGGACTGAGGAATGTGTGCAGTGAGGTGTTATGAGTCGAACTGAAGAATAAGAAAGACATGACTACGTTAATAGACCTATTTTACAGATCATCCAACAATCTGAGGGATTTAAAGGAAAAAATTTCTAGAAAGATCACAGACTGTTGCAAGAAACATATGGCTGTTACAGTAGGTGATTTTAACTTTCCACATATTGACTAGGGATCCCATAATGTAAAAGGACTAAATGGAATAGTGTTTGTCAAATGTGTTTAGAGAAGTTTCCTTCATCAGTACGTAGAAGTCCCAAAGAGACAGTGTGCAATACTGGATCTGCTATTAGGGAATGAGACAAGGCAGGTAACAGACATTTGTATATGGGGACACTTGGTATTTAATAATCACAATGCCATTAGTTTCAAAGCAAATATACAAAAAGATAGGTCTGGTTCACTGGTTCAGATTCTAATTTGGAGAAGAGCCAATTTTGATAATATCAGAAATAATCTGGCAAGTGTGGATTGGAACAGGCTGTTTTCTGGCAAATGTGTACATGGTAAGTGGGAGGCCTTCAAAAGTGAATTTTTCAAAGTACAAAGCTTGTATATGCCTGTCAGAATAAAAGATAAAAATAACAGGAGTGGGCAACCTTGGTCTTCAAAAGATATTGATGCCCTCCCTGGTTAAGAAAAAAAATGGGAGGCATATTCCAGGTCTAGGCAAGTAGGAACAAATGAGGTACTGATGGAGTACAAGAAATGCAGAGAGCACTTAAGAAAGAAATCAGGAAGACTAAAAGACGGCATGAAGTTACTCTAACAGAGAAGGTGAAGGAGAATCCTAAAGGATTCTACAGATATATTAAGAGCAAAAGGATTGGTAAGGGACAAAATTGGTCCTCTAAAAGATCAGAATAGTAATCCGTGTGTGGAGCCAAAAGAGATGAGGGAGATCTTAAAACAACACACACAAAATGCTGGTGGAATGCAGCAGGCCAGGCAGCATCTATAGGGAGAAGCACTGTCGACGTTTTGGGCCGAGACCCTTCGTCAGGGGAGATCTTAAACAACTTTTTTGCATCTGTGTTAACTAAGGAGACAGACACAGAGTTACA
Organism: Hypanus sabinus; assembly: GCF_030144855.1. Lineage (NCBI taxonomy): Eukaryota > Metazoa > Chordata > Chondrichthyes > Myliobatiformes > Dasyatidae > Hypanus > Hypanus sabinus. The sequence continues at coordinate 39,163,024 of NC_082709.1, forward strand.
AGGTGTGAGGCAAAGCAGCATCAACTTCATTGAGCCTACACAGATTAAAGAGGAGGTGGTGTTGCTGTACTAAGGCAAATCATGGTGAATAAATGTCCAAGACTTACAAGGTGTTTCCTTGGATCCTATGGGAGGTGTGCAAAAATTACCAGGACTGTAGTAGAGATATTTAAATCATCCTTAGCAACAGAAGAGGTGCCAGAGGACTGGAGAACAGCCAGTGTTATTCAGCTGTTTAAGGAATGCTCTAAACAAGGAAATTATCGGCTGCTGAATCTAGTATCAGTTGTGGGAAAGTTATTGGAAGGTATTCTAAGAGGCCTTATATGTTAAGTATTTAACATGCATTAATTATGGATAGTCAACATGGATTTGTGCATGGTATATCTAACTAATCCTACAGAGTTTTTTCGAGGAAGTTACCAGGAAAGTTGATGAAGGCAAGGCAGTGGATGTTGTCTACGTGGTTGAGAGTCAGGCAAGGTTGGAACACCCTGGGCGCCAAACCAATCTAAAGAGGTCAAGAACGGCTTCTTCAGCAGCCATTAGCCACGGCGGGGTCCGGGTCCTAGTGCAAGGTGCAATCCGTTGCTCCTTTGTCAATATAAACGCCGGCCCAGACTGGGGGCTCCTCTTGTTGTTGCTCGCTTCTATTGTTTGCATGATTTCCCCCCCCCCCCCAACACTTTCTCTGGGGGCTGGTCTTTTTTCTAGAATTGGATTCTTTCAGATTCTTTTGCTTTGCGACTGCCAGTAAGCAAAACATCTCAAGGTGCTATAATTTACACTTCATTTGATAATAAATACTCTTGGAATAGCAAGGCATTTGACAAGGTCCCGCTTGGGAGATTGGTCAAGAAGGTTCGGTCACTTGGCATTCAAAATGAGGTAGTAAATTGAATTAGATATTTGATATGTGGGGGAGTGGTAGTAGATGGTTGCCTCTCTGACTGGAGGCCTGTAGGAATTGGTACTGAGTCTGTTGTTGTTTGTCATCTATATCAATCATCTGGATGATAAAGTGGTTAACTGGATCAGCAACACAACACAAAATGCTGGAGGAACTCAGCAGGCCAGGAAACATCTATGGGAAAAAGTGGTCAATGGTTCAGGCCGAGACCATTGTACTTTTTCCCATAGACGCTGCCTGGCCTGCTGAGCTCCTCCAGCATTTTATGTGTGTTGCTCGGATTTCCGGAATCTGTAGATTTTCTCTTGTTTGTAACTGGATCAGCAAATTTGCAGATGGCACCAAGATTAGGGGTGTGGTGGACAGCAAGGAAGAGCTTGCAGTGGATCAGCTGGGGAAATGGGCTGAAAAATGGCAGATGGAATTTAATGCAGACAAGTGCAAAGTGTTGCATTTCATTAGGACCAACCAGGATGGGTCTTACACAGTGAATGCTAGGGCACTGACGAGTGAGGTAGAACAAAGGGATCTGTGGAATACAGGTCCATAATTCATTGAAAGTGGGGACACAGGTAGATAGGGTCATAAAGAAACCTCTTGGCACATTGGCTTTCATAAATCAAAGTATTGAGTACAGGAGATGGGATGTTATGTTGAAGTTGTAAAAGGCATTGGTGACACCAAATTTGGACTACTGAGTGCAGTTTTGGTCACCTACCTACAGGAAAGATGTAAGGAAGTTTGAAAGAGAACAGAAAATGTACAAGGATGTTGCCAGGTCTGGAGGACCTGAGTTATAAAGGAAGGGTGAATAGGTCATGTCTTTATTTCTTAGAATGTAGAAGATTAGGAGGAGATTTGATAGAGGTATACAAATTTATGAGAAATATAGAGAGGGTAAATGCAAACAGTTGTTTTCCACTGATCTCGGGTGGGACTGCAACCAGAGGTTAAGGGTTAAGGGTGAAAAGTTTAAGGGGGACTTGAGGGGAAACCTCTACTCAGAGGGTCATATGAGTGTGGACAGATGCAACACAAGTGGTGCATGTGAGCTTGATTTCAGCGTTTAAGTGACGTTTGGATAGATACATAAATGGTAATGATATGGAGGGCGATGGTCCTGGTCACAGGTTAATAAGAGTAGGCAGTTTAAGTAGTTTCATCATGGACTAGATGGCCCAAAGGCCCCAGTTCTGTGCTGTACTTTTCTATGATTCTATGACTCTGTAACTCCTGCTAAAGAGCTTCCAGCTCTCAGCCCCTACCCACCAATCCGTCTGAGAGAATGCAGGCTTCAAAAATCATCTGTTTCCAAATTCCTGTGAAAAATTGCCAATTTGATTCAGTCTTTCGTTCATCAATCAATTCCAAGGAAGAGACAACGTCCACATAGCCCTAATGGTCAGTGGGTTTATAATAGACAACAAAAGATTAAGCTGTCTCCAAAGAGAAAGAGATAGATTTTTACTTATAAAAATGTCACCCCCTTCTCTCAATACCCCTGTCACGGTTGCATCTGCTCTCAGGATGAGGCTTTTCATTCCAGAACTAAAGAGATGTCCTCCTTCCAAATAAGGGCTTCACTTCTTCCACCATCAATGCTGCCCTCGACCTCATCTCTTCCATTTCTCGCATGTCTGCCCTTACTCCATCCTCCTGCCACCCCAGCAGGGATAGGGTTCCTCTTGTCCTCACCTACCACCCCACCAGCCTCTGCGTCCAGCACATAACTCCCCAGAACTTCCACCATCTCCAACGGGATCCCGCCACCAACCACATCTTTCCATCCACCCACTTTCTGCTTTCCACAGGGATCACGCCCTATGTGACTCCCTTGTCCATTCGTTCCCACCCCCACTGACCTCCCTCCTGAACAAGTGCTACACCTGCCCCTACACCTCCTTCTTCACTATCATTCAGGGCCCCCAACAGTACTTCCAAGTGGGCGACACTTCACCTGTGAGTCTGTTGGGGTCATCTACTGTGTCCGGCGTTCCTGGCCTGGCCTCATATAATTCAGTGAGACCCAACGCAGATTGGGAGATCACTTTGTTGAGCACCTGCACTACATCCGCCAGAAGCAGCGGGATCTCCCAGTGGCCATCCATTTTAGTTCCACTTCCCATTCCCATTACCCTTCTGACATGTCAGTCCATGGCCTCCTCTATTGTCGCAATGAGGCCACACTCAGGTTGGAGGAGCAGCATCTTATATTTCTGGGTACCCTGGCATGAACACTGATTCCTTGAATTTCCAGTAACGCCCCCCATCTTTCACCATTCCCCATCCTCTTTTTCCTCCCTCACCTTATCTCCTTGCCTGCTCATCGACTCTCTCCAGTGCTCCTCCCCCCTTTTTCTTTCTTCCACGCCTTCTGTCTCTCTTGTTAGATTCTCCCTTCTCCAGCCCTGTATCTCTTTGACCAATTAACTTCCCAACTCTTCACTTCACCCCTCTCTGTTTCACCTGTCACCTGGTCTTTCTTCCACCCCTCCCCCCACCTTCTTTCTCTTCCCCAGTCCTGATGAAGGGTCTCAGCCCGAAAGGTCAACTGTACTCTTTTCCATAGATGCTGCCTGGCCTGCTGAGTTCCTCCAGCATTTTGTGTGTGTTGCAGTCAGTTCCAAGAAACATTTTTGTGAATCTATACTAAAAAGTAAAAAAGAATTCATCTTCACACAGTGCCCCAACCGGGTCTCAGCAAAAACCTGCACAATTTCAGCAGGATGTTATTAGTTCATAGGTGAGAAAAAAAGCTAGGAAAAGGCATGTAGAAGATCCAGTAACTGTTGATTCAGCATGGGAGTTAAAAAGAAAAGTCTGGAGCAAAAGACTGGATCCATTGAAACTGTTGATCATAAATTTGGGAATTCAACTTGGAGTCTGTCATTAACTCAAGTGCAGTGCCTTTTGCAATTCCATTACTATGGCTTGAATGCAAAGTACAGAAAGGCAAAGAGAAAATGGCTCGTTAAAAATTAAACAGAATCCCTTCAGATTTGAAGCATCTTTTGTGAAGGCAACATGAACTTTAAAAAAAATTGGGATGATCGTGTATGTAATCGCAGCTTAATAGTCATAGTTCAAGCTTCAGTACTGTTTGCTAACAGACATTACAGGAGTACCAAAACAGCAAAAATGTAAATATTAATTGTAAACTGAACATTGTGGTTTACTGATTGTCAGTCTGCAAACTACTCCAGTTAATTTATTTCATAATTTTAATTACTTTGGAAAATTATCAAGTTAAATAAAAACAATATTCAACTCTCAGTATTGGAGTGGCATCAGGTTCAACCTACCTGCCCCCCCCCCCACCCACCCACCACTAATGGTGAATCTATGAATTCGATCACAACTCCAAATGTGTGGTGAAAATTAGTTGCTATTATAGTTTTCACTTTTGGCAGCAAGACCGCTCCAGTTCTGAAGACGTGTATGTGCTGTAATGTGATACCACCAACAGCAGGACTAAAAATGGAAATTCATAGTTTGTACAATGTAAACAATGCAGTGGAAGTGGCTCTACCGAACAGTATATATACTTTGGTACTTTGTACACTGACCGGCCCACCGGTGAAACTTGAAGCAATGGCACTATTTAGCATTTCAAAGTCTGGCATTTCTCAGAAAGTATTTTGATGTTATCTGAATGGTATGCATAAAAATTCTTTAACACTAAAAGATCGACTTGGAAATAAATTAATTCGGGCAAGAAATAACATTTGCGCAGAGCGCCACCTGGTGTAGTATTACGCAAATGCAATCAGTTCTTTCGTGGCATCTCAAAACCACCTCAGAAAAATTACAGCTATATAGACAAAAACTGGTACTTTGCTCTATGTATCTATTTAAAGTTTATTGATAAATGAAGATGAGACAAAAGATCTCCATTTATCAATGCTTTAAATTCTGTGCTAAAATGCAAAATACTAACTCGTAATGCAAATGTACACTGAAATATTAACTAATTCACTCTCTCCCTATACTGCTTGCCTTGTTGAGTTTTTTTGGTTATTTTTCTTGCTTTACTCTTGTGTTAAAAATTTCTTGTATTTGTATTTGTTTTGGATATTTGTATTTTGCCCTTGTCTAAGTGAAATGGTACAGATTTGTTTGTACTTGCTTACTGAGGTAAGGAACAACAGCAACTTAGGTTCTGTCATCACAATGAACTCATTTTATAGTTAGCTTACATCCCCACCCAAATTGATCCTACACAATTACTTTAAGATTTCAAATACTCAGTTTCAGAAAGGCAAAATTATAAACATCAACGCATACTTACCAGATGTTTCTGTATAATCTGCAGTCTAGAAAGTGCTCTCACCCTAAAATTAAGAACAAAATAAGATTAACAGCTGAAATTCAACCAGAATTTTTGCATCATTGTTGACAATTGGGAACAAACTTCAGGGAATATAGAACAAAGGGTTAAGAGTAAGGTTCAAATCAGATACACAGCCCAATGGTCATTTTCCTATGATGCCGATTGTGTTTGGGAGATTTAATCAGCATTTTAGTCCATTAACACATAATTGATGTCACTTTATCACTGGCTTCACTTGCTTCCCGTTCTCTGATCGTCTGAAAACCTCTCTGAGAAATGGATAAGTAAGTGGAGAGGAAAAAGTGAGTCACATTTATGTAGTACTTCTCATATGTCCAGGAAATCAAAGCACCTCACAGATACTAACATTTTTCCAACAGTGGCACTGTTGTCAAAGCACACTACAGCCATTCTTTGCATAGCAAAAGTCCGTAAGCATTGCAAGAAAACACAGATAATCTGCGTGTCAGGGAGATAACGATTGCTCAGGGCATCCTGTAAGCAATCCTGCTACACTTCAAAGTAACGCATAGAAACTTTTACCTCCAAATGAGAACTGACGTGGCCTCAAATTCAAAGTTGTATAAAGGGTCACTCTTCTGACAGAGTTGTAATACTATATGGATCTTGGTACAAATTTGAGGATCAACTCTCAAGAGTGGAACCATAAATTTCAGACTCAGTGCTCATGAATTTCACACCATAATTCAAGGTACAAAATGCATCACAGGCTCACTGGGTTGGATGGGCCTGTGCCATATGCGTATTGCTAAATACTAAAACCTTCCTGTAATTTGATCAGAAAACTTCACAGTAATGTTTGTAATTGTTGCCAAAGGACTTACCACAAACATTCACAGATACCACCTTATTTTACCTGATCTCCCAGCTGGTTATTTAATCATCTTTCACAATTGCTATTAATGGCACCATCAGGAAAGCTCATACCTTTATTTAATGAAGAAAAAATATTTTTCTAAGGTACAATCCAAAGATCTGTCCTTGCACAAGATAAAAAAAAAATTGCAAACACAAAGAAGTCTGCAAATGCTGGAAATTCAAGCAACACACACAAAACGCTGGTGGAACACAGCAGGCCAGGCAGAACCTATAGAAAGAAGCACTGTCGATGTTTCCGGTCTCGGCCCGAAACGTCGACAGTGCTTCTCCCTATCCTTGCAGGCCAGAACCTCAAACGGGACTGTTAGTAACTGTACCACCACACTGGTCTCCCAATACCAGTAACTTCCTCGGCATTCAATCTGCAACAACTTTAACATGTCAGAAAACCTCCAGGCTGAACTCCAAAGTCCTTTCTAGTTTGCCCCCTTTCCTTGATCATGAACAGGTAAACACACCACTGTAATATCATTAATAAAACAAAGAGCTGCAGATGCTAGAAATATGAAATAAAAACAGACAATGCAGGAAATCTTTGTAAGTCAGACAGTATCTGTGAAGGGCAAAAGGTGAGTGGCTGCTTCAGGTCTTTTGAAATTTTGACATAAATCTGTGACTAGAATGTTCATTGGTGTGCATTTGACTGACAGGACAGACCAATGCCCAAGACTGGAATTTCTGCCTATTCCCTTATTTTTGTTTTTCCTTCCTTTTTCTTTGCCTCTCTTCTCTCCAAGCATCAGATCTTCTATCATTCCTCCTCTCCTGGGCACAGTGCTTTTCCAAATACATATCCCAACCTTTTATTACTCCTTAGCCTTCCAGTGAATAAGGCTAGTCCAGCCTTTAGGTGTTTCTACCATTCATTGCTTAGTAGATTTCAGTGAAGAGTACTGGCTGCATACTGTATATATGATCTGATAGTAAATGAAGGTTTGAATCCTGAAGCCACAGTTTCTGTATCTCTCTGGCACCCACCCAGACAATGACGTTTCTTGCCTGCAGTCAATGGCAATTTCCTACTGAATTCAGCACCCTAGGGCTGACTTTGTAAACTCAGCAATCACCACCCCCCCCCCCACCACTTCCACATCTCCCTCCCAGAATTTCCATACACTTGCCAACAAGGTTTTTGCTATTCATGTCCTTGCTCTGGATGGCTACATTAACATGGCCTTTGCATAAACCCGGAGGATGTGTCAGACTCACAGAGAACTGCAGCACAGAAACAAGCCCTTTGGCCAAACTATTGTTCTGCCTAGTTCCATCAACCCATTATTGTAGCCCATAAGACACCTCCCATCCATATCTTTAACCAAATTGCTCTTAAATGTTGAAATTGATCTACATCCACCACACTCCCACTACCCCCACTGAAGTTAAACCTCATATTCCCCTTATATACTTCACCCTTCACTCTTAACCTATGACCTTTAGTTCTAGTTTAACCCAACCTCAGTTGAAATAGCCTGTTTCTATATACCCTCAATACTGTATACTTTTATCAAATCTTCTCCCATTTTCCTACACTTCAGGAAATTAAATCCTAACATATTCAACCTTCCTCTATAACTCAGGTCTTCAAGTCCCGAAGTCCCAGCAACATCTTTCCATTTTCTCTGTGTTCTTTCAATCACTTTGTTATCTTTCCTGTAAGTAGGAGACCAGAACTGCACACGATACTCCAAATCTTACACAGCTTGTACAATGTCTACATACACTCCATGATCTCACTGTTATTTTGCCTTACTTCTCTGAATTTTGAGTTTGTTTCCAGAGGCAATACAGATACAAACATTCATTTAAGATCCTGAAGAAAGGTCTCGGCCCAAAGCATCGACTGTTTATTCATTTCCATAAATGCTGACCGATCTGCTAAGTTCCTCCAGCATTTTGTGTGTGTTGCTTTGGATTTCCAGAATCGGCAGACTTTCTCATATTTATCCATTTAAGACCTCCCATATCTTTCAGCAAAAACTTGCTCCAACATCTGGTCTGCCAGGCAGCATCTTCTACCAATTTGCCACCATAGCCTCCCAACCCACTGCAATGCATAGAATGGCTCTGTTCGCCCACTCCTCTGGCACTCTCCCTTCTCCTTTGGGTAACCAACATCAGTGTTCTGAATCTCCTTTCTCTCAGTTAAAATGCTCATTTTTTACAATGCCCCTAAGTGCATTGAAAATTGCTTAATCCCCCTCCCCACACTTTAATTTCTGCACCAAGAAGTTTCTTGCCCTCAGTGATTTGAACCTCTTTTTTAAAAATTAATATACTGTTCTCCTTTCCTTCCATTTCTCATCCTGGCCATGCTGTGCTAAACACTTGTCAACTTCATTCACTTAAATCCAAAAGGCACAGACACGGTAGTCAATTAATTTGGCTACACACTGCCAGATGTGGATTTCCCAAATATAGGATCAACAGACCTTTTCTTTGTCTTGCAAAAAGTCCCAGAACACAAAAGCACACTCTTTCTAAACCCAAGTCATTACATACACCAGCTACTAGCGCCTGCTGAGTAGCAGAAGTCTTCTGTTTGATACAGATCTGAGCTTCAAGCTCCCAGATATTGTCCCTTTCTGATCCCACTGATACAACATAAAATTCAATGCTATAAAAAAAACCTCAATCCACAATTTTTTCGCCTTCAATTTCCTTTGTGCCTTCTTGCTGTTCTCCTGATCTTCATCTTCTGTGAACTTCTCACTTAAACTCTGCTGCCCAAACAGTCCCGTGTCCATCAATTTCATCCTCAATTCCACTTCCACTCCTTCACACACTGTGTTGCTGTTGAATGGAGCTACTCGTAAATCTGCAATGCCTCTCCATTTCTTCCATCATCTCTAAATATTTCTGTTAACCTATTTTGACCGCCTCTCCAACCATTGTTCAATGTCAGTTGCTTTGCTCCAGTTTTTTTTCCCTGTTAAGCATTTTAGGAAATTTATTACAACATAAGAGTTTTAGCCGTCAATCTGGTCGTTTGTCTTATTAAGTATACATGAAATTTGTTGCAAACATTATCAAACACCTAAAATATTATAGTTCTTCTTTCGCTCTGTAACACTTCTACACAAAGTGATGGTGTTTGGGTTGTAAACTCTCTACAATATCAAAGCCCTTAATGTAGACAGTATCATGTGAGCTACAATATTATTTTTGGGTCTAGCAAAGAAAACGTTCATTGTATTTCTCTATCGGGTGCACTATGAAATATTCTGTTAAGAATTATTAGAGAATGGCGTGCTTTGGGCTTAATCAAGAAAATAGTCCGAAAACTTGAACGCAGCAGTTCAAGGTGTGATTCAAGAGGCTCAGAGAGGCGTAGCAATTTGAGTATATGGGCGTCCGTGCATCCAAGAGAAAATTCCGGAAGTACACTGGAAATTGCAGAAATGGTTCGTAGTGTATGCCAGTGACAGACAGGTTTTGACTATGGGACTACTAGAGAAAATGGATGTAATGAACAAAGGATTACATGTAAAAAATGGTGTGAGCTGAAAAGTATGCAAATGTCAAAACCGCGTCCAAATTATTATCTATTTCTCAATAAATTTATCGTCATATTGAAAATCAGCACAGCCTTAGAGGGGTTGTTTAAATAGTAGTGTTGCCTGAAATGTGACCGCAATGCACTTGAGACAAGTTGCAGGAATCCATAACGACTATGTACGGGGTTTTTTTTTTTTGCAACATTCCCACCACCGAATAGATCTTGCAGCAATAAATACCCCTCGACAACCAGTGACCCACCTGATCCGAGAGCTAAAGCCCCAGAAACTCATCCCGAATCTGTTACACTACGTCTCAAACTCTACCCAGAGATTCCACTCGCTGCTGCCGACGTCACGCCCGCCGGCTGCGCAATTCCTCCCAGCTGTTTCCGGAATCCTGCCCGCAACAGCGCCCCTAGGCGCTGGATGAGCTACTAGCATGACGATGAATGGAAAACTTTGAAACGGAAGAAATAATGCATATCCTCTGGTCTTAGACATTTCAACCCTGGGGTTGAAAAGATACAGTCTATCTATGCCACTCATAATCTTATAAACCTCGATTAAATCTCTCCTCAGCCTCTGCTGCCCCAGAGAAAACAACCCGTTTCCTCATCCTTCCTAGAATTTCCAGGCATTAAGAACTTTACTATGTCAAATTCATAATCATGGATTGAAAGAGAGGCGAGATGCACCTATTACTGGATATGGTGTTTCAAGAACCTAGTACAGATCGACTCAAAGTTAATAAATGCTTCTTGATGGTGACAATGAAAGACCTAGCAGTATCAACAATTACTGAAAAGATGTCATCTGTACGAGAGATATAAATAAATTGCACAGAGATTTAAAACAGGAAACCATTGGTTAGAGAAGAAACAGAGGAGCTAGAAATGCAGTGGTGCACAACAGTTTTCAATTATTCAAATCCCGAGGAAGAAATTGCACTATAATGTGATGCATGTCAAAATGGTCTTGGAGTAAGAGTGACGCAGGAAGAGTGATCAATTTGCATCAAGGAATGAAATATGTAATAGATAGGAAAGGACTTTGGGTAAGTGTATTTGGCTGTGGTAAACTTAAACTTCAATTTGACTATCAAAATCAATTGTTATTGACTCTTATACCATGGTTCCTGGAAGGCACTGAAGAATGTTATTAAGAATCTCCAAATATATTGGCTCCGTATGAAAGGGAAAAAGATGGCCTTGATGAGCAGCATGCTTCTGACAGAATTTAATATGACCCCACAATCTGCTAGGAGTTAGCCAGTTCTGAAGCAATTGAGGGATATAATTTGGCACGATTGCCTTGGGATCACATAAAAGGCACTTCGAAACCACCATGCTTACTTTTATGGCTCACATATCCAAAGGCTGATAAGATGTGGTATCAACTGTATGGGCAAAAACTAATGTCAAGAGCTCACTTAACGGGTGCATGAAAGAGTGGTAGTTAGTCCAGTGCTGTTACAGCCCACAGTGTTTCAATTCTGGCACCATTCATATGCTCTATCTATGAACTGCGTGAGTTTCCTCAGAATGCTCTGGTTTCCTCCCGTGAACCAGGCATGTGCCGATTAGTAGGCAAATTGGTCATGGTGAATAGTCCTGTGATTGGGCTAGTGTTAAATAGGTGGGTTGCTGCGTGGTGTGGAGCATTGGGTCAAGAGGGCCTGTTCAGGAATGTATCACTAAATAAATAAAATAAATAATTTCCATAAAGAACTTGACAATCCTTGGACTGGAAACCTACATACATTCACTTATGCATTTATAACTTGCATCTGGTTCATCAGAGTTTTCCAAGTAAGAAAACACCACAACATCATGAAACAATGGTTGAAAGTGGCTAATCAAATGTCAGAATGACATGCATTGACACAGAAATAGTCACTAGCATATTCCTCTCTATAAAGTAATCAGCTTTAAATTGCTTTGCACTGGAAAACAGAATTATGCATTGTGTTTCTACACAGTCCTACATCTTTTCCCATCCTGTCTCCCTAAAAAATACCATTCCCTTCTCTCAATTCCTTTGTCTCCACCACATCTGTTCCCAAGACTAGGCTTTCATTTCTGGGATATTGGAAATGTCCTCCTTCTTCACAGAACAGATTTTCCCTTCCACCACCATTGATACTGCCCTTCTTTTCCAAAACATCCGCTCTCACCCTCTGGTCCTCACCTACCACCCCATATGCTTCCACATCCAGCATGTCCTTCCATGCAAATTCTGCCATATTTAATGAGATCCTTCCACCAAACACATATTTACCTCTCCCCCTCCACTTTCAGCAGGGATCGCTCCATCCATGATTCCCTTGTCCATTTGTCCCTTCCCACTAATCTCCTCCTGGCACCTATAAGTGGAAGTGGAAGAAGATCTACACCCGCCCTTTCATCACCTTACTCACCTCTGTTAAGGGCCCCAAACAGCCCTTCCAGATGAGGCAACACTTCACCTGCAAATCTGTTGTGATCATCTTGAGTATCTGGTGCTCCTGATGAGGCCTCCTCCACATCGGTGAGATCCAACATATACTGGGAGACCATTTTGTTGAGCACCTTCGTTCCATCCACAAAAAACAGGATTTACCAGTGGCCAACCATTTTAATTCCAATCCCCATTCCCTATCCAACATGTCAGTCTAGGGCCTTCTCTACTGTCACAATGAGGCCACTCTCAGGTCAGAGGAGCAATATCTTATATTCCGTCTGGGTAGCCTCCAACCTGATGGCATGAACATCGATTTCTCCAACTTCCGGTAATATTTCCCCCTTCCATCATCTTCAATTTCCCCACCCTAGCCGTCCTCTTAACTCTTCTTTTCGCCTCACCTGACTATTACCTCCCCCGGTTCCCCTCATCCTTCCTTTTCTCCCATGGTCCACTCTCCTCTCCTTCTTCTCCAGCCCTTTACCTTTGCCACCTATCACCTCCAAGCTTCTTACTTCATACCCCCTATCCCATCCTCCTGGCTTCACCTACTACCTTCTAGTTGTCCTTCTCCCATTCCCCCCACCTTCTTACTCTGGCTTCTTCCCCCTTCCTTTCCAGCCCAGATGAAGTGTCTCAGCCTGAAATATCAATTGCTTAATCATTTCTACAGATGCTGCCTGACCTGCTGAGTTCCTGCAGCAGTTTCTGCACATTGCTCTGGATTTTCAGCATCTGCAAAATCTCTTCTGTTTGTGTTTCTACACACACAGTTCTTTGAGGGCATTGTTGTGTGTTTCTTTTTGCTGAGCATCAGAATTTCTGCCTTTGCATTTTCATTTGGGTTCTGAGCTGATCAACTGAGACATCAGTTTCTTTCATAAGAAAGATGTGAAGATACGCATGGAGACTGGGTTAGGAACTGTCTGGGTGCTCATGATGAGTCAGGGGATTGGTTGAGTGTTTATTCTATTTTATTTTCTCCTCTCTCTGAGTGTGAGTGCAAGCAGGGCTGAGAGCTGAACAGTGTTGGGAGAGCATGTTTGCAGCAAATGAATTTCTGGCAGTTAATTCTTCTTTCTGATAATTTAATATTTTCTTGATACTTTTTATAAGAAAACTCATAATGACACCTACCATTTAGTATTCATTAATTTTGAACATTAACAAATAAGTCAACGATCTTAGAGCAACATCTTCACCATCAGCACCTGCATAGGACTCTCTTACACAACATTTCTAAGATGAAAGTGATAACCCTCTGTGTCTTGGACAGTAGAAACAGTTGTTAGGGAGTAAAACTGTGATCCCAGTTTTTAAAAAGGCTACCTTCCATGTCTTGTACATTCTGTTGAAAAAGATGTTGTAGTGAGAAAAACACACGGGACAAACAGCTGCAAACAATGGCATAACTTGAAAGGATTCATGCGAAGCAAGATACTGCAGAGGCTAGAAATCTAATTATCAAAACACAACATACTGGAAGTACTTCCAGAGCTGGTTAGGTGGTACCTGGGTTGGTCTGCCAATCGTTTTCAATGTTGTTGATGTTTTAATAGGTTCCATTTAATGCTGCAAACAAATGGAGCACAATGCACTGGACTCTTGCTGGGAGCCCCAACAGGAGTCTTCTCAATCACTAGACTCCGCATAGACATAGACATTTCCTTTTCCTCCCAGAGCAGGCCTGTGCAAGTCCAAGCTTGTGTTGGACATTATGCCATCAAATGCCAGTGTTTGCAAAAGTAACCGTTGACTACAACATTGTGGTCTAAATTGATATTGAAATATACCATAAATAAGTAAACAGTAAAACTCTGATCATTCATCTGCTACCCTTAGATGCCCCCACTCCCAACTGCAGTGTCCCAGCATATATCTCCCTGCTCTCTTCCACAATGACCAGGCATGCAATAAACTTGTTTAGTTAAGATCCTGAACTAAAGGGGTGACGATTCATTTTCGCTCTGAGCTTCCACTGAAGTTTGGTCCAGCCAATGACCCACTAAAGCTGCTGACAGGGGCTCTGGAATTTCCACGCATTAAGAAATTCCCTACATCAACACACTATTCATGGACTGATGTAAAACATTGAGAATGTGAAGCAAATTGTACCTATTACTCAGTATGTTGTCTCAAGAAGCGGATCCAGTGTATATCTACTTGATGCTAATGCAGAGTTCCTGATGGTGGTACTGACAGATGTAGCAGTATCAACGATTGCTGATGTTGCAATTATTGAGAAGGTTTCTTCTGTATGAATGGTGTAGGAGCAATGTATTCTGTATTGCATGTTTACTATGTTATATTAGTGGGGGTGTGGTAAAAGCAAATGGAATAAACTGCGTAATCTTCCTTATTTCATAGCAGTTTGTAGCTTGGGGCTGGCAGAGGTCATATCTTTGCTGATCGCCGACATAACACTTAATATCGCTTCAAGACTGTATGTTTGGTAATTACTAATAAAGGACCAAATAAAGGATTCAACTCTTTGGAACAATCATTTCATTGGAGCTGAGGGTGCACATTGCAAGTATAACAACCCTGTGGCGGTCGCAGGCTAGCGGCAATTGTTTTGTTTTAGATTACTTTTGTCACTATAGGAGGAATAAATATATTGCACAGAGACTTAATATAGGAGAACATACAGTAGTGCCGGCAAGAAGCACAGGAGCTAGGACTGCAGTGATGCACACCAGTGCTCACGTATTAAAATCACACCACCATGTGGTGCATCTCAAACTGGGCCCAGAACAAAATGTCTGATTGATTTCATTTGCTTCAAGGGATCAACATCAGCAGGGAGAGGAACACCTGCCAAGTGGGAGACCCTTGAAAGTGTGATGTCAAGAGTTCAAGGACAGCCTGTTGACTTAAAGGCAAAGTCATGTAATGGGTTTCTTCATTCTTATTTATTCTGAATACTCACAATACTACACAGTGCCAACAATCTTTTATAAGTTTTGATTGACCAAATTACTGGTCAGTCATGTTATATTAGTTATTAATATTTCGTACATTTTACATTCCCTTTCACTTTGGTTCACAACTGAACACAGGCTCCAGAACCACCATTCTCAATGACAATGGGACCCTGCATTTGAGTGATTAAGAATAAAAGCTAAAATGCATTATTATGTTTAAATCCAGCAGTTGAATAATCTGGTATTTTCATGAGCATTTTATAAACAATCCATTCTTAGAAATACCATTTGTACATTCAGATAAAATATTGTCACGTTTAATGCAAAATTCGATTTGGATTCTTCCTAAAAGATTACTAAATTGAGTGAGAAATACTTTAAAACTATTCTATGGTACCCCTTACAATGAACAAAATCATAAGTTTCGAGCTGGTCATTTGGGATGCGTTAGAACACCACAGCAGGAAGGTTACATGACACAAGTTTGAGTTTGAATCCCATCATGGTAGTTGGGAAATTTAATTTTAAATAAAATCTGAAGTTAAAAAAAAATATAGTAACGGTATTAATGAAACCACCGGTTTAGCTTAAAATGCATCCAAATCACACATGTCCTTCTGAGAAAAAAATCTGTCATCCTTCCCTGCTCTATCCAATTTGTGACCCTACAACTTGATCAATTCTTGGCTGGTTCCTCAGTTCGGGGGCAATGGATAATAACAGCTTGTATTGCCAGCAATATCTCAAGAGTAACAATTTTTTTTTAGGAAAGATGCAAGAAGAGCTTGCACCTAGTGCTACTGCACCAATGATCTCTTAGGTGGTTCTTCAGACCTTACAGCATCTCACCTATGAGATTCAGATTCAGTTTTATTTATCACATGTATATGGAAACATACAGTGAAATATGTCAAGAGCAAACACGAGGAAATCTGCAGATGCTGGAAATTCAAACAACAACACACGCAAAATGCTGGTGGAACACAGCAGGCCAGGCAGCATCTATAGGGAGAAGTGCTGTCGACATTTTGGGCTGAGACCCGAAATTCCGAAACATTGTTTGAACATTGACTTCTCTAACTTCCGTTAATGCCCCTCCTTCCCTTCTTACCCCATCCCTGACATATTTAGTTGTTTGCCTGTTTTCCATCTCCCTCTGGTGCTCCCCCCCCCCTTTCTTTCTCTTGATGCCTCCCGTACCATGATCCTTTCCCTTCTCCAGCTCTGTATCACTTTTGCCAATCACCTTTCCAGCTCTTAGCTTCATCCCACCCCCTCCAGTCTTCTCCTATCATTTCACATTTCCCCTTCACCCCACTACTTTCAAATCTCTTAGTATCTCTCCTTTCAGTTAGTCCTGACGAAGGGTCTTGGCCCGAAACGTTGACAGCGCTTCTCCCTATAGATGCTGCCTGGCCTGCTGTGTTCCACCAGCATTTTGTGCGTGAAATATGTCATTTGTGTTAACAATCAACACACCTAAGGATGTGCTGGAGGAATCTAGAGAGCCACAAACCAGCTACATAAAGGGTTGTTGTTGGAGGTATGAGTAACTAGGGTCCATATGTGTTCGTGTGCATGTGCACTCATGTGTTTGCTAGTGCATGTGTGTATGTTTGATTGTGCGGTCAATCCACTTGTGTGCCCTGATGAAGTTCTATGCCATGATTGAGATGAACTAAGGCAGAAAATGCAACATGGTCCACCATGGTATGTAAAATGAAAAGGTGTATCTGCCAACAGAGTGAAAAAGAAAGGGTTTGCATTGAAAAATGAGGTTGTCTGATGCTCTGTACAATAAATCAATGTCAGTACATTGTAATAGATAATAGTAAAAACTATGAATTATAGTAAGAGGTATGCATATAAATATACATAATAGTTAATTTAAATAAGCAGTGCAAAATAAGAAGTGAGGTGCTCCCCTCCCCCTTTCTTTCTCACTAGGCCTCCCGTCCCATGATACTTTCCCTTCTCCACCTCTGTATCACTTTCGCCAATCACCTTTCCAGCTCTTAGCTTCATCCCACCCCCTCTGGTCTTCTCCTATCATTTTGCATTTCCCCCTCCCCCTCCTACTTTCAAATCTCTTAGTATCTTTCCTTTCAGTTAGGCCTGATGCAGGGTCTCGGCCCGAAACGTCGACAGTGCTTATCCCTATAGATGCTGCCTGGCCTGCTGTGTCCCACCAGCATCTTGTGAGTGAAGTAGTGTTCATGGGTTCAATGTCCATTCAGAGATGGCAGAAGGGAAAAAGCTGTTCCTTAATTGTTTAGTGTGTGCCTTCACGCTCCTGTACCTCCTCCAGGATAGTAGCAATGAGAAGGAGCACATCTCCTTTGAACATTCCTCCTCTCACCTTAAATACATGCCCTCTAGTTTCTATTTTAGACATTTCAACCATGGGATAAAGATACAAGTGATTTTCTCTACCCATGCCTCTCATGATCCTCTCAGCCTCCACCACTCCAGAGAA
Source organism: Hypanus sabinus (assembly GCF_030144855.1). Classification (NCBI taxonomy): domain Eukaryota; kingdom Metazoa; phylum Chordata; class Chondrichthyes; order Myliobatiformes; family Dasyatidae; genus Hypanus; species Hypanus sabinus. Next base: position 39,180,500 of record NC_082709.1, read on the forward strand.
AACCTTGTTGGAAATCTTCAGTGGGTTTTGCTCCTTGTTTTTCAGTGACTGTGATATGATCATTATTCTCACAATGTGGAGACAGAGTTACAATCAGTAGGAAGTAAAAGGTGAGATACCAAACGCACAACATCATTGGACATGCACCTGATGCCACATAAATGTCAGGCACTTTTACCCGGATCTCAGTCCAAACCGTGAACTTCTGATTTTGGTCATAGCTGTAATTGCATTCAGAAGTGATTGCTTGTGGACTTGCTAGAGAGAAAATGGATTTTTACGTGCCTTGGATCTGAAAATAGGTATTGATTGATCCATTGATTTGCCTGTATTGATTTGCCTGTGGGGTCACAGCATGACTGGTGTGTTACCGAACTATACCAGCACAGGAACAGGCCCTTTTCCTTTTGCTCCACAATATCAATGCTAACCATGATACAGATTTAAATAAATCCATACACACATGTTCTCATTCAAAAGGGGTTGACAGAGGCTTCTCTTTGGCATATTAAAGGAATTTGGGATTTAGAGTTAATGTTGGACAACAAACTAATGTTCATGATTTCCTCAGCTTTGTGCCAAATGTGATTTAGGTTCACACTCATGAAGCTCACAATTTACATCATTTGGGGGAGGAGGGGTTGATCTATTGTGTCCATGTCAGTCAAGAAAAGAGCCGTTTAGTTTAATCGCGCGTACTGAAACCCCTCTCTGTCCTTAACGCCTAGGTGACGTGACCAAGTGCACTTCATGGAACTTTCTACATGTGATGAACACAAGAAAATAGGAGCAGGAATAGGTCATTGGGTTCTTCAAGCCTAGCCCGCCATTTTATGTGCTGTATTCTACCTTTTCTCTTCCGTGGAATTGAACTCTCACAATTCATTGAGGTGAAAATGTATTTCAACCACCTTCTGAAGCTCCTATTACTTTTAAACTGTTACCCGTAGTTATTAAGCACTCCGATACAAGAAACATCTCCTTTCTGTTAAACATGAAAAGAACACGCTTTGTTTTAGTTAACTCAGTTACATCTCGATACCCCTAGTTTCAAAGAAAACAAACCCAGCTCGGCCAGTCTGTCCTGACAACTAAAGCTCGCTCACTTTGACATTATCAAAACTGCACCGAAACCATTAAAGTTTTTACATCCTTCCTGTGACGTGAACGGAGTTGTACTGTACATCTCAGGGCTCTCTCTAGATGTCTAATGTGATTTCAGCACAGCGTTCTTCCACTCTGCACCTCGGCCAAAAAAAGACGAGCATTTTCTTGAGTAGCTTATCTGCCTACAGTTAAATGACAGGTCGGCCAGCATCTGTGGAAGATGCATTGCAGCGTCTTGCTTAGGCGTCTGTAGCGGAAATCAGAAACCTCTGGTAGGTTGCAATGCCTCTGGTGCCTGAGGACCTTACATTCTACACTCACAACTACCTAACTGGGGCAAATATCGTTGTAGGTCAAAGTCCTTGTGGAACTTATCTCACTGAGGGACGGGTACAGGACACTCAATGGATGGAGAAGAAATGAAGCTATAAGTCTATATCACACTCTATTTTATGTATGTTTTTGCCAATTTAGAATACATTTCTAAAGTAACTATTGCTCTTGAAAACTGAAAGATGCTATTTTTCTGGGGGTTAATTGGTCGTTTACTGCGCTCTGAGAGTGATATTCAACCATCGGCCTCTAGGTGACAGCTTTGCAGTGCTAGTTCCTTGCCCCCGAGCAACCCTGCAGCATTTGCCCAGCTCAAGATCCCATCCATCGCAAACCAAAGGCGTGAGTAATAAGTGCGCTTGTCAGTGAGATCTGCCATCTGTCTTTACCCACCGTCCGCAGAGCCCGGGATTTAGGTCGCTGGCCTTTCGCATGCTCCCGGTGACAGCGCAGGCAGACCCGGGCCGGAGCTCAGCGGGGCACTCCAAAGCTGTGGAGTAGTGCGGACTAGCCACTCAAGGTAAATGTGATCCGCTTGCGAGCATGAAGGGCCCCTGTTAGTCGCAAGGGAGAGCAGAGATCCCAGAGGGAAGGTGTGGTTGCGGACCCCTCTTATGCTAGAATGAGTATTTCAGAGCTTCTGACTCAATGGCAAAATCGAATCGTATAAAGCGATCTATTGCAGAAAGCAACGACCTTGTTTACACTTTCCCCTCTCTATTGAAAAGCTTGGGTGTTCTGTCGTGTTAGTGATTGCTGTAGGTGGGGTCTGCACAGGAGGCAAAAGCTTCGGTCACATCCGAGATGAGATAAATGCCCCCACTCCCTCGGGGAGCAGACGTTTTCACCAGAGCTGGCGAGTGCTCCCCATTCTCCCCCCCCCCCCCAGTACAAATACCCTGCTGCAGTGCAGAGCGGCAACAAGAGCTCGGCAAAACGCGGACAGAAAGAACACCTCGCCGTTCACACGCTGCGGTTAGACTGCAACTGTGCATTCACAACATGGTTTTATTTGATGCACATGTTATAAACGCTCATTGCGGGAGAACTGCCAGAAGTGACGTTTTATTTTATTTTTGCAAGAATACTGCTCTAAATGGGCGCACCAGTCGCGTTATTTCCACAGCCTTTCTCCCCACCGTGCAGCTTTGCTGCGGGTGCGGAATCCTTGCGGCTCTGCTCGGTCCTTCGTCACTGGCGTTAACAAGTTATTCAGCTCCGAGCGGTTTCAGAAGTGTCCGTTGATAAGCACATCCAAAGCAGAAGTTACCTGTGATTGTAAACAGCGAACGCTGGCTCGTACCTCCAACACTGTTACTGAAATACCAGGATCCTATCAGGGAAGCAACAGGTTAGAAGAAACCTTTTTTGCGTTTTCTCCTGTGGTGTTCCGGGGCTATAGATCTCCTTACGTAAACAGGTAACAAATGAAACCCCTGTTACAGTGCCTGGCCTGCCTTTTAAACAATGCGGATTATGTAAAAAAAAGTCGAAACAAGTTGCGAAACGGGGATTTTCATGATCAGGAATATACTTGAAAGACCGGACACAGCAGAAAATGTTTCCACATAGGAGGCAGGGCAGGAAAAAAGAATTCAGGGGAAAAACCCACTAAGCCCTGGAAAGGGTTACTCAATTCTACAGCGTGGGGTCAATATCATCAGAGAGGAAGCTAGAAAAATAAGAGAGAAAGAAAAGTAGCCAGTTAAATTTTACTGTATTATTCTTTGAAATACTTGTTTTTTTCCCAGTGTGAATAAGATTACTGACATCTCCAGGTCACTGACATTGAGTCGCAATGTCAGATACGAGACGGTAAGGCGAGAGCCGGAAAGTTTAAAAGTGCGAGGCAAGTTTTTTTTTAATACAGGGAGTGGCGGCAGGTGGCTTGAGTGTGCGAGGGGAGGAAGTGGAAGTAGGTGAAATCAATAATAGACGCAATTAGACAGACAGTTTGGGGGCAAAGGGATAACGAGTTTATGCAGACAGTAGATCGGCACCGGTATGGCGAGCTGAAGGATCTGTTTATGTGCTATGCTATTCTCTGTTAATTCTTTCAAAAAACTTTTATGGGTACATCAGATGTGCATGAGTCTTGTGGTCTTGACATCATTTCTATGTCAGGGGCTGGTAATTTGATCTCATTGACAGCGCTGTTTTCGACATCGAACTGTGAAGCGGAATTTACATCACGCGATCCTGGGAACAATTGTCATGGGCGACAATCAAAAAGAAACTCTGAATACCTGAAAAATGGGATTAAAGCCAGAAACTGCTGGAAACAGTACGTCAGGTAGCTTCTGGTGACGTAGAAACGATTGCCATTTTAGGTCGAAGACCCTTTATTGGGACTATCATGGTTGGACCAGATGGGCAGTTTGGTGTCCAAGGTAATTTCAGTGCATGGCCCTCTGCTGAAAGCATGCACTGGTCCCAATACAGTTTGAGTCGACATTGAGGATGGCCAGCAGTGCAGGCCATACCAGATCAGTGTAGTCAGTGGTTGTGCTGAGAGTGGATGATAGTGGAGCTGGGAGTCTGGGATTATTGATACAGGTAAAATGGTGCAGACTGGGAATGCAAGCACAGGTAAACAGTGGAACTGGGAGATCAGCAATACTAACACAGATAGTGGAGCATACCAATTAGTATTGAGAGTTGAGGTGGAAGATCAGGGAAATTACAGTTAGATGGTGAAAATGGAGATATGGGAATGTTGGTGAAGATGAAAAGTGAAGGATGTTGGCATAGGTAGATGAGGTGGGAGATCCAGGATACTGGGTGCAGACTGATGGTGGACTTGGAAGATTTAGTAAATTGGTACTGATTCCAGGAATGCGGTAGTTAGAAAGGGGGAATTGGCATTGATAGAAAGATTTTAGGGGATATGTGGCAGACCTGCCTGGGGTGAGGGATTGGGGACTAAAACACACAGAGTTCTAGCCTGCAGGTGGTATGGTCTTCAGGGGTGGGGGAGGTTGATGGGTGGATGAGCTTCGGGGGTGCGGGTATGGATAGGCTTACCTGTGGTAAGAGGTTCAGGGGGATCGGAGATAGATGTGAATGTCACACAACTGTTCAATAAAGGATGTAGGCAAAAAGGCAGGTAACTATAGGCCACTTAGTTTGACATCTGTAGCTGGGAAAATGCTTGAAGCTATGATTAAAGAAGAAATAGCAAGGCATTTGGAAAGAAGTGGATCCATCAGGCAGATGTAACATGGATTCAGCAAAGGCAGGTCCTTTTTGACAAAGTTACTGGATGACTTTGAGGATATATTGAGCACAGGGAATAGAGGGGAACAGATGGATGTTATTTACTTGGATTTCCAGAAGGTGCCACATAAAAGTCTTATCCATAAGATAAGGTTACATTAGCATAGAGGATCAGTTAACTAATAGAAGCAGAGAGTTGGGATACATGGGTGTTACTCTGGTTGGCAATCAGAGTGGTGTGCCACAGGGGTCATTGCTGGGCCCGCAACTGTTCACGATATGCAGTAATGATCTGAAAGAGGGGACCGAGAGTAGTGTATCTAAGTTTGCTGATACTATTAAATTGAGTGGAAAAATAAATTGTGCAGAAGATATGGAGAGTCCACAGAGAGATAAATGTAGGTTAAGTGAGTGGGGAAGGTTCTTGCAAATGGAATACAATTTTGGTAAATGTGAGGTCATCCACTTTGGAAGGAAAAATGTAAAAGCAGATTATTATTTAAATGATAAAAATGACAGCATGCTGCTCTGCTGAAGGACTTGGGAGTGCATGTGCACTAATCACAAAAGGTTGGTTTGCAGGTGCACTGGGCTATGAGAAAGGCAAATAGGATGCTGGCCTTCATTGCTAGCAGGATTGAATTTAAGAGCAGGGAGGTCAGGCTGCAACTGTACAGGGCACTGGTGAGGCTGCACCCAGTGTACTGTGTGCAGTTCTGGTCTCCTTACTTGAGGAAGGATATACTGGCTTTGAAGGCGGTGCAGAGGAGGTTCACAAGGCTGATTCCAGAGATGAGGGGGTTAGGTTGAGAAGATGAGGAGAGATTGAGTTACCTGGGACTGTACTCAGTGGAATTCAGAAGAATAAGAGGAGATCTTATAGAAAAATGTCCCGCTTGGTGGTGCAATCATATCAGTGCCGGACTCCGGAGCAAAGGTTCCCAAGTTTGAATCCAAGTCAGGTTGAGTGTCAAGCTAACAACTTGGCCTCGTAAGAACAAGAATAGCTTGCTATGTAATCACCGTCATGACGGTGCCCCGATAACTCCACTGCTGAGTTAAGGGCTATTCTTCCTCTTCTTCTTCTTCTTCTTCTTCTTCTTCTTATAGAAACACATAAGATTATGAAAGGGATAGATAAGATAGAGGCAGGAAAGTTGTTCCCACTGCTAGGTGAGACTAGCACGAGAGGACATAGCCTCAAGATTCGGGAGAGTAGATTTAGGGCAGAGGTGAGGAGGAACTGCTTTTCCCAGAGAGTGGTGAATCTGTGGAATTCTCTGCCCAATGAAGCAGTGGAGGCTGCCTTAGAAGATATATTGGATAAAGATTGGGTAAATGTTTGCATAGTAGGGGTCAGATTGTCCACGATGTTATTGAATGGCAGAGCAAGCTCGATGGGCCAGATGGCCTACTCCTGCTCCTGTGGTATAAGCTTCAGGGAGGGATGAATGGGCCTGTAGGTGGTATGAGTTAAGGGGGATGGATGGATGGGCCTGCGGGTGGTATGGGTTTCGGGGGAGGGATGGATGGGCCTGCAGGTAGTATGAGTTAAGGGGGATGGATGGATGGGCCTACAAGTGATATGGGCTGCAGGGGGATGGGAAATGGAATGGTTTCTTGAACTGTGAGCAAGATAACTGGTAAGCAACTGCTGTAGCTGATGGAGATCCCAGTCCATGACACCCATTGTACCTGTCCCTGCAGACCAGAATTGGAACGTGCTTGTTTAATCTCCTTCAAAACCCCACTCTAACTTCTTTTAGCTGCATCTGGGTCCACAGGCACAGGCAGCCCACAATTTTATATCTGATCTGGAGTTGTTGTGCTGCACAGTGGGACGTGGTATTTTCTGAGATGTCTACACACAGAATTCTGAAACAGAACTTGAACCCAAAGCTTTCTGATTGTACTTGAACAGTGGCTTCCACATCTCAAAGGGTTCAACAGGAAGTACATTTCTTGGATTGTGGCATTTACTGTTTGCAAGCGAACACTTCAGCCAGCTTTTACATTCCGCAGCAGTGAACTGGAGTTCCTCCTGCTTTCTGATGCTCAGCCACACAATGGCTAAATTTACCACAGAACTATCATTTCACAGTCTTTTATGCTATAATTATCGCTTTACTGTTTGTTACATTGTCATATTTTAATGCTATTTTATGGAGTACAACAGAATAATTTTAAATATAATTGACTCCTAGCCCAGAGATCCACATTACTTATCCAGAGAATGTAAGCTGGAATTAAATGAGGACTGACTATGAACTTGAACTTTACTTTCCCTGGCTTTGTTTTGCCCCGTTAGTAGGGATGGGTTTATTGTGAAAGAGATGATTATAATGGTTCATAGCATTGACATAAGTTTGGACCAACACAGGGCTAAAGTCTTTTCCCGATGCCTTTCTCAGCTGATGAAATGGTATCCTTCTGTATTGGATCCCTGTCATGGTGTGTGCTGGCAACAACTGAACCCAGGAAGAATGACAGACTGCCATGTAGAGAGAAGGAAACAAAATTTTATATATAGGAATTCCAACGGAATACTTTTGGCATGACCGAGCGACACTGTGAGATGAATCATTCTCGAAGCAGATGGACCCTGTGATAAGCTCTAATTGGGAGTTCCATTTAAATAATCACAGTATGTGTGAAGACCATGCCAGTCAAAATAAATGCGACAAGATGAAACAGAAGGCACAAGGGCTTAACGACTCTAGATAAGACAACAATGATCAAGTACAGGTGCACAGGGCTCAGGGCAAGTCCACGCAGAAAGCACAGCATGGAAAACCTCTGTCTGCTTCATTTATGTTACTTGTAAAGCCATCCAAACGGGATGAGTCCTGAAGGTCAAAGCTACATTATTGAAACGGTTGGGGAATCAATACACGTGAATAGCCGACTTAAAGATGTTCTCAGCAGTCTAAATAATGCAGATTGTTGATAACCTCTACACTGTTTTACAATGATCACCCATTGTGCAAATAGAGTTGTATTGTAGCGTTCCTTTGCCAATACGTCCCACACCAGCGACCTTCATCAGATGCTACAGACCTCTATGTTCCCCTTCAGGACACACTTTCATGTCATAAACGTTTCATGACATTTCACTGTTAGTCATCCACAGCTTAAAACATCAGCTTACTATTACTTTATGAGCAACTCCAGCAGACAGTCTATGTTGGGTCAAGATGAAGATGCCCCTGCTCACTACCTCCTTCTCAACAGTTCAAAGGCAAAAAGTCTCAAGTTTATCTGTGAGCTCTGCATCCCAAGAATGAATTAAAAATAAACATTGACGTGTTATTGGAGAGCAAATAAAGATTTGCTTGATATATTTGCATAAAGCTGAATGACTACATGATGCATTGATATTCCGTGGCATTAGTGCTATTTTTAATTACTTGATATAAACTGGATACACAAGTTGTTCTAGAGAAGTCAATTGCAATGAATCGTCAAGGATCTGAACTCACAGCAAACCAAATGTACATTCCAAGTAACCTTGGGCGTAACCATGGATGCTTAGCATTTGTGAAACAGTAATCATTGACTCATTGACTTCACATTTAAGATGATTTTCTGTTTTTATACAAAATAATGGGCCTGCTGAACCAGTTTTCATTTTTATAAGTTGTTGCCTGCTGTGGAAATTATATCCATTGGGAGAGCAACCATTTTTTTCCAATCTCCATTTCGGAATGTAATTTATTGGAGGTTTAAGGATGTTTATTTTTTTAAACCTGGCTTTCTAACTTACAAGCGTCAGATGGAGTATGTTGGCTTTAGTTTCTCATCAGCAATGTTTTGTGATCCAAAGTTTCTTCAGGACTCAAGAATGAGGCTTAAAACTCGTTGTATGTCTTCCCCCTTCCTTTCTAGTACATTTTATTTTGGCATTTCCCCCTTCCTTTCCAGCCATGAAGGAGGATATCAGCATGAAACATCAACTGTTTATTCTTTTACATTTAGCCTGACCTGCTGAATTCCTCCAGCATTTTGCATGTGTTTTGCTCTGGATTTCCAGCATTTGCAGAATCTCTTGTGTTTATGATTTGCTGCTCCACTGCAAAGTTCCTTCGAAGGATGCCTCCCCTGCAGAAATTTGAATCTTCTCCTCAACTGGAGTTCAGTGAGACCATCTCTCAATGCAGCCCCTTTGTGTTTTGTGTGGCTCTCTGAATCCTCTTTCCCCTCCACCCACCTTTTTATTCTGGCATCTTCCCCCTTCTTTTCCAGTCACAAAGAAGGATCTTGGCCTAAAATGTCAACTGTTTATTCATTGCCATAGATGCTGCCTGACCTGTTGATTTCCTCCAGTATTTTGTTTGTGTTGCTCTGGATTTCCAGCATTTGTAGAATCTCTTCTGTTTATGATTATTTTATTAAGTGTTACAAAAACAAATAGAAAGGAAGAACAAGCATGGTGAGAGACAAAGGGGAAAATAGAGAAAATTAAAAGCAGTACACAGACAAAATGCAGGAGGAACTATGGCAGGCAGCATCTATAGAAATGAGTGGATAGTCAATGTTTGGGGCAAGACCCTTCTTCAGGTCTAGTTGTGTAGTCTTCCCATACAATCTACTGATAATCGAAATTCCATCATAAATTCCATTGATAACAGGTAACCAATAAAATAGCCAGATTCAAATAACATGACACCTGCCAACTGAAACCAAAAAGTTTCCAGAAAAATAGAGGCAGCTATAACCACTGGGAAACTCACTGAAAAATTACAGGACATGTATATAAGTGGTTATGTAACAATACCAGCAAACTTAAGGAAGTTAAACTACAAGAAAAACAACAATTCTGCATCTGATCCAACACCACTAACAGGAAGGATTATAAAACACTCATCGAGGAATCTATTCTTGGTCTTCCTGCTCCTGATCAGGTAATGATTAAGTCACGGCCTTAAGTTTATGTGAATGAAAATGACCTCGTGCTTTCATTCTCAGTGGAAGTTGCGCTAGTTTAAGAGAAGTGTTCTTGCTTTTGCATTTTTCTGTTAAAGTGCATCTGCATACAGCCATGTGTAAAATGAGATCCGGTGAGCAGCATTTTAGATTCTACTTATTTTAAAAGGTGTTACTTTATACTTCTTCATATGTTTTATAGTGGTAATATGTGCACCTTAATTCAAACATCTAATTACAAAGCTTTCAAAAATTAGGCGTTTTTAATTGGTGCGTAGTCCATCAACTCTGGTAACCTTGTATTAAATTGCAGAAAATTGTTTTTAAAGTTATAGAGTCATGGAATCATTGAGCATTGCAGCACAGAAAGAGGCCCTTTGGCCTATCTAGTCTGTGCCAGACTGGTTTTCTACCCGCACCTGAACCATTGCCCTCCATACCTCTCTCATCCTTGTACCTATCCAAACTTTTCCTAAATGTTACAATTGCACCTCAATCCACACTCGCACCACTCTTTGAGTGAAGTAGTACAGTTTAGATTGCCCTTAAATGTTTCACATTTCACCCTCACTATGACCTCTCATTCTAATCTCACCCAATATGAGGGCAAAATGCCTGCAGATGTTTACCCTATCATTTTCTCTCAGTTGCTAGTTGCCTCCTCAGATGTTAGTTGCTAGTTGTTAGTCAATTTGTAAATGTCAATTTCATTGTGAGTTAAAGATCGATTTTTAAAAAGTTAATCTTACCTGTTGGTGATGTTGTATCTGAAAAAGATATGTTAACACGCTTCTGAAAAACTTGAAAAGTAACCCAATTAATAGAAACTCACTATCATGACTAATTTGATCTTGGTGTGGGGCTGAGGATGAAATTTATTGTCAGGTTAGCATCTAGCAATGCTACTAAATCTAGTACAAAAAAAGTGGGGTGCCACAGTAGCATAGTGGTGAGCGTGACACTGTTACAGCTCGGGATATCGGAGTTTGGAGTTCAATTGCCTCAGTAAGTAAGTTTGTACGTTCCTTCCTGTGTGCAGGTGGGTTTCCTCCAGGTGCTACAGTTTCCTCCCACAGTCTAAAATCATACTGGTCAGTAGGTAGATTGTCCCGTGATTAGTCTAAGATTAAACTAGCTGTTTTCTGGGTAGTACAGCTTGAAAGACCGGAAGGGTGTATACCATGCTGTATGTCTAAATAACAAAAAACATGGACAGATTATTTGTTAGGCATAATTAGGGCTCAAAATTCTGTGATTTATTTTTGGGGCTAACTTGGTGTCTTTTGAGTGAATCACGAATCATATAAACATATGTAATGTAAGGAGGCCATTTGCCCATTATAGCATGATCATAAAAAATTCAACCATTTATTTAAATCCAGCGTCCAACTTGCAGACCACAGCCTTGTAGGTGATGGCTTCTCAGGTCCTCATTCAAATACTTAATAAATAAATATGAGTTTTTGCCTCCACCATCATTTCTGGTTCTGAGTCACAAGTAATTTATGAATGTAATACTTTTCTTTGGCTCTCCTGTCTGTGCCAATTAACTTAAATTCATAGCTCACTCTGAAAAGGGAAATAATTTCCCCAGAAGTTATTGCTCCCGCTATGCCCGTCCCCGTCACTATTATTTGACACCTCACATAAATTCCACCATAATCTCTCTTCTTTCAAGGAAAATGAACCCAGCTGTGTCTGTCTCTCCCCTCAACATCCTTACAAATCTCCTCTGTAGCCTCTAATTGTTCTGTTACATCCTTCCTGTAAAATGATCATGTCCTTCCTGAATATCTCAAATCTTCCTGCTGTAATTTAATTTACATGTTGCTGAAGTCAATGTCTCAGCTGATAAAGGCAAGTATCCTATTAAGACTTCTTAAACATCTTATCTATCTGTCCCACATGGCAGTCTACAGTTCCCTTTGTTTTTCTACAAGTCTTAGTATCTTCACATATGCTACCCAGTCCCTGATCATTCTTGTTGTTTTGTGTCTACATATTTTTCTCTAGTCGGGAACTATCACCGTTATTGTTAGCCATTCCACCAATTGTGGCATCATTGACAGCTTTTCAAATCATGGCTAGGTTTGAGTTCAAATCATTGCATGTTTTGCAGAGACCAAAAGATCTGAAACAGGTTCTCGTGGAACATGGAGTCATTAAAGTTCCCATAGATCAGTACATTTAGCTTTCTCTTACACTGTCTGTATTTGATCTACTATCCTGTGGATCCCATAGCCTTTTGCTTTTGTGACCTTGCAGGTCTTTGTAAATGCCTCACTGAAATCCATGCAGATGACATCCTACGTACTATTCTCATTAATCTTCCACATTACCACTGCAAAGTCCTCGGAGAATTTAAGTGAGACATTACCTTAACAAATTTATGATTACTGTTGTGTACCTCTCCATATGTTGACTAATGTATTCTCTTAATTTTTTTTATCTAATTACCTATGCAACACTAAAGGAATCAACAGACTTGTAGTCATTTTGTTCTTTCTGCTTATGAAATCATTGGTCCCACATTTGCTTACTGGCACTCATCCTGAAACCAGAGGATTGGAAAGTGATAGTCAGAGCTTATGTTATTCCCTCCCCCTGCCTTTTTTAAGAACCTGGGCTACATTTAATCCAGGCATGGTGATTTATCAACTTTCAAAGGTGCTGGGCATTTTAGTTTGACTTCCCACTCTTTGTTTATAGTTTCCAGTACATTACATTCTGATGTTTTAATGCAAAATTCTGTATCATTCCCTCTGCTATAAATGCCTTTAATAATTACATTGTTGTCAGAAGCTACATCTATATTGAAACATACAGTGAAATGTGTTCTTTGCATTAATCAAATCAGAGAGGATTGCGCGGGCAGCTCACAAGTGTCACCATGATTTCAGCACCAACATAGCATGCCCACAACTCACTAACACTAACTGTGCACGTTTAGAATGCGGGAGAAAATTGGAGCAACTGGAGGGAAGACCAGTCACAAAGAGAGCATACAAACTCCTCACAGATAGCAGCAATGAAACCCTGATCTTACAGCTGGCACTGTAAAGCGATTGCCTTAACTGCTATGCTACAGCTATGAATTTTAGGAACTGGGGTGAAGATGGGGTGAGTTGAAGAATGGAACTGGCGGCATTGTTCTTGTATTGAGCTGATGTTGTTTTGAAGGATCTAACAGCCACTTTCTTTGCTGTAACCGTTCTGTGAAGTGCCTGTCTGATATTGAGTTGGATAATCAATCGTTATTTGGAGGTACCTTGAACTGTGGAAGTTTCAGAGTGCTCACTTTTACCTTCTCAAGGGCAGCTGGGAACGATCTATGTAAACTGGTCTTGGAAACAACATCAATGTGCTGAAAATAAATTTTAAGAAAGTTGGCATGAGCTGAAAGAAAACAGCAGCCTGTTGAGGTAAAAAGAGAACATTCCATTAGCCTAGAAACTTTGAACATTGCCAAGAATTCTAGACAAATTTGCAACAGAACTACAGAAACTTGTTAATACAATCTGACTTCTCCCATTGTGTTAAGCTCTTTCTCTCTCTCACACTCTTTTTTATTTGTTTTGCACTTAAGTGTTTTCACAACTCTCATTTTGAAACCAAGGTTATTTGATGTTCCAGTTAGTTATTGAATTATATGTTAAATTGACAACATTACTTTCTGTATATTTTGTACTGTAAAAGTAACAGGAACATTTAAGAAAACACAAGGATGTGATATAGTCAATCACTGATTTATAATTTCATTGCACATTTTTACACACAATGTGAAATAAAACTTCAGGTACAAATAAATCAAAGGCTTCTTGTGAAAATGGTGAAGGCAAGTGGCTTTTGGTGTTGTAGAAAATTTCAGATCTCAATTTCAGTTTCATTGCAATGTCAGAATGGCTTAGAACACCCTTGCAAAATCTCTACTGATGGAAACTTAGATGCACTTGTCTCAACAGTTGAGAACACACCGCAGAAAGCATGTAGTAGAGGTCACATGCAGTTACTTAAACCAATGATTACAAGGTAAATTTCAATTGGTTATCACTTCAGGCAATATTGTAAATATACCTCCTGATGACTAAACAGCAGAGTAACATTGTACTCAAAAGGTGCAAAGATGCATTTTCTTGATTATTGCATTGCTGGAGGTAACATCAATGAGAAAGAAATGGAACATTAAGCAGTAGATTAATGGTGCTAATTACAATTCTTAAAGATCGCCTTTGAGAGATTAGGTATTTACATGTTGCTAGCGTTTATTAATTGCCTTTCATCGCTGACATTTTCAGTGGAGATGTGGATTAAATGTCTGCTCGTAGTTGTGATAGCTCTGCATTGACATTCAAAGCTCGGTGACATTTTTAAATGGAGCCAGGCAAATCAGTAAAGCCGGAATAATTAGACAGTGTCCTTTGGACCAGTGTCATTTAAGATTACCCTGAGATTTGCTTACTTGAGTGTACAGTGAATATAGATCTCAGAGAGATCAAATACCAAAGTGTGGCAAAGCATTTCCGTTAAATACTGTTCTTAATACCAAAAGTTCTTCTTGCTGGGCAGTCACTTTCTGCAGACTGAACATGGTAGATTGATAGATATCAGTGCAAAGCACTGCTGAAATGTCATCTGCAATATACCCTTTTTAATTGTATCCTGACCATGCTGGGGTAAGTTGAATATTAAATTGAAGCAATTTTGGTGCCATTATTCTGCGTAGCTCTATGTTAAAGGGAAATTGCCTTTATTTTCAAAATGTTTGTGAAGCTTTTTTCAGTATCTTTATTAACAAGTAAGCTATCCCATGACTTTCAAATGATATTGTGACTCCTATAACGTGTTTTTTCTTGTTTATTTCCTTGAATTGGAAGATGCATATCAAAAATTATTTTTTTGGCAAGTTCCATGTATTAGCACTCACTTATAATGAAGTATTCATGTTTGCTGTAGAAGATATTCAATGGAGGATGAATATTAGAAATGAAAATTAAAATGGACTTTGTTCTGGCTTAGGCATTGCAATTGGTATTCAGGTATATAGTTCATTGATCAATGCAGGGCTGAGGTAGGGAATGATTACTGTATGTGCTGATGGTGAACTCAGTCATGTATTTGTTCATATCGATCTGGAGACTGAAGGTCCACTCTCAATATTTTAAGAACAGCTTCTTCCCATCTGACATATAGGTATCGAGGTGGTCCATGAACACTGCCTCATTATTAATCTTTCACACTATTTATTTTGTAACTTATAGTAATGTTTATGTTGTGCAAAGCAACAAATTTCACAATGTACGACAGCGGTATTCTGATTCTGAGATAAAGAACACAAAATAACTAAGACAATTGCTGCCCCATGTCAAAAAGAATATGTGAAATTTCAGTTTGCTTAAAATTAAGTGAGGAGCTTTCAACTTGTGAGGTGGAGACTGGGTTTCCTTTATTTATGGCAAGATATGATATGGTGAAGGCTAAGAACAGCAGTGTTAAGCAGAAACTGGTGGAAGTAGATTGCTAAATCTACATCTGACATGTGGGAGTCTATTAAAGGCCACTTCACCCATTTCAATTCTGCTTCCCATTCCCATTCCAACATACCAGTCCATGGGTACTCCTACTGCTGTAATGAGGCCACACTCAGGTTGGGGGAGCAACACCTTATATTCTGTCTGGGTAGTCTCCAACCTGATGGCATGAACATTGATTTCTTGAACTTTCAGCAATTGACCCTCCACCCCCTCTCCATTCCCCATTCCTATTTCCCTCTCTCACCGTGTCTCCTTACCTGCCCATCACCTCCCTCTGGTGCTCCTCCCCCTTCTCTTTCTTCCAAGGCCTTCTGCCCTCTCCTATCAGATTTCCCCTTTCTCCGGCCCTTTATCTCTTTCACCAGTTGACTTGCCAGCTCTTTCCTTCACACCTCCCCTCTCTTGGTTTCACCTGTTTCCTACTACCTTGTACTTCTTTCTCCACCTCTCCTCCCCACACTCTGACCGCGTCTCTTTTTCTCAGTGCTGATGAAGTATCTTGGCTGAAATGTTGACTGTTTCCATAGATGCTGCCTGGCCTGCGGAGCTCCTCCAGCACTTTGTGTGTGCTACCTTGATTTCCAGCATCTGCAGATTTTCTCATTTTTGAAGGCCAGCACGTGCCTGCGAGGATGAAAGATAAAGATGGAAGAGTTGGGTTGATATTCTAGGTCATACCAAAATGAAAAAGAAGTGAGCATTGTGTGCATTGAGAAACGTCAATGTGGATAAGTCCCTAAAAGCCTGATGGAAGCTGTTCCACAATTCTAAGGGAGGCAAGGAAGGACATTGCTAGGGCCTTGACAGAGATCTTTGCATCTCAATAGCCAAGGTCAAGTCTCAGAAGATTAGTAAATAGCCACTGTTGTCCCTTTGTTTCAGAAGGCCAACAGGAACCAACCTGGAAATTATAAGCCAGTGGTAGGGACATTACTGGAGAAGATTCTTCAGGACAGGATTTACTTGCACTTGGAAAAGCATAGACTAAGTAGGGAAAGCCAGCACAGTTTTGTTTGAGGGAAGATTAGTTAAATTGACATCTTGGTCAATACAGACATGATGCGCCAGAGGGCCTGTTACTGCATTGGATTTTTCTGCATTCTTATGTAGTTGTTCAAACTGACTAGTATGCTTTTAACTTTATCATAGATACCAATCTAATTTGTTTGTGGGTGTAACTTCTTCCTTATGTATTAGAGAAGAACTGGAAATTCTGGAATTTGTACCTCTTGGCTCAGCATGACAAGAAAGTAATGATCAGATTGTTGAATTTTTTTTAAAAAGTCACTGAGGACTTTAGTCTAGCAACACAGCAGTCTGGTTCTGAAGAACCTCAAAGTAAAGAGCTTCAAGATTTCATTACTGTGTTCTATAAACAATGCAATCATTGTGATACTTTATTCTCAATGACCATTTTGACAAGGTTGAGGATTTATGAATTCTTGAGTTTTAGTTGTCTTGTGTAGTGTACCTGCTGATGAACTCATCAAATGTTTATATTGAGAGAATGAATGTTCCATTATCCAGATGATTTTAAAGAGTTCCCCTGGGTCACGGTTATTTACCCTGAGCAGTACTATTTCTAATATTCATTTTGTTTCATCAATGGAAGTTAACCGTGATTTTCTCAAGTTTTTGCAAGAAAAATTGTTGGCAGTGTAAGAACAGTAATTGCCATAAAATGGGAGCCCTGGCTTCCAATGCAGCAGCTCAGAGGAGCTGTGGCCACCCTCTTAGTGAAGTCTTGATGCCTGAAAATAGGGAGTCTGACCTCTGACTACAGTATTAAACACTACTTCAAGCCTTCAGCTGTCAAATCTTGGAAAGGATCTTGAAAGCTGGTGGTAAAGGACTTCTTCCAGCTTCGTACTGAATTTGTAGTGGATGCTGGACACCAGCTTCCCCTAATGATGTGCAATAATGGTGTGTTTCCTGAAGGTTGAGGGGTTAAATGAGAGGGGAGTTATGGTGCAGATCACTTGCCTCTCAGGAAGACATCTTAGACTACATCCAGACTAGACCGGATAAATTTGTAAAAGCTGCTTTCGCATAAAAATGATAGGCGTCCACACTAAGCATTTTTGAAAATATTTCTGTCCACATTAAAATGGATATTTCAGCGAATCTCCTCCTACTGCACATGCGCAGGACACATCTACCAAAAACAAGCGACGTGTTTGGTGTTGAATCTCACCGTGAAAGACTTGGTGAAGGTTTGTCCAGTTACAGACTAGAAAAACTTAAACGACGGACAGCTGTTGGCTCTCGCGCAGGAGGACTTAAAAATTAAAAAACAAATGCGGGAGCGTATAGGGGCATCCGACAGAGAGTTCACGGACAGTATGATCTGGCTGACGATGAACACTGAAAAACTGACTAACTCTGTTGCATTAATAAAGCGCCTTGTTAAATGTATAAAACATGTCTGCATCAGTGTTAACTTGTATTTCCATACAAAGTTACATTAGGCTGTTACACATCTATTGTCAGAGAAGTACTTACATAAATAGGTAAACCACCTTCATATGAGCAAGGACAGAAAACAGGGCAAAGTGAGTATACTTATTTATTCAGTAAGTTATGGGTCGAAGTATTTGGCGAGTACATTTCTAACTCTTCCGGCTTCAGTCTCATTGCCGTCTGTTCTGAAATTGTTAGGTTGCGTTCAGGAAAACAATGAAATGGCGCACTGCTGCTAGTATCTGTTCCGGCACATCATGACAGCGTTTTTAGATTTCTCCAGTTACCCCATCCACACTGCTCCGGCCTATCCGGCGTTTTCAAAATTACACACTCTGGATGGTGTTTTAGAAAAGCTCCGTTTTCGGGGGACGAAAACTCGGTTTTAGTGTGGATGGAAGGTAAGAATGAAGAGAAAAAGCTTCCGTTATGGATTTACCTGGTCTGGTATGGACGTAGCCTTAGGTGTGATTTTCATCACCAAATGACCTCGTCATTTGTCCTGCCTTGAAATGAATGAGACATACCTCACCTTTGGCTGGTGCTCATTGACAAGCAGCTGGCAAGGCTCTTCACATTTAGAGGTGGCAAGCTTTTCTGATTCATAGTTCTGCATTGTAAGGAAGTGTGGGATCAACCCCATAGCTGCAGCTGATCATGGGAAAGGGGGTAAACTCCCTTTGCCTCTATTGTCTTGAGTTCATGCTTTAAGGAAATAGTTTGTCTTCTGGGAGAGAGTTTTTGAAATTCCGATTCACAACACATGAGTTATGAGTTCATGAATTAATTTATTGTTCTATGTGCAAGTATGAGATTCAACCTAAAAATTACTGAGAGAGGTAAACGCATTTCTTGGAATGCCTCTCTTTGCTTTGAATAATATGACCTGCTGTGTATTGGGAAGTATCTCTTGCAAATGGACGATTAAAAATTATTTCAACTTTTGGATGTTAAGATCAATTAAAGAATATTGATTTGACAGACATCAAAGAACAAACACTTAAGGGAAATTAAACTCTATTTGAAGATTAATATTAGGTTGGACAAAATAAAAAATCACCCTGAATTGTTGCCAAACTGAGCAGAGCACCCATGATTTCTATATATAAAATTTCTGCAAGCATGTTCCACATTAAAAGCAATGAACACACTCAAAATATGTTCTTTTACTGCAGATTACCGTGTATGTAAGTAGAAGCTTGTGACAGTTAACGAAAGTAAAATGTTATTAACCTGAAACATTATGCCTGATTCCTTGAGTGCTGCCTGATTTGCAGAGTATTCCACCATTTCTTGTTCTATTACCATTTTTAGATGATGCACACTGTAAATCAAAAGGACTCTGGTCTCTGTTTGTATAATAACTAATTTGGTAGGACTTCATCACTATAAGCAAACTCATTCTTCACCAAGATCCAACAACCAGGGAAGGTTTAGCTAGTTCATTCAGTACCATGTACAAGCACACTGTTTGTTACAGGAAGAGTCATGTTTATGGAACCCTTCATTTCCCTTGGAGCTCAGGGTATAATTAATTTTAACAACACTGATTGAAAGAACTCGCAGGAATTTAAAGTAAGCAATAATTGTCACCTCTTCGAACAGGCGTCATGTATTTTACAGGGCTTTTTTTTCTGAAGCAGTCTAGAATTTCCGAGGTGCATTTTAAATCCTTGTCAAAGATTTACATAAAACAACATCTGAAGACAAACACCAATTGCACTTGGCATTGCACAGTAGGGAAAAACTCGGTATGATTTCCAGATTTTTTTGTTTTGTACGACATTATATTACTGGTTGCTGAGCAAAGCTCTTTTGATATTTAAGTCTTTTCCAGTCGTATTGCAGATTGCAGGGGATTCCCCACATCTATAGTAATGCAATAACCCTTGTAAAAGCACAAAGTGCTTTAGATTAATCCGGCCTTATGACATGTACATGTGCCATGTTAAAGGAGTTGTAAATAATATCAATGCTATTCATCAAGTAAGTCATTAAAAGTTTGATAATGTACACACAAATATGTAATTGTCTCTCAAGAATATGCCCAGCATTGCAAACATCTCCTTCAACCAATGGACCTGATTCAAAATGCAGAAATTATAGACATACAGATTAACAAGTATAAATCTGCATGATTTCATAGCAACAAGCAGGTGGTCAGAGGCAAATAGCCTTTTTACATGTTATAACGGATCTCTTTTTCTTTCTTTCAGGAGAACTGCCCACACAGACACCTAGCTCTCAAAATGTCAGAAGTTTTGAGTGCACTAGTCCATGCCTCAGAAAAATCTGCAAACATTGCTCGTGCTTGCAAACAGGAGGAGGCGCTCTTCCAGCTTTTGGTGCAGGAGAAAAAAGGCAGTGAGAAAAATAAGAAATTTGTTAGCGATTTCAAAACACTGGCAGACGTGTTGGTTCAGGAGTCAATCAAGCATGACATGGGAAAAAAAGTAAGTACTGGGAAATAACAACAGCGGTTAATTAAAGGAAATATTTATGTAGCTTTCTCAGTGCCTGGAAACACTTAGCTTAAACCCGATTTATTATGATATAGTAGTCATTCTGGTATGTACTGCAGGAGTGTATATCTTGTGTCGAATCTTTTTTTTTTCATATGTGGACATCAATTGTATATATTTCTTGGAAGGACTCTGCAAATCAGGCTGACCTGTGAAGGGCAAAAGCAAGTTCAAGTTTACTTATCGTTAAACCATACATGAACACAGCTGAATGAAACGCTGTTCCTCTAGGACCAAGGTACGAAAGATACACAACACCACATAGCACAAAGCACGCCACACATTCTAGAGAGCAAGCAAATATGCATTCGTGCAAAAAAATTTAAATATTAAATATTAAAAATATAACGAAGTTAACATTTCAACTTGCACCTGAATCTTTAACTCCATTTTTCTTTCTACAGCTGCTGCCTGACCTACTGAGTATTTCCAACATTTTCAGTTTTTATTTGAGATTTCCAACACCTGCATATGTTTATACATTGGATTACAGTTAATTGGAACACATCAGGACCAGTACATTTTGGCCCAATTAAGCAGCTGTCCCAATTAGCTGAAGTTTCACGGAAATAATTGAAAAGGCACTGCATAAAAAAGACCAACTACCATTTAACTAAGTAAAAATGTGTTTAAATGAAACATACAGAACAAATTTGAACACTCTAAAACTGCGTATTGGTTCCCTATAGTTACCAATTTCAGGAATTAAGCTGCCATGTTCTTTTGGTTTACTGTAAATGAACTAAATCAGCACAGACATCTAGTGTAGATAATGGACTGCCTTCATACAATTTTTGACAATTGCATCTGCCAAATCTTCATTTTCATTGTAGCAAGGTGATTGTTGATATGTTTAAGTTCTTCATAGTTTCTAAGTTGTATTGAAATGGAAGTGGTTGGGGAGCTTAAGGTAAAAGAACCCTTAGGAATCCGTAATCACAATATGATTGTGTTCAGCTTGAAATTTGATAGGGAGAAAGTCTGATGTGGGAGTATTTCAGTGGAGTAAGAGAAATTACACCTGTATGAGAGAGGAGTTGGCCAAAGTAAATTGGAAGGAGCCTCTGGCAGGGATGTCAGCAGGCAGCAATGGCATGCGTTTCTGGAAAAGTTAGGAAGGTGCAGGACATGTGTACTCCAAAAATGAAGAAATACTTAAATGGTAAAATAATACAACCTTGGCTGACAAGGGAAGTCAAAGCTATTGTGAAAGCAAAAGAAAGGGCATACAACAAAGCAGAAATTAGTGTGAAGACAGAGGATTGGGAAGTTTTTAAAAACCTACAGAGAGCAACTAAAAAAAATCATTAGAAGGGAAAAGATGAAATATGAAAACAAGCTAGCAAATAATATCAAAGTGAATAGTAAGAGTTTGTTTCAATATGTTAAAAATAAAAGAAATGAGAGTAGGGGGACTTGATAGGGGTATTTAAAATTATGAGGCGGATAGATAGAGTTGACGTGGATAGGCTCTTTCCATTGAGAGTGAGAGAGATTCAAACAAGAGGACATGAGTTGAGAGTTAAGGGTCAAAAGTTTAGGGGTAACACAAGGGGAAACTTCTTTACTCAGAGAGTGGTAGCTGTGTGGAATGAGCTTCCAGTAGAAGTGGTAGAGGCAGGTTTGATTTTGTCATTTAAAAAAAATATTGGATAGGTATATGGACAGGAAAGGAATGGAGGGTTATGGGCTGAGTGCAGGTAGGTGGGACTAGGTGAGAGTAAGTATTTGGCATGGACTAGAAGGGCCGAGATGGCCTGTTTCCATGCTGTAATTGTTATATGGATATAGGACCGCGAGAAAATGAGGCAGGAGAAATAATAACAGGGGACAAGGAGATGGCTGATGAACTAAATGAGTATTTTGCATCAGTCTTCACTGTTGAAGGCACTAGTAGTATGCCTGATGTTGTAGTGTGTGAAGGACAAGAAGAGGGTGCAGTTACTGTTACAAGAGAGAAGGTGCTCAAAAGACTGAAAGACCTAAAGGTATATAAGTCACCCAGACCAGAGGAACTGCACTCTAGGGTTCTGAAAGAGATAGCATTAGAGATTGTGGTGGCATTAGAAATGATCTTTCAAAAATCATTGTATTCTGGCATGGTGCCAGAGGACTGGAAAATTGCAAATGTTACTCCACTCTTTAAGAAAGGAGGAAGGCAACAGAAAGGAAATTATAGACCAGTCAGCCTGACCTCAGTGGTTGGGAAGATGTTCAAGTCAACAGTTAAGGGCGAGGTGATAGAGTGCTTTGTGGCACAGGACAAGATAGTATAACGTCAGCATGGTTTCCTTTAGAGAAAATCCTGTCTGATGAACCTGTTGGATCTCCTTGAAGAGATTACATGTAGGGTAGATAAAGGGGATGTAGTGAATGTTGTATATTTGGACTTTCAGAAGGCCTTTGACAAGGTGCCACACATGAGACTGCTTATCAAGTGAAGAGCCCACGGTATTATAGGAAAGTTACTAACATGGTTAGGGCATTGGCTGATTGGTTGGAGGCAGCGAGTGGGAATAAAAGGATCCTTTTCTGGTTGGCTTCCAGTGACAAGTAGTGTTCTGCAGGGGTCGGTGTTCGGACCACTTCTTTTTATGCTGTATATAAATGATTTAGATGATGAAATAGATGGCTTTGTTTGCACGTTTGCAGATGATACAAAGATTGGTGGAGGGGCAGGTGGTGTTGAGGAAACAGGAAGGATGCACAAGGACTTAGACCAATTAGGAGAATGGGCAACAAAGTGGCAAATGAAATACAGTGTTGGAAAATGCAGTTATGCACTTTGGTAGTAGAAATAAATGTGAAGACTATTTTGTAAATGGGGAGAAAATCCAGGAATTTGAGATGCAGAGGGACTTGGGAGTTCTAGTGCGAAACACCCTGAATGTTAACTTGCAGATTGAGTCAGTGGTGAGGAAGGCAAATGCAATGTTAGCATTCATTTTCAAGAGGTCTAGAATACAAGAGCAAGGATATGATGTTGAGGCTTTATTAGGCACTGGTGAGGCCTCACCTTGAGTATTGTGAACAGTTTTGGGCTCCTCATCTTAGAAAAGATATGCTGGCATTGGAGAGGGTCCAGAGGAGATTCACAAGGATGATTCCAGGAATGAAAGGGTTATCATATGAGGAATAATTTGATAGCTTTGGTTCTGTATTCACTGGAATTCAGAAGGATGAGAGGGCATCTCATTGAAACCTTTCAAATATTGAAAGGCCTAGACAGAGTAGATGTGAAAAAGATGTTTCCCATGGTGGGAGAGTCTAGGACAACAGGGCATAGCCTCAGGATAGAGGGGCACCCTTTCAAAACAGAGATGAGGAGAAATTTCTTCAGCCAAAGAGTGATGAATTTGTGGAACTTGTTACCACAGGCAGCTGTGGAGGCCAGGCCGTTGGGTGTACTTAAAGCAGAGACAGATAGGTTCTTGATTGAACATGGCATCGAAAGTTACAGGGAGAAGGCTGGGAACTGGGGTTGAGGTTGAGGAGGAGATAGACAAAACGATCAGCCATGATTGAATGGCAGAGAGGACTCAATGGGCCAGATGGCCTAGCTCTGCTCCATTGTCAGATGGTTTTATGAAAATCATTTCACTTTCACTCCCAACCATTTCTGGCATCTCCAAGCCTGAATGCTTGAAACTGCAGTGAGCAAAACAGTTCTGAATCATCTTACTGCTTATTTCTCACCAGCTATCCTTGACAAAAATCGATGCTTTTTGAACACAAGCACATGCAACTAATGTTTGCTCTTAGCATGGTGTAGTGTCTAAAGGCGACGCAAGTGCAAGAGTCTCCTGCCCCAATTAAGTGGCATAGTGTCCCGAATAAACAAAGGGAATCCCACCTATTTTCTCAATTAGTTTTTGTTCTTTAGGAGTTGTTCCAAATAAGCGGCAGCCCAATTAACCGATGGCCTAATTATCAGGAAGTAAGTGTGTGTGTGTGTGTGTGTGTGTGTGTGTGTGTGTGTGTGTGTGTGTGTGTGTGTGTGTGTGTGTGTGTGTGTGTGTGTGTGTGTGTGTGTGTGTGTGTGTGTGTGAGAGAGAGAGAATTTCTCAATTACTGCAGGATATTAAGTCCGACAAACTTTTGAAATACTTTCACTTGGTCCCTCTAAGCTTTAAAGATTACCTGCAGGACTTTGGGATCAATCCTTTTTCATGCCCTTTTGGACGACAGGAATGGGATACTCAAAGTACTTGCTTTTCTTCAGGATGTTGCTGTACTTGAAATTTTTTTCCTCATCCATTAAATCTGGTTCCATTAGTAGAATTGGAAGAGAAATATAAAACTTGTTGGGTCATGTTTCTGTTCTTTGTCTTTTTTAATGAAAGTTTGTGGATGTTTGTGTTATCTGCTGAATTTTACTGATTTAATTATAAAGCATTGAGGGCATAGGATGCAACTAATCTGTGCACTACTGGCAAATCACAATCACTAAAAAGGATCTGAAGCTCATGAGATAGAAAGAATTGGAACTGACCTTCCATTTCTATGATTGTGATGAAGGCAACAGGATGTACAATAGTGATACACCTACTGCATCAGGAAGGTACTCTTTTATAGAGTGTGGTGCGGTGGATCGATGGTTCCTAGTTGGTCCTGGTTACGACAACAGTGAATTCTGCTTCTGAGAGGATATGAGGTTAAGGGAAGTCATTTTAATCAAATTCCCTAACGAAAAGTCCAGACATGGTAGTCTTGTAGAGCTTGTCAGATGAGAGATGGAGCAGTTCAGAGGAACCTGGTCACAACTGACATTTAGTGACTTTGCCTGATCTGCACCCTCAATGAGAGGAAATGGCGAAAACGTCCTGATCCAGCAGTCCCAATCTTGGTTTGTCACATCTGGATATGATAGGCAGCTGTACCTAACATCGCTGTAATGAAAATGTTTCAAAATTCATTCAGTGTTATTTTCTGATTCAGCAGTACAAGGTATTCACAAAAAGAAGGAACTACACACGTGTTGAAGGATATGAGAAATCACCTTATTAGAGTCATTTAAGCCATACAATAGAGAAAGAAAGACAAAAAAAAATTGCTGAAGTAGTAGAATAGAAAACAAGATAATGCTTGAAATCCACTTAATTAGCACAGCACCAGAAGGGAGCTGCAGATCCAACAAACTTTCAAGATGCTTTCTCTCCTCTCTCACCCTCCCAACATCTTTGTCCCTAACTCCAGCTCATAGCACCAGCACTTGTCGTGAGCCCACCTGAGAAGATTAGCCTCTCGCATGAAGAAACTGCCCCTTTTTATACCCTTTAAGTCCAATTTTTATCTCTCACAACCTTCGGCCTAGGTATACACAGAAACTCAAAACTAGAGATACTAGTTGTACAAGTTCTTCACTGGTAGCTAATCTTAACAATGTACGTTCAAAATATAAACAAGGTATTGGTCAATAAGAAGGAATGCAGGACATTACCACATTCCAAGCTGACACCATTTTATCTTTCAGACTTCTATTTTATTGTAGTATATACCAACGGGAAACCCCTTTTAACTCTTTCCTTACAATCACCCAAACTTCGCCATCTGTGGTAACAATGATGTTACTATGTCCAAAACCATCACTACACATGTTAACCAGAAGCCATGGATGACCGCGGAGGTGCGTGCACTGCTGAGGACCCATGACTGCGCCCTCAGAGCAGGCAGCAAGGCAGCCCTAACAACAGCAAGGGCCAAACTGTCCCAGGCCATCAGAGAGGCAAAGCATGCACACGCTCGGCGAATCCACAGCCACTTCCAGGACGGCGGCAACATGTGGCGCATGTAGAAGGACATCTAGGACATCACCAACTACAGGAAAACATCACCTTTCTGTGCAGGCGTTGCTTCCATCCCTGATGCGCTGAACAACTTCAACGCTCATTTTGAGATGGAAAATGATGTGGTGGTGAGGAAATGCACCCCTCCTCCAAATGACCAGGTGCTGTGTCTCACTGTGGCTGATGTGAGGAGAACCCTGTGCAGGGTCAACGCACGGAAGGCTGCTGGACCGGACAATAATCCTGGTAGAGTGCTTAGAGGATGTGCAGATCAGCCTGCAGATGTTCTTACTGACACCTTCAACTTCTCCCTGAGCAGCGCCATCGTTCCAACGTGCTTCAGGGCCGCCACCATCGTCCCCGTGCCGAAGAAGTCTTCAGTGTCCTGCCTAAATGACTACTGTCCCGTTGCACTCACATCCATCATCATGAAGTGTTTCAAGAGGCTCATCATGAGGCATATCAAGACCCTGCTGCTCCCCCCTCCCCACTGGACCCCCTGCAGTTCGTGTACCGTCCCAACCGTTCAACAGAGGATGCCATTGCCATTACCCTCCAACCGGCCCTAACCCACCTGGACAAAAAAGACACATACGTTCGAATGCTGTTCATAGACTTCAGTTCAGCATTCAACACAATCACTCCTCAGAAACTGATTGGAAAGCTGAGCCCACTGGGCCTGAACACCTCCCTCTGCAGCTAGATACTAGATTTCCTGACTGGGAGACCTCAGTCAGTCAGGATCGGAGGCAGCATCTCGGAGGGCACGAAGTGACTATTCTCTGCTGAAAATCAACAGTTCCTCAGTAGAGATCGTTAAGAGCACCAAATTTCTTGGTGTCCCACCTCCCCATCCTCATCACATTCTACAGGGATTGTATTGAGAGCATCCTGAGCAGCTGCATCACTGCCTGGTTTGGAAATTGCACCATCTCAGATCGCAAGACCCTGCAGCGGATAGTGAGGTCAGCTGAGAAGATCCTGCTGTCCCCAAGCTTAATCATCGTGGAAGTAGGAGACATGCCTTCAATGTGTGTGGCCAACACCTCCCAGCAATGCAAGAGGTGTGTATTCTTGAGTGGGTTAGCATATAGGAAGAACATACTTCTGCACTTAAGGTCAGCATCAGTTTTTTTTGTGTCTACACAGTGGTAGCTGGGTGACCTGAATTCTTTGTTCCCAGCCTGATTCTTAAAAGCATATATACACAGACTCTAATAACAGACATCACAATTGCCACACCTTTGCCACTATGAAGCAAAGAATGATGGAGCAACAGCAGGAAAATGGCCGTGGAAAGTTCAATGTTCAAATTTATTAAAAACATATGTATATCTTATACAACATTGAGATTCATCTTGTTGCAGGCACTCACAAAATGAAGAAACACAATAAAATTTACTTAAAAGCACCCATATCCAAAGAGATCAAATCGTGTAAATAGTAAAAACAAAGTGAACAAAATCACATGGAACGTGAACCGCAGAGTCCCTGAAAGTGAGTCCACAACTGTGGAGCGTGTTCAGCGCTCAGGCAAGTGACGCCTGTCCGGGTGCCCAATGGCTGCAGGCCAACAACTGCTCCTGAACATCGTGGCCCAGGACCGAGACTCCTCACCTCCCGGCTGAGATCAGCAGCAAGAAGAGAGGAAGACTGATCAAACATAGGCAGACGTCACTGTACACGTTCATTTGCCGCTCTTGTCCTAGAAGATTTTAATCTTGCTTGACCCTTTAATTGGCATGGAGTAATGGAGCCAACCATGGGTTCATTCTCCAGTATCAGGCCTCGACACAGAGTCCACACCCGGTGATGGCAGCCCAGCTGTAACTGCACTCTCGAGAGTCTAGTTCGCTGAATTTACCAGGAGACTGCAAAAGCAACTGATCATTTAGTCAACTCAAAAGTGCACCATAAAAAATAAAATTGCAGGCCGGAGACTGCACTGATTGCTGTTCAGAAGGAGGATATCTACTAGAGGATCTGGTGGCTTCGTGAGCTGTCTGCAAGACATCACCGGTGCCATCCTGCTGTCCCCAAGCTTAATCGTCGCGGAAGTAGGACACATGCCTTCAATGTGTGTGGCCAACACCTCCCAACACCTTCCAACTGCAAGAGGTGTGTATTCTTGGATGAGAGTGATCCCACACCACTCCTCATGACTGCCTGGTTGTCCTCCTGGTGCTCTGATCTCCTCCCACATTCCAAAGACATATGGCTTTGTAGGTTAATTGGTCACATGGGTGTAATCGGGCAGCCCAGGCTCATTGGACTGAAAGGGCCTGCCGTGTCTCTAAATAAATGAAAAAATGTATATAACGAGATCTAGGTGTTTACAACGAGATCTAGGTGTTCTTGTACATCAGTCAATGAAAGCAAGCATGCAGATACAGCAGGCAGTGAAGAAAGCTAATGGCATGCTGGCCTTTATAACAAGAGGAATTGAGTATAGGAGTAAAGAGGTCCTTCTGCAGCTGTACAGGGCCCTGGTGAGACCCCACCTGGAGTAGGGTGTGCAGTTTTGGTCTCCAAATTTGTGGAAGGACATTCTTGCTAGTGAGGGAGTGCAGTGTAGGTTCACAAGGTTAATTCCCGGAATGGCAGGACTGTTATATGTTGAAAGATTGGAGCGACTGGGCTTGTATACACTGGAATTTAGAAGGATGAGAGGGGATCTGATTGAAACATATAAGATTATTAAGGGATTGGACACCCTGGAGGCAGGAAGCATGTTCCCGCTGATGGGTGAGTCCAGAACTAGAGGCCACAGTTTAAGAATAAGGGGTAGGCCATTTAGAACAGAGATGCGGAAAAACTTTTTCACCCAGAGAGTGGTGGATATGTGGAATGCTCTGCCCCAGAAGGCAGTGGAGGCCAAGTCTCTGGATGCATTCAAGAGAGAGTTAGATAGAGCTCTTATAGATAGCGGGGTCAAGGGATATGGGGAGAGGGCAGGAACGGGGTACTGATTGTGTATGATTAGCCATGATCACAGTGAATGGCAGTGCTGGCAAGAAGAGCCGAATGGCCTAATCCTGAACCCACTGTCTATTGTCTATAAGAACCTGTTTCTAACAACGGCTGCTAATCAAAATGCATTAGTCCCGTTGGGACTTATATGGTGCTTATAGTAGACAGGTTTTGTTAAGAGGTTTTTAAATGGGAGTTGATATCCTCATCAGCTACACAGATGGCTAAATGCCCTTCTCCATATTACTAAGGCCGGAAATCCAAAATAAAACAGGATGTGCTGGAAATACTAAGGCAGCATCTCTGGAGAGAAATACAGAGATAGCATTTCAGGTCAAGGTATTATCTGTTCTGTGAGATGTTCAGAATGCCTGAAAAGAGTCCAAGCTCAATATAGACATTCAATATATGTCTGATGACCTTTGAGTCCAACACACAGCCCATGAAATTGGTCATTTTGTGATTTGTTATTCCTCACAAGCACAAGAACTGATTTTCTGTCATATTTAGTGGCAAAATATTCTGATATATATATATATTTCTGAGACATGTTATGAAAGCCAAGAATAGTGCCTAAAAACTGAACTCATTTGTTCACGGATTTGATGTGAAAATCCTACATAAAGGTCTTCTGTGCGCATTAGATTACACTGGTCGTCATCAACCAGTTGATTAACGACTATCAGGAAAAAGGCTTGGGGAATTCCAGGCAAGCTCAACATTAAAATGCCTGATGTTTGTTCAGCAACAGATACACATTTTGTGGCAGAATCTGTGTGTCCTATCCTTTTACAAGTCTACTGATAAAAGGTGAAGAACTGCATTTATCAATCTGATCACCAGGGAAAGTACCATAGCAGAGCTAACAAATAAACATGAACTAAATGTTCTCTGGCACTTCTCTCTGCCAGACTCGTTTTTGTTTTGCTGAACGACACAAACCATTTTGTAGCCCTTCTGCATAATGCAGAGCAGAGACCTTAGCTGTGTTTCCTGCCAGACTGATCAGCCTAAGCCTTTCCGTGGCGTGGAACCACTCTCACCCAAGAGTACCCATCTCTTGCAGTTTTGCAAGCCTTATTGGGAAGTGTTGACCACATTGAAGGCATGTATCCTCCTTCCCCTATGTTTAAGCTTAGGGACAGCAAGATGGTGCTGGTGACCATATTTTCCTTTTTGCTTGTTCTTGACACTTTCAACTATGATGTCAAAAATGTGATGAAAACGTTTTACTTTTTTATTGTCACCAAACAATTGATACTATAGCGTACAATCATCACAGCGATATTTGATTCTGCGCTTCGCACTCCCTGAAGTACAAATCGAAGTAAATATTATAAAAATTTAAATTATAAATCATAATTAGAAAATAGAAAAGGGAAAGTAAGGTAATGCAAGTCAGATCTGGATATTTGGAAGGTACGGCCCAGATCCAGGTCAGGATCCGTTCAGCAGTCTTATCACAATTGGAAAGAGGCTGTTCCCAAATCTGGCCATACGAATCTTCAAGCTCCTGAACCTTTTCCTGGAGGGAAGAGGGCCAAAAGGTGTGTTGGCTGGGTGGGTCATATCCTTGATTATCCTGGCAGCACTGCTCTGACAGCGTGCAGTGTAAAGTGAGTCCGAGGATGGAAGATTGGTTTGTGTGATGTGCTGGGCTATGTTCACGATCTTCTGCAGCTTCTTCAGGTCTTGGATAAGACAACTTCCATACCAGGTTGTGATGCACCCTAGAAGAATGCTTTCTATGGTGCACCTATAAAAATTAGTGAGGGTTTTAGGGGACAGGCCAAATTTCTTCAGCTTTCTCAGGAAGTAAAGGAGCTGGTGGGCCTTCTTGGCAGTGGACTCTGCTTGGTTAGACCAAGTCAGGTCATTTGTGATATTCACCCCGAGGAGCTGAAAGCTTTTGACCTGTTCCACCTGCGCACCACCGATGTAGATGGGGTCGTGTGGTCCGCTACTCCTTCTGAAGTCAACAACCAAGTCCTTCGTCTTGCTGACGTTGAGGGATAGGTTATTGTCTTTGCACCATGCCACCAGGTTCTTAACTTCCTCTCTGTACTCAGACTCATCATTACCCAAGATACGGCCTACAATTTTGGTGTCAACAGCAAACTTAAATATTGAGTTTGATGGAAACCACACAATCATTGGTGTACAGTGAGTACAGCAGGGGGCTGAGTACACAGCCTTGTGGGGCACTGGTGCTTGTAGAGGATATATCCTAATATGTTTATATCAAGAATAGTATTTATATATTTGATATATTTTTTAGTAGAAATTAATAAATCAATGTGCATAGAACCAGAGTATAACACTTGATATTCCAATATTCAGTTTCCAGGACTGGAAGATCACATATTTGGTGAAGAATCAAATGAATTCACTAACAGCTTGGGTAAGTAAAAACTTCATTCAAAATCCTTTCCAACGAACCTCTTAGCAACATCTTGCTTCTGTGAGCACTTTGCAGTTCAATAACAATGTCTAGGTATGGTGCATGTGCTATCTTGATGAATTTGCTTGTGCACAGTTTGATTAATATGACCCTAATGCTTATTCATCAAGACTTTTAGACCTCTTACCATTTAAAACTGCAAAGGAGAATCCTGAAAAATCTCTTTAAAAAGATCTCACCATCCCCTGTTGATGTATATTCTTTCATGGTGACTGAGGGATGCCTTATAACAGAAAAGGCAGCTAGAGGAGCTGTTACCTTATAGCGACAGAGATCCGGGTTCAATCCTAACTTACGGTTCTGTCTTTACAGAGTTTGGATGTTCTCCCTGGGACTGTACAACTTTCCTCAGTATGTTCCAGTTTCCTCCCACCGCCCAAAGTTGTGCAGATTGGAAGGTTAATTGGCCACTGTATACTGCCCCTCATGTGTTAGTCAGTGTAAAAATTTTGGGGGAGTTGACAAGAATGTAGAGAGAATAAAATACGGAATGAATGTAGGACCAGTGTAAATGGGTGACTGGTGGTCAGTAGGCTTGATGGGCTGGAAGGCCTGTTTCATTAAAGACACATCAGCTTTCT
Source organism: Hypanus sabinus (assembly GCF_030144855.1). Taxonomy (NCBI): domain Eukaryota; kingdom Metazoa; phylum Chordata; class Chondrichthyes; order Myliobatiformes; family Dasyatidae; genus Hypanus; species Hypanus sabinus. Next base: position 39,212,390 of record NC_082709.1, read on the forward strand.
GGTCAACCCCAGTAATTTATAGCATAGTTACCTACTTAAGAATGACTTGTAGTCCAATGTAAATGCTTACATATTTTGGAATAAATAACACTTACAGCAATTAATGTGATCAATATATCCTAACTTAAAATGTCTTCCCAAAGTTATTCAACACGGTACACTTTTTTACTGCAACCATAGGATCCAGAATTTTCTTGTAACATTTTTGATTAATTCCAATAATTATCTATGCATACAAGGGATGGTTGTGAAATATGTGACCTTATTCTTATTCATGGATCTAGACTTAAATGCTTTACAGTGGTTATGGTTATCCAAGGTGATGAAAGTTCTTTGTTATTGATTGTTTCGTGTATCATTATATGTACAGAATATATTGATGACTATAATAAACATTTTATTAAGTTTACAGAACTGAAGAATGAATTTCCTCATATTAATTAGATGGAGTTCAACCCAGATAAGTGTGAGGTGGTTCACTTTGGAAGGTCAAATATAATGGCAGAATATAGTATAAATATTAAGATTCTTGGCAGTGTGGAGGATCAGAGGGATCTTGGGGTCCGAGTCCATAGGACACACAAAGCTGCTGCGCAGGTTGACTGTGTAGTTAAGAAGGCATACAGTGTATTGGCTGTCATCAACCGTGGGATTGAGTTCAAGAGCCGAGAGGTAATGTTACAGTTATATAGGATCCTGGTCAGACCCCACTTGGAGTACTGTGCTCAGTTCTGGTCACCTCACTGCAGGAAGGATGTGGAAACCATAGAAAGGGTGCAGAGGAGACTTACAAGGATGTTGCCTGGATTGGGGAGCATGCCTTATGAGAATATGTTGAGTGAACTTGGCCTTTTCTCCTTGGAGCGACAGAGGATGAGAAGTGACCTGACAGAGGTGTATAAGATAATGAGAGACATTGATCATGTGGATAGTCAGAGGCTTTTTCCAGCTAACACAAGAGGGCCCAGTTTAAAGGTGCTTGGAAGTAGGTACAGAGGAGATGTCAGGGATGTTTTTTACGCAGAGAGTGGTGAGTGTGTGAAATGGGCTGCCAGTGACGGTGGTGGAGATGGATACAATAGGGTCTTTTAAGAGACTCTTGGATAAGTACATGGAGATTAGAAAAATAGAGGGCTATTACCTTAAGTAATTTCTAAAGTGAGTACATGTTCGGCATAGCATTGTGGGCCGAAGGGCCTGTATTATGCTGTAGGTTTTCTATGTTTTTCCTCTGCACTCTTTCTATGGTTTCCACATCCTTCCTGTAGTGAGGCAACCAGAATGAGCACAGTACTCCAAGTGGGGTCTGACTAGTCATGCAAAGTATCAATTCAGGTGTTATATGGAACAAAAGTTTAAAATGGCAAGTTTCTGTGAATTCTACATTAAACTTTGTTGTAAGACAAAGAGGTTGTAAGATGGTCACATAGTACAATCCTTGATATGCTGCAGTCTCTCTACCGATGCTATATATGACAAACACTATGCATCCACCAGTAAAAGCCACATTTTATAACTGGACATAATCAGCAGGAAATGACTGGAAAGATCTCATATTTGAAATTAAATGTTATGAAAGTCATGATTTATTCTGAATAATGTTCCTAAAGTTTATTCAAAATTCTGCAAGTTACTTGAAACTTATCAGCCTCCTTGGAGCCATTTCTCTCCATTCAATTGGACACAGTTGGTGAATCTTGTCTGGGCCTAGCCTACAGCTGGTTCACTGGCAACTGCAGAACAATACATCTGCATGAGTCTTACATTGGACACATAGTGGTAAGGATCTATCATTGATTTTAAAACATCCTTGGTCATGAGTGGCCCTTGGACCTCTTTTAGACTGTCAATCTGGAAGTCTCCGTCTTTAATGCCTTTCATGGTGATTTTCATTACAAAGTACTGCTGGTAAGTGTTTCTTCAATAGACTGCTGTTGTGGTTTTCTTTTTATTAGAATATAGGCAAATTGTGAGGTATGCTGAAGCATTGAACTTTTTATATGTATCTGCTTTTCTTTGTGTATGCTTTTTTAGTTATTTAAAAGATCTTTTGACAGCTATATTGCTTTTGGATTGTGTTTTAATTTTAGGATAATATATGTTCCACAGTTTCATCAATACTTCGATGTATTATTAACTCTGTTGCAAAACAAGGATGATCTGATTTAGTAAAACAAAGTTATGAAAACACGTTTTCATATTATTCTTTTTGTGGACTCAAAAGCACTAAACTGCTTATTGTTCTTAAAGTGCACAGCTGTTTAACAGACGTCAGTTTAGCAGGCAGTTTACACACAGAAAAGTCCCACAAGAGGCATGTAAGAAATACACAGAACACAGAACCGTACAGCCCAGTGTCGGGCATTCGGCCCATAATGTTATGCTGGTTTTGAACTCTTCTATGGTCAATCTAATCCCGCCTTCCACTTTTCTTTCATCTATTTTCTTAAATGTCCCTAATGTACTGTATCTGCCTCAACCACTAGCTCTGGCAATGCAGTCCATTCACTCTGTGTACACTCACCTACTTCTGACATCTCCCCCCCCCCCCACCCCGTACGTTTCTCCAATCACCTTGAAACATGCCCTCCTGTAATGGCCACTTCCACCCTGTGAACAATGGCAAGATGGTGCTGTCGAGACACAGCACCATTTTGTGGCAGCAAACAAACCACTAACTATTCTACCAATTTTACTCTTTTCTGGACTACGGTCATGGCAATCCGCTGCCAACTTCCTTTGGAAGTTGCACATTTGGACCATCTGTAGAACCTCTTTTTTTGTGGTGAACTGAAGGATTCAACAAACTGCACTCTCAAGAATGCAGGCGTGACTGCAGTGGCCATTGCTGGAGTGGACTTGGGGCCAGATTAAAACCTTGGGCCGAGTCGAGGTAGCAAGGCCCAGGGCCGAGAATGGAAAAAGAATCAACGTTTAGCTGATGTTAGCTCCAAGCCAGATTACAAAGATCAAGGCCAAGCGCGAAGGACAAACTGGTGTTCAGCTCACTACTCCAAGAGTCTTTACCTGCTCCAGTGTTGAACTGACTCTGTGGCTGTGGCCTGCAGCCACTGGGTTTTTGGACCCACTCCAGTGTTGAATTGGCATCATGGCTGTGGCCTGCAGCCAATGAGTTCTTGGACCTGCTCCAGCATTGAACTGGCTCCATGGCTGTGGCCTGCAGCCAGTGGGTTCTTGGATCCGCTCCAGTGTTGAATTGGCTTCACGGATGTGGCCTACAGCCAATGGGTCCTTGGACTGGCTCAGCACTGAACTGGCTCCATGGCTGTGGCCTGCAGCCAATGAGTTCTTGGACCTGCTCCAGCATTGAACTGGCTCCATGGCTGTGGCCTGCAGCCAGTGGATCCGCTCCAGTGTTGAATTGGCGTCACGGATGTGGCCTACAGTCAATGGGTCCTTGGACTGGCTCAGCACTGAACTGGCTCCATGGCTGTAGCCTGCAGCCAGTGGGTTCTTGGACTGTCTGCCGTGGTGAACTGGCTCCTTGGCTGTGCATTCACTTTCAGGAACTCTGCAGCTCATGTTCTGTGCAGCATTTCTTTACTTTCTTATTGTTTGCTCAATTTGTTCTTTTTTTTTGCACATTGGGTGCTTGACGGTCTTTGAATTTTTTTTAGTGGGTTCTATTATGTGTGTTCTATTGCTGCCTGCAAGAGGACAAATCTCAAATTATGGTATACAGTACATACTTTGATAATAAATGTACTATGAAGTTTGAACTTTTAACCTTGGGGGGAAAAGGCACTGGCTGTCCACTCTATTGATGCCGCTTATCATCTTATACCTGTCAAGTCACTCCTCGTCCACATTTGCTCCAGAGAGAAAAGACCTAGTTTGCTCAATCTTTCCTGAGAAAACATACAACCTTTCCTCATAAACCAGGCATATTATTACACTTCATGGATTTTGGCAGAGTTGGATTTACATGCATTGCAAAGGTTGAGATGTTCTTTTCCATCCATCTAAATAAGTTCCAACGTTCATACTTTGTCGCACTGCTAGTCACGCCCAAGTCATTCTTTGGTGCTTGAATCCAATGTCTTGCTTGTACTATCAGATCTGAAATAAAAGTAGAAAACTCTGAAAATACTCAGCTGGTTAGGCAGCATCTGTGGAGAGGGAAACAAAGTTCACATTTCAAGTCAATGACATTTCATCAGAATATAAACTGCGCCACCTCCCCCCCCCCCAGCCTGTGCACTCTCATCTAGTATCTCCATCAGTTCCTACTTGTTTTACATTTCCAATATATGTTTTTTTTTGTTTTTGCTAAATCTGATGTTACACATATGATATAAATGTCAGTGCCATAAATATGCATTTTAAGATTCTCCAGCTTTGGCAGAAGAGTGTTCAGCAAAAAGAACATATGTTTACCAGTTCACATTAGAGACACTCCATCCTCCCAAGATCTTCACTGCCATGTTGACTTGCTGCTCAGTTGCAACTACTAAATTAAGCAAAAGCCTGTCTGCTGTTAAGCTCCAGTGTACTGTTCCTTTTTATTTAACTAGATTCCCAGTCAATAAACTCATTATTTCTCCCATCCACCCTCAATTAAGAGTCAGAGAGTCATAGAATCATAGAAAAATACAGCATAGAAACAGGTCCTTCAGTCTGTGCTGAACCATTTAAGTTGCCTACTCCAATCGACCTGCAATGGAACTATAGCCTTCCAAACCCCTACCATCCATGTATCTATCCAAACTTTTCTTAAGCATTGAAGTCGAGCTTGCAAGCCCCACTTGCGCTGGGGATTTATCCACCCTAATTTAGTGCAAGACAGCCACCAGCTGCTCCTCTGTAATCAGTATAGAATCCATAAAGTTGATGCCGTTTTGCCTCACTTCTGTAGACTTGGTGCCCATCTCCCAAGTAAATGATGGCCTATGCAACTTTTAATTTGTCTTCTGTTACAGGGATTTGATGAAAGGTTCTTTGCCTTGGTGCTGTTCCCGCCTATATATAGCATCAATTAGCACAAGTTGAACTAAAAATAGAAAGGAAAGATAATTAGCTGAAGATCCTCGCTGTACCAATTACCAACTGTGGCAGTATTTTCCCCCCTCTTTAGGAGAAAAGATTAAAGTTGGAGTGTGTGCAACAGAGGAAGATACAGCAGAGTTGCTGAGCAAAGTGCTAAATGGTAACATAACAGCAGCTGAACTACTGGCTTCAATTATACATCACGATATCTCCATTGAAGATCCAGCACTGGAAAAGTTGGCAGCAGAAATCCCCCAGGATACCATGGCCCTTTGGGTAGATCCTATAGGTACGTCAGCAAATAGCATTAAAATAGATGCACCTTTGGCAAATTAATATAGATTTTGTTTTGGAATGAAGTTTATTTTCTTTTAGCATTATGAATCAATGTATGATTGCATTGTTATCAGGGCACATAAAACTGAACTCCAGTTGGCCAAGGGACCAACCGATGAAATGGTTAAATTTATGCATAACACTCAGAACCAAAATAAACATAACCTAGCTAACTATCTTTTTACTCTCTATCCTGAACAAGTTTGCTCTGTGTACAAAAGGAATGAAAGAATATAAATAAAAAGCAGGTCAATGCCCCAGAGCCTATGTGACATTCTGTAAGAATATGCCTGATCCCTATGTGTTTTGAATCCTTCTGGGTTCAATATTCTATGAGTCTACTTTCGACTGTACTCACTAATTGGTCAAGAATCCAAATTATATGAAGAATAATTTACTCTGATTTACAGTTTTGAAGATCTAACAGTCATGCTGCTTTACTAAAATTGTGAGTTCAACTTTAAACCTTAAAGTAACTATATCTCAAGATGGAATCATAACAGAGGCTCTCCACAAAGAAAAAGTGCCTTGAATTTATTTGATGTCTTTCTTCTACCTTAGAGTGGTTTACAGTCAATAATATGCCTTTGAAATCTGGTTACTTTTGCAATGGTGTGCCAAAATGCCAAATAGAATGTATTTCTAAGTTCATTTGTAAGTTACAAAAGCTAAAGTCCAAAAAAACTTAAAAGTTTGCAAAGGTGAAAGTAAGAAATGCACACTCTGAACCATTAGATCACTAAAAAGAAGGGCATAATAATTACATTCAAATGTTCTGAAAAGTTAAGTCTAGGTTACTTACTGAAAAATTATTAATGCACATCAATTGATGCAGTTGACGAAGTTACTTTTAATTTGGACAACTTACAAAAAAAGAACTCTTCAATAACAGCATCCACGCCTCTGTAACCACAACAGGAACCTACGCCACAAGTAAATGTCAAACATTAGCAGTTTGGTAGAACTTGTATTTACACCAAGCTTGATTTGGAAATCATCTTACTGAAATTTGTCCTTCAACTGGACTTTTTAAAGAAATCATGTATCTTCCAAGTAATCATTTAGTCCACCCACCTTATTTTTTTTATTTCAGCATTTATTTCTGTTTACTTCTCTCTGAAACAACATTAGATAATCTTCAACATCTAAGGAGTTGTTTAAATTCAACTTGCCCTTCCATTAATATACTGGAACAGCAGCGTGATGTGGCTACTGTTTGAGTTTTTAATTTGACAAGTTCTCCTATTGGTTTGGCTTGTGGCTTGTACAAAGCAGAGTCATTGGTGGAGTTATTGCTTTTCTTAACAGTAAACTTATAAGCCATTTTGAATCAATTGAAGGACAAGCGACTGTGACTGGGGTAGCAGCTGTCAAGCCACAGAGGAAGGGGTGTGTGACCAGATTAGCTGGCCTTGTCCAAGCCATTCTTGGTGTCAGCCACTTTATTTACATGTCTATATGTAAATAATAATAAGACCATAAGACATACAGTACGCACAGAGTTCAGCCACCTGGTCCATTGAGTCTGTTCCACTATTCCATCATGGCTGATTTATTATCCCTCCCCTTTAAGACCATAGGACTATGAGGTGAGTACTTTGGCAGAAGCAGATATATATATATATATATCTATTTCCTTCTCATAACAGACTTAGTGCTGAAATATTGGGTTGTACACTCTAATCTCGAGCATGTTCCAGAGTTGTGTGGTTCTTTGATTTCATTAATATGTTGTTAATTACAATGCACTTCCCTTGTGTTTTTTCTCCTCACAAAGGAAAATTCTGAATCCAGCAAAACTGGTCACAACCTCTGTGTCAAATTTCCACACACAGTGCATATTTCCAACCTCCTGCCAAATTTTAAAAGTGGCTGAAACTCAGGCCCATGCCTTGTTGCTTTTATGTCTGACACTTCTAATGATGTTCTGGCTGACCTCCCTCTTTCCATAACCTTGAGGTCATCCAAACATCTCTGGATGCATCCAGGCTCAAAGCAAATACTGTGGGTCTGTTACATTTGATCTAATTTGGCTCCCAGTTGAACAAAAAACCTTGATATTAAAAATATCATCACGATTTTATAATTGCTCCATGGTATTTGCTTTGGTTTATCACTAAAATAGAGCAAATAGCTTTTGTTTGTGCACCATCCTTACAGATCATTCCATACACCAGTACATCAGGGTAGTAAAAATGAAAATAATGGAAGAATAAAGAGTTACAATTACTGAGAAAATACAGTGCAGGTAGTCAAATAAAATGCAAGGGGCAAATATTTAACATAATTAAATAATTAAATATTTTTATTTCTGATTCTAAACATGATTTTCTAATGCTATGGGGACCCTTTCTGAGTTATTTTCTTTGAACTGTTATTAAAGTATGGATCTGAGCCATTATTAATATATTATATGGCATTATTATAATATTTTTTTCTCTTTTTCACCAACCAGCTCATTTTGGTAGTGGGGGTAGATTTTTTTTTAAATAAAATACAATCATTCTGCTTCATTTAATTTCATAATTTGATCTTTTTTCTACATGATTGATTAGGAATATGGGATACTGTGATCATCTTACTGTGATTTAAATGTAATGTAATTTGTATTACTTGTATCCTTATGAACTTTGTATTTATATCCATGTAATTTATATAATATTAATAAAAATATTGAAAGAGAAATAATTACAGAGAAAGTTAGGACAGGTCTACAGATTAAGCTTCTATACAGAAGCAGGGCTATTTATGGGGGCATCAGGCAGGATTTTGTCGAGGTCAACTGGGTATGACTGCTTGTTGGTGAGGGAATGACTGACAAATGAAGGGCTTTTAAAAGTGTGATATCAGAAGTCCAGGAGTAACATGGGTTGTGTTAGGATATGGGCAAAGTATGGTAGGAGGCAGAGGTGGCTTTTGGACTGGAGGCCTGTCACTAGTGGTGCGCCACAGGAGTCAGTGCTGGGATACTTGTGGTTCATTATTTATGTAAACAGTTGGGATGTGAGCGTACAAGGCATGGTCAGTAAGTTTGTGGCTGATATTAATATAGATGGTATTACAGATAGCAAAGAAGGTTATCAAATATTACAGGGGAGAGCTTGACAAGCTAGATAGTAGGCCAAAAATTGATAAATAGCTTTCAATTTGGATAAGTGTGAAGGGTAGCATTTTTGGAAGTTAAACCAGGGTAAAACATTTACAGTAGATGATCAAACAAGAGAAAATCTGCAGAAACCCAAGCCACGTACACTACCACAAGTTGTGCTCAGCAGGCCAGGCAGCATCAATGGGGAAAAGTGCAGTCGATGTTTTGGGCCAGGACACTTCAGCGGGACTGGAGAATAAAAGGTGAGTAGATTTAAAAGATGCAGGGGAGGAGAGAGAAACACAAGGTGATAGGTGAAACCAGGAGGGGGAGGGATGGAGTAAAGAGCTGGGAAGCTGCTAGTTGAAAGGGCTGAAGAAGGGGGAGTCCAATCGGAGGGAACAGAAGGCCATGGAAGAAATAAAATGGAGAGGAGCACCAGAGGGAGGCAATGGGCAGGCAAGGAGATAAGGTTAGAGAGGGTTAAAGGGGATGGGGAATGGTGAACTAGAGGGGGTGGGGAGACATAACCATAAGTTCGAGAAATCGGGTGGAGGCTGATTATAAGGTGTTGTGCCTCCATTATGAGTGTGGCCTCATTGCGACAGTAGAGGAAACTATGGACTGACATATTGGAATGGGAATAGAATAGGAAATGGAATTAAAATGGGTGGCCAGTGGGAGATCCCACCATTACCATCTGAATGGTGTCAAGTTAGGAAAAGGGGAAGTACAACAAGATCTAGGTGTTCTTGTACATCAGTCTCTGAAAGTACAGCAGGCAATGAATAAAGCTAATGGCATGTTAGCCTTCATAACAAGGAGAGTTGAGTATAGGAGCAAAGAGGTCCTTCTGCAGCTGTACAGGGCCCTGGTGAGACCACATCTGGAGTATTGTGTTCAATTTTGGTCTTCAAATTTGAGGAAGGAAATTCTTGCTATTGAGGGAGTGTAGCGTAGGTTCACCAGGTTAATTCCCGGGATGGCGGGACTGTCATATGTTGAAAGATTGGAGCGAGTGGGCTTGTATACACTGGAATTTAGAAGGATGAGAGGGGATCAGATTGAAACATACAAGATTATTAAGGGTTTGGGCACGCTAGAGGCAGGAAACACGTCTCCGATGTTGGGGGAGTCCAGAACCAGAGGCCACAGTTTAAGAATAAGGGGTAGGCCATTCAGAATGGAAAAAACTTTTTCACCCAGAGAGTTGTGGATCTATGGAATGCTCTGCCACAGAAGGCAAAGGAGGCCAATTCTCTGGATGCTTTCAAGAAAGAGTTAGATAGAGTTAGATAGCGGAGTCAAAGGATATGGGGAGAAGGCAGGAATGGGGTACTGATTGTGGATGATCATCCATGATCACAGTGAATGGCGGTGCAGGCTCAAAGGGCCAAATGGCCTACTCCTGCACCTATTGTCTATTGTCTATTATCCTGCATCTTCTGGCATAGGTGCTTGGCGAAACAGTCTCCCAATCTACACTGGTTTTCACCGATATACAGGAGGCCACACCACGAGCACCGAACACTGTGTGACTCCAACACACTCACAGGTGAAGTGTCACCTCACCTGGAATGATTGAGCTATTAAGGAGTGTTGTGTAGCAGAGAGAACTCAGAGTACAAATACATAGTTCACTAAACCGTGTGGCAGTGAAGATGATGTCTGATATGTTGGTCCTCATCTGTCAGGGCACAGACAATAGGAGTTCAGACATGATGTTGCTGTTACCTTTTTTTGGCACTGGAATGATAGTCATTTTGTTAAAGAAGTTGGGAATCTCACATTGGAGTAAGGAATACCGCATCAGCTGGTAGATGCATGATCTGAGGACACAGCTCGAGACTCAATCAGGGCCATTTGCTTTCCATGAGTTTACTCCCTGGAAGGCTGATATGATGCATGTGATAGTGACTATGGGTATAGATGCATCATAGGCTGTTGGAGTAACTGGTGACATTTCACTGATTTTTCTGTTCAAAATGTGCATAGAATGCATTGAGTTCATTGCATAAGGATGTGTTGTTGCCAGCAATACTGCCTACTTTAACTTAGTAGTGTGTTATGGAACACAAGGCTTGCCACAGTTGGTGGCTTGGTCTGCCTTTGGGTCTTGGCATTCTTGATGGTTTTTTGAAGTTCGTACCTAAATTTCTTGTATCAGACTTGAAGGTCTCAGACCTGGATTTCAGTGTGGAGCAGATTTTTTGCTTCCTCAATGGTTTCCAGTTAAGGAACACTGAGACTGTCCTCTACATGTTCTCCCTGCCTCTGCATCTCTCCAGCCCTATATGCCTCTGGAGTGACTGTGTTACTATAATTTTGGGCTCTTTAGAAGCTGGGAATTGAATAGTTTTAACCATTTACTTGGTCATCTTCTCTAATGTCTGCTCATGGAACTCCAGAGTCAGAATTTGTTAGACAATGTTCCTGTGTAATTCCTGTAGATATTCTGTGGCATTATTATGTATTATGCAAGCACTGATAAATTAATGAAAAGCTCATACTTTGATAAGTATTAGAATTTATTTAATATTTTGAAAGCTTGAGATTTTCATCAGCTTATTGAAACACCGTCATGTTTAACCTGAGGCCACAGAAACAGCACTGAGGTAAAGCATACATCACAAGCAAATATTGTTTGACTACGGTTATGATAAGTTTTCATTCTATTTTATCTCAGGCCAAGGTACTATGTTTTAAAAAAACAGCATGTGAAAACCTCTTCCTGTGAGCTTTCTGTGAATGTCAATACCATCTAACCCAGCTAACCCAGCACTTCCTTCAAAATAAGATCAGTTTTACTATGACATCTGGCTATGAATTTATCAAAAAATCTACTCACATAAATTTAAATGACTTGAACTTTGATCATGTAAGCAATTAGGCAATTTTGGTAATTCTGTTGTTTAAAATTTCAAAGTTCTTATTTTAGTTGGTGATACATTTCTCTGTAAGCACCTATAAATACACATTTTAAAGTGATATGTCATCCATTATACCACATTTTTTGAAGTTATTTGTAACATCCTGGGGAAAAAATGATATACGTTAAGCTCAAGAATTCAAGTTTTATGTACGTTTCTAAATTTAATGCAAATTTTTAGTTCTTTTTCTCTGTTTTTTAGTCAGTATGAGGGAGGAGCTGAAACCTGGTCCTCTCACATGATTTAAATTGTGATAGCTTTAGTGCAGATTGCGTGACTGTGTCATCAATAATCAGCAGAAGGCACAGCTGCTCCATTGTCTTAGAACATTGCATTGAAAATAGAAGGTACAATATGCTTCAGAAAGACACAGTTCAAATTTAGAACCCAAGTATATGTGTTATGTACTGTAGATTTATGTATATGGCAGGAACAGCTTTCACTGTCTGTACTCTGTTTAGATATTGTAATTTTTTGGCAGCAAAGTTCAAAACACTTAAAATCATCATAATCCAGGACTGTTAAATCTTAATTTAACTCTAATATCTCCTCTTAGTACTCAGAATCACATTTTGTTTGACAGTATTCCTGTGCAATGCCATGATATATTTTGTTGTTAAAGTGCTATATAAATGCAACTTATTATACAAGAACAATACACTGTTAAATTATACTGGTATACTTTAACAACTGTTAGAAAGTAGTTAAAATGTTGAAAACATCTAGAATATATAGGGACAATTTAATCTTTTTTAACTATTAGCTGTTTCTTAATAATGATGAAGCAATAACGGCAAATTGCATCTTTCATTGAGAAATGATAAGAAACAGTTATTTGCAAAGCATTACACCTCCACCTTCCATTCAGACAATGAATATCAGCATTGAAGTTGTAGCACAGAGGGCATTACAGCACAAGGTGGGCTTGTCGTCCCACCTTGTCCACACCTACCATAGTGTTTATCTACAATCATCCCACTTGCTGACGTTCGGGCTGTATCCCGCCACACCTTTTCGATCCATGTATCTATCTAAATGTCTTTAAAATCTTGCAATTACAATTGAAATTTCACAGCTGTCTCCACCCTCTCCTGCTACAGCTCATTCCGGATAACGACCACTCTATTTGCTCATCCATGCTTTCTTGGTCGAGATTGCCCTGCCCTGGGAAAAAGACTCTGACCATTTATGCTATCTATACCCATCGTAATTTTATAATAATAATAAAATTATTATTATTGTTTTAACTATTGTTTCATTATTGTCACATATACCAAGATACAGTGAAAAGCTTACCTTGCACATTGTTCATGCAGATCAAATCATTACACAGTGCGTTGAGATGGCATAGATAAAACAATAACGCTACATAATAAAGTCACAAGATCATAACTAGGTTGATTTTGAGTCAGAGTCATTGAGTCATGGAACACCTCTGCACAAAAATTTGCCTTTCGGCCCATTTGGTCTATGCTGAACCATTAATCTGCCTAATTCCATCAACCTGCACCCAGACCATAAAACTGTTATACTGCTCTCATCATGTATCTATCCAAATTTCTCCTAAGTGTTGACATCAAACACACATCCACCTTTTACACTGGCAGTTTGTTCTGCACTCACACCAGCCTCTGAGTGAAGAAGTTGCCCTTCATGTTTTTCTTAAACATTTCACTTTTCACCCTTAAACCCATGACCTCAGTGGAAAAAGTCTGCTTGCATTTACCCTATCTCTACCCCTACCGCTATCAAATCTCACCCTCAATCTTCTATGATCTAGGGAATAAGGACCTAAACTATTCAACCTTTCCCTATAAATCAGGTCCTCAAATTCCTGTAACATCGATGCAATGGTCAAGCGTGCATATAATCATCCCAGGGAACCATTCGATAGTCTTATAAAAGTGGTGTAAAAGTTATCCTTTATCTTGATGGTACACGCTTTCAGGTTTTTGTATACTTTGTCCAATGAAAGAGGGGAGAAGAGAAAATGTCCAGGATGGGTGGGATCTTTGATTATATTGATTGCATTACAGAGACTGTGAGAAATATAGAGTTCATTGCAGGGAAGTTGGTTGCTGTAATGTGCTGAGCCGTGTTCACAACTTTCAGCAATTTCCTGTAAGCATGGGAAGAGCAGTTACCATACCAAGTAGATAGGGATGTTTCTGTGAGGATTTGAAAGGGTCAGGGGGAACATGACAAATTTCTTTAATTTCCTGAGGAAGTAGAGGCATTGGTGAACTTTCTTGACCATGGTGTTTACATAGTTAGACCGGGACAGGCTTTTTGTGATGTTCACTCTTAAAACTCTAGAAGGCTGCCCCTCAGCTAGCTAAACTCAAGTGAGAATAATCCCAGGCTTTCCGAGTCTCCTAATTAGCACAGCCCTCCATTCCGAGCAACATCCAGGAAGATTTATTTTGTGCATTCTCAATTGCTACCACATCCATTCTGCAGTGTATCACCCAGAAATGTGCACAATACTTGATGTGGTCGAACAAATGCTTTCCATATCTGCAACACAACATCCCAACTCTTATATTCCATGCCTCAACCTATGAAGGCAAGCATGGCAAATGCTAAAATCTTATTTTACATCAAGAATATATCATTAAAATAGGTATAATTTAAACTGACATGGCCTCCAGAGGAATCACCCTGCATTTTACCTGGAGGAAGTGGTGGGGGGGGGGGGGGCAGAAGAAAAATACAGACTGCTGTGTGGCAGCCAGTCTACAGTTATTCACAGTAGCCTTTTTACTTTGATTTATCTGGGAAATTGTAACGTATGGATCTATTTCTTTTTGACCCACCTCCTTAGCCCTATGTATTGATCTGTTGTCCACACATGCACTGTTGTCTATGCATGTGCTTTGCTCTCTCTCTCTCTCTCTCTCTCTCTCTCTCTCTCTCGCCGCAACATGAATACACCAATTAAAGCATCTCCCACATGTGTGCTTTTATTTAATTGATACGTAGTTGTGCACGGACACAACAAATTGGCAACAAGTACGAACCCGAATGCGAGAAAATATCATGAGCTGCACCAACAGTTATGGCACAATTACGGGACAAAACAGTGAGAGTTAAACAGAAGTAGAAGGCCATCACAGACACTAACAAATGTGTGAGTACAGTGCATAGTAATAGTGAAAGTCGCGCTGAATTCAAAGTGAAAATAATGTAGTGATGGCTTCAGTTGGGAAAGCTGACGAATTTGTGCTAATTAAGGCTGGAAGTTGTACATCAAGAGGGTTGAACTGTATTGTAACGAGAGCAATGTGGAGGTGCAAAAGAAAGCCTCTGCAACTCTTAGCTTAATGGACCCAAGAACGTACAGTCTCTTATGCAACTTAGTAACCCTTGCAAAGCCAGCAAGCAAGACATGCAAAGAAATTGTTACAATTTTACAAAATCACTTGAGCCCTAAACTGCTAACAGTAGCTTTAGATTTTACAAAAGGAACCCGTCAAAAGATGAAAACATCTCTGAATACATTGCAGAACTGCAGACTTTCCCATTACGGTGACTTTAGAGATGGACTTTCTGATGCATTAAAGGACAGGCTTGTATGTGGCATGCATAGTCAAAGCACTCAGAAGTGACTATTAGCTGAAAGAGGCCTAACCTTACAACAGGCATTGACCATTGCAATATTGTTAGAGACCACAGCAAAGGATGCAGCAGAACTACAGAAAAGGAGTTAGAATATGATAAGCACAAAATGTCCTTGAATGGTGCAAAAATCCAAAAATGTTATCGATGTGGCAAATTGTCCCATGACGCAAATGACTGTTGGTTCAAAGAGAAAGCCTACAGAAAGTGTCAGAGACAAGGTCACATAGAGAGAGTGTGCAAGGCAGACAAAAAAGCATAACCCAATGAAAAGTCTCAAACACAAAACTAAGTAAAGGCACAGAGTGACTGAAGGTACAACAGAATCAGACAAAACAGAGTCAGACATAGGTGAACTGTCATGCCTAGAACTGCATAGTATAATTGAAGCAGATCACAAAATCGTCTGGATGACAATAGATGAGTCTGGTATAAAACTGAAAATGGAGCTGGATATTTCTATAGGCTGACTACAACAGATTGTTTTCTAAGATACCATTAGAGAAGACCTTAGTGATGTTAAAGACTTACACAAGTGAAAAAGTGTCCTCCAAAGGCAAATGGAAAGTGAAGGTGACATATGGAGGCCAAACACAAGAGTTAGAACAACACACACAAAATGCCGGTGGAACACAGCAGGCCAGGTAGCATCTGTAAGGAGAAGCACAGTCAACATTTTGGGCTGAGACCCTTCGTCAGGACTAACTGAAAGGAAAGGTAGTAAGAGATTTGAAATCTTTCAAATCTCAAATTTAAAATTTGAAAACTTTAAAATCTCTTACTCTCTTTCCTTTCGGTTAGTCCTGACGAAGGGTCTCGGCCCAAAATGTCGACTGTGCTTCTCCTTATAGATGCTGCCTGGCCTGCTCTAGTCCACCGGCATTTTGTGTGTGTTGTTTGAATTTCCAGCATCTGCAGATTTCCGCGTGTTTGCTTTTTAAAAACAACAGTTAGAGCTTTATGTATTGAAAACTCGAGGACCAACACTTTTTGGATGTGAATGGTTGAGAAAAATCCAATTAGACTGGCACTCAATCAAAGCTCTCAGTGTGACATCAACAGGCAACAGCAGCCCAAATGGCAGCACTGACCAGAGACTAGCACAGCTGCTTAATGCTGATGAGAAGGTGTCTGAGAAGAAGATTAGTAAACTCAAGGGCATGAAGGCCTGAATTGAACTGGATGAAACAGCAACACCAAGATTCCATAAAGTACGTCCAGTGCCTTACACACTACGTTCTAAAGTGAATGCTAAACTGCAGAGCTTGGAAGCAACTGGAATTTTCTCCAAGGTTGAGTGGACTGATTGGGCCATGCCCATTGTCCAGATGATCAAGAAAGGGAAGGCAGGATTCATCACAATCAACGCTCACAAGGGACTGTTCCAGGATAATCGTCACATCAGCTCAGCAATTTGGCAAAGAGGAATGGACCAACTGCTCCAAGATATCTCAGGAACACAACGTTACCTTGATGACATCATCGTGACTGGCAAGAATGATGAACACTTCCAAAATCTTGTTAAAGAATTTGAATTTATTTAAATCTTACATCCATCCCACTACATGAGGGAGTAAAAATCTTTGCATTATGACTCCGTTGCAATGTACAGACATGTGAATTTGTAAATCTAATGGCTTGTAGAGAGAAGCTGTCCCAGAGCCTATTGGTCCTGGGTTTAATGCTGTGGTGCCACTTGCCAGGTGGAAGCAGCTGAACCAGTTTATGGTTGGGGTGACTGGTGCCCCCCTTGATCTTCTTTCTGCACCTGCTGCTATAAATGTCCTCAATGGAGGGAAGTAACTGAGTGAGTATGGTCTGCACGCAAAGAGAGAGAATTATGAGTTTTTCGAGATTGAAATCTCATATTGTGGACACGTCATTGACAAGCCTGGCTTACAGATGTCACAAGAAAGGATGGAAGATTTTCCAAACCAGAAAATGTGCTGCAACTCAGTTTATACTTGGGCCTTGTAAACTACTACTACCAGTTTCTCTCAAACATTGCTACAGTGCTGCATTCACTGATTGCACTAGTACAGACAAGAGCAAAGTAGGAATGGTCAGAAAGATGTAAAAGAACATTCAAGGAAATAAAGAGACTAATAATATCCGATGAACTGCTCACCCATTAGACCCATCCCTGCCCATCAAATCAACAAGCAATGTGTCCCCTTATGGGATTGGAGCTGTTTTGTCACACAATATGAGACATGGATCTGAACACTGAATTGCATTTGCTTCAAGATCACTGAAGAGCGTGGAATGCAACTATGTACAGATCGACTGAGAGGCCCTTAGTCTAGTATGGGGAATAAAGAAGTTCCACTGCAAATAGTTACTCTACTGACAGACCACCAGCCCCTTGTGTCCATTTTCAATCCCAGGAAGGGAATCCCAGTGATACCTGCTACCTGGTTACAACATTGGACACTATTCCTAGGATCCCACTCATATAACTTAAGAGTTCAAGAATACCAAACAACACAGCAACACTGATGGCTTGTCACATCTTCCACTACTGGTAACTGAAGAAGAAAAGTCTTCATACTGCGACCCAGCAGAAGTATTGCACACCGCATTGGTGGACCAGTTGCTGAAGGTCATGAGTTCGAGCCCCAGCCGAGGCAGCGTGTTGTGTCCTTGAGCAAGGCACTTAACCACACACTGCTCCAGTCCACCCAGCTGAAAATGGGCACCGACAAAATGCTGGGAGTTAACCTCATGATAGACTGGCATTCCACCCGGGGGGGGGGGGGGGGGTGGTCTCATACTCTCAGTCACTTCAGGCCATGGAAACCGGAATAAGCCCCGGCCTGATGAGCCTATAAGGCTTGGGACAGACTTTAACTAAGCTTTTAAACAAGGAATCATCCAACATTGTCAAAAGTCTATGAAATCACCATACAAGGATGGCCAGCTCATGGTAACCCTATGTTTCCAGAGTTCTCACCAAGACAAGACCACTGTTGGTCTGTCAAAAAATGCTAATGTGTCAATTTCGTGTTGTGGCTTCCTCTAACCTGCACACCAGAGTGTTAGAAAATCTTCATGAAGGACACCTAGGTACAGTGTGTTGGCTGGGAATAGATGAGCAGATTGAAAACTTGGCCAAAAGCTGTTCAGGATGCCACAAAGTTCAAAATGCACCCTTAAAGTCAATAGGTTGCAATAGGTACATTTAATGTCAGAGAAATGTATACAATATACATCCTGAAATTCTTTTTCTTTGCAAGCATCCATGAAAACAGAGGAGAGCCCTAAAGAATGAATGACAGTTATATGTCAGAACCCCAAAGTTCCCCAACTCCTCCCTCCCATGCATAAACAACAGCAAAGCAATGGCCCCTCTCCCCCACCAGCAAAAAAGCATCTGCATTCTCCACTGAGCTCTCAAACATGCAGTAAAACATCAATAAAGTCACAGACTTGCAGTACCCAAAAGACTACTTGTTCACTCGGTAATTTGATGTAACACAGGCTCTCTCTCTCCCTAATAAAGGAAAAAGAGGTGTCCCCATTCACAGCAAGGGGGGAGACATAGCAAACAACTTGCCAATATATGATGTTAAAATCTGTTCTGTCACTTTTTCCGAGCTCTGTGCCCAAAGAACTCGGGTCTCTGGGCACACAACTAGCAGCCAGCTCACTGCTTTCAATCTTCCGTGTACCCCCATGACACTCCAGGTGGCAGGATCGACCTTGAATCACCCACCTCCAGAGCCATGAAAATCCGGCTCCCTGAAGCCACATCCTTGGCAAATCGAAAAGCAGCCGGTCATGAGACCCTGGGAGCGAGTCCCATTCCCACTAAGAGCTGAAGTCAGCATGTAACTCCAAGTCAGGGTCTTCAAAAGAACCTTGAAAGGGAAAAAAGGAGATATTAAAGATAGAAATAGAGCTGTTTCCGAAGATGCAAGCAAAGGAGTTGCCATTAGGCGTCATCGTCCTAAGCACTGCCCTCTGTTAGTTAGCTGAAAGGTTTATCCAAACCTTCAAATAGTCCTTTAAAGCGATGGACAAGGAGGACATTTCTCTACAGCGCAAGGTGGACAACTTCCCTTTTGCGTTTTGGAACTCTGCTCATGCGACAACAAATCAAACACATGCAATGTAGTTCATGAGCAAGAATTTGAGACCTTGCATAGACCTTCTGAAACCAGACCTCCAGAGAGAAGTACAGAATCGCCAAGTGAAGCAGCAAGGAGGTTTGAGCTTGGACAGGAAGTTCTAGTGCGTGATTACTAAAAAGACAAGTGGACGCCCGGTAGGATAGCCATGAGTACTGGACCACTGATGTACACAGTCGGTGTTGGAGATCAGACATGGGGACATCATGTGGACCAGACACTGGATGGTCAACCAAAGAACATAATTGAGTTGACTGGTTCCGAACAAGGTAGACACATTACCTCTCAATGATGACGTCACTGACAGCAGCGTGACACTGGAAACTGAGAATGTTGTCTCAGACAAGTCACCTGCCAAACCTGATGCCAGTCCACAGGTCCAGAGGCATGACAAGAATGTTATCGTTGACAAGGGACCTGCCAAACCTGATGCCACTCCACAGGTCCAGAGGTGCCATTCTCCCTCTCCCTCTCTCTCTCTCTGTCTCTCTCTCTCTCATGTGAATACATCAGTTAAAGCTATCTCCCACATGCATGCTTTTATTTAATCGATATGTAGTTATGTAGTTGTGCTCAGACTCAACAGAAATGAGCTGCAATTCACATTGGGATGTTGATGATAATCTTGTTACTGATCTTTTTTAAGGTAAGCAGAGAATTTGCAAACTTTTTTGTCCAGCTGTGAAATTCCAGGCCACACTTGAATAAACTTCATAATTTTGATGTAAACACGGTGGTCTGATGATGGATATTGAACTCCAGATGACAGTAAAACTTCACGTTATGAAAGTGCCAGAATCTAATTTATCATGTCCTGTCAAGTCCTACCCTCAGATCTTAGTTGTATCTCAGTTAACATCTCTGCAATATTTGATAGGACTGACAAAGTCTAAAGTTGCCAAAAACAAGTAATTAGAATGTTATAAAGAATCCCATGATGTATTTCCTTCTCCCTTCTCCATGATGTTGACAAAAACAGGTCAGAATTCTGGAATGCAGATTAGATTTTGGTTCTGGTCTATATGGACCAAATCCAAATTCTTTAGTTACAAAATAATAACATATAGGCTTGATACTGTCACTCAGCACAGAGAAATTATTTAACAACTGTAGTGGAAATGAGCTGCGCTGCGGGCCTTGCTGCTCTGTCCAGGAAGCGTATTTAAATACTATGAACACCTCACATGCTGAAATGACTTGTGAGTGAGGAATTTTAATCCACTGTTCCTGAATATGTCACCTCAGCTGTTCCATTCCAGCACATAGAAATTGCCTTATACCCCCATCTGTGCCTGACTAGAGAAATTTCAGACATCAACAGATTATTGAGAGAAGACTGAAAATAAACTGATCCTCTGACTAATGGTGCTGCTATGCACATCTAATTCAATCACCTCAGTCCTACACATCTTTTGAAACTTCAGAGACTTGGTGAAAGCTCTGACTCTAATCTCGAGTACAGTGGACAATCCCCTTTACAGGAACATTCCATATAAATGTCAAAGTCTGAAATCTCTTCATTGCCAATACAGAGCTTTCAATATCTTGAAATTATACATTATACAATCAGTTTTTACAAAAGGCACTGTTCTCTTTTCCGATGGAACCTTCCTTAAAGGTATGTAGCAAATGGACACAGGGCCTAGCTTAAGGAGACCATGCTAGGTCACAATAATAATTTTCTACTAGCAAGCTTGCATCTTTTACTGTTCTTTGTGACTGTGACTCGGTGGAAGGAACTTAGTCTCTGGGAGAAAGAGCGCTGGACTTCAATAGAAAGGTTCATTTAATGTCAGAGAAATGTATTCGATATACATCCTGAAATTCTTTTTCTTAGCAAACATACACGAAAACAGAGGAGTTTCCCAAAGAAAGAATGACAGTTAAATGTTAGAAACCCAAAGCTGCCCCCCCAGCTCCTTCCTCCCTCACATAAGCAGCAGCAAAGCAATGATCCCCCTCCCCCACCAGCAAAAAACCGTATGACTTTAGACACATTTCAGTCCTACGGCTTGTAACACATGTCTAGGTACTCATCCCTGGAATGTACTCAGACTATCAGTTACCTAAATGGATAGGGATAGCTCATTAAGATGCATTATGGGATTCTGGGTGTAATATCAGGTCCAAAATATTACTCAGAGTAATAATGAGAAAATTCTTGGGACATTCCAAAGCATTCCATAGCGACAGAGTTCAGTACCCAAAAGACTACTTGTTCACCCGGTAATTTGATGTAACACAGGCTCTCTCTCTCCCTAATAAGGGAAAAAGAGGTGTCCCCATTCACAGCAAGGGGGGACAATTCAGAATCACAGCATAGTTTTGTAAATAAAGGTGATTTGTATGTCGTGCTTTGGAAAGTGCCAAGAATTCTGTAATTACTTCTCTGAGTAGTTTTATTGATTCCCAAGGAAATATAATTTCAGAATGTCATAACACTTTGTACAGAGTACTAAGCTTAGTCAGATCTCTGAAATGAAAAATGCTGGAAATACTCAGCAGTACTCAGAGAAATCAAATTAATGTTTCAGGTCAATAACTTGTAATTAGGTCTAGAGAAAATTGAAAAACATGTTTCATGTTGCTGAGAAGGTGCAGAGATATTTATTTATTATTTATTTGCCTATTAATTAATTTTTCTCTTGTATTCACACCATTTGTTATCTTTTTCACAGGTTGTTTGTCCAACCTGTTGCGGTCTTTCGATGATTCTATTAAGATTGCTGGATTTGCTGAGTATGCCCGCAAGAAAATGATTTTCAGGGTTGTATATATGACATACAGAGTACATGTAATCTGATAATAAATTTACTTTGAACTTTGAAGAAAGAATAGAATCTTAAAAAGGATTAGGAATTCCTGGTGGTGAGTGATGGTTGGCATTGGCCTTGTCTGAGAACAAGGTATTGAATGCAAGAAGCCATGATCAATGAGGTTTTTGAAAATATAAAATTTAACGGGTGTAATAAATCTATTTTATAGAACTCTGTTAAATGATACATTGTGCAAATTAAAAGAAACAAAAGAAGCAAAGTTTCTTCTGGCACATCCTGGTGATGCCCTTAGTGGACTCCTGGTGCCCTAGATAATGATTAGTTTTACTTTCAAGGGGCAGTTAAAGATTAAAAAAACAAAAATAATGAGACTGGGAGAAAAAAATCAGAGAATGATGAGCATATAGAACACAGAAATCTACAGCACATTACAGGCCCTTCAGCCCACAATGTTGTGCCAACCATGTAACCTACTCTAGAAACTGCCTAGAATTTCCCTAGCGTAAAGTCCTCTATTTTTCTAGACCTATCTAAGAGGTTCTTAAAAGACCCTATTAAATCTGCTTCTACCACTGCTTCTGGCAGCATATTCCATGCACCCACCACTCTCTGAGTGAAAAACTTACACCTGACATCCCCTCTGTACTTGTTTCCAAACACCTTAAAACTATGTTCCTTTGTATTAGCCATTTCAGCCCTGGGAGAAAGCTTCTGGCTATGCACATGATCAATGCCTCTCATCATCTTCTACACCTCTATCAGGTCACCTCTCATCCTCCATTGTTCCAAGGAGAAAAGGCTAAATTCACTCAATCTATTCTCATAGGACATGCTCTTCAATCCAGTCAACATCCTTGAAAATCTCCTCTGCACTCTCTCTATAGTATCCACATCCTTCCTGTAGTGAGTGACAAGAATAGAACACAGTACTCCAAGTGGGGTCTGACTAAAGTCTCGCATAGTTGTAACGTTACCTCACAGCTCTTGAACTCAATCCCACAGCTGATGAATACCAACACATCATTCGCCTTCTTAATAACACTGTCACCCCGCGCAGCAGCTTTGAGTGTCCTATAGACACAGACACCAAGATCTCTCAGATCCTCCAAGCTGCCAAGAGTCTTACCATTAATAATATATTCTGTCTTCAAATTTGACCTACCAAAATGAACCACTTCACACTTATCAGGGTTGAAGTCCATTTGCCACTTCTCAGCCCAGATCTGCATCCTATCGATGTCCCTCTGTAACCTCTGACAACCCACTAGACTATCCACAATACCCCCAACCTTTGTGTCATCAGCAACCCCCCCCCCCCCCACTTCTTCATCCAGGTAATTTATAAAAACCATAAAGAGGAGGGGTCCCAGAACAGATCCCTACGGAACACCACTGGTCACTGACCCCCATGTAGAATATGAATGAGATTGCTGTATTGGACTCAATGGGTACAATGGCTGTAATAATCACGTAATTCATGTAATGACTGTAAAAACATTGGTAATGGCTTCCTCCATCCTCAGTGTGTCGGATTTATTTAAAATAAAAACAGAACAAGCTAAAAATGTTCGGCAGGCTCACAGCATCTGCGGAAAGCAAAACAGAGTTAATGTTTCACATCAGGTTCTTCCAAAATCTGCAGTTCTTTGATGTTCAAATTTATTTGTAAGGATATTTTATTGGTATGTCTCACAGTGGTTAAATATTGTAACTGAAAGGCACCATGAATGTCATCAGATGCAAAATGAGATATATTTTCTGGACTGTAGTTTGTTCAAACCCAGGTGTAGATTTGCACCACTGAGTCCTCCGTGTGG
Source organism: Hypanus sabinus (assembly GCF_030144855.1). Classification (NCBI taxonomy): domain Eukaryota; kingdom Metazoa; phylum Chordata; class Chondrichthyes; order Myliobatiformes; family Dasyatidae; genus Hypanus; species Hypanus sabinus. The sequence continues at coordinate 39,236,093 of NC_082709.1, forward strand.
AGTGCACATACTGATTACATTCATTAATATTGACCCTATAAATTTATATGTTTCTATGAGCTTCATATTTAGGAGAGCATAATTTATAATAAAAAATGACAAACAAAATTGCAGTGCAAGTGGTTAACGGATAGACTACTTCCAGGCTTTTTGAACATTTGAATGTCATCCCTAGTAGGAAATTTTGCTTCTATTTATCAGAGTGGTCAATGAACTTACGTCATAGCATGAGAGAATTGTCATGCTGTGGGGAGGAGAATTCAATGCCAGCGACCTATACAGATATATAAAAACTCTGCATATACAATGTGATGCTATATTGGTGCCGGAGGCATTGTGACACATTCAGGCTGCCCCAAGAACATCTTCGGAAGTTAAATGACACATTTCACTGTGTGTTTTGATGTTTCGATGTACATGTGGCAATAAAGCTAATATGTCTTCATCTGATATAGCAATGACCACTGAGTAGAGATAAATCTTTAATTGGTATAAATATTCTCAATAAAATCCAAAGGATACAGCACACTCCCTGAAGGCTACAGCAGATTGATCATATGAATCAAATACAATATGCATAAATTTAGCCATTTATTTCTGACTTGTTTCTCCGTGAGACTATGGTAGACAACACATTTAAAGGCATGAGTCACAAACTTCTGACCTCCACCATCCTTATTTTTTTAGCCCTGGCTGCTGTCTATTGTCCCAAAAAAAATCACCTTTATGAACCAGCTTCTCCAAGTATGATCTGCCTTTGTTATCGTACCCAAAGGAAAATTCCATGAGCAAATTTTAAGAACTATTCATTGGTTGTTAAATTATACCTCTGACAATATCCTGATACAACTTTACTCGTTAAAACAGAAAATGCTGGAAATGCTCAGCAGATCAGGTTGCATCTGTGGAGAGAGAAACAGATAAAACCTTCGGTCCAGAACCCTGCAAAACAACCAGAAAGAAACAGATTAGTTTGCGGTGAAGGTTGGGAATGGGAATGAGTGGAACAAAGGGAATTTCTCTGATAAAATAGGACTGGATTACCTAATGTGGAAGTTAAGATCAAAATAAATTTCTTTATGTTTTGCCACTAATAAGACATTAGGACATGGCCAGGAGGGCAGCTGTCAATGTCAGTCTTACCTTCCAATATGAAGGTTCTGATGAAGTTGCTCAGCCAAAGATATTATTGGCATAAAGTAACCCAGCATGGAAGCAAGCCCTCTGGTCTAAGATGCTCATCCAACCTAATCCCATTTGATAGCTTCTGGTTCAGATCCCTCTAAATGTTTCTTATCCATGTAACTAGTCCAACCGTCTTTCAAAAATTGTGTTTCTCTTTGTAAGCCTGATCCGCTGTGTATCTCTAGCAGTTTCTATTTTTAATTCCGATTTTAGGCTTCAGCAGTTCTTTGAGGTGTGTGAAGATAAATCAATTTTTTTGTTTGCAAAAATGTTCTTGTCTCTTCAGACTCAACATTTCAGTACATAAAAGGATATGCTGACGAGAAGTCAGAAGATGGAATATACTCCAAAGGCCTTCAGTGTGTAACTATTCTAATTGGAGTGTACAACCGAAGTTCTGGGCTGCCAATAATGGGTGTCATCAACCAGCCATTTGTAACCCGTGACCCAGACAGTCTCAGGTAAGCAGTCAGTGGTGAAGAAGGCTTTTGACAAGCTGGCCTTCATCGGTCAGAGCATGAGTATAAAAGTTTGGAAGTCATTGTGTAGTTGTATAAGATGCGGGTAAGGCCACGCTTGGAATATTGTGTACAGTTTAGTCACCTTGCTATAAAAAATGTATTATTAAACTTAGAAACAGTGCAGAAAAGGTTTATAGTTCTGTTGCCAGGATGTGAGGGACTGATTTATGAGTGCAGTTGGACAAGTTAGGACTTTATTCTTTGGAGATTGAGAGGTGATTGTCTCAAGGTGCATAAAATAATGAGGGAGGTAAACAGGGTGAATGTACTCAATTTTTTCCTCAAGGCTGGAGAGTCAAGAACTGGAAGGTGTAGGTTTAGAGTAAGAGGGGAAAGATTTAATAGGAGCTTGAAGGTCAACTTCTTTTGAGGGTGGTATGTATGTGAAATGTGCTGCCAGATGAAATGGCTGAGGCAGGTGCAACGATAGCTTTTAAAAAGCAGTTGACATGCAGATGGATAGTAAAAATTTACAGAGTTATGGGCCAAACACTGCTGAGCCTACTGGGCTTTTCTTGTTCAACATAAACCAAATGGGCTGAAGGATCTATTTCCGTGTGTATGACTCCATGAGTTCTGCTTTGTAATGCATTGCACTGACATATCACGGCTGATCCTCAGCACTGTTACCACAAATTTTTTAACAATTATGACATATATATGTGGGTTCAAACTTACAGCAAACTGATTATGAACAGATGAGAGGAAGAAAGATTGTCTGTGGTTTTCTCAATTTCTCACTAGGTTGATTTGAGATATTAGAGTAATTTCAACTTAGTTCCCAACAGGGAAGCGAATAGCCAGCCATTTCATACCATTGACGATAACAGGAGGGTGGTAAGGGATCTGTGGGTGTAAGCAGACGCAGAAGGTGGCAGATCAAATCACGATAGTCCCTTATGGAATCAATTGAATTAGCATTACTCCATTGAAGTCTGAAGGTGCATTAACCTGGTGCACCTAGGTAGGTCTGAGTTGGGGAGAAATTTCTTCCCTCAAAGCTGATGAACCCCTGGAATTCTCCCTTAGAGAGGGAGTGGCAGTCAAATCACTGAAAATATTTAAGAAGGATATTGACAATTTTCTGGACACAAAAGCCAACAAGGGAGAGCAGGAAAATGGAATTGAAAGGGTAGATAAGTCATAATTGCATTGAATGGCAGAGCAGACTAAATGAAGGGCCATTACTTAATAACTTTCATATTGCTATGTTTCATTGTGCTCAACCAATCTTTCTTCTCCCTGTTAGATCAAAGTTTACTGTCTCAATTGTTATTATGTTTCTGTCCCCAAAGTTAAAATGAATATCATCCCTGGAAGGTAATAAAAATCAATTGGTTGAGGAAATGCTATATACATACTACACTGGCATTGCAGAAGGAGCCTAAACCAGTTCATTATAAAAACCACTCATCCCAATACTCTACCATTTGCAAGGCCCTTGGCAGACATAGTCAAAAAGCTCTTCTACTGCAGTTATCCACCCTTGTGGAAACTGGAGGTTGCATGCAAATGTTGATCAGCAGAGGATGCGAGTGGAAAAGGAATGATTGAGAGGGAGTGTGTGGAATGGGAGGGGTGGATTGTGGCAGAATTATGGTGGGATCACCAGGGTGGAGGAGACAATCTGTTTGTGGGTGATGAGTAGAAAGGCATGGGGTGGTGGGGGGGGGGGTCAGCTGTGGAAATGATTGGTGAGATGGGAAAGATATGGAGAGTGGTAGAGGATATGTGGGCTAGTTGTTTGATTAGATTGTTTACACTGGCAAGATGGGTTAAGGAGAGACTTGGAAGAGCTGGGCAGATGATCAAGTGATGATTGAAAGATGAGGTCTGAGGAAATCATCAGGGTGTGGGGCAGTGCAATTAATGTCAATCACTAACACATGAAAACTTGAAATCACAGACCTTGAAGAATATGATCATCTCAGATTCTTTGGCTGGAGCCAAGATGGGCAAAGCCTGTTAATCAATGTTATCTCATCCCTCAAAGTTGTAGGCTTCATCTTCCTCAGTGTTCAAGGCTCAAGTCATTCACATGTCTGGTATATGTTATAGTAACTCATACTAGTTACATGAGAGCAAGCTTTGTATATTCTTTTAAGCCACTGTGCTTTGGTGCATGAAACACACTGCCAGGGATGGTGGCAGAGGATTTGTACCTTCTGGAGCTCCTTTCTGTTGTCCACTTCACTCTTATTTCTCAATATGCCATATGACCTATTTTGGTTCCAATATGTTATTTCCAACACTACAAGAAGGTGAAATTTATTAGTCTAGTTGGCTCATCTTTGTTGCCTGACTATCCTCCAACCCTTTAGTGCATCTTTCCTTCCCTTTCCCGCAAATACTCATTGGAGAATCTTTGCCTCCCTTGGCCTTATCCTCTGCTGGCTCAGACAACACCTCCATTGAAAATAGAATCAAAGAACGCTATGGCAAGAGTGAAAGTCTTGCAAGAAAGGTTAAGAACTTTGTGAAATGTATTAATACCTAAACATTGAAAATAAAAGAATAAGTCCAAATACACAATGCTAGTCTGTCGTAAGGACAGTAGATGGTGCTCTTGTAATATCATTAGAGTTTATCTACTGTTTAGTCTTTAAATGAGAACTGAGCATTCATAATAACTGCCAGCACCAACAATGACACTGACACAGGGAAGGCAGGACAAGATACATTTCCTTCTCATTTTTAGAAAGGTGGACATCAGACTCTATCACTACATCTAACCTCACCCGAGGGAGTGCTGCACTCTGGTAATGTCACTGTATAATCATCACGCCAGTTATAACATGAGGGAAGACATCAGTCCTTTCCTTAGATACACTGCCTATCACTGGATTCCAAAAGTATCTCTGGAGGGAGGCAGGGTGAGAATTCATCATTGCCAGGAGAATTAGTGAGCATCTGTATGTCTACCACTCAAGATAAAGCCAATGTATATTAGATGATCTCTTGCTAACAAAACTCCAGGACAAGTTGAAATAAGTGTAGTGCAAACCTGTTTTTAAGTGTGTAGACCATACTACAAAATCCTAAATACAACTTTGCATTTTTTTAAAAAAATCCCTGTTCTTGAAAAAATGTTTGTAATTTGAATTTACCATTGCTACTTTCAATTCCATTGCTGTTATAAGGAGCTGTTTTATTCCATTAAACATTAAATGTTTAAACATGTTTACCAGCAAACATTAAATCCTTACAAAAAAGAACAACAGTCATTGAAATGACTGCTGTATTTTGAAGAAGCAATGTGCTTACTGAAACCTGTTTTTTATTGCCAAAACATAATCATAGTACCAACATAAAGATGCTCAAATTCATCCTTCCTCCCTACTCATCTATTTGATGGCATGATCAACTGGGATCATCCCAATGCATTTGGAACAATTACAACGCATGGTGGATTTTAAACAACATGCAAATACACAGTGGACACTTCATTAGGTATATCTATACACCTGCTCGTTAGTGCAAATATCTTATCAACCAGTCATGTGGCAGTAACTCAATGCATGAAAGCATACAGATATAGTCAAGGGGTTCAGTTGTTGTTCGGATTGAACATCAGAATGGAGAGAAATATGATCTAAGTGACTTTGACCAAGGAATGGTTGTTGGTTGGGTATCTCAGAAACTGCTGATCTCTTGGGATTTTCATGCACAACAGTCTGTAGATTTACAGAGAATGGTATAAAACAACAAAAGTTAAACAATCCAGTGAGGAGTAGTTCTGTGGGTAAAAATGGCTTGTTAACAACAGTCATCAGGAGAATGGCCAGACTGGTTCAAGCTGACGGGAAGGAGACGGTAACTCAAATAACCTTATGTTATAGTAGTGGTGTGCAGAAGAGCATCCCTGAATGCATATAAATCTAATCTTGAATTAGATGGTCGACAACAAGAGAAGACCATGAACATACACTCAGTAGCAGGAGGTATTGGCCACTGAATGTCTATTGTTTTTATTATCTTTTAAATAATACATCTACGGACAAAAACATAAAAGAGAGATTGAGAAAGGATACTATCAAAGTTAACCACACTTCATCATAGATAATATGCCACTCCACTCATCTTCACTCATTATGACTACTTGGAGAGACAGAGCCTTCATCTGGATGGATCTCATGTTGTGAAATTTCTCATCCAAACCATTTCTCCCCCTTTAGTACCTTTAAAACCTAATTGTTGAACCAATATTTTGGGTATTCTTCCAGATTTTGCTTTTCTTTCTGAATTTGTCTCTGTGAAACAAATTGGGATGTCATCCAAAAGTACAGCATATCTGCAAGTAAGAGACACAAAATGCTGGAAAAACTCAGCATATCAGGCAGCATCTATGGAGAGGAATAAACATTAGATGTTTTGGGCTGAGACCCTTCATCAGGAGGGGAGAGGAAGGGGGAAGAACTCCGAATAAGAAGGGGAAGAACTACAAGCTGGCAAGAGATAGGTGAAAACTGGTGAGGGGGAAGATGGGGGGGGGGGGTGGGGGACGGGGATGAAGTGAGAAGCTGGGAGGTGATAGCTGGAAGAGGTAATGCTGAAGAAGAAGGAATCTGATTGGAGAGGAGAGTGGACCATGGAAGAAAAGCAAAGAGAGCCACTTTGTTACAAGTTATATGCAAATTGTTTTTTAGTAAAGTTATTAATGGGAAATATCACCCAAAAAAAATTGCTAAGTACCTTTTTATGCTTGTCAAATACTATGAATTGATGTATTTATGCAAGCAGCATCAGTATATGGTGTAAAATCAATACTGTATATTGTTACAGTGGAAATAATGGATGCCTAGTCTCTTTTGCCACAGAAAGGTTAATGTCCTTAACAGACTAGAAATCATTTGCAAAATTCATCTAATACACTCATGGTGTTGAAAAAATAAATGTGAAGAACATTAATAATTTCAAAACAAACTGTTTTTGGTCAATTTTGTTTACTTTTGTTGTTAGACAATGATAGTAAGGGGTAGGGGATCAAGGAGGGCAAATAGATTTAAACTACCGATCAGCTGTGGTGAATTGTTGGGCAGAAGTTATTCCCTTTTTGAACTGCAGAAAAATAAAGGATCCAGGGAAACAGGCTGGAAAGAAGAGGTGAAACGAATGATGAAATCAGCTGTGATCTTACCAAATGGTAGAGAATTTTAAAGGCTCATATGGCCCAATCCTGCTCTCATTTTCAAAGTTCTTATGGAACAGGCTCAAGAAAATGAAAATCAAAGAGAGTCCCTCCTGGCACTTCTCCTTGCAAGCGGAACAAGTGCTACACCAGCCCCTTACACCTACTCCCTCACCACCATTCAGGGCCCCAAACAGTCCTTCCAGGTGAGGCCACACTTCACCTGTGAGAATATTGGGGTCACTTACTGTGTCCAGTGCTCCCAGTGTGGCCTTCTGTATATCGGTGAGACCTGACATAGATTGGGAGACCATTTCGCAGAGCACCTACACTCCGTCTGCCAGAAGAAGTGAGATGTCCCAGTGGCCACCCATTTTAATTCCACTTCTCATTCCCATTCTGATATGTCAGTCCATGGCCTCCTCCACTGTCGTGATGAGGCCACACTCAGGTTGGAGGAACAATACCTTATATTCTGTCTGAGTAGCCTCCAACCTGATGGCATGAACATTGATCTCCCAAACTTCTGGTCGTGCACCCCCCACACACTTTTCCATTCCCCATCCCCTTTTCTCCCTCTCACCCTATCTCCTTGTCGGCCCATTGCCTCCCTCTGGTGGTCCTACCCCTTTTACTTTTGTCCATGGCCTTCTGTCCTCTCCTATTAGATTCCCCCTTCTCTAGCCCAATCAACTTCCTGGCTCTTTCCTTCATCCCTCCCTCTCCCGGTTACACCTAACAAGCTCTCCCCTCCCTCACTTTTTATATCTACTCCTCTTTTTTTCTCCAGTCCTGCTGAAAGGTTTCAGCCTGAAACGCCAACTGTACTGTTTTCCATAGATGCTACCTGACCTGCTGAGCTCCCCCAGCATTTTGCATGTGTTGCCAAGAAAATGAAAACTTGGCCTTCCTTTCTGATGTATGGTTTTTCTATTTAACTAAATCAAAATTTTTTAATTCCATTTGATGTTGTTATTTCTTCCTAGGTGGAGTGGACAGTATTTCTGGGGCCTTTCATATCAAGGCATCAATATATGTTCACTACAAGTTGGTGTGAACACAGCTTCTCAAGCAGGTGACGATCAGGGTGAAGTCCCAAGGCAGAAGGAGAAGATGCCAGACAGAGACAATGATCTGTCAGCTGTCATTAGCACAAGTGAAAGCCAGAGCATTAAGTCAGCATTATCGAAGCTACGGCTGTACTACGCTGCAGGTGCTGGCTACAAGAGCCTCTGTGCCGTGCAAGGTTTTGTCAGTGTCTACCTTTTGTCGGAGGATACCACTTTCAAATGGGACTGCTGTGCTCCGCATGCTATACTGAAGTCCCTGGGAGGAGGCATGGTAGACTTTCGAGAATACTTGAAAAGAAGAAAAGATGGCAATCTAGATGAACTTCCTGAGCTGGTGTATAACACACCAGTGGATGGGGCTACAGGGTCAGACAGATGGGCCAATAAGGGAGGCTTGGTAGCTTATAGATGTCGCAAGCATTTGGACACCATTATGAACATCATTTCAAGTGTGCGCCCCTGATCTCGCTGGCCACCTTGTAACTGGCATTCCATTTGAAGAAAGCATACCTAAGTTGTTAATATGTACTCAATCCATGGCTTGTGTTCCAAGTTTGGACTTCACATGACTCAGCAATAAAACAAAACCAAAGTATCACGTCACAGCCAGGCTCTTAATGTTTGTTTAAACACAAGTAAAATGTGGCAGGATGGAAACAAAATTCCAAGCTGATGTATCCCTTAACACTATAAAAGCTGTATTTCAGGTGTTTAAGTGAATATATTTTTGATGACAAGTATTCCAAGCCAGAAACTTGGCAATATAGAGAACCTTGCATCAATTCACTGTTTTTATAATAAACTTGCACTGTTCACAATTTGATTTTCAGTTAATGGTCAGGTCAGGGTGCTCGTGTTGAGTTACACAAAAGCTGTAGCTAGAAGTTCAGATTTTAAAATGAATTTAAAAGTCACAGCTAAGTATCTCAGTTTAAAATGCCCCAATGTCTATTAGAAGCTGTCCATCTCAGATTCATTCTGAGTCCAGTCTAGGACACCTTGGGACATGCATTAAAAACTATAATTCTTAATGTAAGCTTTGTGCTATGTGGAGATTCTGGCTCAGATTAGAAACATACTACTATTTAATTGATGAACTCAATCATAAAATAATAATACTTGCAGTTAAATGGAATCTTACATTATTTACCTATTAGATGATAGATGAAGAATTACGTTTGAAGTGTCGAGGTATTTTGGCAAACAAGATCCACCTTGTTGCAAGACCCCTGCTGTGCAATTTCAAATACTGGTCCCACAAAGGGAATGCCAACTTCTTTTGTTTAATTCCACATGAATCTGAAGTACTAACTAATTGCAGTGCCCCATAACTAAATGGAAAAGATTAGGAAACAGAGCACACATCAGGGATTGAACTTGGAAGCATTATTTCGAATCGCAGCATACATGTCCCCTAAGCTGAAACCAAGGACCTTTTAACTCCCACATTTTTGATTTGCAATACTCCTATCCAGATGATGCAGGATAACTAGGACAACCCTATAGACTCAAGATATGATCTCAGGTGCAAATTCCAAATTGCTATTTCCAAACTTCCCATGAACAATAGTGTGATGCTGTGAAAGGATTTACATGCTGACTCAAAGGTAGATGACAATGTGACCATCTTTATACCAGACAATATGGTGGTATAAAGATGGTCACATTGTCATCTACCTTTCCATGCATTGACAAAATTGATATGTTGAGAGGGTCCACTGGTATCTAGTCATATCTATAAATCCAGCTTGAATTCAGTTCAGACTCCATCTCATGAGGACATCTGGAAACTATTCGCTATTCCACCATGTTCTCCACTAAAAGAGTAGCAAATAAGGATGAATGCCTGCAATTAAATCAAATAAAAAGATTCTACTAACTCCTCCACAAGAGGAATTATTTTTTTCTATTTACTGATCAGACTATCAACTGTCTTCAAAGGGATTCAGTATGAAATAAAAAGTATTAAAATATTTCTTCTTTGTTATGATTGACCCTTGAACAATTTTTGCTTCTACATGTGACTGTAAGTTCATATTCATGGAGTACAAGTCAGCTATTAGTTCTACAGGTGATAGCCCTGAAGACAAGCACGAGACTGCAACACAAAAATAACATGCCTGCCCTGACTGCAGTGCAGGCACGACATCAACTCTGCTGTTTCCTTGCGATAATGGTTAATGCTTGTCAGCAGCGCTAATCTCACTGCACACATCTGCAAAGTTGCAAGGTGAATAATTATAAACACGAGAAATTCTGCAGATGCGGGAAATTCGCAGCAGCACACACAAGATGCTGGAGGAACTCAGCAGGTCAGGCAACATCCATAGAAATGAACGACCGGTCGCTGTTTCAGACCGAGTCCCTTTTGCAAGACTGGAAAAGAAGGGGAAAGACGCGAGAATATAAAAAAAGTGGGGGGGAAGGAGGATATCTAGAAGATCATAGGTGAAGCCAAGTGGGTAGGAAAGGTAGAGGGCTGGAGAGAATGTAACCTGATAGGACAGGAGAATGGATCATAGGGGAAAGAGAAGGAAGAAGAGCATTAGGAGGAGGTGATAGGCATGTGAGAAAGGTAAAAAGCCAGAGAGGGGAATAAAAGAAGTGAAGACAGGGAGGGAAAAATGTTATTACATGGAGAAATCAATATTCATGTGATCAGGTTGGAGTCTACCTAGATGAAACATAAAGTGTTGCTCATCCACCCTGATGGTGGCCTTATTGTGGCAGAAGAGGAGGTCACAGACCAACATGTCGGAAGAGGAATGGAAATTGGAATTAAAATGTTTGGCCACTGGCAAGTTCCGCTTTTGGCAGATGGCGCGGAGGTGCTTGACGAAGCAGTCCTGCAGTTTATAACGGGTCTCACCAATGTAGAGGAAACCACATCAGGATCACTAGACACAATAGCCAACCCCAGCAGCTTTGCAGGTGAATGATGGTCTTACCTAGAAGGACTGTTTGGGGCCCTGAATGTAGATGAGGGAGGTCATGAATGGGCAGGTGTAGTACTTTGACTGCTTGCAGGGTTAAGTCCCAGGAGGAAATGAGTGGAGATGGATGAATGGAAAAGGAAATTAAGAAGAGAACATACCAGAAAGAGAAATCAATATTCATGCCATCAGGTTGGAGGCTACCCAGACAGAATAGGTAAATAATTATTGTTAATAGTTACAGTGAAACAGCACCTCTTACAAGAGTGGTGCTCTGAGAGTGGAACAGGTTTTAAAGGTTATTTTATTATTTATTAATTTGCAGGGTTTTTAAATTATTTATTTGCTTATGAGATGTGGTTGGGTCTCTAGTTAATTAGAACAAGGAAGTCAGTAATAACCATATTGGTTGGTCCAGAGATATATATGGATTAAACTACGTTAGGATGAAGGATTTTCTTCCTGAATGGATTTCTACTGCAGTCCAGAAGATTTTTAAATCACCATTATTGATACTCTCATTTTATTCCAGGTTTATTGACTTGAGGTTAAATTCTCCAGCTGCCACAGTGGAATTTATTATCCAGATCAACAGTTCAAACCTCTGGATCCTAGTCCAGCACCATAACCACCGTGCTACCATGCAAAACACTTGCATTTGTGTAGGAAATGAGCATGTCCTGCAGAAACTTTGAGGAATAATATAAAATGGAATTGAGTGGCTTCCATGGCTCCAGAAGGCTTTGGCAGAAGATCTATGAAGTTGGAGGAATCTGTTGAATGTAATGGATACCAGGAGATTGTCCCAGCACAAGCATTCTCTAACCAGATAACCGGGTAAGTTATTTTCTTAGGATCAAGTCCACAGACCACACTGCAGTGCTGCAAAATAAAAATCCATGACCTCGCACTAAGTAATCTAAATGATTCTGATGTAAAATATCATAAAACAGTACCTTCACCTCGAGCCTCAGACAAAACTCAATTCATCACAGCCCTGTCAAGCAGCAACAACTTCTGTCAGTCTCTTGGCTCTAATTAACTGCTGCAACCTCATCCACTCACACCTACAGCTTGCATACATGAATCCAGCTATTCCACCTTCACTTCCCAACATCTTCTCCACATTTTCGCTCTCTCGTATGACGGTTTGTAAATAAGAAACTGGGTTGCCCTTTGCTTTGATAACCACAAAATAGGGCAGGAGAAAAAGCTGTACAGGATCATTCCCCACTTCCTTCCCATCCAATGCCTCTTCCGGCTGTTCACTACATGCCACTCAATAAGTGGCAAGGACTGCTCCTCATGGTGTTAAGGTTGTGCAGCTTGCAGAGAGAACCATAAGTCTCGGTGTCTGTCGTGTAGATGCTGCAAGATTCGTCTTGTACAGTCCAGCCATTGGAAATGTTATGAACTGCCAATCATATCTCATTCCTTCTGGCAGCATGGATCTTGCTATAGTTATGTTTCACGTATGAAATGAGTGACACACTGCGGTCATGGGCAAACTGCACAATGGTTCACTCTTGTGAACTGGTTTTCCATTGTGCCTCAAATGATACTGGCGGAGTAGACTAGCAGTGAAGAGCATTGTGACCCCTCCCATATACATGACACCCACCTGCATGTCAACAGTGAATTAGTGTCAGGACCGCCAGTTGAACTTCGTCTTTTTGTGTGTTTTCCCCCAAGCCACCAGTCTGTGGATTTGTATATCCCATGTGCTCCTGCCCCGCTCCTGCTCTACTCCTGCCCCTGTATTACTGAGTACTCCGCTCTCACCTGTTTCTCGTTATTACCTGTTTTGCTGCCACTTCTGACTCATTGTGCTCCACCTATATTGCTCAGTGTACTTTAATCCTGTGTTGTCACCTGCTTGTAGTCAGTTTGTGCTAGTGAGTTTTCCTGAGCTTGTCCAGTATTTGTATTTCAACTCTGTCCAGATATTGACTCTGCCTGATTCTGGTTTTTGGATTTCTCTGGAACTTTTGATCTCTGCCTGAACTTTGATGCTGACTTTGCTGCCCCTCTGGATTTGCTACTCAGTAAATATCACAGTGGGCACAGTACTTGGTCTACGATTGGGTCCCTGCTTCAGTGTCCTGCCAATTGGTGACTGGTTTTTGAAGGACTGGAATCTGGGCCATAGGAACCAGTGGTGGGGGAGAGAATGGATTAACTAGAATAGGGATAGGACTGGAGGAAGAATGTCCATTCTGCTTCCAAACCACTTCAATTTTTTGACAAGAATATATGCTGGATTAAAAAAAAATCATGTCTTCTGTATCACTTAATGTTAGAATTCACCTGTATTTTGATTTCTGGATATTTAATCATATCACACAGTAGAGACCTCCAAAAGGACCACAACCTTCTGGTTTAGAGGATTGCATGCCTCAGTGACCCGGAGAGCTATGCTGCTGGAATCAGGGCTTTATTATTTCTCCCCTGGTAGAGCCAAACAGGTCAAAGGGTAGAGACTGGACTAAGAGTGGCCTAGTGGTCCTCCAGGTTCAGGAGTTCATTTCAGGGCTAACAACCCTGACTGGTAAAACAAAATTATGGAAACAGCAATGAAAAAACCTTCTGCATGTGAGTGTGATGGAATTCCTGGCATTCACCTGGGACTTGAATGATTGACAGTAATGAAAACCGGGAGGAACCTACTGTACATGATGAAGGAAGCCCTGAACACTGCGCAGATGGAGGACCTTCGTTGCTGCCCTAAACACCAGCGGTAAAACTGGCAGTAAGTAAGTAACAATCAGAGTATCCTTGTAAGTGGAACAAGTACCGTACCTGCCCCTACACCTCCTTCCTCACTATCATTCAGGGCCACCAACAGTCCTCCCAGGTGAGGCATCACTTCACCTGTGAGTCTTTTGGGTCATCTACTGTATCCAGTGTTCCCTGTGTGGCCTCCTGTATAGCAGTGAGACCCGAACGCAGATTGGGAGACTGCTCTGCCAAGCATCTATGCTCCATCCACCAGAAAAAGCAGGATTTCCCAATGGCCACCCATTTTGATTCTACCTCCCATTCACATTCCCATTCTGTCATGTCTTCTACTGCCATGATGAGGCCACACTCACGTTAGAGGAACAACACATTATATTCCATCTGGGTAGCTTCCAGCCTGATGGCATGCACATTAATTTCTCATATTTCCGGTATTTGCTCCCCGTTCTCTCCTTCACCATTCCCACATTTTGCGTTTTGCTCTCCCACCTTATCTCCTTACCTGCCCATCTCCTCCCTCTGGTGCTCTTCCACCTTCCCTTTCTTCCATGATATTCTGTCCTCTCCTTTCAGATTCCCACTTTTCCAGCCCTTTATCTCTTCCACTAATCAACTTTTCAGCTCTTTACTTCACCCCTCCCCCTCCCCCAGTTTCACCTATCATCTACTACCTTGTACTTCCTCCACTCTCTTCAACTTATTCTGACTTCTCACCTTTCTTCTCAATGCAGATGAATGGTCTCGGCCTGAAATGTTGACTGTTTACTCTTTTCCATAAAGATGAGTATTGCTGAGTTCCTCCAACATTTTGTGTTGCTAACAATCGGAGAGTTGGTTTTTAAAATTTGTTTTTGAGAACTATCCATCCACTCACAGAAGCTACAACTATAAAACATTGGTCTCATTCTCAAGTTATTTTTTAACAAAGGTTATTTGAATGGAATCACTTATACTTTGGAAATGAGCCAACATCCACATGCAGTTCCTGCAAAGCTAGCAATGGGATCCTGCATGTAGGAAAACATCGAATAGTAGTAAATTTATGGACTCCACACCTACTGATTTCTAGCAGAAGGGAATGAGAGGGACTTGCCTTAGGTAGTGGGCAAGTACTTGCATTTCCAGATCCATAGTGTTCATGTCCACAGTGACCCCAATATCTGTTGCCAATGGACTGAAGAAGTTATCAAAAAGACCTAGATTTACTACACCACGCCCTGCAGACAATTGCAACTTGTAGTAGTTTCAGAAGTTCTAAACTTGTGCAATCACATTGACTGAAGAAATCAACCACCTTATATTACGCATGCCACTAATAAGATTTTTTAAATAGGTTGGTTGTTCCTCCGTGCTGTTTAATATATATGCCTTTCATGTGTACTTAAGTACAGGTACAGGTTGGGACATGGAGTTTCGCAAAGCATTGCTCACAACAGATCAGCAATGCACATTGATCCCATCATGATCTGCCTGCTCTGCAAGCTACTGATGATTTCTTGCACAGTTTAATGCCTTCTCTACAGTTATTCACTGCAATTTGCAGCAGAAAAGTGTGCTTGCACAATGTATAATATTTTGGATCCTATAAAGCATCTGTGGCATTTAATGTGTGCTATTTAACCCCAGTTGCATATTCATTATTTTTACCACTAGTGACCATGGTTGCTTTGATGTATATTGTGGAAGGAAACAGGAAGTGCTGTTACAAAATGCTCTTTCACAGGCTGCATCATGAAGGAACTTTGTCAATTTTTGCTGCCGTTTATATGTGACATTCATATGAACTTTTTGCTAAAATGTAAATAATGATTGTTAATGATTGAACTGGTGAAGTTATCAATATTGATGTGTAAGTGTATAAGATCTCTAATTTATGAAAAACTATTATACAGGGTTTTCATGGAAGATATACAGTAAATTAGGGATGTGGTGTACAGTGGGTTGTTTCCTCAAATGAGCATTGTGTCATTGATACAAGTGATGGTATTGTAAACTTCTGTCATAAAATGATTATTTTGCTCTACAGCTGTTATAACCATATAACAATCACAGGACGGAAACAGGCCATCTCAGCCCTTCTAGTCTGTGCCGAAGGCCTACTCTCACTTAGTCCCACAGGCCCACACTCAGCCCATAACCCTCCATTCCTTTCCTGTCCATATACCTATCCAATTTTGCTTTAAATGACAATACCGAACCTGCCTCTATCACTTCTACTGGAAGCTCATTCCACTCAGCTACCATTCTCTGAGTAAAGAAATTCCCCCTCATGTTACCCTTAAGCTTTTGCCTCCTAAGTCTCAACTCATGTCCTCTTGTTTGAATCTTCCCTACTCTCAATGGAAAAAGCCTATCCACATCAACTCTATCTATATCTATCTTTTATGTTTGTTTTATCTGTTCTATACTCATCTACTCATATTTATACTCTCTACTTCACCTGTTTGAGCTCTGCTAATATGCTGCCACACAGGGGTAAATATTTACCTCCCAAGCAAAGCTTACCCTTGCACAAATGTAATGTTCTTCAACCTGCTTCACTTAACAAACATCCATGCCAGGAACTAAAAGATTTTTTTTACTCCTCCTCATCTCAGAGGCATTAAGATCATTTTGCAACCTGGCAAAAGTGTCAGTAAGTCAGTAAAAAGCAGGATGGTGCACTAGTAAACAAAGGGATCAAAACATTCAGTAAAATAAGCTAAATTTAAACTAGATGAGATCTTGGCAATTCTAGAGTACCGATTTCAATACTTTCTCAGCATGTTGGTTAGATAGGAAAAGAATTGTTTGTGTCATACATAGCAAAGATTAAACTCTCTATCATATGGTCTTTTCAAAGCCTGCAGCCAGCCCCACCTTAAATCATAGGAGCAGAATTCGGCCATTTGTCCCATCAAGTCTGCTCCACACTTAAATGACACTATACTGCTGGATATATAATGGAATTATAGATGAGGTTGTGATGGTATTGGGTTTGCTGACCATGAAGTTCTAAACTCGAACGAAGATTTCAAGCCCTATGCAATGTAGATACTATAGCTATGGGTACCTTTCCTTTAGTGAGGGTACCATAGCTATCTATATCAGAAAAGATCTTCATTTGAGTTTGTTCTGAACTATCTACTACTGTATTCTAAGACTAGTTCACTTCCTTGTTTATCCTCCATGATGACTTTAGCTGCCAGTAACCACCATTTGAGCAGTGGGTCCCCTCCCCACCAAGGAGGAGAGTCTTCCAGCTAGCAAAGTAGTTTAAACACAGTTCATTTATTTTTAGTGATGAATATTTAAATTTAAACTCAGAGGATTTCTATCTTATAACAGATTGCCAAATTACAAACCATTTCTAAAATACAAAGGATTTCCAAAACACAGGTATAATTCCTATAATCTAAAAAGACGTACCCACAAGTTTCAGGACGAATGAATCATCCGTTGCTGAAATTGAAGGCAGAGGAATGGATTCTATTTTACCCCGTGATTCTATAATTCTTGATGTTTCTAACAAGCCAGACTACTCTCTGCATTTATACTGTTCCCTTGCCACTTGGGTGACATCACATGTTTTTTTTCAGGTATATTTTCACAGATGGTGATCCAGAAGCTTCTGGAAACAGAGTTTCCAAGTACTTACACTTAATACCGTGAAGCTCACTCTTTTGAGTACAGTATACAAACATTCTAGTTATTAACAGATCTACCATTTGATGTGCTAGGTGATACTATCAAACTAGTCTGCAAGCTTCCTCAAACTAAATACCTCACTCAGCACTGCCTGATGTGAAACAAGGCTAATAACATAACTTCACTGTCTTACACTGACTCTCTTCAGCAATTAGCCTCATGCTGAGGACCAGCAAGTCTGTCCTGTATAGACAGTGCTTATTTGCAAAGATGGCCTTTTAACTTCAAACTGATTACTGCTTGCTATTTACATTAAGGACTGAAGTCTGGTTCCCGTTTATGACAAGAAGCTAAACAAAAAGTATTGATTAGTGTTTAACTTACTCAAAAACACCACTTCAGCAGCTGTGTTTAGAAAGCTGAACTTGGCAAAAAAGAAAAGGATATTCACTGCACAGTGAACATCCATCACAAGGTCAATCAGTGAATGATATTTTTGTGGTGAATCGCATATGCACCCACAATTATTACTAAACCTTTAATTCAGTTCTGTCAGAATCACAAAATCTCTTCTGATTGTGGATAAGTAAGTGTTACTGAAATTGGGGGAAATGTTTCATTGGAAGATGAAAAATATGAAATCTTCATTGATAAAGTTACAATACATTGCAATGCAAAATATGATAGCTGGAGACAAATGATTAAGTTATCCAAGCATAGGTGTACAAAATTTCAAAGTGAATTTGTTATCAAAGTACATATGTGTCACCATAGACAAACCTGAAATTCATTTTCTTGTGGCGTACTCAATAACCATAAAGGAATCAATGAAAGACCACACCAATGTGGACCTACAACAAGTGTGGAAAAAAAACAAAGTGCAAATAAAAAAAGGAAATAATAAATGGATAAATAGATATTGAGAACATGAAATTAAGAGTCCTTGAAAATGAGTCCATAGATAGTGGAACATTTCCATGATGGGGCAAGTGAAGTTATCCCCTTTGATGATTGAGGAGAACGAACTGTTTCTGGACTTGGTGGTGTGAGTCCTTAGGCTCCTGTAACTTCTATGTGATGGCAAAAGCAAGAAGAGGTGTCCCTGTTAATGGATGCTGCTTTCCTGCGACAACACACCATGTAATGTGCTCAGTTGTGGGAAGGCCTTAAACCGTGAAGGACTGGGCCGAATCATTACTTTTTGTAGGACCATCTGTTCAAGGGCATTGGTGTTTCCATACCATGCTGTGAAATAGCCAGTCAATATACTCCACATTACACATCTACAGAACTTTGTCAAAGTTTTAGATGTCATGTTAAATCTTTGTAATTGCACTTAAGTGCTGGGTCCAAGACCAAATAATAACACCAAGGAATTTAAAGTTGTTGACACTCTCCAACTCCAGCTCATGGACCCCTGGTTTTCTTCTGCAGAAGTTAATAATCAGCTCCTTCATCTTGCTGATATTGAGTAAGTGCTTACTGTTATGGCAAGACCCAACCAGAATTGCAATCTCGCTCCTATATGCTGATTCGTTACCACCTGTATGTGGCCTACAACAGCAGTGTCATCAGCAAACCTGGCATTGGAGCTGTGCTTAGCCACAGTCATAGGTGTAAAGTGACTAGAGCAGGGGGCTAAGCTCACAGCCTTGTGGTACACCTGTGCTGATGGTGATTGTGGAGGAGATGTTGTTGCCAATCCAAACTGACTCGGTTTTGCAAGTGAAAAAAATTGAGGATCCAATTGCACAAGGCAGTATTGAAACCAAGATCTTGAAGTTTATTAATTAGTTTTAAGGAGATGATGGTACTGAATGCTGACTGTAGTCAATAAAGAGCATCCTGATGTATGCACCTTTGCTGTATAGATTTTCCAGGGTTGAATGAAGAGCCAGTGAGATGGCATCTGCTGTGGACCTGTTGCTCCGGTAGGCAAATTGGAGTAGATCCAAGTTGCTTCTTGGGCAGGAGTTGATAGGTATCATGCATTGTGAGAGACAAGGCTACAAAAGGAAATGGAAGCTGTTGTCTTATCTAATTTCAAATTCAGCTCAAAGTCCTAAAGAAAATGGGAATGGTAAATTTCAATGTACTTGTAAACAAGCAGCTTGGCATAACGTTATTCCTAATTTATTTCTCATTTGGAAAGGCCCCAGAACTCATGAAAATATATGCTACACCGCCGAGCATGGGCGGCCCCAAGAGAATTTTAAGCTACTCGATACATGAATGCTCAACACCCGATACTAAAATTCTCTGTTACTTAGCAGGAACAACAATGAACACCAGACTACCTCACATAGCAAATATAATGGGTAGAATCTTGTAAAACAACATGAAGATTGGACAAAAATATTGCTTTTTTAATGATACAATCTATAGGAGCTGTGCATCTATTTTTGAACAAATCTATATTCAAACAGTTTGTTCTGCTGCGCATGCTAACAATGTCATTTATTATTCATGCTTGATGCATTTAATTTAGGTCTTGGAAATATTTTAAGACTGAGTCAAGATCCTTGCAATTGGAACAAAGGTATATGCATTTCAGACTTGTTTCTGTTCAATAAAATATGTCAAAACATTTTCTGTTTAGCTGAATGGCTGTTGTTGACATATTCATTATTTTTATGTAAGTGTATTTTTGAATTTGCTATCAGAGGAAAGATGTCGTGGTGTGCATAACAACTGTTTTACATTGCAGCTGAACAAAGCTTTGTGAGACAATATCAGTGACACATGAAATATAGCAACTGTATATTCTATGAGAATTGTCTATTTCTGTATATAGTGCAAGTAAAAGTTTCTGTAGTGAGTGACATTAATTCTAATGGTAATATTCTGAAGTAATCAGATATTTATTCCAGGATTTTATACAGACAGAACTGTTACAAATTTAATGAAGTTCTTTTGGGTTTCCCTAGCACTGGTATTAAACTAATGTTTGTAGTCTGTTGTTTATAATCTAAGTATGTTCTTTTCTGGAATAGGCTCATATTTCCCACTATCTAATCAGCAACAAAACCTATGGGTAGGGCAACAGGATATCCTTGTAATAAAAAACTAGATGCCCATCTTTTACAAATGATTCACCAACATATCCAAATGCAGGCTGAAAATAAATTAATTGGTGAAACATGTCTTATGTTCCTTTACAGAAAACAATAAACATTCAAATTGGCACTTAGAGGAAAATCTCATTTTGATCTGCCCAACTAATGCGAATATTTTTCATGTGCTGGGGTGAGTTCAGTAGATCATTTTGAACTACAGAACTCACCTGAAGACCATGAAAAGTATTCACATTACCTCTGTTAATCATTTAAAATGTCCTCATCGGACTCCTGAAACTCTCAGAATGGATTAAGAAATGCCAAGTTTCTGATCCACCAGACACTTCTTGTGCATCAGATTTACTTTCCGTAAAGTCACTTGGAGAAACTGCAATGGAGAGCCTTCCAGAAAGCAAAAAAAAAAAGCACTGCAGATGCCCCACATCCAAAATAAAAACCCAAAATTTTGGAGATATCCAACTGGACAGGCAGCTTCACTGGCGTGAGACATAGAATTAACATTTCAGGCTGATGGCCTTTCATCAGAGCTAAGAAGTATTAGACACTGGGTACATTTTTCATTTCAGAAAAGAGGGAGGGATTGGGAGAACCAAGGGACTGCCGCCGATATGGAGGAGATGAAGGAAAAAATGATTATAAAACTTGATATTTGTTGGGAGAGAGTAGTGAAGGTGCATTGATGTCAGGTAATGCTTCTAGAGGAAGTGTTATTCAATGAAATTAGAGGAAAAGGAACAAAAAAGGATTGAAACTACAATATAACTAGAAATCTGGAATAAAGGAGAATGGTAGGAAAATACAGTAGGTCAAAAGATTGTCGATTTTCAGACAACTTTCACAGATTTAAGTCACCCATAAGAACTGTACAACCTATTACTATGGAAGTGTAGTCACACTGCAAGACAACACACAGAAATGCTGGCAGAACTCAGCAGGTCAGGTAGCGTCTATGAAAAATGAATAAACTAACAACATTATTGGCCTAGACCCTTCATCAGAAGCCGGCTGGTGGCGTAGCAGCATCAGCGCCGGACTTCGGGGTTCGAGTTTAAATCCAGCCAGCCCCCTTGCAAGCTTTCCATCTGTGCTGGGTTGAGCATCGAGCTAGCAACTCAGCCTTGTAAAAATAAGAAAAAAACCCACCATCACAATGGAATCCCAATGACTCCACTCGGAGTTAAGGGCTTTCTTCTTCTCCTTCATCAGGATTGGAAAAGAAGGGGGAAAGGAAGGTGGGTGGATGGGGAGGAGGGCAAGCTAGAAGGTGATAAATGTGAAGGGGAGGGGGGGAATAAAGCACCAAACTGGGAGGTGATAAATGGAACAGTCAAAGGGCTGAAGAAGAGTGAATTATGGGAGACAAGGAAGGAGGAGGTGCACCGGGGGAAGCAATAGGCAGGTGAGGAGATGAAATAAGAGGCCAGAGTATGTGAGTGAAGCAGGGAGAAGGGGGAGAGGGAAAATTATTGAAAATTGGAAAAATTGACGTTTATGTCATCAACTTGGAGGCCACCTAGCTGAAATATGAGGTGGGCTAGTGGCCTCATCATTAAAGTCCATTTGCTCACATCAGGTAACAGCATGATAGTGACTAGATAAATGGTTGTGTGACCATTTATTTGGAGAATAAATAGGATTTTCCTTTTATCTATTACCTTTGAGACGGCAAAAGGAGCCTTTGTTTAATGTATCACTTAAAAGATATATAGTACCTCCAACAGTAATGTTCTCCTAATCTGGCTGAAGTACAGATGTCAGAAAATTGGAGAACAGCTAACATAATTCTATCAATTAAAGGGGGAATGTATTAATTGAGTAATTACAGGTTAGTTAACTAAACCTTAGGGATGGACAAGTTATTTGAATCAGTCCTAAAAAGGCACAAATCAACCCAAAGCATTCAGCATGACTTGTTGTGAGAAGGTTATTGCCTAATTAACTTGATTTAATTTTTAAGGAGAACGCAAGAAGTGCTGATGAAAGGTATTTGATGTCTTCAAAAAATTCAGTCTACTCCACTATTTCATCATGGCAGACACATTTCCCTCTCAACCCCATTCTCCTGCCTTCACCCCATAACCTTTCATGCCCTGACTTACCAAGAATCCAGCAACCTCCACTTTATATACACCAATTAACCTGTCCTCCATAGCCACCTGCGGCACCAAATTCCACAAATGCACCCCCCCCCCCCCCGCCTAAAGAAATTCCTGCTCATTTCTTTTCTGAGGTTGTGCCCTCTGGTCCTAGACTCTCCCTCTATAGGAAACATCCCCTCCACATCTACTCTATCTAGGCCTTTCAATGTTTAATAGGTTTCAATTGCTCTGAATTTCAGCAAGTACAGGCCCACAGCAGTCAAACTTTTCTCATATGTTAAGCCTTTCATTCCCAGAATCATATTTGTTAAGCTCCAGTGAACCCTCTCCAAAGTTAGCACATTATTCCTAAAATAAGAGGCCCAAAAATGCTCACATTACTCCAAGTGTGGCCTCACCAGTGCCTTATCAAGCCTTGGTATTACATCCTTGCTTTTATATTCTAGTCCTCTCAAAATGAATTCTAACATTGCATTTGCCTTCATTGGTGCTAAGATCCTTTGAGATGTCTTGATGTATTCAAAGACAATGTATAAATTAAAAATTATTCCCCTTCTGAACAGCTACTCAATGGAGTGTCTCTATCCCACATACATATAATAATAAATGAGGAGTAGATTAGCCTGGAAATTCTAAGAATCATAGACTACAGAGCAAGAAAGCAGTCCAACATACTTCCCTCGTTGGTAGCAATACATTTCGCATTGCTCAATACTATTATTTAATGGGGTGCTACATGGATTTGTGATGGTATCTCAGCTATCAAACACATTCATAGAGCAATAATGCATGCATACAGTCTCTTTGGCCCAATTAATCCATGCTGACCACTGTGTCCACCCAGCTAGTCCCAATGTCCTGCGTTCAGCTCATATCCCTCAAAGCCCCACCCCCTTATATCTGTCTAAGTGCTTCTTAAAGTGATACTTCTGAACTTGTCTCAAACATTTCTTCGGAAAGCTCGTTCCATATATAGTATAGCCATCACCATTGTGTCTAAGTGATCTTATAGTTTTTTGAAGAAGTTACCAGGGAAGTTGATGAAGGCAAGGCAGTGGATGTTGCCTACATGCCATTTGACAAGGTCCTAGATGGGAGTTCGGTCAAGAAAGTTCAGTCGCTTGGCATACAAGATGAGGTAGTGAATTGGATTAGACATTGGCTTTGTGGGAGAAGCCAGTGAATGGTAGTAGATGGTTGCCTCTCTGACTGGAGGCCTGTGACTGGTGGAGTGCCGCAGGGATGGTGCTGGGTCCGTTGTTAGTTGTCACCTATATCAACAATCTGGATGAAAATGTGGTTAACTTGATCAGCAAATTTGCGGGTGACACCAAAGATTAGGGGTGTAGTGGGCAGCGAGGAAGGCTATGATAGCTTGCAGCAGGATCTGGATCAGCAGGAAAAATGGGCTGGCAGATGGAATTTAATGCAGACAGTTGTGAGGTGTTGCACTTTGGTAGGAGCATTCAGGGTAGGTCTTACACAGTGAATGGTAGGGCACTGAGGAGTGTGGTAGAACAAAGGTATCTGTGAATACAGATCCATTATTCATTGAAAGTGGCTTCACAGGCTGATAGGGTTGCAAAAGAAGTGTCTGACACAATGGCCTTCATAAAGTATTGAGTACAGGAGATGGGATCTAGTGTTGAAGTTGCTTAAGGCTTTGGTGAGGCCTACTTTGGAGTACTAGTTGCAACCTTGATTATCTACCTAGAGGAAAGATGTAAATTAGGTTGAAAGAGTACGGAGAAAATTTGCAAGGATGCTGCTGGGTCTGGAGGAACTGAATTACATGGAAAGATTGGAGAGGTTACGACATTATTCCCTGGAATGTAGAAGATTGAGAAGATTGAGAGGAGATTTGATAGAGGTATACAAAATTATGAAAAGTATAGAAGGAGTAAATGCAAGCAGGCTTTTACCAGTGAGGTGGGTGGGGCTACAACTGGAGGTCATGGTTAAGGATGAAAGATGAAAGGTTAAAGGGCAACAGGAGGGGAAACTTCTTCACTCAGAGGGTTGTGAGAGTGTGAAATGAGCTGCCAGAGCAAATGGCACATGCAGGCTCGATTTCAATGTTTAAAAGAAGTTTATAAAGGTATATGGATGGTAGGGGTATGGAAGGCTAAAGGTATGGAATACTAAGAACATGAATTGTAGAGTCTTTAAAAGTGAGTCCATAGATTTTGGAATCAGTTCCAAGTTGATGAGTGAAATTATCCGCACTGGTTCAGGAGCATGATGTTTGAGGGGTATACCTGTTCATCAACCTGGTGGGACCTAAGGATCCTGTACCTCCTTCCCAATGGCACCAGTAAGAAGAGAGCATGGACTGGATGGTGGAAGTCCTTGATGATGAACGGTGTTTTCTTGTGGCAACACTCCTTGTAGATATGCTCAATGGTGGGAAGGACTTTGCCTGTGATGGACTGGGCTGTGTCCAATACTTTTTGTAAGTTTTTCCACACCAGACTGTGTTATAACTATTTAGCATACTCTCCACTGTGCATCTATAGAAGTTTGTCAAAGTTTTAGATAATATACCAAATCTTTGCAAGCTTCTAAGAAAGTAGACATGCTGCTATGCCTTTTCTGCAATAGCACTTAAGTTCTGGTTCCAGGATGGATCCTTCATTATGACAATGTCAAGGATTTTAAGTTATTGATCTTCTCCACCTCAGATCCTCTAATTAGGGCTGGTTCATAGAGCACCAGTTTCTACATCCTGTAGCTCTTTGGGTTTGCTGATGCTTAGTGAGAGGTTGTTGTTGTGGCACCATTCATATATATGCAGAGGGACACCTAAGCCCCTCTGTTCCATTACACTCCTCGGCCTATTTCCCTAACTGATAAAGATCCTCTTGTAATCTGCAATAACCTTTTTCATTATCAATGGCACCTCCTAATTTTGTGTCATCTGCAAACTTACTGATCAAGCCTTGTGCATTGACATACAAAACACTGATCCCTGTGGGACACCATTTGCCACGAACCTTCATTCAGAGAAATAACATTCAACCACCAGCTTCTGCTTTTCACCCTCAAAGACAATTCTGAATCCACCTAACTATATCTCCTTGGAGTCCAAGGACCTACTGTAACCTTCCAGACATTCTTACCATGCAGGACTTTGAAAACATCCACTGTGCTACCCTCATTGACTTTCTGGTTACCTCTTCAAAAAACTCTAAAAGGTTTGTCAAGCTCAATATCCCATGTACAATGCCATGCGAACTTCAAATCAGTCTCTGTCTAATCAAATGCTAGTAGATCCTATCCATCAAAATTCCATCCAGTAACTTTCCCGCTGATGACAAATAAGAGAAAGTCTGCAGATGCTGGAAATCTGAGCAACACACACACAAAATGCTGGAGGAACTCAGCAAACAGGGCAGCATCTCTGGGGTTACCTGGCCCCCATCATCTTATTCTTATTATGGATATCCAGTCCCTATACACCTCCATCCCCCCCACCAAGAAGGCCTCAAAGCTCTCCATTTCTTTCTCAACACCAGACCCAACCAGTTCCCCTCCACCACCACTCTCCTCCGCCTAGCGGAACTTGTCCTCACTCTAAATAGTTTCTCCTTTGGCTCCTCCAACTTCCTTCAATCAAAAGGGGTAGCCATGGGCACTCACATGGGTCCCAACTATGCCTGCCTATTGTTGGCTACGTGGATCAGTCTATGTTGCAAGCCTACACTGGAAACCGTCCTGCACTTTTCCTACACTACATCAATGACCGCATTGGTGCTGCTTCCTGCACCCATGCTGAACTCATTGATTTCAACCACTTTGCCTGAAATTCACCTGGTCAATTTCTGACACTTCTCATCCCTTTCTCGACCTCACTGTCTCTATCTCCGGGGACAGCTTATCCACCGGTGTCTATTATAAAACAACAGACTCTCACAACTACCTGGACTATACCTCATCCCACCCTGCTACTTGTAAAAATGCCATCCCCTTCTCTCAATTCCTCCATTTCCACCGCATCTGCTCTCAGGATGAGGCTTTTCATTCTAGAACAAAGGAGATGTCGTCCTTTTTCAAAGAAAGAGGCTTCCCTCCTCCATCATCAATGCTGCACTCAACCCCATCTCTTCTATTTCACACATGTTTGCACTTACTATACCTTCCTGCCGCACTACCAGAGATATGGTTCCTCTTGTCCTCACCTACCGGTCCACCAGCCTCTGCATCCAGCACATAATTCTCCGAAACTTCTGCCACCTCCAAATGGATCCTACCACTAAACACATCTTCCCCTCCTCCCCTCTTTCTGCTTTCCACAGGGATTGCTCCCTACGTGACTCCCTAGTCCATTTGTCCCTCCCCACTGATCTCCCTTCTGGCACTTATCCTTGCAAGTGTAACAAGTGCTTCACCTGCCCCTACACCTCCTCCTTCACTCCCATTCAGGGCCCCAAACAGTCCTTCCAGGTGAAGCGACACTTTGCCTGTGAGTCTGTTGGGGTCATATACTCTGTTTGGTGCTCCCGGTGTAGCCTCTTGTATATTGGTGAGACCTGACGCAGATTGGAACACCGCTCACCAAGCATTTACGCTCCATCCGCCAGAACAAGTGGGATCTCCCTGTGGCCACCCATTTTAATTCCACTTCCCATTCCCATTCCAATACGCCAATCCATGGCCTCCCCTACTGTCATGATGAGGCCACACTCAGCTTGGAGGGACAACACCTTATATTCTGTCTGAGTGGCCTCCAACCTGATGGCATGAACATCGATTTCTCAAACTTCCAGTAATGCCTCCGCACCCCCTGCCCCTCATCATTTCCCATACCCTTGTCCCTCTCTCATGTTATCTCCTAGTCCACCCATTACCTCCCTCTGATGCTCACATCCCCCCTTTTCTTTCTTCTGTGGCCTTCTGTCTCTCACCAATCAACTGCCCAGCTCTTTGCTTCATCCCTCCCCCTCCAAGTTTCACCCATTGCCTGGTGTTTCTCCCTCCACTCCCCCCCACCTTTTAAATCTACCCCTCAGCTTTTTTTTTCCCCAGTCCAAAGGGTTTCAGCCCTAAACGTCAACTGTTTACTCTTTTCCATAGATGCTGCCTGGCCTGCTGATTTCCTCGAGGATTTTGTGTGTGTTCCTCACTATTGATATCAGGCTGACTGGATTGCAATTACTTTGGATTTGATACAGTTTTAGGGAATATAACAGCATTAACCACCTTACAGACTTCAGGAACTTATCAGTGGTTAACAATCAAGCAAATAACTGCTCAAGCAACTCTGCAATTGCCTCTCTTTCTGCCTGTAAATTTCAAATATGCCTGGTCAGTCTCCAGGGATTTATCTACCTTGATATACTGTAAGGCTGCAAGTACCAGAACATCTCGATTTGCTTTCCATATTTCTTTCTCAATCATGGTTTTCTCCTTGGTAAACACTGAGGACAATTGTCCATTAAAGATCCCACCCATCTCCTGGAGTTCAAGACATAGGCAGCCTTGTTGACCTCTGTGGGACCAACTCACTCCCTAGCCACCCTTTTAATCTTAATGTAGTTATAGAACCTCTTGGAACTTGCCTTAAGCTTACCTGCCATATTCATTCATAATCTTTTTTAGTCCTCCTGAGTATTCTTAAGCTTTTTCTAGTCATCAAGTGATTTGTTCGATCCCAACATCCTAAACCAAATATACTGTAAGCTTCCTCCTTTTCATCAATGTCTCTCATTAGCCAAGATTCCCTAAACTTGCCAGGTTTACGCTTTATCCTAACAGGAACATGCAGCTTCTAAACACTTAATATCACACCCTTAAAAGCCTCTCACTTGCCATTTGTTACTTTTCTTTCCAACAGGTTCACCCAATCAATCTCTTCTTGATCCTGTCTAATTCCCCCAAAATTAGCCCTGTCTCAGTTTAGGACCCTAATCTGTCAACATCACCTATCCTTTTCCATCATTATCTTAAAATTAATAGAATTATGATCACTTTAGTTTCTTGCCCTGCCTTTCTCCCCAAGAGGAGATCCAAATACTGCTCCCTCCCGTATAGTGCCCTCTCTATATTGACTTGGAAACTTTCCCTTGACCCATTTCACAATGCCACCCTGTCCTAGCCCTTGGACAGGCCCAATACTGGGCAAATTTAAATCTCCTATTAATACTACCCTACATTACTTTCAACTATGGGCAATTCTGATTTTGAAGTTCCTGCTAGCTATGGGGGTTGAAGCAATAATACATTCCTACTAAAGAGACCCTTCCCTTCTTGCTTTTAAGCTCTACCCATATGGCCATTCCTCCAAGAATGTCAGCTCTTTGGCTGAATCAATAACTTGGATAACAGAATCAATAGTAATATTTCCAAATTGTATACAAAGTTGCATCTTAGTATGAGGAGGATACAAATAGGTTTTGGAGAATATAGACATACAAAGTAAACAGTGGAAGACTTGGTAGATGGAATATAATGTGGAAAATGTAAGGTTTTGCACTTTGGTCGTAAAATTAGAAAAACAAAATATGTTCTAACTAGTGAGGTCTTGAAAAGTGCTGGTGTTCTGAGGGACCTGAAAGTCATCTGGGTACAAAAATCATTAAAAATTAACTCCATAAGCAAAAAATTAGGAAAGCAAATGGCATAACAACCAATTTTGAAAGCAGTGATATATTGGCCATTATTGTGAGTGGAAGTGGGTGCCTGTAAATTTGTCATACTGTAGTTATATAGGACAATGTTGAACTTGCACCTGGAATGTTCCACACAGGTTTGCTCTCCATGGAGCACTGAAACCAAGGTTTACTAGATCAATTCCTGGCAAGGCGGTTTGTCCTATGAGGAGAGATTAAACAGATTGAGACAATAGACATTTTTTTTTCAAGTTTGACTGAATGGGTGCATGGATGATATATCCCCAGCTGGGATATCCAAGATGAGAAGCAACCATATCAAAATAAGAGGTCAGCCGTTTACGACCGAGACGAGCAGGAAGTTCTTTATTTTTAGAATTCTCCCTAGAGAACTGCATGGTCTGTCACTGAATATAGATGTTAGGGCTTTAAGGAAAACACCAGACAGTTGTGGAATGTGAACTGAGATCAAATCAGATTAACCATTATCTCATTGAAATGAGCAGAATGAATGACAGAGTTTTCTTTCCTGCTTCTATTTTTATGGTATATTTTGCTTACAGCTTCTATTTTTATGTGTTTTTGTGCTTACAAAGTACATAAATAATCTCTGCAGGAAATTGCCTCATAACAGTTCAGCACAGACTAGATGGGCTGAAGGGCCTGTTTCTATGCAGTAGTGCTCTGTGATTCTAGATCACTACAATCATAGTAGTGCAAAATTGTAAGAAATTAATTCAAAATGCCACATAAATTCTACATCAGTACAATCCATGATGTACAATTATACATACCCATTTGTGTCAACACTCTTTTGGTGGTTTCATGAAAAATATATTTAATATTCCTTCAGTGGGATGTGGGCTTTACAGGCTGAGCCAGCATTTAATTGCCCAAACCTAGTTGCCCTTGAGAAGGTAGTGGTGAGCTGCCTTCTTGACCCATTGCTGTCCTTGAGGTGTGCTGTTAGGAGGGAGTTTCAGGAATGGTGATTTAATTCCAAGTCTGTATGATATGTAGCTTGAAGACAACTTCCAAATGATGGTACCCTCTGCTTTGGCTGCCCCAGTTTCTCTGACTGGTAGAGGTCCCGAGATTGGAGTTTTGGTGAGTCGCCTTGGTTCATCCTGCAGATAGTACAAACTGCTGTTACTGTGCTTTGGTGATGAAGTGAATGATGGGATGATGGGGTGCCTTTCAAGTAGACTGCTATGGCTTGTATGGTAGGAAGCTTCCAGAGCACCACTGAAGCTGCACTTACACAGGCAAGTGGACTCCATCACACTCCTGACTTGAGCCTTGTAGATGGCGGGCAGGCTTTGGCGAGTTATTCGCCAGAGGATCCCAAGCCTCTGAATTGCTCTGGTAGCCACAAAGTGTATAAGGCAACTCCCGTTCAATGGTAGCCCCCAAGATATTAACAGCTGTGGGTAATGCCTTTGGATGTCAGGAATGGATAGTTGGTGATGGAGCACGGTGGGAAGTGCAGAGAAACTCCGGGTCGTTACCTGAACAACGGTGCGTTCTTTTAAATTGCTATTAGACTTCGCTCTTCATGGCGTTCGAACACTTCGATAGCTACTAATAACAAAATTATACCTGGAGGGAATAATTGCCGAGATTTCAACAAGCTCTCCCGATTTAAAGTTGTGTTTTAACAATGCGAAGAGCAAAACTCCTATTTCTCATTAAAACCTACTTCTGGACCCAACCTGTGCCACTGTTTTTATACCAACACTACTCACATCACCGGTTCCTTTCGCATCGCCCTTTCTTCCGCCTCTCACGGGCACTCGCTTCAGTTCTTCCCTCATCTCCCCCACCACCTCCCCGGTAAAACGTGCGCGGTCTCGATTATTCACAATTGTGAAGAAAGGTAACCGGCCCGAAGACACCCGCCCCCCCCCCCTCTCTCCCTGCAGATGCTGCCTGACCCTCTGAGTATTTCCAGTGAATTTGTTTCGCTACGATGACTCCTGTCACGCTGGGGTCACGTCTCCGATGAGCCTCCTCACGGGGCCGGTTGGCTCAAGCCGAGGGTTGTTGTCCTGTGCGCGGTAGCTGCCCGTGATGCATTGTTCAGCAGGGTGGCGGGTGTGTCCTGCCTCGCCGATCGCGGCGCCGAGGGTGCAGTGCCGGCTTCCTGCCGCCGAAGCTCAGTCGGAACTTCAGTGAGACAGGTGTTCGGGCCCAGTCTCGCCCCAACGTCTCCGGCCTCATGTGCCATTAGAAAGAGCTCGCCACCGGGAGGGTTCCAGCTGCGGAGGCGAGGGGGTGCTGTACCTACTGCTGGCGCCGGTATGGACGCATTCAGAGCTGTTATGTAAACCGAGACACCGAGTGACAGGAAAGGAACGGCTCCTTTTACCTTCCTGTTCGAGGTAAGATCTGTCAACCCCCTGGGTCGAGCCGGTGGGTATTCAGCGACTATCTGGAGATGACGCGGGCAGTGCCATGATATTGACCCGGGTGATGGTGGGTGGGCGTAGAATACAAAAATGTTGGTTTGCTTCTGAAATTCTGCCTGACCTGCCGAGTTCCTCCAGCATTTTGTTTGTGCGTTGACCAACAAAAAATCTTGTTCGGTGAAAGCGGATCTGTGAACAAGCGTCCCTTTGAAAAGGCGTAATGTACAGGAGCTGTACGTTTCTTCAAAAATACTTTTAAAACCTGGCTTTTGGACGAATGGTTATTTGAAGTTCACTTCGTGTTGAAACCCCTTTTATTTCCTGTCCCGGTATGTTCTATTATCCCAGTGCACTGCCGGGGGCAATTTCTCACAAGCCCGTGGCACCTACCCCTTCCCAGGAAAAGCGTTAACCGTGGAACAAAACGGTTGCAGCGACACTGTCTCCCAGATATTTTGGCAAAATCCGAATTTGTGGACATTTGCTGTGAAATCGGCGATTGCGCACTAGTTTAATTTTCCACTATAAATTCGGGTGCATTTGAACTTAAAGAGTGATTATGTTTCCTTTGTGTAGCTGGGTGGTGAAGGCAGTTTCTGATTCACGCACACGCCTAGAATGTAAAGGCGTCACTGACTTCGGTAAACACAGGATGGGAAGGTACTCAGCGGCCTTTGCAATGGCAATGGGGAGGGAGCAGAAAGAGCTGGTGATTCACCTGGCCCTTTCTGATAGGCTCTACCCGTCAAAGTAACCAGATTATTTGAGGTGGAATTTGATAGAAAGCAGCATAAGTATGTGATGTAGGTGCGTGGCCCACGGCAGACTGTGACCTCCAGGTGAACTTCTACCTCAGCACCATCTTTCCACACTATTCCCAAATCCATTGATTACTTTAATATCCAAAATCAATGGAACACTTATTCCAATGAACTCAGTGTCTAAGCCTCCATCACCCTCAGGGGTAGAAAATCCCAAAGGTCACTCTTGAGTGAAAATTGCCTGGTCAGCCCTCTCTTAGTTAGCGCCCCCCCCCCCCCCATTCTATGTTCTGCAAATGGGGCCCTTGGCTTTCAACACCTCCAACAGGGGAAATATCCTGTTTGCATTCAGCCTTGTGGTGCTGTGTAAGATATGTGTGTGTTTCAATGGAATCAGTTCTCATGATATTCATAGCGTTGAAGTGTAATACAGCACAGAAAGAGATGCTTTGGCCCAGCTCATCTGTGCTGACCAAGTTCTTACTTGAGCTAGTTCCACCTGCCTGTGTTGGCCCTTATAACCTTTCCTGCCTGTTTAACTATCTTTTAAATGTTGTAACTACCCTCTTCTACAACTTGTGGCACTTATCCCTGTGCGGAAACACTTGTCCCTGAGGTCATCTTAACATTTTAACCTTAAATCTGTTTTTAGATTTCTGTACCCTGGATAAAAGACTGTGACATTCATCTTATCTATGTCCCTCATGATTTTATATACTCTTATAAGGTCAACCCTCTGCCCCCTGTGCTCTGGGGGTGGGGGAGTAATACTTATTCATTCTGTCCTTATAACTTAAGCCCTCCAGTCTCAGATACATCATTGTGAATCTTTTCTGCAGCATCTCCAATTTAATGACATTCTTTCTACAGGTGGGTGACCAGAACTGCATGCAGTTCTGCAAATGCAGCCTCACTAGTATCTCATACAATAATGACATGGCATGCCAACTCTAGTACTCGGTGTGCTGAACAATTAAAGCAAGCATGACAAATGCCTCCTCCTGCGCCCTGTCTACCTGGGAAATGAGTACGTGTCTCATGTTCCACGGCACTCTCCAGGGCCTTGCCATTCACTGTGTGAGTCTTGTCCTGATCCAGCTTCCGAAGATTCAACTCTTTGCATGTTTCTAAACTCTGCAGAATTGTGATTAGGCTATTCAATTTCTGTTCCTACACCATTTTAGAAACTAATCTAGAAATGTGTTTTTTTTAAAGTTAGAAAGATCAGAATCTTATATAATTAGAGTAAGACATCTCTCCTGTATTCGTGTGGCAAATAACGATTCTTGGAAACAATCTTCCTTGCACTTCATGCACATCCTTTGGCATGTTACTCCTTTGTTTCGAGTAGTAAGACCATAAATGTGCATAGTACTTCAAGTGCAATTTCCCCCCCCCCCCCACCCAAAGACTCTGAATGAATACAGTTACAGTAAATTATTCCCTTTGTGTTTCCTTGATCTTGTTATTGGAGATCCAGTGTTACTAGACCCTGCAACTTTGGAATGGCCCACACTTTCATTAACCTGGTTCCGCATTACTTTCTTGGAGTTTGTCTTTCTTCAGAGTGGGAGAGGGTGTGTTAGATATTCTGCTATGCTTATGTGTGCAAGGTGGGGGTTAGTTACACCAGAGGCTTAAAACTGTATGTGTGAGAGTGGAGTGGCTGTGAGTCTGTGGGGTGTTGACTATGGTCAGGGGGTGCTTGGATGCTCCGTGTTAATGGGGGCTTTCTCCAGAATTGATAGAGGTGCTTTCCATTGTGGGATGTTGTTAGGGTGAGGGGCTGGAGGGGAGAAGAAGCTGGAGGGGAAAGGGAAGGAGTTATAGTTAGGGTTAGTGGATGGAGAAAGAGGGAACTGAAAGTTAGGGTTGGAGGTAGATTTAGGGGATGGAGGAGAGAGGGGTGTGGAAGCTAACATTAGGAATAGGGGCAGGTTGGGGTAGCGATGAAGTGTTTTGAAAGATTGGTGATGAAACATATCAACTCCTGCCTGAGATGCAACTTGCAACCACTCCAATTTGACTAATCCACATCAGATGCCATTTCATTGACTCTTCACTCAACTCTGGTCAGCAAAGGTACATAACAACTACATCTCAGTTTAGTATTGTGGCTTTCTGAAGATTTACAGAGATATTACTGTGTAGCCCTAATAGCTTAATATTATTGCATAATAACATTAGGATGACACCAGCTGTGGATATTGCTATCAGGACAATGTATACCCTGTTTATGTTCCATAGACTTTCAATGTCCTCTTTTAATTCAGCATCTTTTTGGTGTTTTTCACTTATGATTTCTGTAAGTTATGTGTGTTTGAAATGGCAATATCTATTAAATAAGTTGTTCTTGTTTGTTTATCCTGTACTATTATATCCAAACTTTATTATGGATTATCCTATCTGTAATTGATTAATCAGAATATAATTTGTAGCATTCTGACTCTAAAACTGGATCAGATTTGTATTTATAGTAAGGTATGATTTTATTTATGAGTTTGTATCATAAAACAAGATTTTGATGAATGGTGTTTGCTACTTGATTGTGCCTGTGTAAGTAATCGGATAAAGTTAAACTGCTACAGCATCCTGTAATGTGTTGGGATTGTTTCTGATTTTTCTTGGTGTTTTCTACATTTATCACCTTGAGTTTGTTGGTATTTTATTATGGATTTTTGATCTCTTTTGTGCTAACCACCTGGTCCTGCATTGCCACAAGGAGCCCTTCTGTTTCTGGGAGGAGGTCTCCAACTCCGAGCCAGGCGTTCGACACTTCTTGTTGCAGTCTCGTCTGCTCAGATCATGGGGTTGTCTTCCATTGAATAACTTGTTCTTCAATAGTGATAAAAGTCATCATGTTTTTGTGTTTAATTGTACTGTCACATTTAAATGTGCTGTCATTTAAATTTAGTGGTGTGTGCTTCTTATCAGAATTGCAAATGCTTGTATGGAGTGCTGAATCCTGTTTTCATTGATGAAAGTACAGTATATCCTTAGAAGTTTTATCTGACTGTTGTGTAGATTTTTATTGTTTGTTATTCCTCTTCCCCCTTCTGTCCCAGGTAGTGTTGATCTAAGTGGATTCAAATGTACATAATGTTTTCTGAAATTTGTCATTTGAGTTCTTATTTTTTTTTGTAAATTTTCCAGATCAGTTTTGGACCAAAATATTATGCCAAAATAATATGTTAATATAGGTATAAAGGAAGTGTTTATTGCCTTTGTTATATTTTTACTGTTGAGCTCTGTTTGGTAGATTTTCTTAAGCCTTGAAGTAAATTCTGTCAAAAGCTTTTCCTTTTCACATTATCATCTATTTTTTTTTGTTTATGTCCCAGATTCTTATATGTTTTATATTCATCCATCGGTTGTATTGTATCCTGCTGCTCTGTTTTATATTCTATTAGCTCTATTGTACCTTTCTTTATGATTAATGCTCTGCATTTATCCAGTCCAATGTTCATGTTTATTTCTTTTGAAAATAGTTCTACTAACTGAATTAATTGCTTTAGCTTAACTGATGAAGGAGCGTATAATTTCATATCATCCGTGTATAGAAGGTCGGTTAAGATATAGCTGATTTCATTGTTTCTGATTTGATACCCAATTTTCATCTGATTCAGTAAATTATCATTAGTTCTTTGTTTTACTTTATTTTAGTGTTTGCACAGTTTGCACACCAGTTATCTGCCCTGTTGGTGTGGTCTTCCATTTATTCTATTATGGTTGTTACTTTATCATGGTTTTATTATGCAAGAAAATGAATATCAGGGTTGTATATGGTGTTACGAACCCCGTAACTGGGTCACTTACCAGCAAAGATAGAGAGGTCCGTTGAAGTCTGATGGTACTATTTTTAACAGTATTTATTAGTAAAAATACACAAAAATAATATCAATGCAAACATACAGATAATATACATCATCAATACTAAATCTAAAAGTGCAGGTATAATAATAATCAATAAGAAATAAGCTCTATTGTTGTCTAGGGGATAATGTATTGTCCGATGGATATATAAAAATCACTCAGTTCATTCAGGCTGCAGCCTTTGGTTGGAGAGAGAGAGGTTTTTAGAAACTTGCCGGCTTTCCTTTTTATGATTTTGATCCTTCAGGAGGCCTGTTGGTGTGGCCATTCACTTGTGGCCTCTCCTTTAGCTAAAGCCATTCTTCCGTGATGAGCCCGCTACCCTGGCAAGGGAGGATGCACACGGGCCCTCACCGGTGTTCGCTATAAAACGCTGTCACTGGCTTTCCAGCGTTTCTCCTGGTGCGTCTAAAGGGGTTGTTCCCCAGGCCCTTTTTTATCCTTTCTCAAGGGGTCTCAGATGTCAATCAGGTTGGGATGATGCAATCCCTCAACCAGCCCACTCTGGTCGTCCCCTGAGGGCTTCAATGAATAGTACAGTACTCAATACACAATTCCTTCTCCAAGAGACAATGGCCGTTATCCGTGGCTTTGTCTTGCTGAGGCCAGGACACATTCCAAAACCTTGAGGATTCTCTCTCATTTCCTGGGTCCCAGACCCGAATTAATAGCAATCTTGTGATTCTTAAAAAGGAGGGGGCGACTTTGTACCCTTTGGCCCCTCAGAGATGTGGCACATTCGTAACACCCCCTTCCTTCAAAGATTTTTACCATCGGTAAAAATGAATTAATACAGAGTCTTACAGGATTTTAGAATCTAACACAATACAAGAGTTTTTTTTCACTACAGAATAATACAGTTATACATTCAATTCAGCATCTAAACAGTTAACGATTATATTGTCACTTCCTTTAATATCTTAACATCTTGTACCTTAATAAATTCTTGTAGCATCAGACTCCAATTTAATAACTACCTATTTTTATTCCTTTTCCTCAGCAAACAAAAACTAAAGAGTTGTGATCTTAGCTTACGTGTATATTACAAAAGTTCATACAAATACTAATCTTTATTTTTACTTTCAAACTTAACAGTCAATCTTCCATGGGGGTTGTCTTTATTATTCACATGCTTTGTCGAAATCCCTTAAAACCTGATCCTGTTATTTAAAATGGCATCCCGTCAACCCTCGCCCTTTTTCCAGTTAACTCCCATGTGGTTAACTTGTATACTAGTGTGGAATAGGCTTTCGCATGCTCCTTTCATAGGAGTAACTTTATCAACAATGTGTTCCAAACTTGGACCATTTTCCAAATTTCCACACAATTCTTTAATTTTAAGCAATTTGTTAGCATTATCTTCAGGACCCTTCATGCTATTAGTTTTCAATTTAAAATCTGCAAGCGAACTCTCTTTGTTCAAACAGCATTTCAAATTCTGCCTCGTCACAGCACTGTCTTGAATAACAACAGCGTGTGGGGAACCTTTACATTCCAAATCAACCTGTAATTGATTCACGGGCACTGTATTACCAAGCCATTGTCTCTGCAGCCTGGTTGCTGCTTCTGACATCAATCCAGACTTTAAATTTTCTTCATTCAATTTAGGAACTACACTTTTCCCTTTTCCTTCAATAATAATATTCACATCACCACCTTTTGTCTCCTCACTAACTTTTAACACACCTTCGAGCACAAACAACTGGGAATTCTCACTTCCCACTATTACCAAGGTTAACCCTTTCTTCACTGAACCAAGTCCATCTGACCCACAAGGACTGCATTCCTTTTCAACTGAATCAAATACCTCAGACTTCTCCTGAGTTTCATTACTAGGTTCAGTGCCACGTGCATCTACATCTTGAACACACTCAAACGGGACATCTGCCTCTTCCAGGCTTTCAATACCCATACCCTTTTCAAATTCTAAATTCCCCTGATCCTCCCAGTTACTCTCTGGGCAACTCCCTTCTGGAGTAACTCAACCCCGTGGGCTGAAACAACCTCATCTGCCAACCCAGCAGACTTCTTCAAGGTAATGGCATCCTTTTCATCTAGGACTGCCCTCATTTCATTATCGGGAACACCTTTAAAATTTTCAACTTCTTCAAACAGTTCTGCTAAACCAGACAGATCATCCATGTCCAACCCTGGACCTTTTAACAGCCTTATCTGTTTCTCATCTTTACTTTGTGCCTCTATAAATTTCCTCTGTCTACCTGGGGTTCTCTCGTCAATTTACTGATCACCACAACACATCCTGTAGGGTCTGATTCCACCCTTTCTTTAAATTTCTGAACTTTTGTTTATAGGCTTCAGGTACCAATTCATAGGTCCGAAGAATGGCCTCCATTACTTTCTCATAATTCTCAGACTCCTCCTCCATGGACAACGCCGCATATGCACGTTGTGCCTTCCCTTTTAACACACTTTGTAACAATGCCACCCATTGCTCTTTGGGCCACTTCTGACTCACTGCCACCTTTTCAAAATGCAAGAAATAACTATCAACATCCGTCTCCTCGAACAGAGGTACTAACCTAAACTCCCGACTAACATTAAACCGCTCCTCTCGGTCTGACCCTTGATCTCTTCGCTCTTGCCTTAACTTCTCCATGTCCAAGTCATGTTGCCTCTGATTCTCCGCCTCCCTCTCCTTTTCAACTCTTTCCTTCTCTTTCTCAACTGCTTCCAGCTGTTTTAACTGAATTTCATGCTCCCTTTGTTTCTCAGCTCTTTCCTGCTCCCTCTTCACCTCTAAATCCTTTATCTGGAGCTCATGCTCCAGTTGCTTTTTGGCTCTTTCCTGCTCTTTTTCAGCTGCTTCCAGCTGTTTTAACTTAATTTGATGCTCCCTCTGCTTCTCGGCCCTTTCTTTTTTCTTTTCAGCCCTTTCTCTTTCCTTTTCAGCTGCTTCCAGCTGCTTTAAATTAATTTCATGTTCCAACTCTAACTGAGCCGTCCCACTAGCTGGTACCTTTTCAGGGATATTTTCCAATACCTCAGCAGAAAACACATTCTTCACAATATAATACTAAGTTTGGCCCTCCGCACCTCCTGCTTTTTCATCGACAACCTCACCTCTGCGAGGTTTAGTCCTTTCGCCATATTTATCAAGTCCGACTTTGTGGCCGCCTCTAGTGCCTCCAGAGTTGGGTTTTCTATAAATTTGTCAACGTCCATCTTTGCTGGTTTCCCGTCTGATTACCCGCGCAACCAGATCCAAGTTTGGACTTACAAGCCCGATTCACTGGCCCTCCAATTTGGTATCAAATCTCGAGACGAGGCCCCACATTGTTACGAACCCCGTAACTGGGTCACTTACCAGCAAAGATAGAGAGGTCAGTTGAAGTCTGATGGTACTATTTTTAACAGTATTTATTAGTAAAAATACACAAAAATAATATTGATGCAAACATACAGATAATATACGTTGTCAATACTAAATCTAAAAGTGCGGGTATAATAATAATCAATAAGAAATAAGCTCTATCGTTGTCTAGGGGATAATGTATTGTACGATGGAAATATAAAAGTCACTCAGTTCATTCAGGCTGCAGCCTTTGGTTGGAGAGAGAGAGGTTTTTAGAAACTTGCCGACTTTCCTTTTTATGATTTTGATCCTTCAGGAGGCCTGTTGGTGTGGCCATTCACTTGTGGCCTCTCCTTTAGCTAAGCCATTCTTCCGTGATGAGCCCGCTACCCTGGCAAGGGAGGATGCACATGGGCCCTCACCGGTATTCGCTATAAAACGCTGTCACTGGCTTTCCAGCGTTTCTCCTGGTGCGTCTAAAGGGGTTGTACCCCAGACCCTCATTTATCCTTACTCACGGGGTCTCAGATGTCAGTCAGGTTGGGATGATGCAATCCCTCAACCAGCCCACTCTGGTCATCCCCTGAGGGGCTT
Organism: Hypanus sabinus; assembly: GCF_030144855.1. Classification (NCBI taxonomy): domain Eukaryota; kingdom Metazoa; phylum Chordata; class Chondrichthyes; order Myliobatiformes; family Dasyatidae; genus Hypanus; species Hypanus sabinus. The sequence continues at coordinate 39,276,029 of NC_082709.1, forward strand.
CAATGAATAGTACAGTACTCAATACACAATTCCGTCTCCAAGAGACAATGGCTGTTATCCGTGGCTTTGTCTTGCTGAGGCCAGGACACATTCCAAAACCTTGAGAATTCTCTCTTATTTCCTGGGTCCCAGACCCGAATTAATAGCGATCTTGCGATTCTTAAAAAGGAGGGGGCGACTTTGTACCCTTCGGCCCCTCAGAGTTGTGGCACATTCGTAACAATGGTGACATATATGTACTTTGATAATAAATTTACTTTGAACCTTGAACACGTCTTTACTCCAGGTCTCAAGTTCTTTCATAATAAATAGCAACATTCCATTTAACTTCCTAATTGCTTGGAACATCAGCATGTTAGCTTCTAGTGTCCCTCTGAACATGCATTCAGTCACTATCTTAAAAAAACTCCCCTTTTCTCTTTTATACCCTGAGGTGGATTTTCCGCATTACTGTAAAAACCCAGTAGGATTTTATTGGCCAACACACTTCAGATTTGGGATTGGAGCATCTATGAGTGGATTCCCAGGCTGACATTGATTTGGTACTGAGGAAGCTCTTGAATTAGCACTGAGGGATTTCCCAGTATGAGGCTCTGTCAGTGCCATGGGAGCTCCTGAGCCCGAAATGGATTAACTAGCACAATTGATTGACCATCAACTGTCAGCTCATGTAGATGCTGGATAACCAGCCTCTGAGTAAATTGCATCTGTGAATTCCTCACTCACTCATTTAGCTCATCAGTATCCATTTGAGTTTTCTCCTCCCTATGCAGTCTGCCATCTGAACAGGAATCATAAGCAAACTGTCAGTGTTGGTGCCCTCAGCTAAATCATCGATAATAGATCGTGAACAGCAGTTACTGGAGCCCAGACTCAGATCCCCGCAACGGTAACGGCTTACTAACTTGAGAAAGTAGTTCTGTATTTCTTATGAAGAGCTCAAATAAAATGATTTTGAGCAAAATGTCAGTATTTTTAAGATGTCTGGTTTGCTATCTTATGGGAGGTCGAACGAAAGATTTAATATATTCATTTCTGGAATATGGGCACCATTGGTAAAAGTTTTTTTTAACCTTGGGAGGTGATGTTGAGTCGCAATTCATGGATTTGAACCCAGTTATGTGAAAGGAGCAGCAATGAGCACCAAGATAGTTGTGTCATTTGAAGGTGTAGCTGTCCATGTAGGTCTCCTGTCCATGAAATTGCAGGTGGCAAAGGCCCTGCATTCGAGATACATTATTAAAGAAGCAGGAGTACTGGCCTGGCCTAGCCTACACAAGCTTAGAAGTTCTCATGTATGAATAAATATAGTTCAAAGAAATCAAAGATAGAATGCAAACCACCTCAGCCACACAGCATATATGAGCTGGTCGCTGCCAGTGGCCCATACTTTTCACTTCTCAATGGATTTTGTTTTTGGTGATGCATGAATCAAGGCTGCAAAATGATTGTAACGGATCAGAAGTTTGAGGCAATTGAATTCTCTGTCCATGTATTGCCATTTTTATACAATATTTTCAAATGAAATTTAATTTCCCTTCAATTTGTTTACTAAAACATTGTAAGTAGGGCTGCTATAATGTAATTGAAACACTGTAATTTAATAGAATTAGAATTAGATTTTTTTATTTTTTTTCATCCATCTTACAACACGAGGGAGTAAAAATCTTTGTTGCATCTGTCGCTTTATACAAGTAATAAGGAAGGAAAATGTGGGGGGATATTGCACAAACACCAAGACTGTATACGTAATTGTTCTGTATACGTGTATGTACAGTCAGATATGCAATCGGATCAATGTGTATTGATAAATCTGATAGCCTGGTGAAAGAAGCTGTCCTGGCCTTAATGCTGTGGTACCATTTGCCAGATGGAAACAGCTGAAACGGTTTGTGGTTGAGGTGGCTTGAATACCTGATAGTCCTCCAAACCCTTTTTATGCAGCTGCTGCTGAAAATATCCTAAATAGAGGAAGGTTCACATCCGCAGATGAGCTGGGCTGTCTGCACCACTCTGCAGTGCCTTGCAGTTGAGGGTGGTAAAGTTCCCAACCAGACGGTGACACAGCCAGTCAGGATGCTCTTGTGACTTACCTAATACTAAGTCAGATAGTCATTCGTGTTAAAATGGATGCTCAGTGTTGCTAAGAACAACAAAAAACAATGTATTTTAAGGAACCTTCTGAAGCAACATGGCCATGTGATGACGCAATCATCCACACCTTTGTTTTTTCACTCCGCTCTTGTATAGCTGTTTGCTATTGAGTTTCCTTTTAGATATTTCATAATTTTCTTTCTTCTGGACTGTATAAAATATTTTCATAATTAGTCGCTCTGATGAGAATCCCTCCTTTACTTACAATTTGGACGAAGACAGTCCTGCTGCACTCAAAGGAGAGATGTGTCCACTCAATGTATTTCCATAATGACTAAACAATCAAAATCCTGCACCACTGATCCAGGGACCTAAGTTTTCAACCTTACCATGGCGGCTAAGAAATATAAATTCAATAAATCTAATAAATCTGCATTTCAAAAGACAACTGAGCCTGAAACTGCTCAATTGGCTGAAAACTGCCTGACTCTTTCCAGGACAGAAATCCTCACCCAGTCTGATCAATGTGATTGATTCAGGGAGTTTTAGGATGGACAATAAATGCTGGTATTGCTGGTGGCAGTCTTATCCTGTGACTACATAAATAGCATGTTTTATCTTTTATAGGGATACTTATAACTAAAATGCACTGAGGCTGAAGCTAGTAATTAGTGACTGGTTCCTTCCCAGCAGATTGCAATATTGTCCAATGATAAAAGTGCCTGAGGCTACTGCCTTGAATCCTTTCAAGAAGTACACATCAGCAGCTGCCAACATGAGGTTCAAGTGTTAAAGAGCAGCTTCCCTTCACTGATATTCATGTCCTATCTAAATAGGAAACCACCCACCAGATTTCATTGATTGTGAGTACAAAATACTTCACAGTTGTTGAAACATGCACCAAGAATATTAGAAACCAACAAAGTCTAACAATATTTTGAGCAACACACACAAAATGCTGAGGTAACTGAACAGGTTAGGCAGCATCCATAGAGAGAAATGAACAGTCAACTTATCGGTCCGAGACCATATGACAGGACTGATAATGAGTTTTGGTCAGAAATGTCATCTGAAATGTTTATCAATACTGCCTGATCTGTTGAGCATTTTGTGTGTGTTTTTTAAGATTTCCAGCAGCTGCAGAATCTTTTGTATCTATCAACATGTTGATCCTATTTACAGCCATTTGTTTTAAGTGACCACAAGATCATTAATTTCTCGTCCTTTTTCCAAAGAGTGCTCAAGATAAATGAACTTCCACTCATCTCCATCATGCAAAAGTTCAACAGAAATAGCTGGTATCAAGAATATTAGCTAGAGTGAGAACCTTTGCATCAGCCAACAATACTAAAATAAATCTCTGGCCAATTGGCGCAAGCCACCCCTGAAAACCTAATATTGATTCTTAGTGTATGTAGGAGGAACAGGAATGAAAAGTTTTTTTTTTAAAGCATCCTATAAAGTTTTGCAAAAATAAATGACATTTAAACTGGACAAAAGGTTCAGGGCAGAGCCAGCAGATATAGAGAAAGGGAAGGGTTAGATTGATCTGTGAGTAAGTTCAAAGGTCAGTAAAACTTCATGGGCTAAAGGGCCTGTACTGTGCTGTACTGTTCTATTTTCAAAGAAAGATTGATTTTATGTCCTTGGGACTTCCAAGAGCACTTTAGAAGTTTTGTTTCACTATACTGTGAGATGACATGTTAAACAAAGACCCATTTCTCTCCTGGATGGATATAAATGATCCCTTGGTGCCTTGTGAAGAATGTGGTACAGCTCAGTGTTATAGGCAACGCTTTCCCCCCCCCCCCCCGACATTAACCTGCAAAATAAGTTACCCAATCATTTATTGATTCATACTAGTGACAAATTAGCTGCCACGTTATGCTAAAGTGGTCATTACAACTTCAAAATACTTCAACAGTGTTTGGAGGTCATGAGCGACATAACCTTTATATGCTGTATATCTGGTAATTTAAATAAGGCGAGTCTTTATGAGAAATCATTGAATTTTAACTCATTAGTAAAATAGCCAACTACTTCAACAGAATCTTTCCAGGCAGTAGCTAATAACTTAGGCTCTTTCTCCACATTTGTTTAATAGTGAGGAGCTAGGCAGTGGTATGATAGTGTAGTGGTTAGCACAAGGCTTTACAGTACCAGTGACTTGGGTTCAATTCCTGTCGCTGCCTGTAAGGAGTATGTTCCCTCTGGATGCTATGGTTTCCTCCCACAGTCCAAACACATACCAGCTGTTAAACTAATTGGTTATTGTAAACTGGCCTGTGACTAGGTTAGGATTAGGCGGCTAGGTGAAAGGATCTATTCCACACTGTATCTCAAGAAGTAAATAATAAACTGTCTTTACTGGCAAACTGGTGACAAGGATGTGTTTCATCATACCTCTTACAAACTCTTCTCCCTCCTGCCATCTGGGAAAAGGCACTGAAGCATTAGGGCTCTCATGACCAGACTATGTAACAGTTTCTTCTCCCAAGCTATCAGACTCTTCAATAAGCAGAGCCTGGACTAACACCAACTTACTGCCCTTTACTGTGCCTATTGTCTTCTTTATTATTTTTTGTAATGCCTGTACTGTTTTGTGCACTTTATGCAGCCTTGAGTAGGTCTGTAGTCTAGTGTAGTTTTTGTGTTGTTTTACGTAGTTCAGTGTAGTTTTTGTATTGTTTCATGTAGCACCATGGTCCTGAAAAACATTGTCTTATTTTTACTGTGTACTGTACCAGCAGTCATGTTCGAAATGACAATAAAAAGTGACTTGACTTGATCTTAAGATATCCTGAGACTACATTGAGATAGAGTCCCAAAGAGTTACAAATTAATGTGGAATTACAAGATACCAATTATCATTAAGGCCCCTCTGAAACAGGATACATACAAAATGACTTAAGATGCTTTAAACAGTTGTGTTTAAGACTCCTGTCATTTCTGAAGATGTGGCAACCTCTGTGTTGATACAGTGTTTACAGACTAATTTATTTCTCAGTGGTTTTGTGGATTCATGTGCTCAGTCTATTCATTCATAATTGATGTGGCAGTACTGTAAAAGTATTCAGAAGAACTGTAAGCAACACAAAAAGATGAGAAATGCAGTTGTAAAAATACTTTCCATTGTGTTTGGTTTTTCTTTCACCCATTCATTTTCGGAGACTTAGATTTCTTTGCTTCATCCATTGCCAGGGTTTTGGTTATTTCAGCAGGTATAGTAGTGAGCCATGTAACAGCGATTACCATGATGGCATCAGTATGTTGTAAATTAACTCTGAATGCAACTATTGCTGTTGCAAAACCTGTAAATCCAGTTTGAATAAGGTGACTTATATAACAATAAAAAACATTCTACAACACTTGATTTCCCCAAGTTCCTGTGAAATTATTATACAGTTTCAAATGCATTGTGCAATAATTAATATTAGTCCCTGTGTCCAGAGAGTATAATAACAAATCTGATTTTGTCCAGGAAGTAGTTCTAAGTTGGCAGTAGGTTGTGAAAAATAAAGAGGGGTGTTTTGGGTTATGCATGTTTATAAGCTGAATTTCATTTGAGTTTTTCTTGCTGCCATAATGACTAATGATGTCTTTGTTAATAACAAGAGAAAATCTGGAAATGCTGTTTGTATTTGGGGTGAAAATGATATTAATAGAATTCAGGAAAAATTTATTAAAGTAAAATGTCAGTTGGAACTGGAATCAGTGTTATTTCATATTCATCCTAAAGTGAGGGCAACATAGTAGTCTAGTGTTCACACTTCACAGTGAAATGTTATCAAAGAAGCTTTTTCTGTAAAACGCATAGAAATTGCAGGCTTTTAACAAAGAGTAATTTCTGTGCCTATTTTAAGGGACAACACGATGTGAGTAAATAAAAACAGCAATCTTGCAGTAATTAACGGAGCTGGTCCTGGGAATAAAGAAGGGGAGGTACAAAGAGCTCAGTGTGAGTGGAGTGAGGGGAAACCAAGAGGATGCAAGGGGGTGTGAAGAACTGATTGTGAGTGTGTGTGAAGGGGGAGTGAGGGGATGCAAGAAGAGGCAGTGAAGGACTCAGTACAAGGGATCCTCAGTACGGGGTTGGGGGCCTACTCGAGCTGCCCAGGTCTGATTTCCCCACTGAAAGGTCTGTGCATTAACTTTAACAAATCACTTCATCAGGCAGTCAGCAGCTCGGTGCCCTTCCTTCATTCTGCGAGCTGTAATTAAAACCTCCTAGAACCCACAGTGTCTCCCTCACGTGGGAGGGAAATGTCGCTATTATCAGAGTGGCAATTTCCTCAGGGACTGCCATCAGTCTGAGGGATTTACTGACGGCAAAGTGCCTGGTGCTCCAGTTCACTTTCATGAGGTGCAGAGAGATCAGCTACAGACACTGAAACATGAAACAGAAACAGGGTGACGTCCCTTCTAGTCATCAGTAAGATCACAGCTGATCTTCCCCCCCACACATCATTTTCCTGCATTGACCCCATTATCGGCTGATTCCCTCTGTTCTGAAAATCTGTTGATCTCCGCCGTGAATGAATTCCGTGACTGACCACCCGCTTCCCTCTGAGGAAGAGAATTCCAAGCACTTGCCACCTTCTAGCTTAGGAAATTCCTTCTCACTTCTGCCTGGCATGGCCTAAGGCAGTTCTGTGAGCCCTGGTTCTAGACTTTAAAGCTGCGGAAATACCATCCCTGCATCTAGCCAGTGAGATCCCTGCATAAGCTAAGATTGCACCCACCCAGGGCATTTTCTCTTCTATCCATTCCCATCGAGCAGATGACAGAAAAACTTGAAAGCAAATACTGTACCACCAGTGTCAAGGACAGCGAGGGCAGTCTCTATCCCACTGTAATGTGATTCTTCAACAGACCTCTTGGATGATAAGATGAACTCAGAATTTACCTCGTTATGACCTTGTACTTTATTGTTTCACTGCACTTTCTCTGTAATTTTTTTTATGCTTCTTTCTGCATTGTTATTGTTCTACCTTGTTCTGCCTCAATGCACTGTGTAATGGTTTGATCAGTATCAACAGTATGCAGGTCTGTATCTGGATATATGTGAGGAAAAATAAGCCAATTCCAATTCCATTTCATTCCCCCCAGCAAAAAAAAAGCATCAGTGCCCTCCACTGAGCACTCAGGCACGCAGTAAAGCTGATGTTCCGTGTCTTCCTGCAACACCAGTTGGGGACACCGGCCAAGAATCAGCAACGAAAATCCGGAACCCCAAAGGCATGCTCGCCTTCCGGGCTGTGTCCTTGGGATATCAAAAGGCGGCCAATTGTGAGGCCCCGAGAGCGGGTGCAGTTCCCGCAAAGAACCGGTCAGAGTGCAACTTCAGGTCAGGTGCAACTCAAAAGAGCCTTGAAAAAGGAAAAAAAGATATATCAAACATATTTCAAAAGCTGTTTCCAAAGATGCAAGCAAAGGGTTTAGTGCCATTATGTGCAGTTTTGGTCACCTACCTACAGGAAAGATGTAAATGACGCTGGAAAGAGCACAGAGAAAATTTACAAGGATATTGCTAGATCTGGAGGACCTGAGATATAAAGAAAGATTGAATAGGTTAGGAGTTTATTCCTTAGAACATAGAATACTGAGAAGAGATTTGATAGAGGTATGTAAAATAATGTGGGGTATAGATAGGATAAATGCAAGAGAGCTTTTTTGAGGATGGGTGGGAGTACAACTAGAGGTCATGGGTTAAGGGGAACATAAGGGGACACTTCTTCACTCAGAGAGTCATGAGAATGTGGAATGAGCTGCGATCACAAATGGTACTTGCGAGCTTGATTTCAATGTTTAGGAGAAATTTGGTTAGATACATGGATGGTAGGGGTATGGATGGCTATGGTCCTGGTGCAGGTCGATGGGAGTAGGCAGTTTAAACATTTTTGGCATGGACTAGATGGGCCGAAGGAGCTGTTTCTGTGCTATCGCTAGAATCAAATCTTGATCTGCTTATTCTCGTTTTTCTTTCTGCTGCCTTATCGACCCTAATTTGTTACTCCAAATCTACTGAAGAATAACACATATCTTTTTGCATCTTTTTAAAAGTGTTCTTAAATTTATGTTCATCATATCAATTGGTTCAACTTAGTCTATTCTAATTACAACCTGAATATTTTGAACATATTTGTCAAGTATCATTTCTCTTTCTTGAATCCATGCTGATTTCCAAGTGTTGTATGACTACTTGTTTCATAATAAATTCTGACAGTTTTCATACAATTGATGAAAGACAACTAGTCAATAGTTCCCTGTTTATCACTCTGTGTGAGTTGAGTGTCATCAGTACTGAAGGCCGTAAAACAAGAAGACTTGTTGAGGCATGGGAAGAAGCTGACTAATACTGTAACAATAAAAGGAACCATGCTGAAAGATTGTATTGTAGACAGAAAGAAACTGTACACAGATGAATATTAGGACTTCTCTTATTGGTGACTTAGACAGGAGCACGGTGCACAATTTCCAAATTTACAGATGGCAGTAAACTTGGAGGTACATTAAGACTGAATATAATAGACAAAGACATAAAGATGGATTGATGAAATGAGTGGAAAGCTGAAACTGAATTCTAGAAAATGCAAAGTGTTAAATTTTGGTAGGAAGAATAAGAAGCAACATAAATAAGCTGGAATAATTATAAATATTATCAAAATTTGAAACAACAATGTTAGTTGAGACTTTCCACAATGTCTGTGGAAAGCGAACAGAAAAGGATCTGCGATCTTTCATGTTGATTCTTGTTTTCTTTCCATAGTTTCTGCTGACCCATTTATTTTGTTTAAGTGGGTTAATTTTATGTATGAGCATAGTTTGCTGAAAGTGGCAGTGGGTCATTTGAGAAAGCAATTATAAATGGAAACAGGATCCTGGACTTTATAAACAGAGATGTAGAATGCAGAGGTAGGGAAGTCATGATGAACCTTTAAAAAACATTGGTTCAGCCCTGTTCTGTTTACCATACTCAGAAAAGATGTAAAAGGTTTAAGAAAGGATGCTGAAGAGATGTCCCAACATGATTGCAGGGACAAGGGAATTCAGGTCTTTTGTAAGAACAGAGAAGCTGAGATTTGAACAGACGTGGCTGAGGAAGATGAAATAGAAGTATTTAAAATGAAGAAGGGTATAAGAAAAATGGATAGAAAAAAGTGTACTTAATCACAGTAGGGCCAAGAACAAGTCTTCAAGAAAGGTCTCAGCCTGAAACACCAACTGTTTATTCCCCTCCATAGATGCTGCCTGGCCTGCTGAGTTCCCTCCAGCATTTTTGTGTGTGTTACTTTGATTTCCAGTATCTGCAGATTTTCTTGTGTTTGGAGCTCTTACATTGAGTCAGTGTGGGAGTCTTTAATTGTGCAGGAAATTCGATAATTCACCACCCCACATTACTGGAACAAATGAAATTTCTTTTCTCTGCAAGGGGATTTATTTCACCCAACCCAAAGGTGATTGGGAAAATCATACGTGGAAATAAGATCAAATTGGTTTCCTCCAAGATTTCTGATTTGTCTGTGTCTGTTTTTGGAGACATAAATAACACTAAAGTAGGCCACAATTACTGGTGATTTAATTTAAGTTATTTACATCTTTTCTAGTTAAACTGTGAAATTCATCATTACTGTAAGAATAATACACCTTGCTCATAAGGAAGGCCACATAGGTTAAATTCTGTTTTATTGAGATGGTTTTGAGTGACATTGTCATTATTGTGTTTCATGTGTTTCTACTGCTTTGGAAATTTTGAGAGAAATTATTTGACAATTGCACTGTACTGTCTTTCTTATATTAGTGATTGAGTACAGAGTACTGAGAAGTTCTTTCAGTAGTGTGACCCTAAACATCAAAGTCACATTTACCGCAATCCATTACATAGATACGGTATATCTAACCTACATATTAAATATTATTTGTCATGAATCATTAACTGATTTCTCATAATAGCTGCAGTCCCTACAAACCATTCAAAATAATTTAAATGCCTGTCATCTGTATATATTTAAATACGATAATCTAAATTTGTTCTGTGTATTGCATTTTGAAGGGTAGTGTTTATAATTAACACACAGTGGCCACTTTAGTAGGTACACTTGTACGCCTGGTGGTTACTGCAATTATCTAACCAGCTGATCATGTGGCAGCAACTCAATGAATAAAAGCAAGCCAAGATGTTCAGTTGTAGTTCATCCAAATATCAGAAAGGGGAAGAAATGTGATTTAGGTGACTTCCACTGTGCATTGATCGTTGGTGCCAGGCAGAGTGGTTTGGTTTTCTCAGAAACTGCTGATCTGGGATTGTCATGCACAACAGTCTCTAGAGTATACAGAGAATGCTGCAAAAGCAAAAAAAAATCCTGTGAGCAGCAATTCTGTGGTAAATGTTAATGAGAGAGATCAGAGGAGTATGGCCAGATTGTTTCAAGCTGACAGGAAGGTGACGGTAACTCAGATAACCACATGTTACAACAGTGGTGTGCAGAAGAGTGTCCCTGAATGCACAACACATTAAACCTTGAAGTGGATGGGCTACAGACCACACCATACACGCAGTGGCCACTTTAGTAGGTACAGGAAATACCCAATAAAGTGGCCAGTGAGTGTCATTTAGTTGAGTAGTTTCCTTTGCTTAAAATGTGAATTTTCAAGCAGATTTTTTTGTTTCACTACTTGTTTGACCTCTGCTGCTGCTATTTATAGTGTGAAGCAGATTATCTGGTTTGTTTAAGGATTGTGAAAACCAGTGTAATTTTCAGACGGAATATAATTCCCCTTCATCAATTGCACTTAACAGAGAATGGAGGTTATAATTAGAATGATTACATGATCATGTTATTTTCATGAATGTAAATAGCAATTTTGTGTTTTCGACAGAAATAAAGAGAAATGCAGATGCTGCATGGCAAAGCCCTTCGGTTTACAGAGTCCATGCTGGACTTCTGAACTTTGTATGGAGCAAGTCGTGTCTTACTAACTTAACTGAGATTTTTGATGAGGTGACGAGGGTGACTGATGAAGGTTGAGCTGTGGATGTTGCCTACATGGACTTCAGTAAGGCATTTGACAAGGTCCCCCAGTGGATAAGGATGTATGGGATCCATGTTGAATTGGCTATTAGGATTCAGAACTGGATTGTCCATAGAAGTCAGAGGGTAATGGTTGAAGGAACTTATTCTAGGTGGAGGTCTGTAATTAGTGGTGTTCTGTACCGGGACCTCTGCTGTTTGTGTGTAAATGACCTGGATGAAAACGTAGATGGGTGGGTAAGTAAGTTGGTGAATGATACAAAGATTGGTGGTGCTGTGGATCGTGTAGAAGACTGATAACAGGATGTACGGTAGATCAGTTACAGATATGGGTGGAGAAATGGCAAATGGAGTTTAACCCGTCCAAATATGAAGTGTTTCATCTTGGTAGGTCAAAAGCAAAGAGACAGTACACTGTTGAGATGAGAATCCTTAGCAGTCTTGATGAGCAGAGGGATCTTGGGGTCCAAGTTCATAGCTCCCATAAAGTAGCTACAGAAATTGATAGGGTGGTTAAGAAGGCATATGGCATACTTGCTTTTATTAGAAGAGGCATTGAGTTCAAAAGTCAGGAAGTTACCTTGCAGCTTTATAAAACACCAGCCAGGCCACATCCAGATTACTGGATACAGTTCTGATTACCCCACTATAGGAAGGATGTTGAGACTTTAGGGTGGAGGCAGAAGAGATTTACCATGATTTTGCCTGGATTAGAGGGCATGTACAATAATAAAAGGTTGGACAAACTTGGGTTGTTTTCTATGGAGCATCAGATGCTGTAAGAATCTGATAAAGGATTATGAGAGGCATAGATAGAGTGGACAGACGATATATTTTTCCAAAGTTTGAAATGTCTGATACTATTTTTAACAGTATTTATTAGTAACAATACACAAAAATAATAACAATGCAAATATACAGATAATATACGTCATCAATACTAAACCTAAAAGTGCGGGTATAATAATAATCAATAAGAAATAAGCTCTATCATTGTCTAGGGGATAATGAATTGTCCGATGGAAATATAAAGTTCAGTTCAGTTCATACAGGCTGCAGTCGTTGTTGATTGCTGTGATGCGATTGTGAGAGAGAGAGAGAGAGAGAGCAGTAACAGCTGTTAACTTGCCGACTTTCCTTTTTTGATCTGGATCCTTTGATTCGTTGTTGTTGTGGCCATTCATGTATGACCCCTCCGTCCTTCAGCTAGACCATTCTGTGGAGGACTCGTCACCCAGGCAAGGGTGGACACACACACAAGCACCCCCCCCCCCCCCCCCGGTCTCGTAGCGTCTTTCCTGGTGCGTCTGAGGGATGTTTGCCCAGACCCTACTTTTATCCCTACTCACAGGGTCTCAGATGTCAATCAGGTTGGGATGATGCAATCCCTCAACCAGACCACTCAGGCTGCCCCCTGAGGGGTTTCAATGAATAGTACAGTACTCAATACTCAATTCCTCCTTCAAGAGACAATAACAGTAATCTCTCTCTTTGTCAATAGGAGACATTCCACCTTGTGTATTCTGCGTTGTCTCTCTCATCACTGACATGATGTGTATCCCTCTCATTTCCGGGGTATCAGACCCAAAATAATAGCGATCTTGCGATTCTCAAAAGGGGGGGGTGGGCATTGGCGATTCTGTACCCTTCTGCCCATCAGAGTTTCTCCTCATTCGTAACACCCCCATCCTTCTAAGGATTTTTACCACAGGGAAAAATTAACTAATACAGAGTCTTTCAGAATTTCAGAATCTAACACAATACAAAAGAGTTTTTTTTTCACTACAGAGTAATACAGTTATACATTCAATTCAGCATCTAGACATTTAGTGATTACATTGTCACTTCCTTTAATATCTTAATATCTTGTACCTTAATAAATTCCTATAGCATCAGACTCCAATTTAATAACCACTCACTTTTTATTCCTTTTCTTCAGCAAAACAAAACAATAGAATTGTGATCTTAGCTTACGTATATGTTACAAAAGGTTAACCAATACATGTGTGATTATTCTGTAGTGCATTACAAAAGTTTATGCAAATACTGATCTTTATTTTACTTTTAAACTTAACAGTCAATCTTCCATGGGGTTGTCTTTATTATTTACATGCTTTGTCGAAATCCTTAAAACCGGATCCTGTTATTTAAAGTGGCATTTCATCAACCTTCACCCCTTTTCCAGTTAATTCCCACGTGATTAGCTTGCTCACCAGTGTGGAATAGGCTTCTGCATACTCCTTTCATAGGAGTTATTTTATCAACAATGTTTTCCAAACTTAGCCCATCTTCTGAACTTCCACACAATTCTTTATTTTTAAGCAAGTCGTTAGTTTTATCTTCAGGATCCTTCATTCTATTAGTTTTCAGTTTAATATCTGCAATCGATCCCTCTTTGTCCAAACAACATTTCAAAGTCTGCCTCTTCACAGCACACCCTTGAATAACATTAGCGAGTGGAGCACCTTTACATTCCAAATCAAACTGTAATTGATTTACAGGCACCTTGTTACCAAGTCATTGTCTCTGCAGCCTAGTTGCTGCTTCTGAAACCAATCCAGACTTTAACTTTTCTTCATTCAATTTAGGAACTACACTTTTCCCTTCTCCTTCAATAATAATATTCACTTCACCACCTTTTATCTCCTCACTAATTTTTAACACACCTTCTAACCCAAACAACTGGGAATTCTCACTTCCCACTAGTACCAAGGTTAACCCTTTTTTCACTGAACCAAGTCCATCTGACCCAAGAGGACTGCATTCCTTTTTAACTGAATCAGATACCTCAGACTTTTCCTGAGTTTCATTACTAGGTTCAGTACCACGTGCATCCACATCTTGAACACACTCAAACGGGACTTCTGCCTCTTCCAGGCTTTCAATACCAGTCCCCTTTTCAAATTCTAAGTTCCCCTGATCCTCCCAGTTACTCTCTGGGCAACTCCCTTCCAGAGTAAACTCAACCCTGCAGGTTAAAACAACCTTATCCGCTAACCCAGCAGACTTCTTCAAGGTAATGGCATCCTTTTCATCTAGAACTGCCCTCATTTTATTATCAGGAACGCATTTAGAATTTTCAACTTCTTCAAACAGTTCGGTCATGCCAGACAGATCATCCATGTCCAACCCTGGACCTTCTAACAGCCTTAAATATTTCTCATTTTTACTCCGTGCCTCTATAAATTTCCTCCTGGCTAAGGGTAGGTCTACCTCCTCTCCTTTACTCTCTTTCACCTCCCTATTCTCCGTTTTACCACCCTCTAACCCCTCTTGGTACAGGGTCGGTAAAAAGGTCTCAGCCAAATCAACACTGGACTGATTTAAACTGCTCTCGTTCTCAGCTGCCTTTCTCGACATGCTGCGAGTGATCGTGCATGCGGGATAGATCTTGGAACCTAGGGGCGGGTCCTCAACACTTACAGGCTTGCTTGTCAGCTTCATTGCTGACCAAACCTTACCACCGGCTAAATCGTTACCAAGAAGGACGTCCACGCCTTCTCTCGGGAATTCTGATCACACCCCTATTTCAACTGGTCCAGATACCAGATCACAATTTATAATGAACCTATGCAAAGGTACAGCTTCTGTCCCTTTTCCCAATCCTCTCAAAACTACCTCTCCTGTCTCAGGACCAAAATCTAGTACCTTACTGAGAATCAATGACTGCTCAGCTCCAGTATCTCCAGATCCGCACTGGAACTGGTGTTTCTCCCTCTTTCACAGACACGATCCCTTCTGAAATAGATTTCTCATGCCCCTCTCGTATTCTATCTACCTGGGGCTTTCTCGTCGATTTACTGATCAACACAATACATTCTGAAGGGACTGCTGCGTTCCCTTTTCCTGTCTCCTTCCTCGGAGCAAAGCACTTAGATGCAGTATGACCCACCTTTCCACAATTAAATCAAGTCAAGCCAGGAACCCTCCTGCCATCTTGCCTTTCTTCCTCCTTATTTTTATCACTAGCTCCGGGTTTAGTTTCTACCTCAGCCAGCGGGCTTTCTCTACCGTCCCTACGGTCTTTCTGGTAACTCATTCGAGGAAAACTTTGTCTTGTGAGTTAGGGCATATTCATCTGTGAACCTGGCAAATTCTGATATGGACTTGTTTGGCTTCTCGTTCAAATACATCCGGATATCATCCAAAACACAACCTTTAAATTCCTCAATCAGAATCAACTCCCTGAAACACTGAAAATCCTCTTCTACCCTTTCTGCCGCACACCAACGATCCAAGAGCACACCCTTCTCATAGGCAAACTCTGCATACATCTGACTCCACAATTTTTTTTAAATCTCTGAACTTTTGTCTATATGCCTCAGGTACCAATTCGTAGGCCTGAAGAATGGCCTGTTTTACTTCCTCGTAATCCTTGTACTCCTCCTCCTCCACAGACAACGCCATATATACCCGTTGTGCCTTCCCTTTTAACACACTTTTAAACAACACCACCCACTGATCTCTGGGCCACTTCTGATTCACTGCCACCTTTTCAAATGCAAGCAATAACTATCAACATCTGTCTCCTCGAATGGAGGTACTAACCTAAACTCTCTACTAACATTAAAGCTCTCCTCTCGGTCCACCCCTTGGACCCTTCTCTCTTGCCTTAACTTCTCCATGTCCAGCTCATGCTGCCTCTGTTTCTCCTTCTCCCTTTCAGTTCTTTCATGCTCCCTCTGCTCTTCAGCTCTTTCCTTCTCCTTTTCAGCTGCTTCCAGCTGTTTTAACTTAATTTCATGTTCCAACCTTAATTTTTCCAACTCTAACTGAGCCGTCCCAATAGCTGGTACGTTTTCAGGGATCTGTTCCAATACCTCAGCTGAAAACACATTCTTCTCAATATAATACTGAGTTATGGCCCTCCGCACCTCCCACTTTTTCATTGATGACCTCATCTCTGCGAGATTTAGTCCTTTTGCAATATTTACCAAGTCAGTCTTTGTGGCTTCCTCTAGCACCTTCAAAGTTGGGTTTTGTGTAAATTCATCTATGTCCATCTTTGCTGGTTTCCCGTCTGGCTACCCGCGCAACCAGCTCCAAGTCTGGACTTAAAAGCCCGATTTACTGGCCCTCCAATTTGGTATCAAATCTCGAGACGAGGCCCCAAGTTGTTACGAACCCCGTAACTGGGTGTCTTACCAGCAAAGATAGGAGTATCCATTGAAGTCTGATGATACTATTTTTAACAGTATATATTAGTAACAATACACAAAAATAATATCAATGCAAATATACAGATAATATACATCATCAATACTAAACCTGAAAGTGCGGGTATAATAATAATCAATAAGAAATAAGCTCTATCATTGTCTAGGGGATAATGAATTGTCCGATGGAAATATAAAGTTCAGTTCAGTTCATACAGGCTGCAGTCGTTGTTGATTGCTGTGATGCAATTGTTAGAGAGAGGGAGAGGGAGAGGGAGAGAGAGAGAGAGAGAGAGAGAGAGAGAGAGAGAGAGAGCAGTAACAGCTGTTAACTTGCCGACTTTCCTTTTTCAATCTGGATCCTTTGATTTGTTGTTGTTGTGGCCATTCACGTATGACCCCCCCGTCCTTTAGCTGGACTGTTCCGTGGAGGACTCGTCACCCAGGCAAGGGTGGACACACACACAAGCACCCCCCCCCCCCCCCCCCGGTCTCGTAGCGTCTTTCCTGGTGCGTCTGAGGGGTGATTGCCCAGACCCTACTTTAATCCCTACTCACAGGGTCTCAGATGTCAATCAGGTTGGGATGATGCAATCCCTCCACCAGACCACTCAGGCTGCCCCCTGAGGGGTTTCAATGAATAGTACAGTACTCAATACACAATTCCTCCTTCAAGCAAGAATAGCAGTAATCTCTCTTTGTCAATAGGAGACATTCCACCTTGTGTATTCTGTGTTGTCTCCCTCATCACTGACATGATGTGTATCTCTCTCATTTCCGGAGTATCAGACCCGAAATAATAGCGATCTTGCGATTCTCAAAAGGAGGGGGCATTGGCGATTCTGTACCCTTCTGCCCATCAGAGTTTCTCCTCATTCGTAACAAAGGTAAGAGGAGTTAGTTTTAAAAGAGATGTGGGGGGCAAGTTTTTTTAGACAGACTGGTGGTAGGGGCAGAAACTTTAGAGATTCTTAAGAGATATTTAGACAGACACAGGAATGCAAGGGAAATATAAGTATATAGACTATGTGTAGTCAGAAAATATCAGCTTAGTTAGCTATTTGAATACTAATTTAATTGATTCAGCACAACATTGTGGGCTGAAGGGCCTGTTCCTGTGCTGTGTACTAATCTCTAAAGGACAATGTAAAAATGCTGCATCCAGTCTCAATATGTTCCAAGTTGTGCTGAAGTGCTGTTGCAATACCCACCTTCATTAAGAGTTGACATCACTAACAATATTTCATTAATTTTACCATTAATATTTCACCATTAATTCTTCAGTACTAATCACCAATCTCCAAAACCTGGATCTCCATACCTTCTGGATCCTTGACCTCCCCATTGGGAGTCCATAGTCAGTGTGTATCAGAAATAACATCTCCTCCTGACTGGCAGTCACCGCAGGCGCACCTCAAGGATGTAGTCTTAGCCCACTGCTGTCCTATTTCTACCTGCATGGCTGTGTGGATAGACACAGCTCAAACACCATCTATAAATTACCAATGACACAACGATTGTTAGCAGAATCTCAGAAGGAGCCATAGAAGAGTGAGATAGATTAGCTTGTTGACTGGTGTCACAACAATAACCTTGTACTCAACATTTGTAAAACCAAGGGACTGATTGTGAGCTTCAGGAAGGGGAAGTTGGGGGAACACACATCAGTCTTCATTAATGGGTCAGCAGTGGAAAGGGTGAGCACCTTTAAGTTCCTGGGCATCAACATCTCAGAGAATCTATCCTGGGCCCAACATTAGGAGTTTGAGGAGAATTGGCATGTAACCAAAGATGTAAACAAATTTATACAAATATGTAGCACATTCTGATTGGTTGTATCTCTGCCTGGTATGGAGGCTGCAATGCATAGGATCAGAAAAGCTGCCCAGGGTTATAGAATTAGCCAGCTTCATTGTGGGCAGCAGCCTTCACACCATCGAGGACATCTTCAAAAGGTGGTGCCTGAAGAAGGCAGTGTCCCTCATTAAGGACCCTCACCATCCAGTACATACCTTCTTCTCACTACTACCATCAGGGAGGAGATAGAGGAGCCTGGAGATACACTCTCACCTTTTTAGGAACAGCTTCTTCCCCTCCAGCATCAGATTTCCGAACATTTCATGAACAGTACCTCACTATTTTGCTCTCTCTTTTTTTTTACTACTTATTTACCTTTACATTTCTTCTTGTAAACAATAATAATTCTTATATTTCACACTGTGCTGCAATGCAACAAATTTCATGACGAGTGTCAGTACAGGTTGAGTACCCCGATCCAAAATTCCAAAATCCGAAAACTTCCAACTTTTTGAGCACTGGTGCAGGTCTCTGCACGTCATGGGCAGTTCTGAGAAGTGACCTCACATATGTAATAAGAGAAGTTAATGGAAAATAGAAAAACACTGCATAAAACAAAAAAAATGAAGATCTCAGTCATATATTGGAAGAGTGGAGTGAACACATGCTGCTTAATAATATGCTGATCATGAAACAAGCAAAGATCTATCATGACAAACTGAAAATTGAAGGAAATTGTGAATATTCAGCAGGCTGGTTGCAGAAATTTAAGAAAAGGCACAACATTAAGTTTTTAAAGTTTTGAAAATTTTTGAAGACAAAGCGTCTGCTGATACGAAGCAGCAGAGAAATTCATTGATGAATTTGTGAAGATTGTCTCTGATGAAAATCTAACACCAGAACAAGTCTACAATGCTGATTGTTTTTGTACTTTACATAAACCAAAAATAAAGTAAAATATAAATAGTGTGCTATAACCCTTTAATCAAAACATGGCAAAGTAGGTGGAGACAGAAAACCTGCCATTGTCTGTTGTTCAGCAGCTGTTTCAGGTTTTCTCCCGACATGATATTGTCACTATATCAATGGTCTGTAATAATTTTTACTGTTAAGTACATATGTGTGGTGAAGAAGTGTAAGAGAAAGACTGCTTGCTGGTAGCACATAAATTCAGAGTTGGAAATGACGGCAGTCATAATATATTCCAAAATCTGAAAAAATCCAAAATCCGAAACACTTCCAGCCCCAAACATTTCAGATAAGGGGTACTCAACCTGTATTAGTAAATCTGACTCAGATTCCGATTTAGATTCAAGATTGATGTCTATCCAGATGATCATGTTAAGCTAACATCATTATACCATGCAATGGAAACAACAATTTTTGATGATGACTGAGATATACTATTTATGGTATTTTAAACTTCCAAATAAGAGCAAAAGATATTATAGGATAATCAATATTCTAGAAATTTAAATCCCATGAACTATGGTGCTCACTTTATAATGTTATTTTGCCAGGAAATTATATTCTCAGTTTCTTTTATAATTCCCCCCCCCCCCATAACTTGTATTGTTGCCACTGCGACACAAGAGGTTTAGAGAAGTAACCCCTTGGGATGGACTTTCTATTCGTGTTGTCACTAGAATAGAACCTCATGATGTCATTTAAAGGGTGGAGCATTCTAGCATTCTAAATCAAATCAAATATTCCTTTGACTATCACTGTATATAAGTTTCACAATCATTAAAGCAAAAAAAACAGACATCTTATTTAGAAAAATAGGCTGGTGTCTGAAATTTAATGTTTAATTGGGACCTTCTGGAAATGAGATGACAACATGTATCTTAGTTTTGTGACATTGACTTGAATAGACTCAATTTTTTTTTGAAAAAGAATCATCTCAGATACTTTTTTTTCTCCATTGTAAATCTATGGTGACGATCGTTTTATTTTGGTAGGTTTTATCTTGGTGCAGCATGTAGATGTTTTGTGATGAAGAGACAGCCAATAGCAGAAAAACAGCTTCTGTGCTTTGAATTAACTGATGTTCTATCAGTGATTAGTTAAAGTACTTATCCACCAGATGTTTTTGTTATATTGCAAACCAAGAGCAACCAGAGAGCAGCTGGTATTGGTTGTCATGGCTGGTAATGCAGGAAGTGATAATGAACAAACAAGTTTGATATGAACTTACAGTGACAGATACAGTGAGGTCACAATTTATGTAAATATATGGGCTGCTGTTTTTGTTTTGCCTACCAAAACACTTCAAATTCAATGATCACTGAATATCCCAGCCATCACTTTAGTAGATAAGTACTAATTTGGTAGAAAACCTTTATTTCAATTCTACTTAATTTGCAATAGCATTGTTTAATCCACTTAAGGTTTGACTGTCCTCTTGCTCTCCAAGCAGGAATTACATGACAGAAGCCTATTTGATGTGAAATGCTGCAATTATGTGAAATCAACAGAACTTACTGTTATTGTTTGATAAGATCAGATTGTTTGGCTTTGGGCCATTTTGAACTCTTTAAAATAGCATGTTCATCTGTCTGGGTCTCTAACTATTAGTGGCTAGTCTATTGTTGAAGACAGTGTATGAGGAGCCAGTGATGTGAATTTAGGATATAGAAAGCAGCATTATCCAATTGCAGTTCAGAGATGTACCAGATAGATAAAATAAAGCACTGGATAAGATAGGACTGAAAGACTCTCTTTTGGAAGTGCTGAATGACCTCATTTGCAGTAAGTGATGATGTCCAGAGATATTTAAGATCTATTAAAATTGCTCTAAGTCATGCTAAACAGAGATAAAATATTTTAAGGAATTAAGAAAACATTTCAATTTATTTTAAATCATTTTAAGTGACAAATTTATCCAGTAAGTAATTTATGTGCATGCTATGCGGGGTGTAATATAAAGTTAACAGGTCCAGCAAGCAGGGTCCTTATTGGACACCTTGTGAAATCCAGTGATGGAGCAGAGTGGTAGGTGCACTGGCATATGTCATTCAACATGTTCCAAATCTAAAATAGGTCCCTCTCATTTCCATGGGGGAGCAGATGACCTTCCTCAGTCCCAGATGCCACCAACATGATTTGACTCAATCTTATGACATGCAGGTTTGAGGGTGAGGCAAACCTAAGAATCTTGGGAAAGAATCCTGATGTTCTTGCTAAGGGGAGGATTGAGCAGTATCAATTTGGAAGTTTGTTTTTGAAGTTGAATTTGGTTAAGTAATTTGGAAGTTGTTTTGGAGTTGTGTCCATTAGACTTTGGAAGTGTGAGAAAACGTAGCTCATACTGATTCGCCAATTCAGTAGAAGAGGCATCAACTAGTGGCCAATCAGCATTTGGAATTGGTTAGCAGGAACAAATTAAAGTGAGGCAGGGGCAAGTGAAGTGGCTATTGTCGGAGTGGTCAGAGTTCGAGTGGCGGTTTTGAGGCTTTAGCTCTTTGAGGCTTCAGTCACAGAAGGGAAAAGGCTGTAGTTAGAATTCCCCCCCCCCCATAGTTTATTGTTTTTCTCTCTTTATATTTGATCAGTTAGAACAGTAGAGTTGCCAGGCAGAATAGTGTAATGCTCCTCTTGCGGGTTGTGGGGGTGCAGGAAGACCTCCAGCATCCCTGGTGACTTCAGCTGCCAGAAGTGCATCCAATTGCAACTTGTAACTCAGCGCATTAAGGAGATGGAGCTGGAAATGGGTGAATTCCAGATCATTCAGGGGGCTGAAGGGGTGATAGGTAGCGAGGTATTTACACCCAAGGTGCAGGACACAGGGAAGTGGGTGACAGTCAGGAAGGAGAAAGAGGTTACGCAACCTGTGGCCATCCCCCTCAACAACAGGTATATCACTTTGGATACTGTTGGAGGGGATGATCTAGCAGAGGAAAGTCACAGTGGTGTGGCTCTGTGACTCAGAAGGGAAGTGGTAGAAGAGGAGAACAGTGGTGATAGAGTCCTCAGCATTCTTCAGTGGGAGGATGAACAGCCAAGAGATCATGGTCCATTTGGGTACCAATGACATATATAGGAAGGATGACAAGGTTCTGCAAAGTGAGTTCAGGGAGTTGGGTGCTAAGTTAAAGGGCAGGACCTCCAGGGTTGTGATCACAGGATTGCTGCCCCTGCCATGTGCTAGTGAGGCCAGAAGTAGGAAGATTATATAGATTAGCTGGTGGCTAAGGAGTTGGTACAGAAAGAGGGCATAATTTTTTGGATCATTGGGCTCTCTTCCAGGGAAGGTGGAACCTGTACAGAAGAGATGGTTTGCAACTGAACTAGAGGGGGATTAATATTCTAGAGGAAAGGTTTCTTCACGCTGCACCTGAGGCAAGGTCAAGAATCAAAAGGTTGAGCATAGTGCAACTAGTGTCCTGAGTTGTGTATATTTCAATGCAAGAAGTATCGTAGAAAAGGCAGGTGAGCTCAGGGCCTGGATCAGCATCTGGAACTATGATATTGTAGCTATAGGTGAAACTTTGTTACATGAAGAGTTGGTCAATATTCTGGGGTTCCGTTGTTTTAAACATGACAGAGCGGGGGGGGGGGGGGGATTAAAGGAGGAGGGGTGGCGACATAAGTCAGGGAAAATATCACCGTAATTATCAGTCAGGACAGGCTGGAGAATTTGTCTCGTGAGGGATTATGGGTGGAACTGAGTAATAAGAAAGGTATGACCACATTAATGGGGCTATATTACAGACCACCCAACATTCAAGGGAGACAGAGGAGCAAACCTGGGAGAGAAATTGCAGACTGTTGCATGAAACATAAGGCTGTTATAATAGGTGATTCTAACTTTCCACATATTGACTGGGACTCCCATACTGTAAAAAGCCTAGATGGGGTAGAGTTTGTCAAACGTATTCAGGAAAGTTTCCAACATCAGTACGCAGAAGTCCAAATGAGAGAATGTTCAATACTTGATCTGCTATTAGGGAACGAGGCAGGGCTGGTAACAAAAGTTTGTGTAGGGAAACACTTTGCATCTAATAAACACAATGCCTTTTGTCTCGAAGTGCGTATGCAAAGAGATAGGTCTGGTCTGTGGTTTGAAGTTCCAAATTGGAGGAAAGTCAATTTTAATAGTTGAGAAAGGATCTGGCAAGTGTGCATTGGGACAGGTTGTTTTCTGGCAAAGGTGTACTTGGTAATGGAGAAGCCTACAAAGGTGAAGTTTTGAGAGTACAAGGCTTGTACATGCCTGACAGAATGAAAGGTAAAGGTAACAGGTTTGGGGAACCTTGGTATTCAAGAAGTATTGAGACCCTGGTTAAGAAAAAAGAAGAGGTGCATAGCAGGTATAGGCAGGTAGGAACAAATGAGGTGCTTATGGAGTACAAAAAAATGTAAGAGACCACTTTAGAAATAAATCAGGAGGACTAAAAGAAGGCATGAGTTTATCCTAGTAGACAAGGTGAAGGAGACTCCTAAGGGATACACAGATCTGTTAAGAGCAAAAGCATTGCTAGGAACAAATTGGTCCTCTGGAAGATCAGAATAGTAATCCATGGATGGAACAAAAAGAAAAGCGAGAGATTGTGAATGGATTTTTTTGCATCTGTATTTATTCAGGAGATGACACAGAATCTATAGAGCTGAAGCAAGGCAGCATCAACTTCATGGACTCTGTACAGATTACAGAGGAGGGGATGTTTGCTGTCTTGAGGCAAAATCAGCTAGATAAATCTCCTGGGCCTGATAAGCTGTTTCCTCAGACCTTACGGGAGGCAAGAAATTGCCAGGGCCCTAGCAAAAATATCTAAATCACCCCAAGTGACAGATGAGGTACAAGAGAATTGGAGGATAGTTAATGTTGTTCAGCTGCTGAGATAGGCTCTATAAATAAACCAGGAAATCATAGTGAGCTTGACATCCATTGTGTAAAAGTTATTGGAAGGTATTTTAAGGCACCAGATATATAAGTACTTGGATAGTCATGGACAGATTAAAGAGGTCAGCATGGCATAATGTGTGGTTGGTCATGTCTAACCAATCTTCAATGAGTTTTTCAAGGAAGTTCCCAGCAAAGTTGATAAAGGCAAGTTAGTGGCTGTTATCTACATGGACATTAGAAAGGCATTTGAGAAGGTCCCACCTGAGAGGCTGGCCAAGAAGGTTTAGTTGCTTGGCATTCAAGACAAGGTAGTAAATTGGATTGAACATTGGCTTTGTGGGAGAAGCCAGAGAGTGGTAGATGGCTGCCTCTCTAACTAGGGGCCTGTGTTTTGTGGCATGCTGCAGGGATTGGTGCTGGGGCCATTGTTGTTTGTAAGCTACATCAAATTTCATGTCATATGCCGGTGATAATAAAACAGATTCTGATCAACAAGCTGGATGATAATGTGGTTAACTGGATCAGCAATTTTGCGGATGACACCGAGACTGAGGGTATAGTGGACAGCAAGCAATACTCTCATGGTTTGCAGCTCGATCTGGACCAGCTGGAAAAGTGGGCTGTAAAATGTCAGATGGAAGTTAATGCAGACAAGTGTCAGGTTTTGCACTTTGGTAGCACCATTCAGCGTAGGTGTTACACAGTGAACGGTAGGGCACTAAGGAGTGTGGTAGAACAAAGGGATATGGGTATACAGGTCCATAATTCATTGAAAGTGGTGTCATGGGTAGACAGGGTCTTAAAGGAAGCTTTGAGCACAATGGCCTTCATAAATCAATGTATTGAGTACATTGTTGAAGTTGTATAAGTTGTTGATGAGGTCTAGCTTGGAGTATTGTAAGCAGTTTTGGTCACCTACCAAGAGGAAAGATGTAAATCAGTTTGAAAGAGTACAGAGAAAATTTACAAGGATATTGCTGGGCTGAAGGACCTGAGTTATATGGAAAGGTTGGATAGGTTGAGACTCTGTTACTTGGAATGTAGAAGATTGAGAGGAGATTTGATAGGTGTATACAAATTTATGCGAGGTACAGATAAGGTAAATGAAAGCAGGCTTTTTTCAGTGAGGTTGGGTGGGACTACAACTAGAGATTATGAGTTAAGGATGAAAGGTTTAAAGGGACATGAGGGGAAAGTTCTGCACTCAGAGGGCCGTGAAAGTGTGGAACAAGCTGCCAGTGTAAGTGGGGCATGTGAGCTCAGTATCAACGTTTAAGAGAAGTTTTAATAGGTACATGGATGGCAGGGGTATGGACGGCGGGATTCCCGGTGCAGTTTAATGAAAGGTGACAGTTTAAATGGATCAACATAGGCTGGAAGGGCCTGTTTCTGTGCTGTACTTTTCGATGCCTTTATGACAGATCTTGACTACAAGTGTGACAACATTAAATGTTTTCTGGTATGAAATCTAGATCCTTGGGCTTTGACTGTGCTGTGAGGCCTCAACAATACCCCTACCACTAACTGTGTTGTGGCTGCCTGACATAGATAACATTTCTCTTCCTATCCATCCCCTGCACACAGGCCTCCAGTACCCATGCTACTGATCTATGAGTCTGCTGTCCCCCTTGCACCATCTTTCCTCACGGTTTCCAGGGTCATCTTTTGTTGTGGAAAGCCCATGAAGTTTGGGGGGGAAAAGTTTTTAATGGGGCACACACTGTGCATTGTGCTGGCTGCTGTGGCACACATTTCATAAGTAAAAACCTTAGTATGATCCTGTATCCATGTTTGATGGCTATTGAGTTGAACCCCAAAGGAGTGCTACTATTCACTCATTGCAAATCCTTTGTAGTTGAGCATAATTGTCTTCCTGTGATTATTTAATTTCTTTGTCCAAAGACAAGACTGGTCTCCTGTAGGCAGATTCTGCTGCGATTGGGACATCTACATCCATGTGGAATAGTTGGACCTAGATTTTGCTCTTTACAGGACACACTGATGCTGCTGTTCCCACATACCTGTTTCCTGTTGTTGTTAGGGATAGTTTCAAAATACATCAGTCAAGTCTGTTAAGGCAGGCTGGAGGAACAGGAACCCTAAGGTTCGTGTTAATTTGACACTACTTCATTCTCATTTAAAAAGCCTTTCTTTCACCCCTTTCTGAATATCTGTTACAACTGGGCCAGGAGAAGAATGTCTGCATCAGGAGACAGGAATTTGAATGCAAAGATACTCTTGTTTAATGTCAAATATGTGACGTATTACTGGGTTTGTCATTTTGATTACCAGTTCAGAGCTCAGAGGAAATTCCTTTAGCACAGAGGAAATGTTGTGTCAAATTAAATTGCGAGATAGAGCTGCCTTTCCTTGACAACACTTTTTTTTTGTAAATGGGGCCAAATTGCTGAGAAAACGTAGCTATAAATAGCTCAATCCAGTTTTTAAAAAATGGCTAACGTTTGCAGAATGCTACTGTTTTAGTACTATAATTTTAGAAATGTTACCATTTGTAAATTTTCTTTATTCTTTGCTACTTTAATTCAAATGGAATTTCTTTGTTTTGGGAATGAATTATCCGTGAATATTTGAATCAAGTAATGATTGCAACATAAAGGACTGTTTGCTTGTAAGAGCAATCTAGCTCATACCAGTTTTCCCATCTCCACCCTTATTTTAGCAATGTTCTTGTTTTAATGTCAGATATTAATAAGCACTATTTTGAAAGCCACAATTGAGTCAGTTTCCACTACCATCTTGTGGTGCATCACAGATCCTAACCACTCACCGTGTTAAAGAAAATGTTTTCCTCATATCTTTTTTGGCTGTTTAATAATTATCTGTGTTTTATCCTTGACTCCCCTGCTAATGAAAGCAGTTTCCATCCTGTCTTACCTTTCCTACAATACATGATTTTGGATACCTCTATCAGATCTCTTTACAGTCTCCTCTTTCTGAGAGAACTCCAGCTTCTCCAATCGATCCAAAGAAATGAAGTCCCTCATGTTTCTGACTGACTGGCTCTTACCTGTTGAATGCATTCTGCACTTCTGTAAAGCCTTCACAAGTTTCCTAAAAGAGATGCCAGTTTTGGCTTCATGTTTATTAAACTTAGCATGTCACTGCACAGAAGTGATTCAATCTCTCTACCTTACACCCGCTATACCTTCACATTCACCATGAAACTTCCCTAACACTTCAGTACAAATTTTTAAATGTTTTACTCAGCAATCTTATCAACACAAGTTCTTCAGCATGAAATGTTAACTCTGCTGTTCTTCCCGCACATGTGACTTGACCATTAGAAGTATTTCAAGTACTTTCTAGTTTTATTTTAAATTTCTAGCACCTGGAGTTTTTTTTTAGATTTTTAGTCAAAATTCATTATTCGCTTCTGACCTGGAATTGTTAGGCCAAATGGTACAATGTTTCTGTATGGTGTACTTGTTGCAAATTTATCTCAGAAAGTTATGTTTTGTCTATTTAAGTCACAGTTCTCTTCTAATCATGTGAAGCATTAATTCTGTCTAACTGCAAAAATTATTAAATTTCACTTTTAAGATTTTAATGGAAATATTAAAAATATCACTTTTTCACTTTTATTGCTCTCTCCCTCTTTCTTTCTATGCCTGACTTGACATTTAATTCACCAACAGCTCTTTGATACTGTTGTTTAAAGACACATCCAATTGCCTGCAATAGTTCTGCCGGTTCCCTAGGTTTGGAGGCAGGCGAACATTTTCCCCTTGTTCAAAAAAGGTAGTAGGGATAGTCTGGGTAATTATAGACCAGTGAGCCTCACGTCTGTGGTGGGAAAGCTGTTGGAAAAGATTCTTAGAGATAGAATCTACGGGCATTTAGAGAATCATGGTCTGATCAGGGACAGTCAGCATGGCTTTGTGAAGGGCAGATCGTGTCTAACAAGCCTGATAGAGTTCTTTGAGGAGGTGACCAGGCATATAGATGAGGGTAGTGCAGTGGATGTGATCTGCATGTATTTTAGTAAGGCATTTGACATGGTTTCACATGGTAGGCTTATTCAGAAAGTCAGAAGGCATAGGATCCAGGCAAATTTGGCCAGGTGGATTCAGAATTGGCTTGCCTGCAGAAAGCAGAGAGTCGTGGAGGAGGGAATACATTTGGATTGGAGGGTTGTGACTCGTGGTGTCACACAAGGATCGGTTCCGGAACCTCTACTTCTAGTGATTTTTATCAATGACCTGGATGTGGGGGTAGAAGAGTGGGTTGGCAAGTTTGCAGACGACACAAAAGTTGGTGGTGTTGTGGATAGAGTTGAGGATTGTCGAAGATTGCAGAACGACATTGATAGGATGCAGAAGTGGGCTGAGAAGTGGCAGATGGAGTTCAACCCAGAGAAGTGTGAGGTGGTACACTTTGGAAGGTCAAAACTCCAAGGCAGAGTACAAAGTAAATGGCAAGATACTTGGGAGTGTGGAGGAGCAGAGGGATCTGGGGGTACATCTCCACAGATCCCTGAAAGTTGCCTCACAGGTAGATAGGGTAGTTAAGAAAGCTTATGGAGTGTTAGCTTTCATAAGTCAAGGGATAGAGTTTAAGAGTCACAGGGTAATGATGCAGCTCTATAAAACTCTGGTTAGGCCACACTTGGAGTACTGTGTCCAGTTCTGGTCGCCTCAGTATAGGAAGGATGTGGAAGCATTGGAAAGGGTACAGAGGAGATTTACCAGGATGCTGCCTGGTTTTTAAGAGTATGTATTATGATCAGAGATTAAGGGATCTAAGGCTTTACTCTTTGGAGAGAAGGAGGATGGGATGAGAGGAGACATGATAGAGGTATACAAGATATTAAGAGGCATAGATATCTCTTCCCCAGGGCAGCACTGCTCAATAAAGGAGGACATGGCTTTAAGGTAAGGGGAGGAAAGTTCAAGGGGGATATTAGAGGAAGGTTTTTTACTCAGAGAATGGTTGGTGCGTGGGTGGAGGCAGATACACTAGTGAAATTTAAGAGACTACCAGAGAGGTATATGGAGGAATTTAAGGTGGAGGGTTATATGGGGGGCAGGGTTTAAGGGTCGGCTCAACATTGTGGGCTGACTGGCCTGTACTGTGCTGTATTGTTCTTTGTTCTTTATTTCCCTTGCTTCTCTGAATTTGGCATTATGTATCACTGCTATTAAGCAGGCAAGTTCAAGTAGACATGGATGCTGCTGGCTGCCTTGTTATGACAGGTGGCGACTCTTTAATTAGGAAGGTTCTTTTTTAAAAATATTCTTCAATTTCTTTTCTATTCTTTTTGTTCCTTTATTTCTTACTGAATTAAAACTAAATGAACATTCTTTACATGTATATCAAGTAGTGGGATATAATAATCTGTTTTACCAACAGATAAGATTGTATCTTACATACACAAACACTTCTAACAATACTGTACTCAGTGAACTTGGCCAATTCCCTGCCCTAATCCAGGTGTACTAAGGTCAATTGAAACAACCCTGCCAAGATCAATTACCACAGTATGGTCTAAAAATCTAGCCAAAAGCTTCCTAAATCTGCATTGTTCATTCAGCTGCCTTTGCCAACAAAACCATAGCATGAAAGTCCTCAAGCATTTTTTTAAATTTCCTCAGCTTGTTGAAATTTCTCTATTACGACATGATAAAATATGCCTGTTTGTCTCTGTAATTGGAGACTCAAAACAAAAATAATTTTCTTCTGAAATGAACACTGTCATGTATGTCTGCTGTTTCAGAAGTTGGCCACAAAGAATTGAAAAAACAGGTGATCTTGACTACAAGAAAGATGCACATAATTTATCTCTCCAATATAAAATGATTGACTTCATTTCCCAGATATCAATAATACTTAGAAGTACAGTATTTGTATTCCAAAATTGATAGAAAAGAGTAATTGATTGCATTTGAACCTAATACCATAATTAAGTAAATATTTCAACGATAATAGATGAAACTAAAGTACTAATTATCTCTCGCTCTGGCAAAAAGATAAGGATGACAGATAGCAAAGTTGTGGATGCTAAGCTAGCTCCAACCAAATTCCCACACTGTACTTGAGAACTTAGCATAAAGCAAATAAAAAAATAAAAATAAAAAGAGATGCTCAATAAATATAAACCATCCTGTTTGATATTTCAGTATGAGAAGGAGGTAGGTTTTCCTGAAATACAATAGTAGAATTAAGTGAAATTTAGTAGTTCTTTTACATGCAAATATCACAAATGTTCTAAGTATTTTCTCCTCTCTTCTAGGATATTATTGGAAGTTGAGCATCTCACCAAGTAACAATGGCGAGTGAAGACAAAGTTGCCATCCTTTCTGATGATGAAGAGGAACAAAAGACAAAATATATTCTTGCTGAGCCTTTCAACACACTATCAACTGAAGAAAGAAATGAATCCTCCTCCACTCCTGCTCACTTAGAAACAGAAACAGCAGAAGCAGAGGAACCCGACTGGCTGGAGAGACGTTGCATAAAGATTAGTGATGATCTTCTTGTTTCCAAAGTATTCTACTTCTTCTTCTACTCTGGCTACGGTTCATTAATCCCACTACTGCCAGTGTATTACAAGCAGCTTGGCATGTTGGCCAGCCAAAATGGACTCTTGGTGGGAATAAGATATTTTATAGAATTCTGCAGTGCACCTTTCTGGGGAATAATTGCAGATCGATTTAGAAAAGGGAAGGCTGTCCTTCTCTTTTCACTTATGTGTTGGATTGTTTTCAACCTTGGAATTGGTTTTGTGAAACCTGCCAGCATAAAGTGTGAATCAAGGAGTCCAGTACCTACCACAGCAGCTCCAAATATCTCCACATCCTCAATGATTTCTACTGCAATGACTACACACCACTCAACTCAAAACAACTCCAACAGAAGTCAGAGACATAAAAGAGATATTTTACCCAATCAGCCTTTTGGATATGTTGGAAACCATGGTATTTCTTTGTCGTTGTTTAATGCAGAACAAGATCACATCTTGCAGAAAAGATCTGCGCCAGGTACTGACAATTCAACAACAAATCCAAACAGGACATTGTACACTACTACCACCTTGACCTCAACAGTGAAGGCAGACAAACAGATCACTTACGACTTGAGAGAAGTTGAAAATATTTTCCTACTGATTCTGTTGGTTGTTATCATTGGAGAGTTTTTCAGTGCTCCTGCAGTCACTATCGTGGACACTGTTACTTTACAATATCTTGGCAAACACAGAGACCGATACGGATTGCAGCGAATGTGGGGCTCCTTAGGCTGGGGCTTAACTATGCTGGCAGTTGGCATCTCAATCGACCATACTCACATTGATGTCCTTATAGAAGGTGATGGTTGTCAAATCACAGATTATAAGAACTACAGAATAACTTTTATTGTTTTTGGTGTTTTGATGTCTATAGCATTGATTGTATCAACCCAATTCAGATTTGATTACAGTCATTTAAAAACTGAGGAGAACAAAAGAGAAGATGCTATCGAAATTCAGCAAATGGCTCAGAATTCTTCAGTGGGTGGTTCTGAAGTCAATGGCAATGCTGAAGCTTCCAGGGGCACAGAGAGAAGGACATTTGAATTTAATGTGCTGCTGAGAATAATTTGCAGTGTGCAATATGGTTCTGTGCTATTTGTAGCCTGGTTCATGGGCTTTGGTTACGGCTTTGTATTCACATTCCTCTACTGGCATTTGGAAGATCTGAATGGGTCAACTACACTCTTTGGAATCTGCTCAGTCCTCAGCCATATCTCAGAACTGACAGCCTATTTCCTGAGCCATAAGCTGATCGAACTGGTGGGTCACATTAGGTAAGCTACTGCACTGCCTCCCATTTCCTTGATGTGGCACACGCTTCGCATTACAACAGGATTTTGAAGGCTACAATTTCCTATCTACTTGCAGATCATAATTCTGCATTGTACAATAGGAGTGCAAGGGAAAGTAGGTCCCAGGTCATGGTGGACTGTATAGAACTGAGAAAACTGGTGTTTCACAAAGGGAGAATGACTGAAAGCATCAGAATCCATTTTAAAATCTGGCTTTCCTCAAGCCAGATCAGTCATCTCCCAAAGCATGTAGAGTATAGAAATTATGCATTTGGTCCAAATTTTGTTGTTCAGTTTGGGCTATTTAGTTCTGTTTTCCTGGGTCCTCCAATGTTATTTGGGGTAGGGAAGGGTTAGGAAGGAATCATTGCTAAAGGTACAAATCTGAAACAGGAACCCATCCACACAAAAACCACATCCTCTGAGTTTATTAGAAGCTCTTAAGCAATCTGATTTCAGGAGGAGAACAGATCATTTATATAGTTAAAGGAGGTTATGTGTCCTCATTTTAAAAATAATTGTTTTTGAATTCTGAGGTTATTGTCTTTTTGCATTGGTTGTGGACAAGAGGCAGAAATAAACACAAGAGATTCTGTTGATGTTGGAAATCCAGAGCGACACTCAAAATGCTGGAGGAATTCAGCAGGTCTGGCAGCATCTATGGAAATGAATAAACAATCAATGTTTTGGGCCAAGATCCTTCATCAGGACTGGAGGTGAAGGGGGAAGATGCCAGAATAAAAAGGAAGGGGGAGAGGAAGGAAGACAAGCTAGAATGTGGTAGGTGAAGTCAGGCGGGTGGGAAAGGTACAGGGCTGGAAAAAAGAAATCTGTTAGGAGAGCAGAATGGATCATGGAAGGAGGAGGAACACCAGGGAGAGGTGTTAGGCAGATGAGGAGAAGATGTAAGAGGCCAGAGTGGGGAATAGAAGAAGAGGGAAGGAGGTTCTGAAACATCTACTCAGTATACCCACTCCTGCAGTGGTACACGCTCAACCTCCATCTCAGACCGCCCAACAATTGGATAGATGCAAAGTAAACTTTCTCCTCTCTCATAGTCAGTACTCTCAGCTGACTAACCATGATCAGACATCTCTGTGGTTATAAACTGTTTCTTCCCTCTGCCACGATGAGACCAGCTTGGTTAACTTTATTTTCCTCATCTTGGTTTTAAGTGTCACTGGGAAGACCCTGCTCTCCAACTCTGATAGGAATAGGTCTCCCCAGAGTCAAACAACCTTCTACTACTACAGTTTAATCTCAATACAACATTATCCATCATATGTCAAGCTTTTGAAATATCATTGTAGTAATTAATTTATCTGTTTGTTCCTGTATTCATCTTTTTCCCTTTGTTTCTTAATTTCTGTTAATATTTTCCTTCATCTTTATTCTTGAATAGACATCTCCAGCTAACTAATTTTTCTGCAAGGCCAAATGATTGACTAGTTAATATATCCCTCTATGATTAATTGCTGAGAACTGACTTGTGTTCCAGTTGGTTCATTCATTAGTTCTTGGCTGAATTCTCCAAACACTACCTGGAATATCAACACCTTCAAATATTTGTCCAGTTTTTGTTGTAGGCTAAATTCTGAAGGACACTGGGTAAATTCCTCTTCCCTAAAGTAATGGCATCGGATATTTCCAACTACTTAGACAGGCAAATGACCGCAAAAAAAGGAGAAAATAGTTCATGCAAAGATGGGGGTTAAATAGATGGGACTTTCATATAATTAATGCAAAACAGTCCAGCTTTTATTGAAAGACCTGCTTAATCAAAATTTAAGGTATTAAAATCAGACAGTACCGAATTGAAATCTAATTCTGACTGTTTACACTTTTTCCACTAACTGATTTACCTACCTAAATCGGTAGTAGTGAAGTTTATCTTCAGCACTGTCAATCTATGTCGTCTGACTCAAGGCATAGTGGAATTAAAACTGGCATTTTCTTGATCTATAACTCAGTGAGTTAAAAAAGCTTGAAGATTCTTGAGCAACACACATAAAATGCTAGGGGATCTCAGCAAGTCAGGCAGCATCTAAGGATTGGAAATAAACAATCCGCCTTTTGAGCTGAGACACTTCTCAGCCCAAAATGACAACTGTTTAGTCCCCTCCATACACACTGCCTTTCTTGCTAAATTATTCCAGCATTTTGTGTGTGTGGCTGAAGATTTACAGCATCTGCAGAATCTCATGTTAAAGAACCTTAATTTTTCTTCAGTGGTGAGGGCTAATTGGCTGCATTTGCTGTTACTGATTTCTGATATAAAAAATACACAAGTTCCTTGCAAATTGAGAAGAAAAATTATGGGCTGAAGGTCAGAAGATTTACATACAATTTGCATTCGGCACATCATTTATTTTTTGCCAAACTGCCATCTGATGTCGGATTGGCTTGATTACTCATGTTGTATAGGACCATCATAAGTGTACAGAACCTGATTGGATCTTCTGTTCCTTTAGTTTGTCTGGGTTGGAAACACATCCATGGATTAAAATAATTCTTTTGTCAGCGTCAGTTAATAAGCTGTGCCTACAAACCAGCAGAGATCCCTTATATGGAATTCAGGAGGCGGAGTTAAAATAGAATTTTTTAAATGGGCTGAGAATTGAGCTGGAAGACTGCAAAGTCATTTAGAGACAGAGGCCTGGAATCTTTTAGACCTTTCATAAATTGTGTTTTCCAGAACTAAAAACATTATTCCACTTGAGTGAGGCTGAATAAAGTATTACCAAACAATCTTGGCATTTTTGTACTCTATGAATAAATTTGTTTGGTAATCTTCAGGTATTTGTCCACACCCAAAACTTTTTCTTTCTATCTTTGTTCCTGGAACCTGTAAAATTGTATCATTTGATTTATAGTGTTTCTTCTCAATCTTCTTATCATAAGGTATTGTTTCATACTCCAAACCATTGCATAAACCTCATGGTGTATATTTGCAGGAAAGCAGGTAGGCTGGACCTTCAATATTTTTTTTGTTAATGGCAAACAGCATACAGCCAACAGCACTGGTGATACAACAATTCATACAAGGTTATGGCAAAGAGCATGCGTAGTGCTTAAAGATACAGGCATATAATATGTACTGCAGTATCTGTAAATTGCTTGCTACGCTCTTGGGCTTTTTAGTTATCTGCAAATGTCAGTGGATGAAATCTATGCGTTAGTGGTTACTGTTCACATTTGACATTACAACAGTCCATTTGAACAGAGAAATAAGTAACTTATTTAAAGAGACTCGTGTTGAAAAACTAGGTTTCCCTCAGGTAGTGTAAACTATCTCAGGCTCTAACAGGATCTGTGAAGGAGGTGTGCAAAATTATGAGGGGTATAGATATGCAAGCAGACTTTTTCCACTAAATTTAGTTGAGCCTACAACCAGAGGTCATGGGTTAAGGGTGAAGGGTGAAAGGTGAAAAGTTTAACAGGCCCATAAGGGGAAGCTTCTTCACTCAGAGGCCGTGAGAGCATGGAACGAACTGTAACACAAGTTGATGCATGCAAGCTTGGTTTCAGCATTAAAGAGAAATTTGGATAGGTACATGGATGCTAGGGGTATAGAGAGCTGTGCAGGACAAGGGAGTAGGCAGTTTAAATGGTCTGGCATGGACTCGATCGGCTGAAGGGCTTGTTTCTGCCCTGTAGTTTTCTATGACTCTGTGATTCTAATTTGGCAAAGATTTGCAAGATACACTGTGGAGTTTTGCATGGAGAACCATGTTGTAAAATGGAGCCTGTGTGGTCCCAATCAGCTGCACAGCTTGCAACTGAACTTCTGCTTTGTTGACGGCTGTTAAGTATGTCAGTGACAAAAAGAGCTGCAGAAAAGTCTGCACAAGAAGTCATGAGGACTGGGAGGGACCCAGGCTCTCCTGTGCATTTGGAAACCCTCCACCTGATGGTGCAGTCCAGTCAACCCCTGTGATGTGTGAGCCTCCAAGCCATCAGTAAGCTGAACAAAAGGCCCATGATCTGAGTAGGTAGCTCCAAATTGATTTATGTAAAGTGGCCATGTTAAGTGAAGGGAGCATTAAATTACTTGGTTCCCCATAGAGTTATTCAATGACAAATATGGCTAAGAGATGTTGAGTGCAGGAAATAGATATGACAGTACTGATGCCGTACTCTGCAAGCTGTTTGGTAGCTTTTTTCTGCGCTTGAACAATAAAGATCATATGTTGCCCCCAAATCCTGTTTTCAGCTGACGGTGGAGAAAATGTGCACATCACAATGCACATCACCACTGGGTGCACAACTCATCCCAGAACACGTTAAGTACACAGAGAAGACAGGCGAGTTTCCCACTGGATGTCCTTTCACCTGAAAGTTATCACTTGCACAATCTGCCTCAGTCGAAACTTCTTTATGTGTAAAAGAAAGATGTGATTAGAGATACAATGGGTTTAAAATACATGGACAGATAAAGATAAAGGTCCTCTTCAATGTAACAGAAATGAAAGTTCTACGCTCAGCAGGTGTCAGAACACCTGAGGGTTAAAGAAATCTACCCTTGAACAAGACTAGTTTCCCACAGTGGTGCTTTAATGTGGACGGCTTAATACAGTAATTGACTTCAAATTCCAGCTCTCTTCAAGTCTGTATTGCAGTGTTTTTGTATTATTCCAGCAACATGACTACATGCACTAAACAACCTCAAATACCAAAGAATTCCAGGCTCTTGAAACTGCTGCCATCAAAAGTTCCAAGAGCTTCTGGTATTTGGATGAAGTGAAGCATTGTATGTACAAATCATGGCTACGGAACAGATAAGTTTGTCACCAAGCAAAGATGAATACTTCAGGTTGAAATGGCCTCCAGCTGTTGTATAAAAATCTGGAGATCAGTCTCATTGTGGCCATGACATTGCTACAATCAGCAAATGTACAGGCATTTAACCTTGGGGTTTAATAGAAGGTACCTTCTGGCTTTTCCATCACTCTCTTATAAAGTACCCCTCTTCCTGCTATTTTGGAAAACCTTATAAATTGAATGTCAATTCCAGTTCAGCAGCTGAAAACTTTTTATTGCTCTAGATTAAAATTTATTGCCTTCATGAGTTCCAAGAATAAAGCACTTTATTTGCAGGCCATTTTAATCAGTGACTAAATTGTTTGAATTCAAAGGTTCAAGTCATTTGATAATTAAGGTTTTTTTTAACCCCCCCCCCCCCCCACTACCCAGATTCAGTTATATATTTTCTGACACAGTGAGTTTACTGGGCTTTTTTATCTATGATTTAAAATCTTTGATTTTTTTCTCTATGATTTAAAATGTGGAATACATTGAAAAGAATATGACTAGCTAGGCATCAATTTTATGTATATGTTGCATATATACTAAATATTTTACAGTTAAAATTTCCATTAATACATTAAATCTATTTCAAAGTTTGTTTAATCAAAAGTCAAAGTACCTGTGCTTCAAACTACATCTAGCATTCTGACGTATTGTACAGATCATCCAAATTGATTGGTATCAACAAAGAAACAGGCTGGTAATACTTGTGGAAAAATATAGTTCTGTCTAGAACTGTCTTTATTCAACATCCTTTTATTTACTTCTGCTCAATGCTTAGGTCTTTTTAATCAGAAACATTTTTTTCATCGTGTGCCTGTGGACGATGAATTAGCTATAGTTACTGAACTGATCTTAGTTTCCTAACATCATGCACACATTTGTTCAAATTTCATCCAATCAATTGTACTTTCCAGCAATCCACCAAGATGACAATCCTATGACAACTTCCACTGATCAGAAAACTATATAAAACATCAATGTAAAACTCGCAAACCTGCCTAACTTCAGATCTGTTTACTGAGCCTCATGTAACGTTCTCTCGCTCTCTCTCTCAGCCTTTATACACAGTGGGTTCCGGTCGAGCCCGTCTACCTAACTTGAGTCCTGAGACCCGTTGATCTGTGAACTAACCGGATCTACTGTACTTTGAGTTCAGGGAGTGGGGTGAGGCATTACTTCATCGTCCCTGGACTCTGTCCCGGTGTGTGAGGGGCGGTGGAATTGAAATGATCGGGAACTAGTTTAGGGCTTTAAATTTATCTCGGTAAACATGGGACCAGCCAGCACCTTGCTGGGCATTTACGTCGGCGTTCGCGGGCGGCTTGCCTTTCTGGGCGTCACGTTTTGTAAAAGGGAAAAGGATCAAAGGTTTAATCCGAAGTACACGTATTTCATAACTAGAGCGCACTCTAGTTAGATTCTGGAGTAAGGGCTCGGCTGTCTTTCAAGGATAACTTCTTAAAGTGAGGGGAGAGGGTGTTGACGATAGTGAGCGCATGAGAATTAAAATGGAATGAATAGGAGATAAAAGGGCATTATCAAAACACCACACTAAAAGTCGTCGTTTATTTATAAAACATTTCCTTCAATAAGCTATGTAGAAATGCCAAGGAAGTTAATTTTTACAATATGTTCACAAATACTAGGAAGCAACGCGTTGGTGAAAAAAAATAATTATTTTAGAAGTAGATTAAAGCCTCCAAGTAACTAAATCCTAAGATTAGTGTACTTGTGGAACCGATAATAGAACCGATAAAATTGTCATTTTCCAAAATTCTGTTGGTTCTGGAATGTTCATACTAATTAGGAGGTAGAAACATCAGTTGTTTAAGAGAGGAGGGGGAAGGAAAATGGGGCATGTTAATTTGTTATTAATAGTGGGAAAAGTGCTGAAATCTATTATTAATGGGGGTGACAGTGACCTTAAATATAATAGGGTTGGGTAGAGTTAATTTGCATTTATTAAAGAGAATTCCTGTCTGACACAACTGTAACTTTTTGAGGTTATAACTAAAGATGAATTGAAAAAAATGAGGTGTGTTTCAACATTCAGAAGTCCTCTGATTAGTCATTTCATGATACTAAACAAAATTATAACAATGTTATGTGAATTGAGGATTAATTAGCAGACAGAAGGTTAATGTAGGTGTAGAACACAGAAGTGCACTGCCCAAGAAAAGGCCCTTCAAGCCCACAATGTGTGTGCTGACAGTGATTCCTAA
Source organism: Hypanus sabinus (assembly GCF_030144855.1). Taxonomy (NCBI): domain Eukaryota; kingdom Metazoa; phylum Chordata; class Chondrichthyes; order Myliobatiformes; family Dasyatidae; genus Hypanus; species Hypanus sabinus. The sequence goes on from NC_082709.1 coordinate 39,314,805, forward strand.
TTCAGCTAATCCCATCTGCCTGCATTTGATCCATTTCCTCATGTTCATGTGTCTGTTTATTTAGCCTCTCAAATGTCATGATTGTATGTGTTTCCACCAGCGCCACCGCGGTAGTGCACTCCAGACACCTAACCCTTCTACAAAAATTTGTCTGCCCTGCACATCTCTCTTAAACGCTTCCCCTCTAACCTTTAAGCTCTGCCTAGTATCTAGTATTTGATATTTTCACACTGAGGAAGAAACCTATCTATGCCTCTCTTAATTTTATAAATTCTATTAGACATAAAAGGATAATGTTCAGGCTGGGGGACAGTGACTCTGGGATCACAACTTGATTCCTAGCTGTTCACAATGTGGGTGTGTGTGTATATAATATACAGGGGTGACTAAGTGTTGTCTATCTAAGAGCAAGTGTGCTGATATTGCAAAGCTGGGTAATCGGAAAGGATGCGAGGAGAATACTGATAAGTTTCAGTAGGAAATAGACTGATTAAATGGACGAGTGAGGACTTGGCGGATGGAAGTTACTGCGGGAAATGTAAGGTCATGCAGTTAAGTAACGGAAACAAATTTTATCTTAAATGGTGAGAGCTGGAACTTTATTGAGGGCCCTGCATGTGAGCTGCTGAAATAACACTCAGGTACAGCAAGCAGTTAAGAGCCTAGTAATAGGGTGGCTTTTAATAAAAGAGGTTTTGAGCTCGAGATGTTTTTCTGCAATTATGTAGGGCTCTGGAGAGAACACATCTGGTATAGTGTGTACGTGTTGCAATTGGAGGAGTACAGTACAGATCCATCACATTAATTGCTTGAAAGGTGGGTTTGTATTATGGAAAGAGATGCAATAAACTGGCCCCATTCTCTTGAATTTAGACGATTGAGGGATCTCACTGGAATGTAAAAATTCTTAGTGGAGGGATTGGCAAGATAGAACATGATTTTTCTGGCTTTGAGTCTAGAACTGGGGTGCCACAGTTTCAAAATAAGTGCTTGGCCAATTCAACGGATCTTTGGAATTCCCATCCCAAGAGGGCTGCGGAGTCTCGGTGACCATGTCTAATCAATAATTCAGTAAGCTGTTAGATATTAAGTAAATCGAGAGGTACAGAGTTAGCACAGGAAAGTGGAGTGAGAATATAAAGTGAACCATGAACTTATTGCATGGAAGAGCAGCCACAAGGGGGCTGGCTGAATGGCCTAATCTGCCACCATTTCTTTTGTTCATGTGTTCTTATGTATCACACACACTTTACTTTCAAAAAACCTATTTATATTGTTTAAATGTGCTTATCTTTATATCCCAGGGTACTGTACATTGGTCTGGCTTGTAATACAGCTCGTTATTTATATATCTCGTATGTGGAAAATGCATGGTATGTCCTACCTATGGAAGTGTTACAAGGTAAGAAGGCGGGAAAAACATAACATGGTAAAGATTATTTTCAGCTATATCAGCATAAAAATATCAGATATAATTGTTGCTCCAAAATTAGACAAACAGTAGATAAATTGAGCCATTCTCACTTGCTGCATGAAGATAATTCTCCTCCTGTCACTTTTTATTGATTTGATACTTTTTAAAATATTCATCCATTGCCAGCTGGATCAAATTACCTGAAAGGGTAGAATCAGATTCAATGATAATGTTAAAAAAAAGCTATTAAATCCTTTTTCAAGAAATATTAACATAGTTATGGGGCTAGATCAGGGACTAATCAGATAGCTCTTTAAAGAGTTGTCATAGCCACAGATGACAGAACAGCTTCCCACGATTCCAAATACTATGTAAAATAAAAATTTGAATCAACTTTTAAGGTTAGAAAAAGGGATGCCTACTGAAGCAAAGAACTTGGATCTGTTAGTCCCATTTTTATGCACAGCCTGCAGATAAAAGCGACCTAACCTATGTTAGATCATGCTTCATGACCATTTAATGCATGCAACAGAAAATTAGTCCAAACATTCCTGATCTGAGATCATGCTGTATGTTTCTCTTAACATTATTCAAGCACCTAATGCTATCACTAGCTCTGAACCACACATTACGTAGAAAAAGTGAAGCTATTGAGTGGAACATCATTAAATGCTCAGAGAACTTCACATTTCCTTGTTGCATAAAACAAAACTGATGTTATGAAGATACCTGACAGGAGAGCTTCAGAACTGACTGCAGACAATTTAATCACCTTCCAAATTTTACAGAAATATGTTTAAACTGAAGGAACTACAACTTTCTCAGCTGGGGACTGGCGGGGAGCAACCATTACTGAAGATATTGTGATAGCCATGACTAGCCACATAGGGTCCTCAGGGCAGGAAGCAAAGATCTTCATTGCAAACATCTATAAAGTGACTACTTTGAGATGAGTATTCAGAGAGACCACTGCCCTTCACGGACTCTGACAAGCAATTTACTTGCAGGTTTGGATTTTCCAAGGCTGTCATCACAGAAATATGAAACGCTGTGGAATGACACTCTGATTGGATTTCTCTCTCAGTGGAGATCAAAGTTATGTTGGCTCTCCAAATTCCTCAGCACTGTAAGCTTCCAAGTAGTTGCAACAGACTTTTGCTTGCCTCCCAATTTATTTTTCCCCCACTGCATTGGAGAGATCACTTGGCATCGTGTTCACAAGGAAAGACATTCACAAACTTGGATTTCACTAACAACCAGGTGGCATCTTGCAGACTCTGTGTTGCCAGCATTGCTGGGCTACAAGAGTGCAGGCAGTCAGATCAGTGTGTAGCAAATTGTTGGAATCTGCGTCCTGTCAGGACTACAGGAGCCCTTTGTTTTATTATTTATTCATTCATGGAATGTGGATATCCCTGGCAAAGTCATACTTAATGTCCCCTTCTACTATTGGTTTGAAGTGGAGTGACAAGGGATTGGTGGGTTTTCATGTGTAGACAGATTGGGTGAGGTTGGCAGATTTCCTTGTGTATAATATCTGGGTATAATCCATCACAACATTGTTTCTCAGGTATTTTGGTAATTTTTGTGACCTTTTTGAGGGGTATCTGAAAGAGCTATACAGATATGTTCAAAATGCCAAAAAAAAAGGGCGAAATCCATTTCTATGAATCGTCACAGACGTGAGGTACTGCAGATGCTGGAAATCCAGAGCAAAGCACACGATGTGCTGACCTGCTGAGCTCCTCCAGCACGTTGTGTGTGTTGCTCTGTGAATTGACTCAGCTGGCTTGATGCCTTTCCTTTCAAAGCTGCAAAGTAATACATGTCTGATTAACTGAACAATGTTTTATTCCCCGCCCCCGCCCCCCGCAACCATTATAGAGCCTGATCGGAAAATGAATGCAACATTAAAAAGATGTGTTTATGTTTGTTGCAGGTGTTACCCATGCAGCAGTGTGGGCTGCATGCATCTCTTATCTGAGTGCTGCCGTCCCTCCTGCATTGAGAACTTCTACTCAAGGAATCCTACAAGGGCTCCATTTAGGTTTGGGCCGAGGCTGTGGTGCTATGGTGGGAGGAGTAATGGTGAATGCCTTCGGTAAGTCATGTCCTGTACAGACATATCAGTGACTGGGAGAGAGCTGTTCATTATTTATCTGACGAAGCAGCTTTTTATCCTAATTGTCCTCTTTCAAGCTGCCTCAAATATTCATTAAGTTGAAATGCTTCGACTAATTTAGGGATTAGTTTGTCATTCCTCCTATAATAAAATTGCAAAGCTGCATCCTCTCACAATTAGTGCACTAAATTTAGCATTCAGAGAGAGCTTATTATTAAGTTAACTTGGGAAATCTTCTTCGCTTTTGCATGCTGTTTTATTCTATCATTAAAATCTAATCCCTGCTGAATTGGCTTTTCTGATATTCTTGACAAAACACCTACTTTATACATACAGTTTATTTAGAAATATTAAATGTTCATAATTGAGAATAATATCCCCTGCGATATTCTAAAACATCACGATAATAATGGAACAAGTTTTTTTTCAGGGGAGATCATTAGTATCTACAGCAATATTTGCCCATATAGGATGGGTCAAAGACATGAGGGCAGGATGCCTGTTCACCTTGCAATGGAGGCATCCAAAGAGGAGAAGTGAAATGCCATGTGGAATCAACAGTCAGACCATTACATTAATGACTCAGTTATAAATTCCTCAGGATGCCTGCTATGATCGAAACAGAAAATAAAATTGACCTTGATCACTGAGTAAATATACTGACTAAAACAGTATTGAGCCAGGAAAATCCACACTGGAAAATGATGCTGGTGAGTTAGTAATAGGGACAAAGAAATGGCAGATGAACATAATGGGTACTTTGCATTTGACTTCACTGTGGAAAACACGAGTAGTGTGCCAGAGGTCCATGAATGTCACGGAGCAGGAGTAAATGCCATCGCTATTACAAGGGAAAAACTTCAAGGCAAGCTCAAAGGTCTTAAGGTGAATAAGTCACCTGGGCCACCTGGATTTCACCCCAGAGTCCTGAGAGAGGTTGCTGAGGAGATAACAGATGTTCTGGTAATGATCTTGTGGGAGTGCTTGGGAGAATCTGTTACTAAGGATGAGGTTTCAAGGTACTTGGAGACTAATGATAAAATAAGTCAAAGTCAAAATGGTTTCTCTGAAGGGAAATCTTGTCTAACAAATCTGTTAAGAGTTTTTCGAGGAAGTAACAAGCAGGGTGGACAAAGGAGAGGCAGTGGATTTTTAGAGGGCATTTGATAAGGTGCCACACATGAGGATGCTTAACAAGGTAAAATCCTATGGTGTTACAGGAAAGATACTGGCATGGATAGAGGAATGGCTGACATACAGGAAGCAGCGACTGGGAATAATAAGGGCCTTTTCTGGTTGGCTGCCAGTGAGTAGTGGTGTTCCTCAGGAGTCAGTAATGGGACTACTACTTTTCACATTGTTTGTCAGTGATTTGGATAATGGAATTGATGGCTTTCTGGCAAAGTTTGCAGATGCTACGAAGATAGGTGGAGGGATAGGTAGCAGTGAGATTGCAGCAGGACTTTGACAAATTGGACAAAAGGGCAAAAAAAGTGGCAGATAGAATACAATGTTGGGAAATGTATGATAATGCGGAGTGAAAGGAACAATAGAGCGGACTATTATCTAAATGGGGAGAAGGTTCAAACATCAGAGGTGTAGAGAGAATTGGCAGTCCTCGTGCAAGATGCCTAGAAGGTTAATTTACAGGTTGAGCCTGTGGTGAAGAAGGCAAATGCAATGTTGGCATTTATTTCAAGGGGGAATAGAATATAAAAGCAAGGAGATAATGCTGAGCCTTCATTAGACACTAGTCAGGCTGCACTTAGAGTATTGTCAGCCGTTTTGGGCAGCATATCTCAGAAGGGAGAGTCCAGAGGAGGTTCTCGAGGATGGTTCTGGGAATGAAGGGGTTAACATTATGAGGAGCATTTGGCAGCTTTGGGTCTGTACTCACTGGAATTTAGAAGAATGTGTGGGGATCTCATTGAAAACTATGAAATGTTGAAAGGACTAGTTAGGGAGGGTGTGGAGAGGATGTTTCTTATAGTGGGTTATCCAGAACTACAGGGCACAACCTCAGAATTGAGGGGTGAACTTTCAGAACAGAGGTAAGGAGGAATTATTTTAGCCGGAGACTAGTGAATCTGTGGAATGCTCTGCCAATTCTGTGAGCATTTAAGGCAGAAGTTGATCATTTCCTGATGGGTCAGGACTTCAAAGGATATGGTGAGAAGGCAGATGTATGGGGCAGAGTGGGATCTGAGATCAACCATGATGGAATGGCAGAGCAGACTTGATGGGCTGAATGGCCTAACTCGTCTCCTATGTCTTATGCTCTAATTCATGCACACTTAGTTGATCAAAGCTAAGGCACTTTGAAAGGCTGGGCTGTGAGACAATTTAAATGAATCACTTGTTCCATTGTTTCTGTAGCATCTTTGGTAGAACTATCCATTTTTACCTCCCTTTTCTTTGCTTATGGCTGCACAGACATGACCTTTTTAAATATGCATCTAATCTTCTTTTGAAAGTTTTGTATCTTGTCTACTACCATATCACTTTCAGGAAATGTATTGTAGATCATGAACTATCAGTTCTCTTAGGTATACTTGTACCAGGCAATGGTAAGCAACAAATTACTTAATTACTGTGCCAGCCCTATAAAGTCTGATAACATACTTGACTGCAATTACCTTCCAGTTTTACAGGTTGAAATAAATACCCTAAGGGGATTAGTATCAGAGAATCAGTAACACGCATGGTAAAGGACATGAAATAATGTAAGGCAAAAATAAAATCAGTAGAGATGAACAAAATAACTACTTATTAATAGCATCCTTTCTAACATTTCTTGTTAAAACTGTTCAATTCAATTTATTTTCTTCCATTGCAACGTACCTGATTACAATAACAAAGAGAGTGATGTCACCTGGAAGTAATCTTCCCCATTTTACATTTGTGCAGTTGTGAAATGATATAATCTGCACTAAACTATAGAGGGCAAGGGAAATTTAGTTTTAACCTCTTTCAGGGTTTAATCTGTTCTCTGGGATTTGATCAAGATGAGTTTGACCTGTGTTCTTCAAACAGGTTCCTTCTATGTGGTTTGTAAGAGACATGTTTTTACTTTAGGGGTGAAGTCATAATCTGGCACCAATTCAGATTTAAAACGAGGTGAAGCTTTGTTTCTGATTTCCTTACACACTGTCTCACAAAGCCTAGAAGAGACAAGAAAATCCATCAAACCTGTAAACAGTTCACCAAAAGGTCAGACAACTTAAAAATGTTGATATCAACTCCAAGTTAATATCTCCAACCAGCGGCAAAGTGATTATGTTTAATTCTTTTTCGTTCTCTTGCTGTTTAAGTTTGTAAAAAAAAACATTTTTGGATTAGTGTGTAATCTAAAATCAGAATCTCTTGGTATTTGAAATGGAAATAGACACAATGTACTCAATATATCAACAACATATTATGGGATGTGGTAATCCCAAAGATTTAGAAGTGCATATATTACAGAGACGAATTTAAGAAATTTTGGAGAAATAGAAATTAAAAGAGCACTATTATATCACTGTAATATCTCTGTAGAAAACAAATATTTTTCTTTAACTTTTAGTGAGTTTTGAAATCTCAGAATTCAGCATTGAAATTTTATGTCTGTCTAACAGTTGTTTGAAACATTTGACTTCATTTTCCAATATAAAAAAAGTAGTAGACAGCGAGATTGAAAATGCCTTGGACATGGTAGGTACATCTTTGTTTAAAAGCTGAGAGATAAATAGACTTCACTATTAACCCTTCCAACACACAGGTGTTAGGAGGGAGACCAACCTTTTTCAAGTTATGTTCCAAACCTGAAGGAAATAATAATGCAAGCAATAGTGTCCTCGGATTTATTCTTACCCTAGCAACATTTCTAAAACTGATTAAAATCATTGATACTTTTCATGGAAAAGGTACTACAGAGGAGCATTGTCTGAAAATTAACTCCTGGTTGATGATGCTAAATATGCTGTTTAGTAATATTGTCACATGATGTTCTGCCTCTGAAATTCATCTTACTTTAGGCATATGTGTTTCTGTTTGCTCTATAGTACTGGGAAAAATACCAATTTTGACATTATATTAATGCTGCAAATATAAATAATCAATAAATTATTGAACAAAAGCATCAAATATAATTTTAATTCATTGGCTACAACACTTTTGCTGTTCTCATTTACAGTTCTGTTCCTTCCATCTTCACACTTATAGAGATGCTTGTTTCCAAATGTTTCCTTGGAGAAAAGCACAGATGGGAGTTATGTTCTGCTCCTTACATTTGGTTCCATTTGGAGAAATCGGTGTCAAAAGGGAGGATTTGTGGCATGGGCCATGGATAATAAATTTCAAAACAAACTTTTCCCAGGCCTGACACATGTTCTCAGACCTGAAATGCTCAGTCTTTCTCTTGCCCCAGACACTGCTGAGCATTTCCAGCTTTTGTTTTGGATTTCAAACATCTGCAGTTTTGTTCAATTTTCATTTAAACATTTTTATTGCCTCTGATGAAGTTTTCAGATTCAGCTTTGCCGTAGAGATATGCCAAGTAAACTTTGGGCAAGCATTAAAAAGTGAACTTCCTTGAGCACTGAGGGTGCCCGTGTTAGCAGAAAAATGATAAACTCCAGAGATGCACGAAAAGTAATTAGAGTGGAGCAGAGTGGGTAGATGTTTGACTCCAGCTCAGTTGATTAAGATACTTGTGTGCTCTTTCATAATTGATAGAAGCTATAATGAATGGTCAGCCGTGGCCCATTTGGTTGGGTTTTTGCTTCTCTTTCAGAAGGTTAGGGGTTCCAGTCCCATCTTGATAAAAGGTGTGTAGAAATAAGGGCAGACTTTCCAGTTAGAGGAGTACTGGTGTTGGTGCCTTTTTATAAGGCATAAAAATATATAGACCTCACAGCTCTCTCAATTCCCATTACTGTCACTTAGAACGAGAACAGGGGGACTTTCTCACATCCTGGTCAACATTTATCTTCAATCAAATGCCCTGGTTATCATTTACTACTGATCGCAGGAGGATACAAAACAGATTGTTGCATTTCTCACACTGCAATGGTGATGAGACTTCAAAGGGAGCTCCAATGTAAAGTCATTTGGCATGTCTTGAATAAGTATATAATTGTGATCTTATTGGAACAGCAAATAGCAAACTACCAGGTTAAAATTGCTACGGAAGTTAAAGGGTTTTATGCAGTGTGATTTCATTTGGAGTATTACTAGATTTTAATTCAACACCCATTAAAATGCCTCTTACTGGTGTATGGTAAAATAGGGGTATTGGTAAGTGAACTAGATGTGACATTGTGTGATTCTGGATTTCAGGTGCTCAACAAACGTTCCGTGGCATTGGAATGGCCTCTTTGGTGATTCTCCTACTTTTTGCCTTAATCCAGTGGTTGGCAGTGCCCGATGAAGATGAAGGTATTAGTCAATATTAGATTCAATGAGTAGAATCACAAAACAAAGTCATTTAAAATTCAGGATTGTCTAGTGCTTCCTAAGCCATTTCAGGGAATCATGCTGGGCCTGACAAACCTTTCCGTTTTGCCCCATCCATTCCCCTCTCTACCCCTGCACAGCCCTCTTGTCCTCACCTTCCCTCGACAAGTCCTATACTCCTCTCTCTCCTGCTTCTGCAGCCCTCCCACTTCTGTTCCTAGATCCCTGTCATTCCTACAATCCTCCCACTAGCACACTTTTCCCTGTCCTCCTTCCTCGAACACACACAACCTCTACTGCAGATCCCTTGCCCCTATAAATGAACATATGGAAGACCAGGGGAGAGAATGTGTTGGTTAATGAGATTAGGTTGTGTGGGCATGGGCTAGCTGACAAGGTAGGGTGAAGGCACTATTGCTGTGCTCATGCTAGCAAGCCACTTCCCTTCCTTTCTCATTCTCACTCCTCTCCTGTGTCCTTCCCACAGCCTCTCCTGATCATCTCTGAACGGCACCCCAGCCAGTCCTATGCCCCTCTCTCTCTCCCTCATCCCTGCTACTCCTGCTTCCCATTGGCGCTCCCAATTCCATGCTCCTTCTGCCTCCTGAATCCCCCTTCCATTCCCACTGCTATACCCGCAACATCTCTACTTCTCCGCCACCTTCCTCTCCCTTCTCCACCCAGTTTCTGCCAAATCCCAGTAATCTGTTGTTAGTTTCATTGCTGACTGTAAAATACCTTTTAATATAGGTAAAAGGCAAAAAGAGATTGAGTTGAAAGGCTATAGAAAAGGGGAAATTGTTCTGGTTGGATTGTTCTGCAGGGGAGCTGGCAAGAATCTGATAGGCCGTGTGCCTCATTTATGTCACAAGTACATGAGTGACATAAATCAAAAGTGTTGTCCGTATAATGGTCAAGCAATCTTGCATGTTGTCTTTGGAGTGAAATATGAAAACTGCCGTAGCTAACACTTGCAGAAATGTACCTTTAGTTATTCTGCTGCTGAAACAAAGGTGGTGCAAACTCTAGTGGAATTTGTATGCAGTTCAACAAATGGGATGTGCTTAGTTTAACCCAGATTTTATCAGAATAGGTAATCTGAATATACACCAAGTAGTTCTATCAAATGAGTTCATTGAGTCATAAAGTCGCACGACACAGAAGCAAGCCCTTTGGCCCATCATGTTCATGCTTCCTGCTGTACCTATACTAGTCCTATTTCTATATTAGGTTAATAACCTTCTGTGTCTTGGCATTTTCAAGTACCTGTTTAGTACATGCATGTTGTGAGAGTATCTGCCTTCACCACCTCTTTGGACAGCCCATTCCACACTCCAATTTTTCTTTGTGTAGAGAAAAATTCTCCCTCAGATCCCCTCTAAGCCTCCTACCTCTCACCTAAACTTATGTCCTCTTATTTTTGATACCACCACCATGGGAACAAGACGTTTAGTATTAAATCTGTCCATCCCCCTCACAATTTTATCTATCTCTATCACATTGCCCCTCAGCCTCTGCTCTGGGAAAATAAACCCAGCCTCTCCACATTCTTCTTTAAAACTGAAATGCTCCAATCCAGATAGCATCTCAGTGAATCTCCTCTGCTCCCCTCCAGTACATCACATCTCTCCTATTGTGTGGTGACCAAAGCTGCTCATAATTCTCCAGATGTATTCCAACCAAACTTTTATAAAACTTGATATGATATCCCAGCTCTTAAAATTCTCTGCTATTGAAAAATGAAGGCCAGCATCATAAAGCAATTATATTATCTATTTTCCAAACTGCATGTAACTGTATCATGTTGTTCACAAGCAGAAGTATTTGCTCATTCACCAGTTCTGGTGAAGGGTCTTGGTTCTGAAAAGTTAACTGTTTCTCTTTCAGCAGATGTTCCTTGACGTGCTGGGGGGTTTCAGCATTTTTCGGTTTAATTTCAGGCCTCTTGCATCAGAAGAGTTTTCACTTTTCCTTTACTGCTGAGGGCAGAAGTTTGGCTTGAGCAGCTTGTGACGAACATGCAACACAACAGCCAATTTGTATTCCCCCTTCAAAATTAGATTTTGCAGCTGTTACTATGAGCCTATTTAACTACCTTCCAGATGATTTACTACCATGTAAAACATTCTGTTTCAAAAAATGGGAGTACTTTTTAATCCTGTCTCTTTTTGACCTTGTAGAAAAGAAGATGCTGGCAGAACGGATTCCAGTTCCATCCAGTCCTGTTCCCATAGCGACTATCGATCTTGTACAGCACCACTCGGATAGCATTATGCCCCATCTTGAAACTAAACTCCCTCTGAAAAAGACCAAGTACCAAGAGGAGCAGGAAGATGTTACAAAACCAGCCTGGACCGTCAGCTCATCGCCTTGGGTCAATATTGTGTTTGCCCTTTATCAGGTTATTGAGATGGCAAAGCTGGCAAAGGCAGATGCACCAATTCAGCATCAAGTTCTACAGGTTAGTTTCATTATACAACAAACACCACTCTGCTTGTATTTATTTTAAAAGATTTTACAATAGAAATAGTGAACACCCTAACTTTTGGTAGACTTCCTGTGAATTCAGCAAAGATATCTGGTGTTCATAAATAACAGCAGCAAACAGGGAACTCCAGACTAATAACAATATTAGGGAACTTATTATTCTCCTTAGGCATTCTGTGGGGTCAAGCATGATGCTTTGACTCCAGTTGTGTGGGCTCTGAGGCACTGGTGAGATTAGCAGATTGCTACAGGAGATGCTTAGTGGGGGAGGTGGCTGGATAGCTCTGTCAGTGCTGTGCTTCTCCCAGTTTCATGTTCGGCTTCTGCATACCCCTGATTTTTAAAAAAGCACAAAATTCCTACTGCTATTCCATATGCTGCTCCCCCATTTCAAGCTGGCATGAAGCATGAACTTTACATTGGTTTTCAAGGATTTGTCTTGTCTTGTCCATACTGCACCAACCGCCGCCACTGGGCTATAAACGTGCAGGAGCAGTGTATGGTTAAGTGCCTTGCTCAAGGACACACATGCTGCCTCAGCTGAGGCTCAGACTAACAACCTTCAGATCACTAGTCCAAAGCCTTAACCACTTGGCCACACGCCAACACTTGGAAAGTTCGTTTAGTCTTACAGTAAGAAGATCATGGACATTGAGGAGTAAGTGTTCTGTGAATGAGAAAAGGAGAAATTTCTTTATTACAAATGTATGTATGTTCAGTATTTTCTGCTGCTCCTGAGGGCTCTTTTGCTGACTATGTTTAAAACCTAGGTCGAAGGATTTTTCAGTAGTAGGGGAAAGATTAGTGCAGGAAGATAGTTTTGAGGTAGAAGACTGGTAGTGGTTATATTGAGTGAAGAAGACTATTGCTGATTGACCTATATTAACTCCTATTTCTAATATTTTTTTCTAACTTTACAGAGGTCTTCTGATTTTCTGTTTTATAGATTGCTTGTTTTGAATCAAAACATTGAGTGAAAATAGCTGCAAGGAAGTTTCCTTTACCAAAATTAAAATATTGTATTTACTAATAATTGATTTAGTAGCAGTAAGTAACATATTATGAGTGATTACCTTTACAAAATATAATGCTGGAGACTGTCAGCTGCCATTAGCTATGTCCTTGGTATCTTCTCCAAACCTAGTTCACCCGTTTCTATGTGGTGTTACTGGATAATAATGCTCCTGTAGGTGAGGGAGGGAAATAAACTGCTACCTGCTTGGAACTGTGTAATCTTCACTGCAGCTTACAGTTTAACTCTAGAATATAATCTTTCATTCTGCAATTGTTAACAAATTCAATATATTCCCCAGTCTTAACAGAATATGCTTCTTGTCTTCCTCTGTCTGCCTTCTTTCAGCAGTTCTTTTCCTCAACATGCTTAACTCTGTAACAACTGGTCAGTGGTAACTGCTGGTTAGTGGTAACCACATACAGATTAATGTTGTGCCAGAATTAGAGCTCAGTGGCACAGCAGTAAGCGAGGATTTCTCTGAGCCTGGGAAAGAAATTGGAATCTCTGAGGAAAAATATACTTTTATTTAAATCAGGTGTCATTTGGACCATAAAACCATAAGAAGTAGGAGCAGAAGTAGGCCATTCAGCCCATTGAGTATGCTCTGTCATTTCATAATGGTTGTTCCATTTCCCTCTCAGCCCCAGTCTTCTGCCTTCACCCGGTATCCCTTCATGCCCTGACTAATCAAGAATCTGCCTTAATTATACCCAATGACTTCATTACAAATATTAGGGAAATATTCACAGCACCCTGTGGCAACAAGAGAAATTTAAATGGACTTCTCTCTATTCTGCCTGTACTCTCCCACCACAGGAAATATCCTCTCCAAATAAACTCTGACGGAGGCCTTTCAATATTTGATAAGTTTCAATGAGATTCACCCGCTCAATCTTCTGAATTTCAGTGAGTCCAGGCCCAGAACCATCACTTAGTCCTCGTTTGGTAACCCTTTCATTCCTGGAATCATTCTCATGACTCTCTTCTGAACCCTCTCCAATCTCCACATCATTTCTTAGGTAAAGGGCCCAAAACCGCTTACAAAACTTCAAGTGAGGCTTTACCAGGTTTTTGTGTTATAGCGCTCTTGAAATGAATGCTAACATTGCATTTGCCTTCCTTACCATTTACTCAACCTGCAAATTAACCTTTAGGGAATCCTGCACAAGGACTCCCATGTTCCTTTGCACCTTGGTTTTCTGAATTTTCTCACCATTTAGAAAGTTGTCTACACTTTGATTTCTTCTACCAAAGTTCACAATGAGGCACTTCCCAATGCAATACAGTCAGCACTCCTTATCCATGAGGGATTGGTTCTGGGACCCCTCGTGGATACCAAAAATCACGGATGCTCGTCCCTTTTTCAACCTGTCATAATGCGGTGGTCCTTAGGACCCAGCGGAACCCCAAAACTTATTTAACTTGTCTCAGTGCAGTGGACATTAGGACCCGGCGGTGGGCTCTGAATCTGCAGTGTTTCTGTTCACGAAAATAATCACGATCACGATTGAAAATAAAGTGGAAATAATAAAGCGATCGGAAAGAGGTGAAAGGCCATCGGTCATTGGAAAAACGTTAGGCTATGTCGGTCAACGATCGGAACAATTTTAAAGGATAAAGTGAGACAGGCCCTGCCCCAATGAAAGTCGCAATTATTACTAAGCAACACAGTAGTTTAATTATTGGGTTTTGGGTTTTTGATCCTTCGCACAGTGGAGAGTGCATTCAGGAGCGATCTGTGACTGGATCGAACTCAGGAATTTTCCAAGCCCGGCATCGAAACAGACGTTCTTAAACATTTTATATACATAGAAAGGTATAATATATACTATTTACTAAGACAAACGTTTGACTAACTGATGCTAAATAATACCAGATGTACCTGTTCCAACTTACACAGTAAGAGAACTTCCGATTTTTTTCGATCCCGATCCACATTAACCCACGCACATCCTCCCGTATACTTTAAAACATTTCTAGATTACTTATACCTAAAACAATGTAAATGCTATGTAAAATAGTTGTTATACTGCATTGTTTAGGGAATAATGACAAGAAAAAAAGTCTGTATGTGCTCCAACAAGTGCTGGAAGAGCACTTCCGGGTTTTCTCGATTCGCGGTTGGTTGAATTCGCAGATGCGGAATTCGCGGATAAGGAGGGGCGACTGTATTCCATCCTCCACTTCATTGCCCATTCTTCTCATTTGTTGGTCTTTCTGCATTCTCCCTGCTTCAATACTACCTGACCCTCCACCTACCTTCATAGCACCCGCAAACTTTGCCACAAAACCATCAACTCTGTCATCAGTATACAGTATGATGTAAAATGAAGCGGTCCCAACATAGACCCCTGTGGAGCACCACTTGACACTGGCAACCAGCTACAAAAGGCTCCCTTTCTTCCCACTCATTGCCTCCTACAAATCAGTTAATGCTTTATTCATGCTAGTGTTTTTTCTGTATTACCACGGGCTCTTAACTTGTTAAGTGGCCTCATGTGCGGCACTTTGTCAAAGGCCTTTTGAAAATCCAAGTAAACAATATCCACTAATTCTCCTTTGTTTGTCCTGTCTTGTTGCTTTTTTCAAGTCAGGTTTATTGTCATTTAACTATATACATGTATATACCAAATAACATATATAGAAATGAGATGTTTCTTCAAATCAAGGTGCATAGCATAGTAGTACACATAACACACGATACCTTAGGAAAGTAAGGATAAAATCTACAGATGAATCACACATAAATAACAAAGTGTATTAATATTAAGACAGACAGACAGACATACTTTATTGATCCTGAGGGAAATTGGGTTTTGTTACAATCGCACCAACCAAGAATAGTGTAGAAATATAGCAATATAAAACCACAAATAACTAAATAATAATAAGTAAATTATGCCAAGTGGAAAATAAGTCCAGGACCAGCCTATTGGCTCAGGGTGTCTGACACTCCGAGGGAGGAGTTGTAAAGTTTGATGGCCACAGGCAGGAATGACTTCCTATGACACTCAGTGTTGCATCTCGGTGGAATGAGTCTCTGGCTGAATGTACTCCTGTGCCTAACCAGTACATTATGGAGTGGATGGGAGACATTGTCCAAGATGACATGCAACTTGGACAGCATCCTCTTTTCAGACACCACCGTCAGAGAGTTAAACTTTGTAAGGTTAACCAGTGACACTTGGAATACAATGCGGCAGGGAGTTCAGAAGTCTAATGGACTGGGTGAAAAAACAGTTTCTCATCCTGACCGTTCTTGTTTTAATGCATCGTAGTCTCCTGCCTGATAGTAGAAAGTCAAAGAGGTTGCTGGATAGATGGGTAGGATCCTTAATAATACTCCTGATAAATGTTCAAAGACTTCCAACAGATTTGTTAGGCAAGATTTTTCCGTAAGGAAACCATACTGACTTCAGCTTATTTTACATGTGCTTCCAAGTAACCCAAACCAACACACTTAACAATCAACTGCAACATCTTCCCAACCATTAACTGGCCACCTCTACAGCCACCTCTTTCACCACCCTGGGGTTGAACCGTCTGGTCCAGATGGCTTAACTACCTTCACACCTTTCAACTTTCCAAGTACCATCTCACTGGTAATGGCAACTTCACTCACTTATGCCCCCTGGCACCCTCAAACGTCCAGCATACTGCTAGTGACTGAAGCAAAATCCCTCAGAAACTGATTGGAAAGCTGAGCCTATGGGGCCTGAACAACTCGCTCTGCAAATGGATCCTAGACTTCCTGACTGGGAGACCTCAGTCAGTCCAGATCGGGAGCAGCATCTCCAACACCATCACACTGAGCCCAGGGGCTCCCCAGGGCTGTGTGCTTAGTCCACTGCTGTTCGCTCTGCTGACCCACAACTGTACTGCAACAAACAGCTCGAACCACTTCATCAAGTTCACTGATGACACAACTGTGGTGGGTCTCATCAACAAGAACGACAAGTCAGCTTACAGAGAGGAGGTGCAGCGACTAATGGACTTATGCAGAGCCAACAACCTGTCTCTGAATGTGAACAATACAAAAGAGATGGTTGTTGACTTCAAGAGGGCATGGAGTGACCACTCTCTGCCAAACATTGACGACTCCTCAGTAGAGATCGTTAAGAGCACCAAATTTCTTGGTGTTCACCTGGTGGAGAATCTCACCTGGTCCCTCAACACCAGCTCCATAGCAAAGAAAGCCCAGCAGCATCTCTACTTCCTGCAAAGGCTGAGGAAAATCCATCTCCCTCCCCTCCATCCTCATCACATTCTACAGGGGTTGTATTGAGAGCATCCTGAGCAGCTGCATCACTGCCTGGTTCGGAAATTGCACCATCTCGGATCACCTACAGCGGATAGTGAGGTCAGCTGAGAAGATCATCGGGATCTTTCTTCCCGTCATCACAGATATTTACACTACACGCTGCATCCGCAAAGCAAACAGCATTATGAAGGACCCCAAGCATCCCTCATACAAACTATTCTCCCTCCTGCCACCTGGCAAAAGGCACCAAAGCATTCGGGCTCTCATGACCAGACTATGTAACAGTTTCTTCCCCCAAGCTATCAGACTCCTCAATACCCAGAGCCTAGACTGACACCTTACTGCCCTATTGTCTTGTTTATTATTTATTGTAATGCCTGCACTGTTTTGTGCACTTTATGCAGTCTTGGGTAGGTCTATAGTCCGTGTAGTTTTATTTTCTGTGCTTTTTTTTTTACGTAGTTCAGTCTAGCTTTTGTACTGTGTCATGTAACACCATGGTCCTGAAAAAAAGTTGTCTCATTTTGCTATGCACTGTACCCACAGTTATGGTTGAAATGACAATAAAAGTGACTTGACTTGAAAATACTTATTCAGTTTGTCCGCCATTTCCTCGTCCTGCATTAATACCTCTCCAGCATCATTTTCTAGCAGTCCAGTATCTACTCTCGCCTCTTTATATATTTGAAAAAACTTTTGATATCCTCTATTATTAGCTAGCTTACCTTTGTATTCCATCTTTTCCCTCTTTATGACTTTTTTAGTTGCTTTTGTTTGGTTTTTAAAAGCTTCCCAATCCTCTTAACTTCCCATTAATTTTTTTTCTCTATTTATGCCACTTGGTTACCGCAGCTTTTTTTAAAATTAAGTGCAGTCATGAACAATAACCAGAACAGAAATGCTGATCAAATTAACTAGTTCCCAAAGAGAACTCTGTTAGGCCAATCAGATGGTTCACTGCTGCTCAGTGATAAAACACAAAAAAAATCACATGTACAATTAAGAAACATTAAAGAATAGTAGAAATACTGGAGTCATGATGATCATGATGAAGTCTGCTGGAGAGAGACTTTTATACACATGCTGTCCTCCATAATTCAGAGAGATTGAAGGATAAGGTTACAGGGTGACAAAACGCGGCAGGAGCACTTGGTACTTGTCAATGCGGCAAACCGTGACACTCCAAAAACTGCCAGGATTCCTATCTATGAGATAGCATTACATCTCAATAGCAACATGATCCAGGAGGGAAGTGGAGAGCCTGTGCTATGCTAACTGAGCCGTTAGTAGGCTGAAAGTAAAGGCAGCTTCCAGATCACTTGCAGCATATCCTTCCATGTTTTACAGCATAAAAGGCCATTCCAACATATTAAATCTATGCTGGCTCACAGAACAATCCCATTCCCCCACTAATTTTCCCTGTACCCTATCCTTCTGCCACTCACCTACACACCAGGGACAATTGACTAAATTAACCTGTTGAACTGAATGCCTTTCAGGTGTGAGAACGATCCAGACCACCTAGGGGAACACATTCATGCAGAGGGAGAATGTACCAACCCCACACACAGCTTCAGAAGGCTTGAACCCAGGTTGCTGCAGTTCAACTCCACTGGCCATGTCCACGGTGCAACCTGGGAATCCATCCAAATGGAAAGACGCAGTCTGCGTTGCACCATGTACCATGTTGGGTAGTTGGCTTGCTTGAGCAACAGCTGCTTGCTTTATGAAACTGCCTTCCCAAGTTTCGTTCAGCCACCCTAAAACCACTTGAGCATACAGCAGCGTGAAACCCATCTGAAGGCTTGCTGCGCTTCCCCCATTCCTGTATTATGGCGTCATAATCGTCTTGTCCTCATGGCAAGAGGAAGCAGAGGAAGAGCAGCTATAGTCTCGATTGGAGGCGGCAACATACTGGATTATGTATGACATATAAGTACCCTAGAGTTCGCTGCCAACTCCCAGTGATTTATAAATTACTACACAGTGACCAGGTTTGTCAATGTCCAAAAAATTTCTCTTATTTGTCAGGATGCATCTTCAAAATTTGCTTTAACTTGTTTCAATTCAGGGCTGAGTTTTATAGCAGCAGATTTACTGGTCTGGGTTGAGTTGTTCTTCGATCTCGGCAATCCAAATGTTTCATCACCATACAAGGAGACATCAGTGTGCTGTTCACTTGTGTGTCCTCCCAATGCTTGGCCTTTTTACTCTTATCAATCACATGTTTAGTCTTCATTACAGAAGCTCAATTTTGACATAGTGAGGAGGTCTCGTGGCTGATTGCTTGTGTGGAAAACTCTGCGTTGTCTGGAATTTTGCCCACATTGGCTTATAAATTGGATTGCAGTCTACCTGTCTAAAAGCTGATATCCTTGATAAATTTTAATTGGAATCGTCATCACAATTCAGTTTTAAGTTACAGAGCCAATGAAAACATATTCATAACTCACAAAGAAAGCCTCAGCCAAGAATTAAAATGTATGCACATTCAGCCATTGTGGCAATATAATCATTATAAAAGCTTAATTCCAAAGCAGAAGACAATGCAGTAGCTCTACTGCCTTTATAGATTCTAAATCTAGTTGCTTGGTAGACAGAGTGGAAGCCTTACAGAGTGAACTAAAGTATAATGACCTAACTTTCATATTGCAAGAGGGTGCGATTGATATGATGATTCATCTAATTACATTTTAAACACTAGCCATGCCAATGTTTTTTAAAAAAACTAGAAGAGTTAAACATATCAACTCAGTGGGAGGGGATTCTTGGTAAATACATACCTTTCCAATTATCTGGATTTTGAAATTGCCAGCTATGATTTATATTATTGCTATTTTCATTCTAGGAGGCCAGTGACCACCCAGTACGCCCAGACTCTTGGCCAGTTGGGGTCTCAGCACAGCCTGAACCTCCATCTGTTTGTAGCAAGCAAGCAAAGCCAGAAGTCCTCATTGCTACCTCTAATCTGGACGAGCAGGTCAGTGTAAACCCAGAGAAGGGAAACAAACAGCCAGAGTTGCCTAGGAACTTTATCCCTCTACCAGGAAATGGAAACCCAAATATTAATCCAGTTTCACCTCACCAAACAAGCACTCAACAAAGTCAGAAGGACACCTCTTCTTGATTAAACTAAAGGATTACTTCAGTCGCTTTAAGAACAATGTATTCAATTTTCCCTTAAGGACTTCTAAAGAAAACTAAACAGTGGATATTTTTTTCAAGAATGCATTGTTCCACAGTATGTCCATGTTGTCAATACAGCATTGAATGGCTTATGTGTATCTCAGAAATGAGAAGGTTCTATCTTGATTGTTTTTGTTGTGTTTTTAGGATATCAATAGCAAATGTAAGTGCCTGTTCATATCTTAATATGAAATTCTGTCTATCCAAAATGCTCAATGTTTGCCTCAATTTTTAAAACCCTGCACTGAGACATTAAAATGTAGCTATATTAATTCTTGATGAAACATTGTACTTATAAACCAAGATGTCATCGCAACGTACAGGAAACAAGTCACATCAGTAAAGTATATTTTTGTTAAACATAACCAGCTCAGAATGAAATTTGAAAACTGAGTCCAGAGCAAAGAAGCTGTTCGTTGTCAAAGAGTATATCTGTCAAAATGATTCTGGGCATCTCTTAAGTACGTGCTTGAAATACTGACTGATGGAAAAAGTCTTCTTTCAACATGTTGTTGCACTAAGTAATATCTGTATTCTAATATCTGATGACAGAATTAAGAAAGCTGCCCTTGAAGTTACTGATGGTTTGATGTTATGATTCTTGCTGTGGTTTCAGCGGTTAGTCCATTTTCATTTGAAATGTAGAAAGTAATGTTTCAATATTTTTGGTGTACAATTTTGGGAGCACTGATACTAATTCCCTGAGATTAAATGTTTTGAGGAAAATTCTCTCCAAGTTTTTCTGGCAAGTTTGGGTTTAGAATCTTCTCTGACAATTAATTAAGAATCCACAATATATGTTCAGTGACCAAAACTAAACTGCCTAAACCAAAGTTTCTTCTCTTATCCTAGAAAACAAAAGATATAAAAGTTAAACATTTGAAAAGATCTGTTCATCTTTGAGAAAACTGTGGCTGGATTTTGCAGTTAGATCTTGAGAGAATTTGCCCATAAAGATCTTCCAGTCCTCTATAAAGACATCTGTTGCTATCATTAGAGGATCCAATGCATCCAGAATATCATTGTGCTGTGTTGGCTGAGCAGCCCAACCACAGCATAAGAATTCTCAGGAAGAAAAAAAATGTTTAACTGATAAATAATGAATCATTATTAAAACATCAAACTTTATTTGAAAAAAATAACTTACTAAAATTACATAAGATACTTACGTGACAGAATTTCATTTTCAAATACAAATCATAAAATTAATTTTGGTTCATTGAGCAATAATTGGTGTAGTGATCCATTAATGACTTTGTTAGATCTCATGCAACAATGCATAATATTTTGGAGTATTTTACATTGAGTACAGTTTGTAAATACTTAACATTTTCATAAATTCAGCTAATTTCCCTGATTATACAACAACCTGGTGATGGGATCCCAACTTATTTAATGATTTCCACATTAAAAATCCTCATAATTCTAGCTGCTGTTAAATTTGCAATGCAAGGAAAGTGAATGCTGATGGTGTTAACTTTATCATCACACAAAATACAGCCATTAATATGGAGTTGTAAACTGCACACAGATTACTCAACAACATGCACCCAAAGATCTGATGTTTCTAAAATTTGTATTTCCTTGCTTATAACTGAAAGGAAATCCAAATTTTGTTGGAAAATGTCTTGGAATTTAACTTTCATCTTCAATCTCAGCAGTATTTTCTATGTATTGCTAAGGTAGGTAGATTTGATTTTGAAAATAACATTTTTGTGATAGAATAAGTCAGAATATAAATAGTCTTGGTGGTGGTTGTGGGTAGGGATAAGGGCAAAAAGAAGATTCACAATGAATTAGGTGGCACAGTAGCGTAATGGTTAACATAATGCTCTACAGCGCCAGCAATCTGGGTTCAGTTCCTGCTGCTGACTGAAGAGTTTGTACGTTCTCCCATGATTGTGTAGGTTTCCTCCCACATCCCAAAGACGTACAGGTTAGTAAGTTAATTGGTCACCTGGGTGTTATTGGGAACACAGGCTCGTTGGGCCTGAAAGTGTCTATTTCTGTGTTGTATCTCCAAAAAAAAAATGAAGGCGACTTGGAAGGAGAGGGAATTAGATTAAAAAGGAACTTTAATACTTGATAGCTGGTAGTCACGCACATTTTGGAAATTAATGACAGCTGTGGGAAATCCAAAGTATGTCTTAAACTTGAAGATTTATTTTTAAAGCTGAACAATTTTATACCCGTGCAGTTGAAGCCTCCTCCCTGTCAATACACAGGCTTCAAATCACGGTAAATTGCATCTGAATGTTTGATTTGGCAGCAATGAGGATTGACTCATTTTTGCTTAGATGTAGATAAGGTGTGGAGACTAGATACTAGAATCTCAAGCAAAATGAAAACAAATCACCGGAGGAACTCAGTGGATCAAATAGGTATCTCTGAGAGAGAAGCAATGTCAATGTTTTAGGCCAAGATTCTGCATCATGGCTCAATGCAGGGTCTGAACCCAAAATCTCAACAGTTTCTTTTCTCTCTCCACCCCCGCCCCACGCAGTTGTTCCTCAACCCACTAAGTTCCTGTAGTTGTTTTGTTTTGCTGTTGGTAAGGTGTTGGTAGTTTGTAAAATGGTTGGTGCCTTCAGTCTATTAAAACAGTATTTAAAAACTATTAATTTTTATAGTGCTTTTTGTGTGTTGATATTTTGGGATTGTTTCTGTAGAGTTATAAAATATTATTGAATTGTACAGCAATTGTGTTAGTGCTGAGAAAACTGTTAAATTGATAATTTTATTAATAAAATGTTGTTTCAAGAGGATGTGCAATTGCAATTTACATTTAACATGAACTAAAAGCCATTTATAACAAAATAAAATTATTGATTAGAAACAATTTGACAAATGTTTTCACGCTGAAAGCCGAGCCTAACACGTTCATTTAATCAGGATGAACTTGTACACTAATTTTTAGTCCACCCACAGGAGGGAGCTGTTACCTCAGACTCTTACAAGTGTGATTGCAATCTCTAGACGTAGGATAATAATCCACATTTAATTACAAACAACTTGTGTAATTAGACTACCATTTCATCTCATTATTCTGAAGAACAGCAACAGAGATAGATTTTCAAAGCACAATGGATCATGTTTTGGCTCATGAATAATAATTTAATATTTGGAAAGAGCTGGTGTTAACAACGCTATTTCTCATTCATGTTTATTTATATAAACTTCATTCTCCAACAGCCTTAAATTAACTCTAATAATTACATCTCTTCTCTGAAATTCCAGTTAAGAATGTGGCATAATGTAAAATAAATTTTCAAAAACTATTTTGAGTGCTTAATTCAAATATTTCACAACTTTAAACTTGATATGAAAGCGACTTGCTAAAAAACTAGTCATCTGGGGGTTTTATTAATTTATTTAGCGATACAACGTGGAGTGGTCCTTCTGGTCCTTCCAGCCATACTGTCCAACAACCTCCAAAAACCCCGACATAACCCTAACCTAATCACAGGGCAATTTACAACGACCAATTAATCTACCCGGTAGGTCTTTGGATTGTAGGAGGAAAGAGTCCCCAGAGAAAACCCACATGTACAGAGAACACTGGGATTGAACTCTGAGTTCTGACACCTTGAGCATTGCATGAACCCTACGGTACCATGGTGCCCAGTAAATGAGTCTGAGATTTGGAAGTGAGATATCTATTTGAATTTCGCTTGTATAAAGCTAGGGGAAGGAGGAAGACAGTGGCTTGAAATCTAAAGTCAGAATGTTTGATGGGTATTTAGATTTTCAGTAAATTTCAATAAAGTATCACGGAGACTGGTCAGCAACATTACAGCACATGGAACTGGGGGCAAGATACCAGCATCGACTGAGAATTGGTTAGACAAAAAGCAAAGAGTGGCAATCTGCTTTACTCAGACTGGCACACTGTGATTACTGGAGCAGTGTTTCAGCCCTAGCTGTTCACAATCCAAATTAACGATTTGACTGAGGGGACCAAACTTTGATTATTCAAATCTAGGTGTGGTGTGATTAGGAGTTTGAAGCAGGATGTAAAGAAGCTTCAAAGGGATATAGAGAAATGAAGTGACAGGATATAAACATAGCTAATGGAATAAAATGTAGAAAAAATTATTTAAAAAAACGCAACTCTTAAATAATATAGATAAATGTACATGAGGATCTGTCAGGGTGTCCATGGATGTTGTAATGTGAGTATTATTAAAAGTAAGTTAATACTAATTGGGAAGCTGTTGGTAGCAAGAGGCGGGATCTGGGGTTGGCGGGGTCTTTACTTCCGCTCTTTTTACTCCCAGTATGCATGGTATATAGTTCCACTACCCATGCTGCACGAGGTACCTGGAAGCCTCGGTATTGTAAATATCATTTGCTGTCCCAGGTAAAGACGTTCTTTTGGCCATAAGATTGTCGAGTGGTCTTTTGTAAAGTAGAAGTTACCACATATTTTTGGCGACGAGGTGAACTGGTTTTGTGGACAGGTCGGCCCCGTTTTTATCGGGAGCTGTGAGCGGACAAGGAGCCTTGCATTCAGATGGCTACGTTCGGGTCTATCGGTCAGTTTGCGGAGCAAACCGAAGAGAGGCCGGAGTATGAGGAAAGGTTAGGACAGTTTTTCTGTGCTAATGGCATTACTGAGGAGGCTAAGAAACGCTCCATTCTCCTGAGTGTTTGTGGGGCAAAGACTTAGAAGTTGATAAGCAATTTACCGTGCCGCGGAAACTGGGAGAAATTCCATATGACGAACTGGTCAAGCTCGTGGGGAACCACCACAATCTGAAGCCTTCGGTGATAGTTCACCGGTTCAAGTTTCACAGCCATGTCCGGAAGCCAGGTCAGTCTGTGGGCGATTTTGTGGCCGAGCTTCGGCAGCTGTCAGAGCATTGCGATTTCAGAGCTGTGTTGGATGACATGCTCCATGATAGATTAGTATGCGGTATTAATAATGACACCACACGATGCTGTTTGTTGAGGGAAACCCCACCGTTGACTTTCAAGAAAGCTGGAGATGGCTGCTAATAATGCTAAGGATATCCAGAAAGGCCATGGGGAGTCAGAGTCAGCAGCTGTTCTCCAAGTCAGGAGGGAGACTGGTAAACAGGCAAAGTGGGTGGGATGTTTTCGGTGTGGAGGAACGCACTATGCAAATGTTTGTAAATTCAAAAATACTGTCTGCCATGCTTGTAGCAAGAAGGGACATTTGGTTAAAAAGTGCAGGAGCATAAAGGGTGAGGTTAAGCCTGGGCAGGGGAAAGCTCAACAGACTCAGGCAGCCACACACCACTGAGGAGAAGCAGACGAGGAGGCAGCGTGTGCCTACAACATGTTTGGCGTGGAAACGGATGAGGGACCACCTGAACCATATTATGACACAGTTACTGTGAGGGGAAGGGACATTAAGTTTGAGATTGATTCAGGGGCTATTGCATCAGTCATTAGTGAAGAGATCTACATGAGGACATGGGGGTCCAACCTGCCTCCCATCAGACCATCTAAGCTCAAACTCAGGACCTATATGGGGCAGCCCATACCTCACTTAGGGATGTTATATGTGGATATTTCAGCCGGGGGTCAGAAGGCTGAAGCCAGGCTGATAGCTGAGGGCAATTGGCTTCACAAAATCCGGCTCAACTGGCATGAATTTAAATATGCACACATGACGGAAGAGCATGAGGTGCAGTGTGCAGATGAAGTCGCTGATGACAATGTGAGTGACAGACATAGTCCGGACACATTTGAGAGTGAGCTCGCAGCGCAGGTTGTGGCTCTTCAGCCTATTACAGGAGCAATTGAAGTTACCCCCTCGGCACTGAAAGCCAGCACGCCACTTCTAGTACGGCGAAGCAGTGACCCAGCTCTTGTACCACCTGCCCAGTTACAGCAAGGTGCATCTCAGCCTGATGATCCCACTAACAGGAACCTGCATGTAAAGCCAATCATAACAGTAGCAAATGGGGCGCCCACAGACGATGTAAGGACAGAGCCTCCAGGACCACCAGACAAGCATTCAGAAAGCACTCTTAAGTGAACTGACAATGAAGGTAGAATTTTCTGGAGACGGTGGCCCCCTGGAAATCCATGTGGTGCCTTTTAACTCTACGCTGAGTGGAAGATTCCTTGGCCTGAGTATTCGTGGTATTGAAAAGAATAGCCATTTAAGAAAAGAGAACCTGCTCCAGGAGAATGAATGTATCATCACAATCAATGACTGTAATTTAACAGACAAGACCTCTGTTCAAGCACAAGAGGTTTTCCGAAACGCATTGCAATTTCCTGCTGTTGAACTCCAGTTATATCTCTTGTTATAACAAGGAACTCTGTGAAAGATTTGCAGTTGGGTCTTTTCTGAGCCACGGTCGTGATGATGATTCAAAAACCAAAGTTCTTTCTTCAGTGCGTTCCAAGCCAGGTGGCAAACCTGCAGATGCCGTTTATCCCAATAATGCTGAGAATAGCCTGCCACCGATTTCAAAGAAGCTCAGTAGTCCAAAACAGTTAAGGAGCAATGACCACTTAATGCATACCAGGAAAGCATGTCCACCAGTGACTTTGCTAGAGGGAGAGACACTGGCAGAGGGGGCAGAGTCCCCTGAAGAGGATGGACATTCTCACCCAGACACACAGACCCCTCGTGTCCCCAACACTAGATCCACCCAAAACATCCTCACCAGCGGTGCCTGCGGGGTCACCAGGGGTAGTGCGTAGATCGCAGTGCCCTCACAAACTTCCTAACAGACTGAATCTTTGATTGGATAGTTCCTTTTGTTGTCAGATTGAATGTTGAATTTGCTACGTGTTTTAGGTAACCTGTTGCTAATGACACCACTGTTTTTATTTCCCAGTTCTTCTATATTGGGGGAATGTTGGATTTTAAAGGGGGAGAAGTCTTGTAATGTGAATATTATTAACAGTAAGTTAATACTAATCGGGGAGCTGTTGGTAGCAAGAGGCGGCAGGGTCCGGGGTTGGCGGGGTCTTTACTTCCGCTCTTTTTACTCCCAGTATGCATTGTATATAGTTCCTCCACCCATTCCTCACGAGGTACCTGGAAGCCTCTGTATTGTAAATGTCATTTGCCGTCCCAGATAAAGATGCTCTTTTGGCCATAAAATTGTCGAGTGGTCTTTTGTAGAAGTTACCACAATGGACACAAGTCATTCAGAGCTCACATGCAGATATAGGAAGCAATTGGAAAAGCAAAGTATGTTGGTCCAACCCAGAGGTCTGTAGAGAATCAGCCACAGATTTTTTTCAAAACAGAGAATGATAGATCTTGGATATTAAGGGACATGAGCTTGTGCGGGATAGCAGAGCCAAGGTAGAAGATGAGCAATAATCTTAATGGATGGTGGAATAGCCATGCAGGTACACATGGGCCATATCTGCTCCTAATTCTCGTGTCTGCATTTGAGGGAGACAAATAAAGAAGAAAAATTTTCTTCTGTACAAGTTTGATTTGCAAAATAAATTACTTGAATCCAGTGATTTTGTTGTATTCCAGACATGGTGTGAAAGCAAGAGAATTTCTCCAGAGAGAAAAAAGGCAAATTGCCAGTGAGGTACTTAGTATAAATGGATTGCAATTTCAAACACGAACTCAGCATTCAATTTGAATTTTTGAACAATATTTGTTCAAGAAATATCCAGATGATTATTCCATTTCATTTTATGTATACATTTTGATTTTCTGAAATCCAGTAAAAGCTCTGACAGTGTGGGTGGCTATCTACCAAGTTTTCATTGTCCTACATGTGCAAAAGGAAATTTCTCACCTCAGCCCTTAATGGCTTAACCTTTATTTTGGCCTCTTGTTCTAGATAACAAAATACTTTTTAAACAACATAATCCTTGCTTGATTTTCTATCAACTTAGTGAAATATTATTTTGATCTAACAAACTCCTACCAATCATTTTTTTCAAGCTTAGTTTTTAATCAGAGCACTATGATATAAAAATTAACCTATATCTGCTGCTTCTATAACAATCAAAATAAAAACAGACCATTCATTTTACCTAAACTGGGTGTGAAATAAAAACGAATGGCGTCTAAATGAATCATATTATAACATACACACCATGAACAAATTTTGTTAAAAATTCAAATTTAATGCCAAATTCCAGTTTGAAACTGCAATCTATTTAGATGATGTACCTTGCTGGCAAATTGCCTTCTCTCTACCTCTTACAGAAATTCTCTTGTTTTCACACCATGTTGTGAAGTACAGCAGGAATACAATGTGCTTTACAGAATGTTTGGATTGCAGACATCTGCTCAAGTACATGATTAATCCCCATATTTAAATATCATAACAATCCCACTTATTTCTAAACTCTACTTTAAAAATATTAAAGCAGTACAGAGAAGAAAACAGGAAAACACAATGATATATTTTTAAATCATACTTCATGATTTCTGAATATGGCTTTAAATTTTAATCACTTTATCCATGAAGGAATTCAGTTTATTCCACCAACTTTGGGCAGGATAATGGGAAGTGCTGATTGTATGCAATACAGGTCAACAATTATTGGCAGAATTAAAACAAAAGTAGCCTGCCTTGTTTTCTCATTGAATGTGCTCAAAGGAGAAGGTTCTCACTGCAGCAAAACACAGCAACTGTCCTTCTGGATTGTGCATGGTGAAGTCTTTAATCACTGAGCAGTGCTTGCAATGTGATGGCTGACTACTAAATTTTCATTGTCCAACCTTCAACGAATAGCTTTCTTAGTTACATTAAGTAATGTGCCGTCACAGATCACATTAGGTGAACTGAACTGGTGTCTCCAAGACCTCAGAATTCAACAAGATACATGTGACAAACCAGTTACCTTTCAATGGGAATGAAGAAAGATCCAGTTCTTCATTTGCTTGTGAATTACATACATTTTCAGCAATTAAAAAAAAAGAAAACAGATATCTGTGCATACAAAAGTCTGTAACCTGAGGCCTAGAATTTCTGTTCCACATGTCACTAAGTTGACAAAAAAATTGCAACTTCAGACCTAAAAGGTCCCTCTCACGAGAACCACATGCATTAGTGCAATTTTTTTGTATGAAAAAAATACAAACTGAATTACAACTTACAAATTCACTGATCATCTTGTATCCTTGGTCAGTTTGCCTTTCTTTTGTACATCCCAGTGTAATAAATATCCAAACCGGATACTTCTATGATCATTATTTGGTGCATTAGTCAATCCCTGTTTTGAATGATGGTTCAGAAAACCTACTGAAGCAAGAATTAATTCACTATATCACTGACTTCATCATGATCTTCATTTGTTGCTATCACTTCACCATTCTGTGAAACAAAACTATTATCTTCCTCTGCAGCAAAGAGCTGGGCTTCCAAAAAGGCTCCCCCAATTCCATAATGTTGGTCATGATTCCACACTTCCTCATGTGTGAGGTGTGAAGCTCCCAGGATAAAGTCCGCCATTCTGCAAATGAGAAGAACAGCGGAAGTGAACAAAAAAATACATCTACCTAGTGCAGGGGTCGGGAACCTTTACCACTGAAAGAGCCATATGGACCCATTTCCCACAGAAAAGAAAACACTGGGAGCCACAAAACTGCATACGTTTTTTTTTGCCTTTATGCTGTGTATAAACAAACTATAATGTGTTGCATTTATGAAATCAATGAACTCCTGCAGAGCAAACGAAATTACATTTCTGCAAGCAACAAAAACATTTTGAACTCCGAAAAAAAGACGTTGGGTTGAAGGTTACTACATCGTTAGCCTACCTTGGATCGAAAAATTAAAAGAAATTGCGCACTGGCGGGTGTCAGGCATTGGCAGTGGTGACGTATATTAATAGCGATAAAAACACGTAGCGGTGTGCTACACGCAGCGCTAAAATAACGACACAGCGTGGGTAAACTGCAGTCAAAGATAACTATTCAAACTACACAGCCTTGCTTTTAAGCCTCTCTCAACCTGCCCCCCGTGGGCGCGGATGCTCCAAAAGACACGTACTCACAAACCCCCGTAGGCTATCACCCTTAGCCAGAACGCTGGCAAATTGTGAGCCAGTTCGGATGTGCCAGGAAATGGGTCGCCACAACGTTTTATTTAGATTGTACAAGATCACCATAATCTTCAAATTTAGAATTACATTTCAAAAACTAACAAACTAACATAAAATACATTTTAATTAAATACTCATCATTTATTTTCCAAAGCCACAGGGAGCCGCATCACAGAGTTGAAAAAAGCGCATGCGGCTCCGGAGCCGCGGGTTGCCGACACCTGCCAGTGGATCCACTGGAAGAGTTTTAAATTCCCCAAAGCTGGGAGTTTCAATTTAGCTTTTCTTGAGTGATTAAGCAAGAAACTATTAGTTAAGGAAATAAAACAACACAGGAAAGGTACACTCGATTCCAGCACAATCCCAGTGAATTGAAGATCAACACCAATTATGATTAATTCTGTCAAAACAGCAATTCCCCTTACAATCTTATAGTTAGGAATGAGCTGGTTAATATGTAAACAAAAATCATTTGTAAAACAAAAATTAATGACACTTCTGTATCACTAATATGAAGTAATTTGTCAAAAACAATTTTGAAACAGTACTTTTGCAAATAATTTGCCACAGAAAAGTGTCTTATACAGAAATCACAGAAAATATGAGTCAGTTACTTCACAAGTTTTAAGTTAACAGACTACAATTTGAATGGTACTGAAATTTGTTTCAAATTAATGATTTACAGCAAATATGTCATCAATGTCCTGAGACAAGAAATATAAAGGTAAAAGCCTCAGCAAATGTCTCCTGTTCTGGATGTGTAAATACTTTCACTTTATTTCCCTTCAAATTACAATTTACGGAAAATTTAACTGAAGGCAACATATTAAGAACACTTGTACCAGAGACAGTAAAACCACTAAGCTAGGTTGAAAAATTGTTAGAGAGCAAAATATATTTTAAAAATAACTCATCAAATCTGTTTTTGGCTTCGAGGGAACTGAAGGGCTTCACTAGTAAATAACTTTGTTTTGCAGTCATTATTCAGAAATGAAATGTTGCCCTAATATATAAGCATAAATATCTAATAATTACCAATAACCTGTAAAGTTTATTTCTGATGATACTTGCTGAGGGATAAATACCAGCCAGGAAAATTAATTAAATCTACTTGATAAAACAACGTTTATAGGTATTGTAGGCCCAGATGAAAATGTAGATAAAGGCCAGGCTAACACTCATCTAAAGTCATTGGATACCGTAGCACAATGATAATGTGATTGACTAGTATCGGTAATAAGGAGAGTTGAACCAATGTCGGAAGATTAAAAACCACCTCAGCTGCCAAAGAAACTGAGTATATCAAATATATATTTTATTAAAGACAGCATCAGGGAGGTGTGATGTGGCAATGCTGCACTGACAGACTAAAATGTTGACACGCTGTTTTTTTTTCAAGGAGGAATCTAGAAATAACAGAATTATTCACAGGATTAAGCATCAGATTTTTAGACACAAAAGAGATGCTTAACTGCAGAGGACTGATGCATGATTGTCAGCTTCATCCCGTACTGAGACTGAGACATTTTTATACACTAAGATAATCAAGGAAACTGAGGAGTGGGCAGAAAAATACACTTGGAACAACAAAGCAGAGGAGGCCGGAGCAGGGTGAGTTTGTACAGGGACAAAGTAGATAAAGGAGTAAATAGTTAAAACACTAAAGAGGATTTAATCTGATTCGCTAATGTGCTTTACCCAATAGTTATGATACGATCTGTGCTTGCTTCTATTTATGTGTTTTTAAATGTCTACCAAGTTCACTAATGTAATAACCTCACCCACTTTGTGCCTTTGTGATGTTAGCCTGGATCCTGCCTGAGCAGCTGACCTCCCTCAGTCTACAAGTTGTATCTCTCCAGTCCTGCCATCATTTGGTTTATTTTGAACTGCTGAGACACCAATGTTCAAGGGCAATTAATGATGGTAATAAATGTGGAGGATTGCTATATCATGTGAACAATTTAGGGTATTGAAAACACTTTTCACAATGTCATATTCCTTCCTCTAGCATTAAGAAGAAGAATATTTCCCCCCCCCCCCCCCAATAAAGCCACCTAATTTTTCATCTCTTCTCTTTTGAATATATTTACTCCCTGGTGAATACATATTACAGATAGGTATCGGTCACATCCCACTCTTCATATGTAAACCTCAACAATGAAACAGACACAGAGTATTTGCAAATGTTTCTGATATATCCTTCTCCAACAAGAGAATACAGAGGCGAGGAAAGTCATTAGAGCATTGCATAGGCCCAAACAGACTGTTGGTCTGCATTACTCAGCATGGGAAAGTGTGTGTGTGAGAGAGACATCCGTTAGTCTCGAGAGACCATGGATCTGCACCTTGGAAAGTTTCCAGAGTGCAGGGTTGTATGGGAACAAACCATGCTGCAAGTCTCCCCTCTCCACACCACCGGCATTATCCAAGGGAAGGACAAGGGCTCAAGGGCTGATACAGCTTGGCTGCCGGTGTCGTCGCAGAGCAATGTGTGGTGAAGTGCCTTGCTCAAGGACACAACACGCTGCCTTAACTGAGGCTTGAACTAGCAACCTTCAGATCACTAGACCAATGCCTTAACCACTTGACCACGCGCCAACACACAATTTGTACATAACGATGACTAATGAATGGCAATAGAATGAGGGTCAGTGACAATGATACTGTCCCACCTACCTTTTTGGGGATTTGATTTTTGCTACTATTTCCCATGCAGGGAAGTCTTTACTCCTGCAACATTGGCGGAGCTCCTCCAGAGCCTTTTTGGTTTCTATTTCAGTCTGTTCCCTATACTCCTCTTCAGTAATGAAATGAAACTGTGGCTTCTTAATGAGCTGTTTGATTTTCCTGTAATTAAAAACAAAGTCCCCAGTTATATTCACAAAAACCTTACCTCTTCAGGTAAATATTGAAGGTAAAATACACATCTAATTTTGAGCTTTGTAATTCTAACTAGAGCCCGAGGTTCTTGATCATCTGTCAATCTTGTTCAGAATATTCCATTTAACATGCTGGAGCTCTTCTGTTTACTGCGATTCTGGTAACAGTGACAAGATGTGGGTTTGCTTTTGTCCAATTCGTTCAGTGACCTGTAGTTTTTTTTAACCACCATTTTTCCTGCAAAAATGTTAGCTTTGAATCCTGGCTAGGCAAGTCATTGAATAGCATAGAGTATCGAATTTAAGATACAAATGCAAAGGGATGGATACTTTAAATTAGATTCACTATCAAGTATTTAAATAGCTGTAAATGAATGTGGACACGTGTGATATATTATGCTGTACATCAAACTCCTGGCTAGAAAGCTATAGATAGATAATTTTAAAGTAACTTCATTTTTTAGGAGAAGATTAAAATTACTTAAAACAAGGGGGTGAGCTGTAACAGCAAATACTCATCTGTAGGTTGAATCATTTGGTGGGGGAGTATAATTCTCACAGCACCAGACAGGATCCAGATTCAGTCCCGACCTTGGGTCCTGTCTATGTGCTGACGTCCTGGCTTCCGCCCACACTGCAAATACTTTCAGATCGTTAATTAATTGGCTGCTGTAAGTTGCTCCTGATGTGGTCATGAGTGGTAGTAAGTGGATGATCATGTTGAGAACATGGTGAAAATGAAATGGGATTATGGCGAAGGTTGATAAGAGACTCAGTCGACCTGTTCCCATGCTATATGGCTCATCAAATAGACATCTTCATTTTTTAAGTAGAAGCCTTGTGGCAGAACTTGTAAATGCAGCTTTTATTGTTTGTTTTAAGTAAATGCATCTTACTAATGAAGGCACAGATGCACCTATTAGAACATGTGAAAAATTCATGATTATAAACCTTCATCATGATTGTGTAGAATTACCAACCTACTCTGAGCATGAGGAAAAAGTAATGCAGCACACGTGTTCACATATAGGCCTACAGGAAACACTGCAGCCTTCCCAACTGCTCAGCAAGGTCATCAGTCAAGTGTACCAGACCACAGAGTTGTTATGTTTTCACTTGGCTTGCCTTCTGGGTAAAATGCTGGAGTGATGTATACTGAAATAGGAAGCATTGACACTGTCAAGTTCTCCCTATTAAAATTTTGCACAAGTATGGATGACATTGCAGTGACTAACAGAATAAAATACCAATTTAGGATATAGGAAAAAGGACTGGAGCTAGCAAGATAGCCAGCCTTAGGGAAAGTCATGTGCTGACAAGTAGGCATCAGCTAAATATAAATTCTATTTAAATCATGCACATAGTTTTTCTTTGTTCTTTCGCTTTAAAGCAAAACAAAATCTTCTCTACAACGGTGGTGGTCTCCAAATAGGTTTTTTTGTGGCCATTTTATTTGTTGGGGTGAGGGGTTTGTGGCAGGGAGGAAGATTGAGTGAGGTCAAAAACATGTAATATGTAATGAGGTTTGGAGAAAGCACTGCCTTCTGAGCTGTATCCAGACACACACCCTGACTACTTAAAAAGCACATACCATCAGCTGCAGGCTGCATTACTTAAAAACATTTCTGGGACAAAACGGTCTGCAGTGGCTGCAGCAAACTGATGGAAGTTTAAAGGATTCTGAGAGGTATAGGTCGAGTAGATAACCAGCATCTTTTCCCCAGGGTCGCAATGTCTAATCCTAGAGGGCATTGAGTTTAAGGTAGGCGATGGGTAGTTCAAAGGAGATGTGTAGGGAAAGTTTTCTTTTTCACTCCATGGAGAGTGGTGGGTGCCTAGAACATGCTGCCAGGGATGGTGGTGGAGGAGGCAAATACAAAAGAGGGATTTGGTAGACTCCTGACGGGCACCCGAAAATGCAGAGAATGGAGGGGTATGGTCCACGTGCAGCCAGGAGGAGTTAGGTGTCATTATCTTCATTAGTTCACACAACATTATGGGCTGGATGTCCTGCGCTAAGTGCTGTACTCGGTAGAGATGTGTAGGTGCAAGACCACTTGAGTCCAGCAAAATGAGTTATATATTGGTCATTCTAAACAACATGTAATCTGCCCAGATATATTTCCACTATTTTCCATTTTTCACCATTTGACATGAATAATCCAAGGCCCGTTTTGCTTTTCCAGCCGAAAATAAATGATCCTAAATAACATTCTGAAGAGAAGCAGCAAAATAATCTTCAGTATTATATAAAAAAATACCTCAAACAATTTCAATAAATTACATCTATATTGTTATTATCTCCTTACTGTTTGCAGAGCTTGCTCTGCACAAGCTGGCTGCAATGTTCCTACATTGCAATTGACTATATTTCAAAAATACTTACTTGGCAATTAAGTGCTTTAAACCATGAAGACTATTTTATATTTGTAAACTTATACAGGAATATTGCAGTAAAATCATACAGGCACTGAAATTTTATGAAAGCTCTCTTCAATGTTCCTGGTGTTGGAAACCACTTATTTTTTTTAAAATAACACTTTTTATAAAATTTGTACTTTTCAAACAAACTCGTGTATTTTTCACAGTATTTGGTGGTTCATCCCAATTCACTGGCAAAAGGTGGTACAGCAGTTAAACTAATGGTTTATCACGTTTCTTTTTCACAAGCTGAATATTAGCCCATTTTCGATGTGATTTATTTGGTTTATTTATGTAACCAAACAGCTAGTTATTCTCATCTAAGGATTTTCTCATCTTAGCTATAAAATTGATGGAGTCTTTGGAGGTGCCATCTTTTCTTTGCATCTTTATTCCTTTTGTCTTCACACCCATTCACCTCTTGGCTTCGTTTCTCAGCTTTTTATTTAGTTTGCTTAGTATTTGTTTGATTGTTTGTACTTCTAAATGAACTTAAATATTAGAATT
This sequence comes from Hypanus sabinus, assembly GCF_030144855.1. Classification (NCBI taxonomy): domain Eukaryota; kingdom Metazoa; phylum Chordata; class Chondrichthyes; order Myliobatiformes; family Dasyatidae; genus Hypanus; species Hypanus sabinus. Next base: position 39,350,544 of record NC_082709.1, read on the forward strand.
AAGACTACTCATTATTTCTGACTCCTGGAAAAAGCCTAAGCATCTGAAATTAAACAGAGATCCAACCCCGGATTACTTTGTGCATCAATACTAAGTTTCTGCATAGGAATTAATCTTAAATTAGTTCATTTCGGCTCACTTGATAAAAAAATAAATTGGAAACCCTAAGGTACTAAAACAGGAACATATAAAATTGGCCACGTTAATAAGATTACCAAATAACACCCCTATCTCTTGAATACTCCTGTGAGACTGTTAATTCCACGAGAGCTCCGGAGTAAATTATAGAGAGAGGAAAAATGAGAGCTTAATTACTTATCAACATAAATAAAATAAAATCCTAGAACTATATATAGTAAAATCTGTTAACTTTTCTATTATTAGAATGAACTTATTTGCAATATTTCTTGTATAATAAAGCCAAATACTAACCTGCAAACACAGTAGATCAAATTAACTGCATGGTGGAAGTTGTGTGCACATAACAGAACAACTATGACAGAGTAAGCACATTGACTGAATGTAACACCAAAGTATATCATCAGCAATGCTGCCAACTGTAAGGTCCACATAAGCAGATTTATGCTATGTTCATCTGACAATGGCCCGTGGTTATAGCAAATAATATAGCTTAGACAACCAAGCACAAGAATATAACCTGTTTCAGGGGTAAAAAAAGAAAATGAAATAAGACACTGACAAATTTTTCTTTCTAATAAGTGTTGACAGAATAAACACTTTAAAAGTCACCATCATTACCAAAGAAAATTAACAGATGATCTTTGATAATCAAAAATACTATAATTTTACTTACCATAAAGGTAGTGCTGATATTGGGATAGGTTTAAGACACTTAAATAAATCACAGATGATGAAACCGACGCACTTCCAATCATTAGAAATACGAATGTCCTGGTCTATAGAAGAGATAAAACATTATATTAAATGAATGACACTCATGAGAATGGAACAGTCGATGTGCCATTATATCCCCTATAGTATCTTTACCTCACATACACATTCTTTCTCTCCCATACAGAACAGAGAGCAAGTCACAGGATTATAAATAAGCTAACGGCACACTATATTAATTACATTTAAAATCCTTTTAAAATTAATTACTGTTAAAAGAATTCTACAGGAATTTCAATAACATTGGGAATGCTGTGGATTCAGTATCACTCTCATCTTTTCATGTTCCCTCAGATTATCCCTTTCCTCTTTGCTCCCTTCAGGATTCCTCTCATTTGATACATGTGTACAATATATTCAGCATTCAGCTTTCATGTCCCTGAAATATGTTTTTTTTATTTCTTTAAATATCTCTCAAGTTCCAATGGCTCAAAAACTTTATCAAAAATATTCCTACATTAGCTGAACATCAAGAAAGTAAGCATATAAATAATTGAAAGCAAACTGATACACTGATATAAATATAAAATACTGCATACAAAGTAAGTAAATAGCTTCCAGGGGTCATGCATTTTATTTTCAGTTTCAAAACACATTTCATTTCGATCACGCTTGTGGCCTACAATATATACTTGGAGGTCACTTTAACAGGTATCTCCCTGTACCTAATAAAGTAGCCACTGAGTGTATGTTTGTGGCCTTCTGCTGCTGCAGACCATCCACTTCAAGGTTCGACGTGTTGGGCATCAGATGTGCTCTACTGCACATCACTGCTGTAACATGAGTTACTGTCACCTTCCTGTCAGCTTGAACCAGTCGGGCCATTCTACTCTGAATTCTCTCACTAACCAGGCATTTTCGTCCACAGAACTGCTGCTCACTGGATTTTTTTTTTTTTTTTGCACCATTCTCAGTAAACTCCAGAGGACTGTTGTGTGTGAAAATCCCAAGAGATCAGCAGTTTCTGCAATACTCAAACCACCTGCTCTGGAACCAACAATCATTCCACAGTCAAAGTCACTCAGATCACATTTCTTCCCCATTTTGATGTTTGTTCGGAACAACATGTGGACCTCCTGACTTTGTGTGCATGCTTTTATGCTTTGAGTTACTGCCATATAATTGTCTGATTACATACTATGTTAGCAAGCAGGTGTACCTAATAAAGTGTCCACTGAATGTATTTACAAAAATGTTGCTTGAATTAATAATTTATTGAGCAAAATTGTAAGATTGTACCTTTTTATTTGTAAAACCAAGGATGAGCAAGCAAAATCTCTGGTTGACCTCCTTCACTCAGTTTTGGTCACAACTTCCCCTCCCTATCAATGACATTTTAATTTCATGAAAACAACAGATAATCAAGCAGGAAATGCTGAAAGGAAATAGCACTTTTGGTATCATGATTGACAGGAAAATATTTGCATAGAAAATATTCCGAGCACAGAATCAAAACCCCAAAGAAAGTAGGCTTTCTGGTTGATTGAAGAAACTAACGCGTGTGCTATGAAAAATGTTTGTCTTTAAATAATCTGATTTTGTTTCTTCAGAATACTTCTTTTGGTCTCAGATGGCACTGTCTGTATGAAATTTATAACTGGTATTTAATGTTTGAAGAGGACAATACAAGTTTTAATCCCATGGTTGTTCAGTTACATAAATGATCAATAAGATGGTTTAAGGCAGCGTTGCCCAACCTTTTTTAGCCCAATGCCCCCTAAAGCACTTTCACACTTGTCAGCAGCCCCCTAGAACATCTTCGTACTTGCCAATGCCCCTCTTAGGCAAAATATACTTTCCAGCACCCCCACAGTGTGAAAACATGTCTATCATATGCTAACATGAGAAAAGCAATTCCACATTAAATTTTTATTTGTCTTTAAACCTACAGTTGAAATCAGAAGTTTACATACACCTTAGCCAAATACATTTAAACTCAGTTTTTCACAATTCCTGGCATTTAATCCTAGAAAGCATTCCCTGTCTTAGGTCAGTTAGGATCACTATTTTAAGAATGTGAAATGTCAGAATAATAGTAGAGAGAATGATTTATTTCAGTTTTTATTTTTTCATCACTTTCTCAGTGGGTCAGAAGTTTATATACACTTTGTTAGTATTTGGTAGCATTGCCTTTAAATTGCTTAACTTGGGTCAAACGTTTTCGGTAGTCTTCCACAAGCTTCTCACAGTAAATTGCTGGAATTTTATACCATTCCTCCAGACGGAACTGGTGTAACTGAGTCAGGTTTGTAGGTCTCCTTGCTCGCACATGCTTTTTCAGTTCTGCCCACAAATTTTCTATCGGACTGAGGTCAGAAAATGATGTCTTGTCTGGTTCACTCTTGGGAGCAATTTCCAAACGCCTGAAGGTACCACATTCATCTGTACAAAAGTTAGTACACAAGTATAAACACCAAGGGACCACACAGCTGTCATACCGCTCAGGAAGGAGAAGCATTCTGTCTCCTAGAGATGAACATATTTTGGCGTGAAAAGTGCAAATCAATCCCAGAACAACAGCAAAGGACCTTGTGAAGATGCTAGAGGTAACAGGTAGACGAGTATCTATATCCACAATAAAACGAGTTCTATATCGACATAACCTGAAAGGCTGCTCAGCAAGGAAGAAGCCACTGCTCCAAAACCGCCATTAAAAAAAGCCAGACTACAGTTTGCAAGTGCACATGGGGACAAAGATCTTACTTTTTGGAGAAATGTTCTTTGGTCTGATGAAACAAAAATTGAACTGTTTGGTCATAATGACTATCATTACGTTTGGAGGAAAAAGGTGAGGCTTGCAAACCGAAGAAAACCATCCCAACCGTGAAGCATGGGGGTGGCAGCATCATGTTGCGGGGGTGCTTTGCCGCAGGAGGGACTGGTGCACTTCACAAAATAGATGGCATCATGAGGAAGGAAAATGATGTGGATATATTGAAGCAACGTCTCAAGACATTAACCAGGAAGTTAAAGCTCAGTCGCAAATTGGTCCTCCAAGTGGATAATGACCCCAAGCATACCTCAAAGTTGTGAAAAGTTGCTTAAGGCCAACAAAGTCAAGGTATTGGACTGACCATCACACTGCCCTGACCTCAATCCAATAGAAAATTTGTGGGCAGTACTGAAAAAGCGTGTGCGAGCAAGGAGGCCTACAAACCTGATTCAGTTACACCAGTTCTGTCTGGAGGAATGGAACAAATTCCAGCAATTTACTGTGAGAAGCTTGTGGAAGACTACCCAAAACGTTTGACCCAAGTTAAACAATTTAAAGGCAATGCTACCAAATACTAACAAAGTGTATGTAAACTTCTGACCCACTGAGAAAGTGATGAAAAAATAAAAGCTGAAATAAATCATTCTCTCTACTATTATTCTGACATTTCACATTCTTAAAGTAGGGATCCTAACTGACCTAAGACAGGGAATGTTTTCTAGGATTAAATGCCAGGAATTGTGAAAAACTGAGTTTAAATGTATTTGGCTAAGGTGTATGTAAACTTCTGACTTCAACTGTAGCTTACACAGTACCTGTGCGCTGTACAGCAGCTTTAATATGAACGTGATCCTTAAGCTTGATGGTTTTTAGCAAGAGTTGAAATATCTGATTCGAGTTGTCACAGCAAAAGCCGCAAGTCCCCATGTGTAACAACGTCCAAGCGATTTCTGTTTTTTGTGAGTATGTATTTCACTGCACTGAAGCCCCTTTCAAAAAGGTAGGAGGATGAAAATGCAATGAAAAGCAGTTTGGATCTTCTCCAAAGAACAGGAAACTTCGTATGACAGTGTAGTCACATACTGTACCACAAAAGCTGACATTTTTGAAAAGCATTTTTGCTTTCTCGTCATTCTGAATTACGATAATTTCTTCTTGCAATTTTTCTTCCTGTCCTTCCACCTTGCAAAGAAATGGGTTAACTTACCAGTATGGGATTTCCAGATCATTCGAATCCTTGAATCCATTTTGAAAATCCTTCTTCATTGACTGCAGGTGTAAGCAGTACTCTTGCAAGTCAACATCTGCAAAAGAGAGTGCCATACATTCCACGCCGGAAAACTGTGAGAACATTCCTCTTCCAATGTTCTGCTTATGTATTTCCAACTTTCCAAATAAAGTGGACACAGCACTTTTTGCCTGGATTAAATTGAAGTTCTCACCCTGCAGTTTCATATTCAGAATGTTAATTTTGTCATACAGGTTGGCTAGGTATGCCACATCTCCACGTAGACCTTCAATTTTGTTTCCTGAGCCTGTCAACTTTGGCGAGCTTGGGAAAAATTCAACCAGAATGTCAAAAAGATCAAAGAAACGTTTTAAGCAGCGGCCTTTTGACAGCCAACGCACTTCAGTGTGAAGAAGCAAGCATTCAAACTCTTCATCGTTAACTTGGCATAACTGGCAAAATATTCTGCTATTTAATGAATGAGCTTTAATTTTGTTGATAGCAGATATTACAAGAGTCATGATTGAAAAAGTTGTTGGCTGAGCTTTTTGGCTGCAAGGTGTTGATGATGAATTATACAATGGATTGCAAACAGACTTGGAATTTCTTTTTTCATAAATGCCACTGAACCAGCATGGCGACTTGTCATATATGGTGCTCCATCTGTTGCACAAGAAATCATGTTCCTGATTGGAATACTTTTATCCTCAATATACATTTTGAGCTCATCATAGATTGATTCTCCAATGATATTTGTTTTTAACTTCTTACAAAAGAGAATCTCTTCATAGACTTTTCCATTTTTGATAAATCATACATACCTCATTGTCTTGCACAGTTGACTCATCCAGTTGTTTCCCAAATTCTGTTTTTTGTAGCTCTATGCGTAGTTGGTACTCAAAGTCTTCACTCATTTTGTCAATACGATGAGTTATAGTTATTACTCAGAGGAATTGATTTTAAAATACTGTTAATCACTTTGAGTACAGTGGTGAGCATTTCTGATACAGCAGGCATTATTAATCTTTCAGCTGAGATTTTCCACACTTTGCAAACATTTTGGAAATGTTATAAGAAGCAATGAGAACACTGTCAAAAAAAATAAAAACACAAAATGCTCGTAGAACTCAGCAGGCCAGACAGCATCTATGGGAGGAGGTAGTGACGACGTTTCAAGCCAAAACCCTTCATCAGGAGTATAAAGTCAGTGCCCGAACAGGGTCAAGGTCATTTTTAGCTTTCCTGGCATGTGACTCGAGCGTGCAATACTTTTCAAATGCTTCTTCATCTTCTGGAACTGAATAATACCAGGGTGTCTTTTACGGAAGTGTTCCTGCAATCTTGATGGTTTCATTGCTTAATTAGACAGTACAGTATTTCAATTAAAACAAATGAGGTGTCGCTGTTTTGACGGAAAGGGAATAAAACTATACTCCAGTATGTAACATTGCACTGACGCACCTTCTGTAGTTTCTTAGGATTAGAATTGAAAGCTTCACCGCTTTCAGATTCATTGAGATGGCGCCATACATATCAACAAGTCCAAATTAAAATTAAAAATTAACACTAACTAGGAATGCCTATCGGATGTTGACAATGGCAGTGAGTTGTCACAGATGGAGTGATGGTAGGGGCACAGTTGAGCAACTTGTTTTCTGATCTGTAGAGAAAGTTGAGAGGGTGTAGTTGACTTACCAACTGTTAAATTGCATGATCTCGTTCCGTGCCGTGAGTCAAGGGGAACTGTTGGACACCCTATTTCTAACTTATGCATCCCAAATAATGCCTGTTTGGTTGGGAAGGTTGGATGAGATTGCCAAGTTTCAGACATGTTGTGATGACGAGTACTCATCACCTGAAAAACTACGGTTCTTCCTATGTTCCAGTGCCACAGTCTTTTATTTGGAAGTGCCTGCTCTACTAACAGTCAGTCAAGTCTCATGCCTCAAGTTAGGGTGTCGCTTACCGCCCTCTCCCCCCAAGATTCTTGAACGTCCCCCAATGACTTCTATTTCCCCTAATGCCCCCTTGGGACCTGTAACTGTTTGCTTGAGGGGTGGAACTGTCCCCACTGGGAATCACTGGTTTTGGGGTAAAATATCCAATCCTGACAGTGATGAATTAAACATATACCAATTCACAGAAAATATTCAGATATATCAAAAATTTGGGTGTAATATGCATGTACAGATTCTAAGTAATCTGCAAATGATTGAGATTTTTTTTTAAACTGCCACTGATGATAGAACAAAGTGGAATAATGTCCATTTTACTCTGACATCCGACACAGTCTGTTATATCTCACTTGAAAGAACACGCATAGCTTATGTGTTTTACCAAAAACATTTGTCACATTTTAATACAATAGATAATTATCCTCCTATATACTAAACAGACAGGAAGTGAACTTTTTAAAAGCTATTTATTAATGCTTTTTGGGAAGGTGATTTTAGATGCATATCATATTTATACTGAGTTAAATACTGCATGTAATTTGTTACAATAAGTGTATGGGACACTGGAAAAATGTTGAATTTCCCCTTGGGGATGAATAAAGTATCTATCTATCTATCTATTTGTTGGGATGACCAAAGATAATGGATATAACCTTACAACAAGAGGTCAGTTGCTCCAAAGCAAAATCTCTGGTTGACCGCCTTTCGTCCCAAAGGACCTTTGGTCCCAACTTTCCCCTCCCCATCAATGACATTTTATTTTCATGTAATCAACAGATAATCAAGCCAGAAATGCTGATAGAAAGTACCACTTTACACAAAGGGATTTGGGAATCTGGTACTCTTTCCTCAATGAGATCTCAAAGTTAAATTACTGGATAAAAAGGAGACATAAGAAAATCAGATATTCTGGAAATCTAGACCAACACAAAATAAAAGCATTAAAAATAGATAGAAACATATGACTGAAATTAACAGATTTACTAGGGTACTGAAGACATATAGATCAAATTTCAACTAGTTTCACATCAAACAAAAGGTTCAAGAGCCTGATTGGCAACTTCTGTTCCATTTTGCTCAACAGATGTGCACACAAAAATAGATCAAAATACTCAGATACTTATTGATTTCATCTGAGCATAGAACATATTCAACATTAGGCTTACCGCCCACATCCTTCCTACCTCGTGGCTATCCCTGAAAATGACTCAGAAGTCAACTTAGTTAAAGTAGCAGATTCAAATTTCTAATTTGGCTCTCCACTCATCAGTTATCTCTGCAGCTACCAATCTGTTCAACACCCATTTCCATGCAAGTGTGATGCCTTAACTGTCACCCCAGCGAAACTATTACCTTTCCCGTTCTAGCATTTCCTCCTGCACAATGAAAGGACAAACATTTCCAATCTGTCCAGTTAATCGTTGTAACTACAAGTAACTGAAAAATGATTTTGTACTTTATTGTTATTATCAATAATAAAACACAAGAAAGGGTCTGTTGGTATGTGAAAGAAGGCAAGAAAGGGAAAATGAGGAAGTGAGAGACAGAGAAAGAGAAAATATTTTAAACAGTTAGCTCTAGATTTTCATTCACCTCAAGAAGAATCATCCTTTTCAGAACCATTTTATCAAGATCTCTCAGCAGCTTTTATGTTTCAATTAAGTCCCTTCTCATTCAAAACTATAGTGGGCATGAACTTGACCTGTATCAACCTTTCCTCAGGTGACAACTTGCCATTTCTGGTATCAGCCTAATATATCTCTGTGAGCTATTCAAAGTTCAGAGCAAATTATTATCAAAATACATATATCTCACCATTTGCTACCCAGGGATTCATTTGCTTGCAGGCATTCAAAGTAGAACAAAGAAAGACAAAAAAAATCAGTGAAAAACTACAACGACTGACAAACAAACAATGTGCAAAGAAGACTACTTGTGTAAATTCAAACAAAAATAATTATAAATAATAAATACTGAGAACAAGAGTTGTAGAGTCTTTGAAAGGGAGTCTGATGCAATAAAACACAGTAATCTGTCATACTCACAACCTTAGCAGTGTTGGACAGGCAGATTTTTGGACTACTGATTGTTATTCCTATTAATGCTGATACCGTTTTAATTCTTTTAAAGATATTATATTGCATTATAATACATTTTCCAGGGAACTCATTACTGAACAGAAATACAGGAACTCTGACTTGAAAGGGAGAGGGAGAATCTCGGGCCATGATGAATTGAAAGAAAGCACAGAGATCTGCAGTAATCTCCTAGTGACCCTGAGAAACCACAGCCACCTTCCTTTATGCAAGCTGCAACTCCAACCAGGAACGGTTCATTTTTTAAATTTCTCTTTGAAGCCTATTGACTTGAGTTTTACCAGCGCAGTCATTATTATCTCAAATCTAGAAATCAGCTCTTTGGTCCACTTTTGGACCAAGGTTTAGATAAACTCCGGACCTGAATCCTGGTCTTGGCAAAGCTAAACCAGGCAGGTTAGTGTTGATAGCTCTGTCAGCAACAACCATTCTTGTTGCTGAGGATTGACAGGACATAATTAGCTGATTTGAATCTTTCATGTTTGTGGACATGAGATCGCAGCAATTTCTACTGCACTCCTTCATTCCTATTGCTGGAACACTGTTCGGTTCCATTGCCTTTGGCTCATCTGTTTCTATGATATGACATGCTATGCAGCTGAGTTGGCTGAAGAAAGCTTGTTAAGGATGAGAATGTTCTGGAAATCCCCTTCATTTAACTGATTAATTGTTGAAGACCTAGGTGTGGCAGGTTGCAGCACTTTATTTCAATCTGCTGATAGCGGAGTCAATTAACTCTTCATTGCAAGCTGTTTTAGCAGTTTGTCACACATGTGCAGTACCCCGCTTCATTTTGGTGTAACTGATGCTTTCCCTGGCAACCACTTCTGCATTTCTCATTGACACAATTTATCAAGAACTTCTCAAGGACCCATGGAGGAATGCATCTTACAAAATTTAACTCCAAACATCCTCGACAGCAGAATATCTTTTGAAGTCTGATGCCGCTTCAGATCCATCGCTATCTTAAAACTGGGATTCTCATCTTCAACTGGATGAAAAAATCACCTAAGGTGGCCTCACAACTGAATAGGCAGGCAAGAGATGGAGAATAAAAGCCCCGGCCCTGTGCTTGCACTCATTACCAACAGTAAAACAAATTACAGTATAAGAATAGCGGGATACAAGAGGTACTGCAGATGCTAGAAATCTAGAGCAATACTCACAGTGCATTAGGGGAGCTCAGCAGGTCGGGCAGCATCTACGGAAAGAAATAAACAGTCGACATTTTGAGCCGAGAAGGTCTCGGCCCAAAACATCAACTATATATTTCCGACCATCGATGCTGCCTCAACTGCTGAGCTCCTGAAGCACATGGTAAGAACAGCAAGGGTAGGCCATTTTTTAAGATCAGGACTGAACATCCACCTCATTGCCACTTCTTTGCTTTAATCTGATATCTTGAGATTCCCCAACCATCTATAATATGTCTTGGGTGGTCCACCCGGTATCATCCTTATTTCGCTTCAAATAGCAAGTGGCCACTTCTGAGGCCGTCATTAGCATCTATCCCAGTGTGGAATTTTCCCAGACAATCTAGCAATCGTATTGCCGTCACTATGGAGTTTTTAGTTTCATTCACAATTACTTAGCTGCTAAGGCAAGATTTAAACTCATTTTTCTGTAGTATTAGTCCAGGACTTCTGATTACTAGTCTGGTAATTCCAACACAATATTACCATGCCAAAAGATATGGTGTATAAATTTTGCCATTATCTTACTGAATGCACATTGACCCCGTCCAGCTTCTATTTCATCTACCAATAACATGAGAAAAAGAATAATTATAGAAAGAAATACACCGAGTATAAGCAAATGATGCAATTTGAATACCATTATCATCCACATACAGAATTCAAATACAGTGGTTTCCAGTTAATTGGGGCAGCTGCTTATTTGGGACAACTCTTAAAAAACAAGAAACTAAATGGGAAAATAGCTGGGATTCCCTTCACTTAATTGGGACAAGAGACTGTTGCCGAAAACTTTCTAACTAGTGTCGGTCACGTACACTTGTGTGACCATTGGACACTACACCATGCTTAGGGCAAACAGCATCAGTTCCATGTGTTTCTGTTCAAAAGGCTGCTATTTTTGTAACTAATTTTGGTAAGCAATTCAGAATGGTTTTGCTCACTGAAATTTCAAGCATTCGGGCTTGGAAATGCGTGAAACAGCTAGGAATGAGAATGAAATGATTTCACTACTTCAACAAGGTAGGAGCTACAAAGAATTTGAAGGTATCGACAATTATCTTGAATGTCGATACCAAACACTGAACTCTCACCTGTGGTTCCAAATAGCTGTTTGCATGTGACAATGGCCACACCCTGGTACACCACTTCAACAGGTGGACTAAACTAGGTAGCTGGCAGATAGGGACATGTGTGTCCTAGCATGCAAAGTCAGCTCTGGCAGACTGGGTGGATGAGATCTGCAGTGAGATCCAATAGCCAGGAAGGCAGTTCTGCAACGCCCTGTAGAGAGTGAAAGGCATGACGAGGCACAGAAACCATGGTCCTCCATTGCAACCAAGGAGGACCCCAGTTGTGATATCTACTCATATCACCAGATGCAGACTTCTGAGGTCAAGATAGTGTAACCGCCCAGTGCAGCTCTTTCCCACTTTAAAAACTATTCTCGCATGGGGTTCCTGTCATTGTTGAATACAACAGATAACCACCAGCAAGTAATATTAGATGTGTTCTAGTCTGTTCTGTGTTTCGTTTAAATACTTAATTTGCTACTCAGTTAAATGATAGTTTGTCCTTTTTTAAAAAATACCTTTTTAACTATTTCTATGAAACTCTGGCTAATTGGGGCAGCCACTTAATTGGGCCAAATTGTACTGGTTCCAGTGTGTCCCAATTAACTCAAATCCACTGTTCTTAAAAATAAAAAATATTTCTTACTTGGATCCACCTTCTACAAACCAGGACGATAAGGACTAATACTGCAAAGATTCCTAAAGTAACTCCACCACAGTAATAAAACAGTTCACTCCTGCAAGAGGTGGGAGATGACATCATCATTGTCAGAAACAGTAGCCATGTGCTATAAATTGTAAAACTATTTATATCATAACAAATTTCCTAATACAAAAGGAAAACTTCACTCCAATTTTGTGATACATAAAGTAATTAAATATTTTCAGTCATGGTAAGACATATAAAATAGTTTACAGAGAGCAATAGGCAATATTAAAAAATCTTAATGGTTTTAAAATGCATGTTAAATTGGCTCTGAGCTTCTTATTTGCTTATTTTTCTGGGATTTGCAAAATGCATACAGTAATTATGTTAGAAATATCATTTTTTAGCTTCCATCTTAATTTTTGTAACATGGAATTTGAATTAGAATAAATTAAAGTGATTAATTCAATATACTGTGCAGGTTCTTATGCTGCATAAAGATTATTCCTCAGTATGAAACAATGTGGATACAATTACAATTACAATACAGTACCTGCTAATAGGTCTTGCAAAAACGAACAGGATAATTCCAGTCACAAACAGAATAAACAGCTTTGGTGCAAATGCTGTAACAAACGTTTTAAATAACAATGAAATCACATTATTATACATAGTAGTTACCTCCCTTTAAAGGTAAGTGCAGCTAACAATGACCCTCAACCTTTGTGGAGTTAACCCAATGCTATTTTTCCCATTTCTCCCCTGTTAGAGTTGCAATGCTCTTTTTATCTCATAAGGAACTCTGGGACAGAGGTTGGGTGGATGCGGTGATGGAGGGATGATAAAACTCATACTGGACCTGGATAGGAACTGAGTAAAATCTAATGGATGTATAGAGATACAAATGCAACAATGATAGCACGATTCCATTCTTCAGACTTTTGTCAAATTATATCAACTTATAAGTGAACATAAAACTGATTTTTTTCTTGAAAAACATAATTTGAACCACATAAGACTATAAGACCCAGGAGCAGAATTAGGCCATTTGGCCCATCAAATCTGCTTCGCCATTTCATCATGGCTGATTTATTATTGCTCAAAACCCCATTTGCTTGCCTTCTCCACATAACCTTTGATGCCCTGATTAATCAAGAACCTATCAACCTCCATCTTAAATACACCCTATCTACATCCACTGCACCCTGACTTTTCAATATTCGATAGGTTTCAATGTGAGATTCAACTGCTTCCTGCCGCCCTCCCCCCCATTCTTCTAAGTTCCAGTGAGTCAATGCTCAGAGCCCTCAAACACTCAGATGTTAACCCTTTCATTTCTGGGATCATTCTGGAGAACATCCTCTGGATCCTCTCCAATGCCAGCACACCCTTTCTAAAGTGCTCACAATATTCCAAGTGAGGTCTGACTAATGCCGTATAAAGCCTTAGCATTACATCCTTGCTTTTGTATTCTAGTCTTCTTGAAATGCATTTACCTTCCTTACCAATGACTCAACCTGCAAATTAACCTTTAGGTAATTCTGTGCAAGAACTCCCAAGTTCATTTGCACCTCTGCCACAGATGGCTGTACATGCCAAGCCATTGGGTGTACTTAACAAATAAACAACATCCATTTTCTCTCCTTTGTCTATTCTGCCTATATAATAAGATGGAGAGGGAAGTAGCGGAGGTGGAGGGGGAGGGGGAGGGGGACAGAGGGGGTTGGGAGGGAGGAGGGTAGGGGAGGAGGAGAGGAAAAGAGGGGGGAGGGGAGGGAGGAGGGGGTTGGGGGGAAGAGGGGATGAGTTAATGCATCAGGTTATTTCTGGAATGTGGGCGGCCTGTACTTCGATGTTTTAAGCCACAACTAGGGCATCAGTAAGCTTTCTTATTTAAAAAATACTTCGCTTATGGCAACATCCTAAGTCCTGCTAAAGGGTCTCAGCCCGAAAGGTCGACTGTACAGTTTTCCATAGATAATGCCTAGCCTGCTGACTGCTCCAGCATTTCGTGTGTGTAATCAATATACTAAAATTCTCAGTATAAATTCTGCAATTTGAATAAAGCATTCCTTACGTCAGATAATAATTCTAACTGAATGAGCTTTAGCAAGGTTACTGAATTGTTACAAATTTTAACTTATAGTCTTATGGGAACACTTAAATCCAACACAGACACTTATACATAATCTTTATGATATTTTTATACTCCATATAGTTTTACAGCATACAAAATAATGATTCTGCACTGTATAAGCATTGAACAGTAAAATACAGCTTCCATTGTAGCTTTCCATTATATTCACAAAGGAAAATGTGACCATCTTCTCTGGTATTGCAGTAAATGCATAGCAACAAACTGATAATTCTGAAAACACTGCAAGTCACAGAAAGCAGTATTTTGAAGAACAAGCTACTGAGAACTAGGTTGCATTGTTAAGGATCAGAAAGAAAACTCAATCGCATTAAAGCTGCTCTAATTAATATCTCTAAAGTAAACAACATTAGCATTATACATTACAACTACATTCATAGCAGTAAGAATTCGTCATGACATTAAAAACAGACATCCAGTTCTATTATGTGGTATGCATGCAAATAATGTCCCAAAGATACTAGATTTTTAAACAAAAACTGATTATCTGATATCCTATTGTTCAGAAATTCATATGGTCTGACACCTCACTCTGTAAGTGCTGTTTCCCAGTCTGCTTTTAAACTCACCACAGTCTCATTTCCGGCACTCCTTTTCAATTCATCAGGGCATCTTAAACTCAGTGGGCATCATCCTAAGGCTTCATTCCAACTCACTGGGGTCCATTCCAATACTGCCTCAAAAATCATGTTTATTTCTAGCAATCCCTTTAAATCCCTGGAAAATTTAACATACTACTGTGTCACACTAACACACTACCATAAAAAAAAGTGAATTAAAATGTGTTGGTGAATTATTAGGAATAATATCCAGTCTTTGGAAAAGCTGGCAGTTGCAATAATCATGAAAATCTCGAGGGACCCAACTGTCAGAGCTTTATTTTGTTTAGCTCTTGACTTCGTTTGCAAACTGTGACAGCAACACAAAAAAATCAACAAAGTGAGTGGGTAATTTTGTGCCTTTGATGGGGGAAGAAAATACTTTATTGTTATTCACTTTTGCAACACTTAATTATTTTAGTCTGCATGATGAGAAGACATATTCTCAGTTGTAGTAAAGACAAAGATGAAATGTTAACAGTAAAAATTCTCAGTAAATAACTCCTCCCAAATTCATCTCAACAATAAGATAATGGCTAATTGTACAATGTAAATCAAAGATAAAGTTTGGAACCAAAATAGAAATGCTGGAATAACTCGGCCAATCAGGAAGCAGTGGTGAGAAGAGAAGCCAATTAATGTTTCAATTCTAAAACCCTGTATCAGAATTCAGGGAGAAAACAAGTTAGTCTAAATAACCCTTGGAGTATTTGGAATAAAGGTAAATTATCCTCTGCCATTTTGACAACTCCAATTCTCCAGTCCCAACTGGTTTGTCTTGGCCATGGATGTTCAATCCCTTTGTACCTCCATTCCTTATCAGGAAGTCCTGAGGGCCTCCATTCCAGCTTAAATGGAGGACCAGTTAGTTTCCCTCCCACCAATTGACGGAACTTATCCTTGTACCCAACATCTTCCCATGCAGTTGTACAGATTGAAGGTGTAGCAATGGGAACTCACGTGGACCCTACTTATGTCTGCCTTTTTGTCAGATATCCAGAACAAACCTTATAACAAGCTTGTATGGAACCAATAACAACTGCAACGATTTCTCTCATGCATTGATGACTGCATTATTGCTATATCCTAGTGACACAGAGCTGAGATTTTAACACTTTAGCTGCCAACTTTTTCCCTACTCTCACATTTACCCACTTCAGGAGTTAGAGATTAACTCCCAACATTTCTTACAACATCAGATGGCCATTGCATCTTTGACTACACATCCACTCACCCTACCTCCTGCAAGGACACCATCGCCTTTCCCACAATTTCTTTGTCCCTTTGGTATTTTATCCATTGATGAGACCTTCAGCTCTGATGCCTCGGAATGTTATTCTTCTTCCTGAAACATAGCTTCTCTTCTGCAGTAGGGGATGGGGCTCTCTACTACTTTCCCTGCATTCACCATTAATCTGCTCTTACCTGTTTTCCCCCGGACAAATCAAAGAGAATCTCCCAGTACGCACCCTCTGCCCCATCACCCTCTGCATTCAGCTTATCATCCTTTGCAACTTTCACTAGTTCCAACACAATCCCACCATGAGTTACTCCTTTTACTTTCAACCCCTGTCTGCAGTTTGCAGGGCAGGGACCTCATGACTCAAACGTCCATTTTCCATCCCCACCCAACATTTCCTGCCCCACAGCATGTCCCTCACAACCAGAGCTGTAACTTATTCTAATTATTATTGTAATATATAGTAAGTTTTTTTGTTTTTATGCCTTGCACTGTACCGTTGCAAGAAAACAACATATTTCACTATAGGTCAGTAATAATAAACCTGATTCTAATCTATCCATTCACCTTTTCCATTCCTACCATCCAGGGACTTCAATAATCAATTCAAGCAATACAGTGATACAATTGCATTTCTTCTCATCTGCTCTCCTACATTTGATGTTCACAACATGGCCCCCTCTATAACCAAAGAAACCAAACACAGATTGGGTGATCACTTTGCCGTCTACCTTAATTCAGTCCAGATGAATTACCCTGAGCTTCTGCTTTTTGCCATTTTATTTCACGTCTGATCTCTTGCTGAGGGTGCCACCACTGTTACAGTAAGACCCAAACAAAGCTTGAGGAACACCACCTCATTTTTCATCTGGGCACAATGCAGCCAGCAGGACTGGTCAACTTCAGATAACTTGGCCTTTCTGCTTGCACCACAACTAGCTATTGGCACTTGCCGTTCCTCTCTCCTTTTTTGTCCATTTGTACATTCTGTCCTTCTCAGCACATCCAAGTTGGCCAGACTACAGAACATTACCCAGACATCACAAAATACCTAACACATTGAACAGACAAAGGAACTGAACCGCTTATTCAGTGGCTGCATCATCCACAATTACATACACTCTCTTTGGCCCATCAGCTACTGTCCCTGTCTTCTCTATAATATAGACCAACTTGCTTTTCTCACTTTTGAAAGTTCCTTGACCTGAAACAATAACTGGCTCCTTGTTTCACAGATGCTACCCAGCTGCTCAATTTCCTCCAGCATTTCTGTTTGATCCCGGTGTCAACAGATGCTGGAATCCAGAGCAAAACCAAACTGCTTAAGGATTTTAACAGGTCAAGCAGTATCTGTGGAGGCACAAGTCAATGCTTTGAGTCGATTCCCTCCAACAGGACTGAGAGGGTAGAGGGGAGATGGCCCGTGTGATGAAGTAAGAGGGAGGGCTGATGCAGAGGCCAGTCAATTATGGACGGAAACAGATGAGGTGGGGGATGAGGGGCACGTTACCAAGTGAGTGGGAGGGAGATTTTTGTGACTGAGGCTGGCAGGAGATAGGTGGAAATATAAGGAAAAGAAAAACCAAATTGGGGTGAAGATGGAACAGGGTAAGGAAAGAGGAGGAGGAAGTTAGAGACAGAGTCTGGAAGGTGATAAGTGGAACCAGATGTTAGAGAGATTATGAGTTTATAATAGCAGACAGGGAGGGGATAGGAAAGACAAACCAAGAGAAAAGAAACAATGTGGGGGTGAGAAAAAGATTGAGCCAGGCAGAGAAGGGTAATGAATCAAACTGAAAGGAGGGGAAAGGCAGTAGGTTCCTTAGCCCTTTGATCACATGTATCAATATCCCCCTCCCTCACCCGTTACCTCGATTCGTTACCTGGCTCCAAGTGCCCTTCACCCCCTTCTTCAACTGCTTCCTCCTCTCACCACTTCCTGGAAGTTTGAGAAATCAGTGTTCATGCCACCAGGTTGGAGGCTACCCAGATCGAATAGAAGTTGTTGCTCTTCCAACCTGAGGGCATGAACATTGATTTCTTGAATTTCTGGTAATTGCCCCCCCCCCCCCACTTCACCATTCCCATTTCCCTCTCTCACCTTATCCCCTTACTTACCCATCACCTCACTCTGTGCTCCTCTCCCCTCCCTTTCTTCTGTGGTCTTCTACACTCTCCTATTAGATTCCCCCTTCTCCAGCCCTGTACCTCTTTCACAATCAACTTCCCAGCTCTTCACTTCATCCTTTCCCCTTTCTCAGTTTCACCTGCCACCTTCCCTCCCCCACCCTCTTTTCCCAGTCCTGCTGAAAGGTTTCAGTCCAAAACATCAACTATTTACTATTTTCCATAGATGTTGCATGACCTGCTGAGTTCCTCCAGCATTTTTGTGCATATTGCTTTGATTTCCAGCATCTGCAGATTTTCTCTTGTTTATACCTCTTGCTCTCACCTCCTTGTATTAGCAAACTTTCCTCTACATTCTCAGTCCTGGCGCAAGATTTCAACCCAAAAAAAATCCCTTTGCCTCCACAGATGCTGCATGGACCACTAGGTTCTTCTGGCTTCAGCCCCGACAGTTTTATTAGTTTTCAAAAGAAGTTTTAAACATATGGAAGAAGGACTTACAACATTAAAAATAGAATAAGCGAGAGGCTAGTAATTTTTAGAACTTACATTGCTTTGTTACAGTAATGCCATACTGTGAAGGAGAATTCATTGGGTTTATTTTGAAACAAGTCTTTCTATCAAAGCGTTCAACACTTATGTTGAATTCCGAAGCCAGCCTCTCTGTCGATGATGCAGCATAGTAGTAGAAGTGCATAATAAAGTCTACCAGAGTTTCAGATCTTTTAGAAAAGTTTTCCACTGCAGGATATGTAAGGTGCAATAGCTTCGAACAGTTGATTTTTATCTATAAAACAGAAAAAATAGTTGAGGCCAAATGTTTCTGGAGCTTCTTTGTCCCAAAGTGAAACATTGTAATAACACTTATCACAATGCAGAATGAAATTAATCAAATATAACTAATTTTTTCATGTCTAAGAAAAAACAAAAAAACTGAAATGATCAACAATTTCCAGTCTTGAATTATCAAAACAAAATCTTCAAGGTATCTTTAATCATTTCAATGAAAATTTTACTTTTCTTTGTGTTTGAAGCACACAGCATATCCATGAAAGTAGGAAATGGTGAATGAACAATTCAACGTGCAGTTAGATCGCACTATTTACAGCCTTAGAAGGTTCAAAAGCACTTCAAACCCAACAACATTCTTTCAAAATGTAGTTACTATTCTGAATATTTCCCAGAATTGCAACTGCTGCCATGCTCACAATATAATTATATTGTGACACGAAGGAAGGTCTTGTAGTATGTCCAAATCAGCCAAATCTGAACCACAATATTTTACTATTAAATATTCAGCTGCTCTTAACTATGTAGCTCCAGCATATTTATTTTGTCTACCTGAAATTCCATTTGATGCATTGATCAGAAAATGAAATATTTCTTGTTTAGATTCCCATGATTAAACCAGTGTCCGTTGTTTAGATATACATGGGAATTTTGAGGCATTGATTGTGTGGATAGTCAGGGGCTTTTTCCCAAGGCTGAAATGGCTAACTTGAGAGGGTACAGAGTTAAGGTGCTTGGAAGTAGGAACAGAGGAGATATCAGGGGTACGTTTTTTACACAGAGAGTGGTGAGTGTGTGGAATGGGCTGCCAGTGATGATGGTGGAGGCGGATATGGTAGGGTCTTTGAAGAGACTCCTGGATAGGTACATGGAACTTAGAAAAATAGAGGGCTATGGGTAACCCTAGGTAATTTCTTAGGTAAGTACATGCTTGGCCTTTGTGGGCAGAAGGGCCTGTACTGTGCTGTAGGTTTTCTATGTTTCTTTTTTTGTGTAATGTATCTTTTATTGAAGTTCATCATCAAACAAACATGTCCATAAGATGTATTTCAGATATTGTATATATATATATACATACATACATACAATATCTGAAATATACAATATATACACACACATCCCTACAAAATATATATATATATCTCTACAAAACATCTTTAAATGTGAACTACCCTTAGAAAGTAAGACCATATATTTTGGGTATATACCTCGAGATTGGCTAAAAAGAGATAAATATTTACTGAATATACTGCTGATGACTGGTAAAAAGACTCTTACCAGGAAATGGTTATCACAGGAGAGCCCAACTTTAAACGCATGGATGGAAATTACAATGGACATTTACAAAATGGAGAAGGTAATAGTATCTGTTAATCATAAGGTTTTCTATGTTTCAAATGAAAATAAAATTATTCTTAAGTTTATGAGCTCCATTATAATATCAGAAATTCACTTT
This sequence comes from Hypanus sabinus, assembly GCF_030144855.1. Classification (NCBI taxonomy): domain Eukaryota; kingdom Metazoa; phylum Chordata; class Chondrichthyes; order Myliobatiformes; family Dasyatidae; genus Hypanus; species Hypanus sabinus. The sequence continues at coordinate 39,370,726 of NC_082709.1, forward strand.
TCTATCTTCTAAGCCATCTAAAGTCACCACTTAAAAATCTTACATCATAGTCTAATTTTCAAAAACTACGGGAAAGTTTTAAGACATTTATTAATCAGAAATACCTCATTGCCTTAACTATGTTTGGAAGAAGAAATGAATACCATAACCACAGCTGCATTCTGCTTAAGTATCCTAGGAAACACTGGCTTCAGGAAATCTTGATTTATGCAACATGTGATTGAAATGCCAAGCGATAACAAGTGAGGTAATCTAAACAAATGGTATTGGTTCTTTGATACTGGCTTTAATATCTGGAACGTCTTTATCCCAACAACACATGCAAGTATTTGCACTGGAGGGATTGTTGTGGTTCAACTCCATCTTCTTAGGAGTAACTAAAGATAGTTATTAAATGCTGGCTTTGCCATTTATGGCCACAAAACCTCAAGGGAAATAAATTCTGGATTGCCTTCTGTGCCACATTCTAGTGAGGGCAAGAACAGGATGATTTGGCAGATAAATGAGTGGCTAAGGAATTGGTGCCAGAGGCAGTCACTGTTTTCTGGATCATTGGGATCTCTTCTGGGAAAGGTAGGACCTGTACAAATAGGATGGGTTATACCTGAAACCGAGGAGGACCAATATCTTTGTGGGTAGATTTGCTAGAACTATTCGGGTGGATTTAAAATAATTTGGCAGGGGGATGGGAACCAGAGTGATAGGGCAGAGGGTGGGGCAGTTGGGTTACAGGTAGAGACGAAGATAGGTGGAGGAAAAGGTAGTGTTGAGGAAACAGCGAGTCTGTGGAACGACTTAGATTAGGAGAATGGGCAAAGAAGAGGCAGATGGAATAAAGCATAGGGAAGTGTATGTTCATGCACCTTGGTAGAAGGAATAAAGGAGTGGACTAATTTATAAATGGGGATAAAATTCAGAAATCAGAGATGTAAAATTACTTGGGAGTCCATGCACAGGGTTCCCTGAAGGTTAACTTGCAGATTAAGTCAGTGGTAAGGAAGGCAAATGTGATATTAGCATTCACTTTGAGAATACTAGAATATAAAAAAAAGATGCAATGCAGAGGCTTTATAAGACATTGGTCAGAACAAAATTGAGGTATTGTGAGCAGTTTTCGGTCCCTTACCTAAGAAAAGATGTGCTGGCATTGGAGAGGGACCAGAGGAGGTTCACAAGGATGATCCCAGGAATGAAAGGATTAATGTATGAGGAGCGTTTGATGGCTCTGAGCCTGTACTTACTGGATTTTAGAAGAATGAAGGGCGGATCTTCATTGAAACCCATTGATTATTGAAAGGATAAAATTGAGATGGAGAGGATGTTTCCTTGGTGGGGAAGTCTAGGACCAGAGGGCACAACGTCAGAATACAAGGACACCCTTTAGACCAAAGATGATGCATTTCTTTATCCATAGGTTGATGAATCTGTGCAGTTCATTGCCACAGATGGCTGTGGAAGCCAGTTCATTTAAAACAGAGGTTGATAGATTCTTGGTTAGGAAGGGTGTCAAAGGTTAAGGTAGAAGGTAGGAGAATGGGGTTGAGGAGGATAATAAATCAGTCACGATTGAATGGTGGAGTAGACTTAATGGGCCAAATGGTCTAATTCTGCTCCTATGTCTTATGGTTACATTGCAGGACAAAAGGTTAAAGAATTTAATATTAGGCTGAACAAATTAATTTCCCTGTTTCCTTTTTTTTTGAAGGGTAAGATGTTTTACTTCAACTTGACAATGAGACAGAGCTGCTGTCATATTTCTGAAGAAAAGTCATCAGTTTGAAATGTTAATCTCTTTTCTCTCTCCAATGATATGCCTTATTCGCCGCATATTTCCAGTACTTTGAGTTTAAGGGAGATGGAGGTCTGGAACCATAAAAGTGTTATTTCACGTTGCATAGAAGTGCTCGTCTAAACATTGTGACTGGGTCTCTGCAGTAGGAACTGAACAATAAACAGACTGAAAAGGTGAGATGCTTAGCTGTCCCAAGAATGCCAGCAGGGATGTCATTCAATGTTTTGTTGTTTGTTGTGTTCTGTGTTGATCTGATGAGTACTGTGGGCATACTATGTCTGTACCAGAATGGGTAGTGACACATTTGGACTGCCCCCAGTACATCCTTGGATGTACACAAACAATGCATTTTCACTGTATATTTTGCTATACACATGGTATATCCCGAATCTTCCATTAAAAGTTTTGACCATATCAGCTTCTAACACTGATTCCCATTTCCAGCTTGTCCAGCTATCTACCTGGTTTTTTTTTGTTCAATCATCATGAACAAATAATTCTGGAACTTATTTGAACAAAACACCCAAAGTACAAAATGTTTTCCCTTTAAGTCAAAATGAATTGATCAGGTTTATTCCAGTCTTTCTGTATTGAAAATCATATTATATCTTACCTGCACGGCAGACCAATAATCAGTGATTATAGGCTTTTGGGTAAATTCATAACAAAAGAGCTCCATTTTTTCGCCAGAATATGGAGGTCCTTCATTTAATATTACTGCAAAGGAAGACATAATGAAATATTATAAATTCCTGAAAATTTTTCAATGATAAGCAACAAAATTAAAATTGAAATATTGTGCCATTATATTCCTCCATTCCTTTTTGAGCGCATATAAAATGTTAACACCACTTTTGATGAAATCTTGGATTAATGTTCAAATGTACACACTTATAAGCCTACTGCTACTGAGCAAAGCTTAATTTTAGTCAAAAGCTGAAAATTCTCTGAATACTCAGCAGATCAGGCAGCATCTGTAGAAAGAGTAAAGGAGTTAACATTTCAGAATGATGACCCTTCAGCAGAAAACAGGAAAGAAAGAAAAAAATTAGTTAATTGTTCACATGTAACACTGGTTTGTATTTTTCTCCCTCTCCATTAGCATACCATGCCCTGCTATTTGCAACATATCACACTTCTTGTCACCCCTAATCACCTCATTGCCAACCCATCCGCATAGCAACACTAGCCTAAACCCACCACAGATATATCTTTGCCCTGTCTACTTATCTCTCCTTTTCTACAACTTAAAACTACCACTCTTTTCTCTCTTTCTCTATTCTGACAAATGGCCTCTGACTTGAAGCTTAAACTCAATTGTTCTTCCTGCCTCACAGGCCTTATTTTACAGCTTTTCCTGCTTTCATTCAAGGTTTTTAGTATCTGCAGTTCTTGTTTGACTTTCATGATTTCTTTGATTCAAACATTCAAAGAGAAAAGAAGTCTAAATTTCTTTTATTTTTTGCTTGCCAAGCTTGCACTACCAAATAATATGCAAAAGCTCTAGCTTGACTTCATTGGCCACCATTCCTATTCTTCCTCAACTGTAACCCAACAATGTTTTGTACCAACCAGGCAATTGGTACTTAGTACACTTCTGAATGGAATGATTTTCATTTTCCTGGGTTCAAGAGAGCACATAATAAGGGTGGTATCCACCAATGGATCTCAAGCCTTCCAAAACTGCATGCTGAGAGATCAGCCTCAAAAACATTCCCTGTGTCTACTTAAATAGCATTACTTTCTCCTACCTAAAACTATTCCATATTAGTCTGCAGAATAGAAATCTGTCAAGAATCATATAGGTCCTTCGATCTTCAAACGGGTCAACCCTAGTTACAAATAGGTTCCATGTTTACAAGTCTATTTTATCCATCAATTGGAAAATATACCAAATCACACAATAACTCCACGGTATTGCAAATGAATGTTATTGATGAGGGTCAATTAAGGAGAACATTTATTGTCTTCATGGTTTCAATAAGACTGAAGTGTCATGCAATTTAACATTTCCGATTGCAATATTATTGTACAGTTTACAGAGTAACTCTCAAGTGGCCTCTCACAGATAACTGTGTTTTGAAGAGGCAATGATGACTTATAACTGGGGAGATTTCATACAAGCAGATGTTTCCAAGACTAGTTTTTGTTTAAATTTAATAATGATTATGACAGCTCATTTTATGTAAGGGATGTCCATAATTTAGGTATTCAGAACCCACATAGGACCTGTACTTAGAAAATAGTGAAACTACCCTTCCCACCTCCTTATTCTGGCTTCTTCCCCCTTCACTTTCAGTCCTGATGAAGGGTCTCCGCCTGAAACATCGACTGTTTATTCCCCTCTATAGTTGATGCCTGACGTTCTGAATTACTCCAGCATTTTGCATGTGTACTGTTCAAGATTTCCAGCATTTGCTGAAATTCTTGTGCTTATATTTTCTGCAGTAGAAATGAATACTTTCAATAACTTGAAAAGCATGATATTATTTTGAACATTGTAATCAACTATATAAAGAATTGTTTCCACTTTTCTGACCATCAAACTCTCAGGTTATGCACAGTCTCACTAAATGTCTGCAAAAGTTGCCTAATATCACCCCAGCTTCAATGTGGCAATTGTCTTCCCATCCTGTGTTGTCTTTAAGTAACAACAACAATGTGTAACTACAGAGATTTTTTTTATAGGCCTGACCAATTCCTACCTAAGTATTGTCTGGACTTTATTAAATGTAAAAATAAATGAATTGTTTTATATTTTCTCCACTCCTAAATGCACCGCTTTCTTTTGCAGTTAGATCAACAATTATCTGACGACAGAAAGTGAACATCAAAGCTTTGAGCCCAACATCTGTAATTGTACTCCCATGCTTACAGCATCACAGATCAAACCTATGCAGAAACAAATTGATGGGAATCTAAAGCAACTACAAATTTTAAACTATGAAGATGTAGCCAATTATACAAAAATGGCAAAAGAATATTTCCTTGAAGTGCAAAACATGCAAAAATCCTTCAACCTTAACTAAGAAAAGCCTTACATCCATTATGCAAAAGCAGAAACAGATCACACTAAGTACCTCAGCTTGTGCTGGTGTACAAGCAAGAAACTTACATTTAGAGGGGCCTGTTTACAGCATATTCCTATCACACAGGACATTGGAAGATGCGGAATTAAAAAAAAAGGAACGTGCTAGATCAAAATGTGAAAGGCTCGATTAAATTCAGTTCCTGCAACTATGTTTCCAAAATCACTAATATATAAAACAATAATAATCTCTGGAAAGATAACCGAACGCGGAACAGACTGTGCCAAGTTGTGCATGTGCATGAAGGGGGAGGGTATTTGGAGAGGACACACTGGCTGCTGTTGTGCGGATCTCAGTGCATTGGAGTACATGACTTGTGTGCAGTTAGCGGCCCGAATTTGCTGCTGCTCGGAGTGAATGAGTCGCTGATCGGTGCAGTCTGCAGCAGTCCTGGAGCATGAAAGAGCTCCGAGCAGCAGCGAAACCGGGGATTTACCTGGGATCAGTTTGCCTCTTTCTTCTTCCGCGCTGGCCTGCCGGTGGGCGAAGGCAGCACACAGTAACACGGCGAGGATATTGTCGAGCCGTTGCATTTTGCCCGCGGCGACACGGGGAGAAAGCGGGAGTGGAGACGCTTCCAGTTCGCGCTCTCGGTCCAGAAGTGCACGGCTTCCGCACACACTCGCGGGATCCGGTCTTCCTCTTCCGCGTTCATTCCATCCCCACTTCCCCTTCTCAAAATTCCGCCCTCCCTCACCCCTATTCCGACCCCATCCACTCTTGGCCACCTCCCCCGCGTCCCACCCACACCTGCCCACCACCTTCCCCACGTCCGCCCCCACCCTCACATTCCTGCTCACCTCCCCGCGTCCTCCTACCCACTTCACCTGCATCCTCCCTCCCTTTGTCCCCACTCCCTATCATTCCCTCTCTCTACTCCACCCCCCACCCCGTCAATCCCATCTTTATTATTCTTCCCACCCTCGGTTTTCTATCGCCTTTTGCTTTTCACCCTTTCATTGTCAGCTTCTCTTTTCTGGGCCCCTCACACCATTGATATTTCTGTACTCTTGATTTATCCCCAGCCCCTAGTTCCTTCCCCTAACTCCCTCTGGTTTTACCCTCCCCACTTCTTCCTAGTCTGGTTACCTCCCCTCACCCCCACAAATATTCCTGCTCCCCTTCCCATGATTTCTCCCCAATTTTCCTTCCTACTCCCTCTTTCTTCTACTCTCTTTTCTCTCAGACTCCTGTAGTTTTGTGTGTTGAATATCCTAGTGACCAGGAGCTCTTTCTTCAGGCAGTGGTAAGACAGAAGTAGCACCTTCAAGACCTGGAATTTGTTGACCATGCTTGACTTATCACAGAATAAAGTAATACTGCACAGTTACAACTTTTAAAGTGGTTGAGCACCATGGAGAATGGGAAAATGGATTTACTGGATATGGGGGTTGGGGACTGACGTTCATGGGTTCAAACTCAATTAGATATTTCCTCTGCCTAAAATCAAAATGGCCTGGGAGCAGGATTTAAATGTCTCCTTATCTGAGGAGAGCTGGGATTCAGTTCTCAAATCGGTTAACTCAACCTCTCTTTGTGCTCGCCACTGCCTTTTACAGTTTAAGATTGTTCATAGAGCCCATTTGTCTAAATCTAAACTATCTTGATTCTACCCCAGCATTAGTCTGCTCTGTGATAAATGCAAGAGGGGCGTGGCCTCTCTCATCCATATGTACTGGTTCTGTCCTAGCTTGGAGAAATTATGGAAAGATGTCTTCACTACGTTATCGTGTATTCTGAATCAGCACCTAGAACCAAACCCCTTAATTGCTCTGTTTGGTTTTTGGGGCGAGACAGATTTATGTCTGGGTCCGACCAAATGCTGAATATTATCCTTTGCCTCGCTCCTGGCTAGACGCTTGATCCTCCTCAGATAGAGAGATGTTGCCCCGCCCACTCATGCTCAATGGCTTAACGACATCATGGCCTGTTTGGACCTCGAAAAAATTCATTATTCAGTTCTCAATTCGGATCTAAAGTTCCATAAGGTCTGGGGACCTTTTATCGAGTACTTTCATAACCTTCCTCTTGACTAGGGTTTTTTTTTCTCTTTTTGGTCCCTTGCTTTCAGCTTTTTTTTTCTGGTAGAAGGCATTATTACCCTCTGTTGCTGAGTGTATTCACAGTCTGGGAGTTTGGCTGTCCTGACTTATACTCTCTATATTGTGTTGTGGTTGGTCTGGAGTTGCTGTTGTTTTTTTCTTGTGTTGTGGGGCTTGGGGAGGACACTAAGTTTACTTGTCTTTAATTCAGGTGCTTTTTTTTGCTAAATTCTCTTCCTTTGTAGCATATTGTTATTGTATGCTTAATTTTGCACTGTTTTAATGTTCCTCATTGGGATTTGGGGTTTTTAATTTGTAACATGTTTTGAAAAACTAATAAAAAAAATTTTTTAAAAAAAGATATTTCCTCTGCCGCATTTGGGATTTGCACAGGTTGGGAATGTGAGTTGGTCACACTGCAGTTTAAGGATCTAAGGAAAGATAGGGAATAGGTGTGACCAACAGGAAGAGTAGTAGCAGGAAGGTAGTACAGGAGTCTCCTGCAGTCATCTCCCTCCAAAGCAGATATACCGCTTTGGAGTCTGTTGGGGGAGATGGCTCATCAGGTGAAGGCAGCAGTAGCTAGGATCATGGCACTGTGGGTGGCTCTGCTGCAGAAGAGAGCAAGAAAAAGTGTGGCGGAGCTGTTGTGGTAGTGGACTCCATGGTAAGGGGAATAGAGAGGAGCTTCTGTGGCCATAAATGGGACTCCCGTATGGTGTGTTGCCTCCCTGGTGCAAGGGTCAGAGATGTCTTGGAGAGGCTGCAGGGCATTCTGAAAGGGGAGGGTGAGCAGCCAGCTGTCGTTTTGCATGTAGGTACTAACGATATAGGAAGAAAGTGCAATGAGGTCCTACAAGCTGAATCTAGGGAGCTAGGAGATAAAAGAGTAGGACATCAAAGGTAATAATCTCAGGATTATTATTGGTGCCATGTGCTAGCCAGAGTTGGAATAGCAGGATAGCTAGAATGAATACATGGCTTGAGCGGTGGTGCAGGAGGGAGGGTTTCAGATTCTTGGGGCATTGGAACTGCTTCTGGGGGAGGTGGGACTGGTACTGTCCAGACTGTCTACATCTGGGCAGGGCCGGGATCAATGTCCTAGGGAGATTGTTTGCTAGTGCTGTTGGGGAGGTTTTATACTAATGGCAGGGGGATGGGAACCCACACAGAAAAGGAGAGGAAGTGATACAGAAACCAAAGCTAGAGTTAGTGAAGAAAAAAGTAAGAATAGAGTGCATAAAAGTAAAAAGCAAAAATCGCATAAGTCTCTAGATTCTAAAAGGACAATTGGTATAAGGGCACTTTATGTAAATGCCTATAGTATTAAAAACAAGGTTAGTGAATTTGTGGCATAGATCAGTACCAAGGCATATGATTTAGTAGCCATTACAGAAACCTGGTTGCAAATTAGAGATGACTGGGAATTAAATATCCAAGGGTATCAGGTAACATGGAAAGATAGGCAGGAAGGCAGAGGAGGTGGAGTGGCGCTCTTAATTAAGGATGAGAGCAGGGCGATTGTGAGACACGATATAAGATCTACAGAGCAGAATGTTGAGTTCATCTGGGTAGAGATTAAGAATAGCAAAGGGAAAAAATCACTGGTGGGTGTTGTCTATAGGCCACCTAATAAAAATATTGCAGTGGCAGAGGCGATTAACCAGGAAATAACTGAGGCTTGTAAGAACGGAACGGCAGTTGCCATGGAGGATTTTAACTTCCACATAGATTGGGTGAATCAGGTTGGTCAAAGAAGTCTTGAGGAGGACTTCATCTGTGATGGCTTTCTTGAGCAGCATGTTAGTGAACCTACAAGGGAAAATGTTATCTTAGATCTAGTCCTATGCAATGACAAGCTAAGATTAACGATCTTGTAGTCAGGGATCCTCTTTGAAAGAGTAATCATAGTATGATTGAGTTTTGCACAGATGGAGGATGAAATAGTTAGATCTAAAACTAATGTATTATGCTTGAACAAGGGAGACTACAACAGGATGAGGGAGAAGTTGGCTAATGTGGACTGGAAGCACAGGCTATTTGGTAGGACATTTGAGGAACAGTGGAATACTTTGAAAGAGATTTTTCACAGTGCTCAATAAAAGTATATTCCAGTCAAAAGTAAGGACAGTAAGTGTGGGAAGAGCCAGCCCTGGATAACTAAGGAAATCAAATTAGTATCAAATTAAAAGCTCATGTACAAAGTCACAAAGAGTAGTGGGAGACTGGAGGATTGGGAAAACTTTAAAAAGCAACAAAGAACAGCTAAACAAGAAATAAAGAAAGGTAAGATAGAGTATGAAAGTAAATTAGCACAAAATATAAAAACAGATAGAAAAAGTTTTTATAAATATATAAAGCGGAAGAGTGTAGTTAAAGTCAATGTAGTTGGAAGATGAGAAGGGGAAATTGATATTGGGTGATAAGGAAATGGCTGAGGCATTGAACAACTATTTTGCATTCGTCTTCACGGTGGAGGGCACATCTAATATCCCAAAGAATGACATTATGGACGAAATGGAAGGTGAGGACCTTGATCAAATCACTGTCACTAAAGAGATAGTGATGAGCAAACTAAAGGGCCTGAAGGTAGGTAAGTCCCCTGGTCCTGATGGGATGCATCCCAGGGTGCTGAGGGAATTGGTGGAGGTTATAGTAGACGCGTTGGTAAACATTTACCAAGACTCTCTAGACTCTGGGCAGGTCTTGGCGGATTGGAAGACAGCAAATGTCATGCCACTTTTTAAAAAAGGATGTAGGCAAAAGACAGGCAACTATAGGCCAGTTAGCTTTACATCTGTAGTTGGGAAAATGCTTGAAGCTGTCATTAAGGAAGAAATAGCAAAACATTTAGAAAGGAATGGTTCCATTAGATAGACAGCATGGATTCAGAAAAGGCAGGCCCTATTTGACAAACTTACTGGAGTTCTTTGTGGATATAATGAGTGCAGTGGATAGAGGGAAACAGGTGGATGTCGTATACTTGGATTTTCAGAAGGCGTTCAATAAGGTGCCGCACAAGAGCCTTGTAAATAAGATACAGATACATGGAGTCGGAGGAAGTGTATTGGCATGGATAGTGGATTGGTTAACCAAAAGAAGGCAGAGAGTTGGATGGGTTGGTTCTGGGCCCGCAGCTGTTTACCATTTACGTTGATGATTTGGAAGAGGGGACTGAGTGTAGTGTAGCAAAATTTGCTGATTATTCTAAATTGAGTGGAAAAGCAAATTATATAGAGGATGTGGAGAGTCTGCAGGGGGATATAGATAGGTTAAGTGAGTGAGCCAAGATCTGGTAGATGGAATACAACGTTGGTAAATGCGGGATCATCCACCTTGGAAGGAATAATAGAAGAGCAGATTATTATTTAAATGGTGAAAGATTGCAACATGCTGTTGTGCAGAGGGACTTGGGTGTGCTTGTGCATGAATCGCAAAAAGTTTGCTTGCAGGTACAACAGGTTGTTAAGAAGGCAAATGTAAGGATATACTGGCTTTGGAGGCAGTGCACAGGAGGTTCACCAGGTTGATTCCAGAGATGAAGGGGTTAACCTATGAGGAGAGGTTGAGTCACCTGGGACTATACTCTCTGGAATTCAGAAGAATGAGAGAGGATCTTATAGAAACATACAACATTTTGAAAGGGATAGATAAGATAGAAGAAGGAAAGTTGTTTCCACTGGTAGGTGAGACTAGAACTAGGGGACATTGCCTCAAGATTTGGGGAGAAGATTTAGGATGGAGATGAGGAGAAACTGTTTTTCCTAGAGAATGCTGAATCAGTGGAATTCTCTGCCTAGGAAGCAGTTGAGGCTTCTTCACTAAATATATTTACAGAACAGTTAGATAGATTTTTACATAGTAGGGGAATTAAATGTTATGGGGAAAAGGCAGGTAGATAGAGCTGAGTTTACGGACAGATCAGCCATGATCTTATTGAATGGCGGGGCAGGTTTGATGGGCCGGATGGCCTATTCCTGCTCCTATTTCTAATGTTCTTATGCTGCTTTATATTGGGAGGGGTGGAATTTGCTTTCAACCACTCCACTGCCAAATGCCCCCCTGCACCTTTAGTGGGCATCCATTGTGGGTGTTTTAATTTTGTTTATTGTCATTATTGGTTCTTTGCTGCACTGTTGCCATTACTTTACGTTTCTTAAAAACTTACTTCCAACATTCCCATTATTTTGTGCATTTTTTGTTGCTGGCCTCATTTGTGCCTTCTCAAACTGGGGTGTGTACGTTTTGTTTTAGGATGAGGAATCATTAGCTGATTTACTTTGCAATTATAACAATTGTCACGAGTGAATCTGTTCATGTGAAATCTGTGGGTGAGTTTTATTATTTCCAGAGATGCTGCCTGACCTGCTGCGTTCCTCCAGCATTTTGTGTGTGTGTGTTCATTTGGATTTCCAGCATCTGCAGACTTCCTCTGTGAATGTTACTGCTTCTCTGCCCTGTGTGCTTGCTCTTTATTTATGATATTATTTCTGTATTCCATTGAAATTACTTTGTAATGATAACTCATTTTAATTGATTTGCATGAAGTACCCAGATAAATGCTATGCTTCTCTCTATTCACTATGTCCCTGTAAATTTAAATGTTTAAGAATGTCCTTTCTTTCCCTCTTGTAATCTCTTCATGTCTTCAACGATGCCGGTCTCTTTTTAACACACCCTTCAATGGACAGCTGTGTGGCCATGATGGAGGTGTGGTGAAACAAGAAGACAACAACACAGATTTAAGTTTACATTTACAGAAATTATTTGATATCTGGATCTCTAATTAAAGCATTTTTAGAATCAGAATCATGTTTAATACCATTGGCATATGTTGTGAATTGGTTGTTTTGTGGCAGCAATACTTAATAAAAAGAATAAATGACAATAAACATATATACTAAAAATCAAATTAGATAAGTAGTTTCTAAAAGAGAAAGAAAAGAATAAATAGGTAGTGTCCGTGGGTTAATTGGCCATTCAGAAATATGATCGTGGAGGGAAAGAAGCTGATCCTGAAATATCGAATGTGTGTCTTCAAGCACCTGTACCACCTCCTTCATGGTAGCATGCCGTGGGTGATCAAAGGTGTGTTGGATGCTGGGGATGCTAGTGCCCATGCTGAATTTACAACTTTGTGCAGCTTTTTCCAATCCTGTGCAGTGGTCTGTCCATATCAAATGGGATGCAACCAATTGGAATGCTCTCCACGGTACATCTGTAGAAATTTTTAAGTATCTTTGGTGATGTACCAATTCTCCTCAAGCTTCTAATGGAATATAGCCACTGTGACATCAATGTTGAGCCCAGGATAGATCCTTAGATACATTGACACCCAGGAACTTGAAACTGCTCACCTTTTTCACTTCTAATCCCTTGACGAAGACTGGTGTGTGGACCCTCGACTTCCCTATCCTGAAGTCCACAATCCATTCTTTGGTTTTACTGACATTGAGTGCAAAGTTTTTGTGTCGCCACTCAACCAGCTGATCTATTTCGCTTCTGTACTCCTCCTTGTTACAATCTGAAATTCTGCCAACAATATTTGTGTTATCAGCAAATTTATAGATGCCATTTGAGCTGTATCTATAATTCTGGGTGCAGAGCATATCGAGCAGTGAGCTAAGTCTGCATCTTTGAGGTGTACCAGTGTTGATTATCAGTGAGGAGATGTTTCTTCTGATCCGCACAGACTGTGGTCTCCAGGTGAAGAAGTCAAGGATCCAGTTGCAGAGGGAAGTACAGAGGCCCAGGTTTTGGAACTTTTTTGATTAGAACTGAGGGTATGATGATGTTGAATGCTGAGCTGCAACCATAAACAGCAGACTGATGTTGGTATTAGTATTGTCCAGGTGACCCAAGGCTGAGTAGAGAGCCAGTGATATTGCATCTGCTGTATACCTGTTGTGGCGATTGCAAATTGTGGGTTCAAATCCTTGCTTGGGCAGGAGTTGATTCTAGCCATTAACAACCTCTCAAAGCACTTCATCACTGTAGATGTGAGAGCCACTGGGTAATAGTCATTGAAGCAGCTCACCCTGTTCTTGTGGCACTGGTATCATTGTTGCCTTTTTGAAGCAGGTGGGAACTAAGGACTGCACAGTGAAAGATTGAAGATGTTCTTAACGATTTTTGCCATTTGGTTGGCACAGGTACACCATCAGATCCTGACGCCTTGCAACGGTTCACCCTCTTGAAAGATGTTCTGATAGCAGCCTCCGAGACAGAGATCACAAGGTCACCAGATGTTGCAGGAACTTGCAGAGTTGTAATTTTATTCTCCCAGATTGTGGCACATTTGCTTTGACTCATCTGCGAGTGAAGCATCACTGTAATTCATGATGATGGGGTTCACTTTGTAGGAAGTAATAGCCTGCAAACCTTGGCAGAGCTGATGTGTATCTGATTCCGTCTCTGTTGGAGTTCCTCAATTGGAATTGTTTCTTTGCTTTTAAAATAGCCTCCTGTAGATCGTACCTGGACTACTTGTATAGTTCTGGATCACTGACCTTGAATGCTACAGATCTAGCCCTCAACGGACTGTGAATCTCCTGGTTTGGGCCTGTCTAATATGTTCTCAAAGGCATACACTCATCCACAGAGGCCTTGATGAAGTCAGTGATAAACTGTAGCATATTCACTCAAACTCAAACATGAGTCCCTGAATATTGTCCAGAACTAAAGACACTATACTGTTGGAGAAATGAGAAGCCCCTCCTTGTCTTCCTGATGAACAGGTGGGAACAAGGAGAATATCAGATAGTACTTGGTGCTCAATGTGGTTCTGTAAAGAAGACCCTAAGAGATGGGAGCAGAATTAATCTATATGGCCCATTGAGCTTGCTCCGCCATTCCAACATGACTGATCCTGTATGCTACTCAACCCCATACACCTATCTTTTCGTCATAGATGCTCGACCGATCAGTAAATTATCAACTTCCGCCTTAAATACCCACAGACTTGGCCACCACCACAGTCTGTGGCAAAGCGTTTCACAGATTCACTACGCTCTGGCTAAAAAAAAATTCCTCCTCATCTCTGTTCTAAAAGGTCACCCCTCGATTTTGAGGCAGTGCCGTCTAGTTCTGGATACTGCCACCATAGGAAACGTTCTCTCCACATCCACCCTATCTAGTCCTTTCAACTTTTGGTAGGTTTCAAGGAGGTTCCCCCCACCCCCATATTCTTCTAAATTCCAGTGAGTACTTGCCCAAAGCTACCAAACACACCTCATGTGTTAACCACTTCATTCCTGGAATCATCCTCTGGACTCTCCAATGACAACACATCCTTTCTGAGATATGGGGCCCAAAACTGTTGACAATACTCCAAGTGTGGCCTAACTTTGTGTCTTATAAAGCCTCATCATTATTGTCTGGCTTTTAAATGCCATTCCCCTTGAAATAAATATCATTGCATTTGCCTTCTTTACTACAGACGCAACCTGTAAATTTACCTTCTGGGAGTCTTGCGCAAAGACTCCTAAGTCCCTCTGCATTTCTGATGTACAAAATTTCTCCCTATTTAGATAATAGTCTGCATTATTGTTCCTTTTACCAAAATACATTATCATACATTTCCCAACACTGTATTCCATATGCCACTTTTTTGGACAACGCTGCCAATTTCCTGCTGCAATTACATTGCTTCCTCAGAACTACCCACCCCTCCATCTATCTTCGTATCATGCGCAAACTTTGCCACAAAGTCATTAATTCCATTATTCAAATTATTGACAAACAATGTGAAAAGTAGCAGTACCAATACTGACTCCTGAGGAACACCTCTAATCACTGGCAGCCAACCAGAAAAGGCCCCTTTCATTTTACTCACTGCCTCCTGGCTGTCAGCCATTCCTCTATCCTTGCCATTATCATAGGACTCTATCTTGTTAAACAGCCTCATATGCGGCACCTTGTCAAAGACCTTCTGAAAATCAACTAAATGACATCCACTGCCTCTCTTTTGTACACCCTGCTTGTTACTTCCTCAAAGAACTCTTAACAGATTTGTCAGGCAAGATTTCTCTTTACAGAAGCATTACTGACTTTGATTTTGACATCTATAAATTTGCTGATGATACAACCATTGTTGGCCGAATCTCAGGTGGTGATGAGAGGGCGTACGGGAGAGATAAGCTAACTAGTGGATTGGTGCCGCAGCAACAACCTGGCACTCAACGTCAGCAAGATGAAAGAGCTGATTGTGGAGTTCAGGAAGGGTAAAATGAAGGAACACATACCAATCCTCACAGAGGGATCAGAAGTGGACAGAGTGAGTTCCTGGGTGTCAAGATCTCAACATATCAAAGAAGGCAAGACAGCAGCTAGACTTTATTAAGAGTTTGACGAGATTTGGCACGTCAACAAATACACTCAAAAACTTCTATAGTTGTACCATGGAGAGCATTCTGACAAGTTGCATCACTGTCTGGTATGGAGGGGCTACTGCACAGGACCAAAAGAAGCTGTAGATGGTTGTAAATCTAGTCAGCTCTATTTTGGGTACTAGCCCACAAAGTACCCAGGACATTTTTAGGGAGTGGTGTCTCAGAAAGGCAGCGTCCATTATTAAGGACGTACAGTACCCAAGACATGCCCTTTTCTCACTGTTAACATCAGGTAAGAGGTACAGAAGCCTGAAGGCACAGACTCAGCGATTCAGGAACAGCTTCTTCCCCTCTGCCACCCAATTCTTAAATGGACGTTGAAGCTTTGGACATTACCTCACATTTTTTTTAATATAAAGTATTTCTGCTTTTGCACATTTTTAATCTTTTCAATATACATCATTGATTTACTTTATTTATAATTTTTTTCTCTGCTAGATTATGTATTGCATTGAACTGCTGCCGCTAAGTTAACAAATTTCACATCATATGCTGTTGATAATAAACCTGATTCTGATTCTTATTTTATCATTAGTCTCCAAGTACCCCAAAACCTCATCCTTAATAATAGGCTCCAACACTTTCCCAGCCACTGAGGTTAGGCTAACTGGCCTATAATTTCCTTTCTTTTGGCTTCCTCACTTCTTAAAGAATGGAGTGGCATTTGCAATCTTCCAGTCCTCCAGGACCATGCCAGACTCAAGTGATTCTTGAATGATCATGACCAATACATCTGTTATCCCTTCAGCAACCTCCCTCAGGACTGTGGGATGCAGTTCATCTGGTCTAGGTGACTTACCCACCTAAAGACCTTTGAGTTTGCCTAGCATTTTTTCCTTTGTGATGGCAATGGCACTCACTCCTGCCCAATGACACTCATGGACCTCTGGCACACTGCTAGTGTCATGCACAGTGAAGACTGGTGCAAAGGCAAAGTCAGAGGGAATAGTGCCATCGCCAGGGGAACATTCAGAGTCTTCTTCTGCAGTAAAGAGGTGAAGAAGGAACTCTAAGGGGTAAAGATTCAGCAAATATGTTCTTCTAATCCATAGTCATCCTTGTGGTACAGGATAAGATGTGCTTGTGTTACTTTTTATCGAAAAGGTTCACAGGGTATTCTATGATCCATAGTCTTAAGGAAAAGAACAGCTCCATAACATCCTCACAGACAGATGTACTGAGGATCTGTAAATCCTTCTGTGCTGATCTTGGTGACACAGGCCAAAGTGGAACTTTCTGTCCTCTATTACAAAGGTCCTAGATGACAGCCTCTGATCTGGGAGTAGGTGATCCTTGACCTGAATGAAGCTTCCATTAAGCAACAGCTTACTGGTTGATCTGGACGGGATGGGTCCAGACCTGCTGGAAGTGTACAACGTTAAGCTTTCAGCTGGTAGCATGCCAGAATGCCCCCTCAGTGAGAATCAGCAGAAGACAGAAATTGGAGACATATCAGTGTTTTATGTGTATTACAGGATCCTATCCAAATCATCACCAATTGGATCAAGTCTGCTCCAGAACAGGGTGATCTATCTGGACCGAATATGCGTTGTACCTAGCAGGAAAATCTCTGATGGCCATACTCGGCTCATAAATACCATCACCATGTAAGACAGGGGAATTGAAGCTTTCCTTGTCAGCTTGGACCAGGTGAAACCCTTTGACAGGATCCCACTCACCTTCATGATAGGCTTTGGGGAGCGAATCAGGAATTGCGATGACTGGGAAAAGGTAATTTCCCCATCAAGCCTGGGGACTTTTTCCAGTTTCATTCCAAGTCGCTGTGTAATAGAAGAGGGAGTGATCAGGTGGGAGGTATCCTTGATTGGGTTGGTTGCTTGTTTATGCTGGCAGCAGAGACATATAGACAATCATGAGGGAAAGTTGGTTTTTGTGATAGACTGGGTTGTGCTCACAACTGTCTGCAACTTCTTCCGGCGTTAGACAAGATAATTGCCATACCAAACTGTGATGCATGCAGATAGGATTTTTCCTGTGGTGCGTTGGTACAAATTCTGTATGAATAGATCTGATGATCTAACCTGTCCCAACATATCAATGCAGCTATTGAGAAGGCAAGACAACAGCTATATTTCATTAGGAGTTTGAGGAGATGTGGTTTGTCACCTAGAACACATAAACTTCTACAGATGTACTGTGGAGAGTGTTCTGACAGGCTGCATCACTGGCTGGTATGGGGGTGGGGGCAATGCACAGGATCAAAAGAAGCTACAAAAGGTTGTAAAATTAATCATCTCTCTCTTGGGAACCCTCTGAAGTATCCAAGACATCTTCAAGGAGCGGTGTCTCAAAGGTGGTGTCCATTATTAAGGAACCCCATCATCCAAGACATGCCCTCTTCTCATTGTTACCAGCAGGAAAAAGGTACAGAAGCCTTAAGGCACACACTCAGTGATTCAGGAACAGTTCCCTCCCCTGTGCCAAATGATTCCTAAATGGACATTGAACTATTTAATATAGAACATCAACAAAGAAACATGGAAAACCTACAGCACAATACAGGCCTTTTGGCCCACAAAGCTGTGCCAAACAGATCCTTCCTTAGAAACCACCTAGAGTTACCCATAGCCCTCTATTTTTCTGACTCCATGTTCCTGTCCAGGAGTCTCTTAAAAGACCCTATCATATTGGCGTATTGCTCACGTGGTTCCATTATTTAAAAAGGGTTCTAGAAGTAAGCCTAGCAATTATAGACCTGTCAGTTTGACATCAGTGGTGGGTAAATTAATGGAAAGTATTCTTAGAGATAGTATTAATAATTATCTGGATAGACAGGATCTGATTAGGAGTAGCCAGCATGGATTTGTGCGTGGAAGGTCATGTTTGACAAACCTTATTGATTTTTTTGAAGAAGTTACGAGGAATGTTGACGAGGGTAAGGCAGTGGATGTAGTCTATATGGACTTCAGCAAAGCCTTTGACAAAGTTCCACATGGAAGGTTAGTTAAGAAGGTTCAGTCGTTAGGTATTAAGGCTGGAGTAATAAAATGGATTCAACAGTGGCTAGATGGGAGATGCCAGAGAGTAGTGGTGGATAATTGTTTATCGGGATGGAGGCCGGTGACTAGCGGGGTGCCTCAGGGATCTGTTTTGGGCCCAATGTTGTTTGTAATATACATAAATGATCTGGATGATGGGGTGGTAAATTGGATTAGTAAGTATGCCGATGATACTAAGGTAGGAGGTGTTGTGGATAATGAGGTGGGTTTTCAAAGCTTGCAGGGAGATTTATGCCGGTTAGAAGAATGGGCTGAATGTTGGCAGATGGAGTTTAATGCTGAGAAGTGTGAGGTTCTACATTTTGGCAGGAATAATCCAAATAGAACATACAGGGTAAATGGTAGGTCATTGAGGAATGCAGAGGAACAGAGAGATCTAGGAATAACAGTGCATAGTTCCCTGAAGGTGGAGTCTCATGTAGATAGGGTGGTGAAGAAGGCTTTTGGAACGCTGGCCTTTATAAATCAAAGCATTGAGTACAGAAGTTGGAATGTAATGTTAAAATTGTACAAGGCATTGGTAAGGCCAAATTTAGAATATTGTGTGCAGTTCTGGTCACCGAATTATAGGAAAGATACAATAAATTAGAGAGAGTGCAGAGACAATTTACTAGGATGTTACCTGGGTTTCAGCACTTAAGTTACAGAGAAAGTTTGAACAAGTTAGGTCTCTATTCATTGGAGCGTAGAAGGTTGAGGGGGGATTTGATCGAGGTATTTAAAATTTTGAGAGGGATAGATAGAGTTGACATGAATAGGCTGTTTCCATTGAGAGTAGGGGAGATTCAAACGAGAGGACATGATTTGAGAGTTAGGGGGCAGAAGTTTAAGGGAAACACGAGGGGGTATTTCTTTACTCAGAGAGTGATAGCTGTGTGGAATGAGCTTCCTGTAGAAGTAGTAGAGGCCAGTTCAGTTGTGTCATTTAAGGTAAAATTGGATAGGTATATGGACAGAAAAGGAGTGGAGGGTTATGGGTTGAGTGCGGGTAGGTGGGACTAGGTGAGATTAAGAGTTCGGCACAGACTAGGAGGGCCGTGATGGCCTGTTTCCGTGCTGTAATTGTTATATGGTTATATCTGCCTCCACCACTGTCACCGGCAGCCCATTCCACGAATTCACCACTCTCTGTGTAAAAAAAAAACTTACCCCTATCATCTCCCCTGTACCTAATTCCAAGTACCTTAAAATTGCACTCTCTCATGCTAGCCATTCCAGCCCTGGGAAAAAGCCTCTGACTATCCACATGATCAATGTCTCTCATCATCTTATACACCTCTGTCAGGTCACCTCTCATCTTCCATCACTCCAAGGAAAAAAGGCCGAGTTCACTCAACCTATTCTCATAAGGCATGCACCCCAATCCAAGCATCATCCTTATAAATCTCCTCTACACCCTTTCTATGGTTTCCACATCCTTCCTATAGTGAGGCGACCAGAATGAGCACAGTACTCCAAGTGGAGTCTGACCAGGGTCAAATATAGCTGCAACATTACCTCTCAGTTCCTAAACTCAATCCCATGATTGATGAAGGCCACTGCACTGTATGCCTTCTCAACCTGCACAACAGCATTGAGTGTTCTATGGACTCGGACCCCAAGACCTCTCTGATCCTCCACACTGCCAAGAATCTTACCATTAATACTATATTCTGCCATCATATTTGACCTACCAAAATGAACCACCTCACACCTATCTGGGTTAAACTCCATCTGCCACTTCTCAGCCCAGTTTTGCATCCTATTATTGTCCCGCTGTAAGCTCTGACAGCCCTTCACACTAGTACAAGACTTCCAACCTTTGTGTCATCTGCAAATTTACTAACCCAACCCTCCACTTCTTCATCCAGTTCATTTATAAAAATTACAGAGTAGGGATCCCAGAACAGATCCCTGAGGCACACCACTGGTGACTGACCTCCATGTAGAATATGACCCATCTAAAACCACTCTTTGCCTTCTGGATCCACAAAGCAATGTCCCCTTGGATCCCATGCCTCCTTACTTTCTCAATAAGCTTTACATGGGGTACCTTGTCAAATGCCTTGCTGAAATCCATATACATTACATCTACTGCTCTACCTTCATCAATATATTTAGTCACATCCTCAAAAAATTTAATCAGGTTCGTAAGGCATGGCCTACCGTCCACAAAACCATGCTGACTATTCTTAATCATATTATTCCTCTCCAACTGTTTATAAATCCTGCCTCTCAGAATTTTCTCCATCAACTTACCAACCACTGAAGTAAGACTCATTGGTCTATAATTTCCTGGGCTATCTCTACTCCCTTTCTTGAATAACGGAACAACGTCCACAACCCTCCAATCTTCTGGAACCTCTCCCATCCCCTCTGATGATGCAATGATCATTGCCAGAGGCTCAGCAACATACATAAGAGCATCTCTTCTCACTTTCCCAACCTTCCCCCCACTCTGCCAAATCTAAGGTGCATCCCATAGCTGGCTGCTTTCCTGACAGATGACCAGCTGTAATTGAGTTATTTATTTTTTCTATATTATCATGTATTACATTGTACTGCTGCCTCTAAGTTAACAAATTTAAAGATGTATGCCAGTGATATTAAATCTGATTCTGAATTGGTCAATGCCCTTCATAATGCCTTGGAAGTAAAACTACTGGCAGCGTCTTGTAGAGCAAGCTCCAACATGTGGTTTAAAATAGTTGCCCTTCATACATCACACTGATCCAAATAGGGTTGACTGTTATCCAGTGTTCTTAGGTGAACGGCCAATTGTTGGCCACTCAAAGCATGGCTTCCCTGGGATTTCTAGTTCTGCTTGACCAAAGAAAAAATACAAAACAATGTGGTGGCCAGATTGTAGTACATATGCTTTTCAACTGACTTGTAAGCTAAATCCAGTGACAGCATGCTGTTATGACAAATTGCACCAGGGGAAGCGGCTGACAATTTATGATTACGATGAAGAGGAATGTTTATATTGAGAATGTTTGGAATTCTCTACCATAAGGCCTAAGAGTACTTGGGCATTTAGTGTTTTAAAGACAGATAGCTAGATCTTTGAATACTTAGGAAATCAAAGTATATGGTTATTATGTTGGACAGTGGACTATAGGTCTGCCGTCGTCCTTTGTCTGCCCTCAGTACATGTACAATAGAATGTCTGCAGGTTGTACCGAATCCTGAATAAGAAATTATTAAATATCAGAAGACCAGTTCTTTACTCTGTGGCGAAATACTTTCATCTGAAGCTGAGAGATTACAGTAGCCTTGAAATGAAAGCTGACACGTCAACACCTTTCCTTTTCTCTCA
Source organism: Hypanus sabinus (assembly GCF_030144855.1). Taxonomy (NCBI): domain Eukaryota; kingdom Metazoa; phylum Chordata; class Chondrichthyes; order Myliobatiformes; family Dasyatidae; genus Hypanus; species Hypanus sabinus. Next base: position 39,392,357 of record NC_082709.1, read on the forward strand.
GCTCCTCAGTCTTTGTGCTGAGTTCCATATACTTGGTTGTATCAGTCAATGTGACGAAGGCACAGTATCTGGTGACCTTTCCCTTTCTGCAGCCTTTGCATTAGTGCTCCCTGTGCTGACATACTGATGACTGACCAGGTCACTAGAGAATACAGTACCAATTTAGCCAGGAATTGTTACTCTTTTGATGTAAAATAAAAGTTCTGCAAGCTTTCATTTTGACCTAACACTAAATTTCATACTTACCTCTCTTCTTTTATTTTTAATCTATTCCAATTTGTCTACAGATCAGCTTAATCGATCAAAGAGAATAATACTGAATATTATATAAACATATCTGATAGGATTAAAGTGAATATTCAGAATTCAATCAGGTCATGAATGATCCTTAAATCCCACTTAACATTTCCACATTGCTCCCCTATTTTTATGCACCCCTACGTAATAGATGGAAGCACAGTTATATCTGATATTGAAATTGCTATAGTTTAACTCAATCATGACTCAACCACTGATCTGATATAAAATCATGTGGCCTCATTAGTGACATTTTGTGGAAGGCAATGTGGGTGTTCTTAACTTACAGGGAAAAGCAAATCCAGTGGGTGTACTTTTTACTGAACATACTTCTGTTCAAGATAAACCTCTTAAGCTGATTTGACCTTTTCGCAAGTCAGCTTTTTGCTGGCTGAGAAACCAGACAACTCAACCATGTTTTTGCTTGTTCGCTTAATTTGTTGCCACAATATTAAGGAATATAAGAATTGATTCCATTATCCTGGCAGTCATATGAAGTTGTTGAACATTTATGACAGCCAATCTCTTTCAGTTAGTTTTAAGGGAAAGCGAAGCCCAGTGGTGGAATGTAGACCCTTGCATGAAAGGTGGAAGATCCTTTGTAAAATAAATGTTATACCTCACAATCTATCCACCAAGATATCTATTGCAAGATATTTATTTTGTAGGAAACCTGTTTTACATTTGGGTGAAGCAATTTGCTTCCATCAAGTACTTAGAAAGCTTGTCCACTCTATTGCCAAAATAATGTCCCTGTTACAGAAGAATGCGAAAAAGTGGGGATCTGTGACAGGAGACAGAAAATCTGGAATTGGGCGTGGCTCTCTGATATTAAAAGCAATCTTTATTCTTCTGTTCCCTATCCAGCAGCCAATCAGATCAGCCAGCTGGTCATCTATTGGGAAAGCAATCAGCAATTGGATCCACCTTAGATCTGGCAGTGTGGGGGAAGGTTGGGGCAAAAGTGACAAGAGATGCGGCATGGACACTGGGGAGGCCTAATTTGGAGTACTGTGTGCAGTTTGGATCACCTACCTACAGGAAAGATGTAAATAAGGTTGGAAATAATACAGGGAACATTTATAAGGATGTTGCTGGGTCTAGAGGGCCTGAGATTGAATAGGTTAGGACTTTATTCCTTGGAATGTAGAAGATTGAGAGGAGATTTGATAGGAGAATATTAAGTATGAGGGTTACAGAAAGGGTGAATGCAAGCAGCCTTTTTCCACTGAATATGGGTGGGACTACAAGCAGAGGTGATGGCTTAAGGGTAAGAGGTGAAAGGTTTAAGGGGAACATGAGGAAAAACTTCTCTCAGAGGGTCACGAGAGTGTGGAATGAGCTGCCAGCACAAGTGGTGCATGTGAGCTCGATTTCCACGTTCAAGAGAAGTTTGGTTAGGTACGGGGATGGCAGGGGTATGAAGGGCTCTGGTCCCAGTGCAGATCAATGGGAGTAGGCAGTTTAAGTGGTTCAATAAGGACTAGAAGGGCCAAAAGGCCTGTTTCTGTGCTGTGTATTTCTATGCCTATAGGAGAGGCTGGCAATTCTGAAAATGGATAGGACTGGTGAAGGCTGTTGGGTGGAGTGGGGATAGGTGGTTATTGTACTGTGGATTGCAGCAAATGAGAGGACTATCAGAATGAAGGCAAAAATTGGGGGAATATAAACAATGTCTCATCATGACAGCTCTTTTCCTTTTTTTACCTCATCTTACGAAGCCAAAAATTATAGAGAATGACTTTGTAGTTACTGACTCCCAACTACCTTCCTACTGTCACAGATGACTTAATACCAAGAACAGTGCTTCCACAGGTTAGTTTTGTATTTATCATCTACAAGCATGCAATTCTGTGGATGTATAGTATTGTAGTTAATATTATCTGATTCCCATAGAAGCATAAAATTAGCCAAGAAAAAAGGCATCTCTAATCCCTTAGACATTTCAACTCCTCTTCTCTGTACAGCGTCACCAGTCTCAATGGCCAAACCAGACTGAATCAGCCAGATCAATACAAGGTTATTTTGTCATAAACATGAGAAAATCTGCAGATGCAGGAAATCCAAAACCGCAGACGCAAAATACAGGAGAGACTCAGCAGTTTGGACTGTTTTGATGTTGCCTGGACCACTGAGTTACTCCATCATTTTGTGTGTGGTTGCTTTATTTTATCATTTAAGTTATATGTAATTTATTTTATATTTGTAATGTACTGTGCTGCTGCTTCAAAATCTATGATTATGCATGCCCATGATAATAAACTTGAACTTAAAATATTTCTCAGGATATTTTCCCTTCCTAAGTAGTTTGTGGGATTTTTCAATTTTGAATTTTACCTGCCTGATTTCAGTGTATTTTTTAATCCCCCTCAAACTCTTTGTGTTCAGAATCTACCATCTCAGCATCATCTAGAAATTAATGATCGTGAAGAAATTTAATTATAACAGCCCAGTACTAACAATGTTCTAGTTTGATGTCAATCCCTCTCCCACCACTTCAGGCTCTTATTCACCAACTATGAATCCATGTGACATTTTCCCACTGATTCTCACTCTGTTTATTTTGAATATCAGCTTTTGCCAAGGGAACTGGATGAATGTGTCTATCGAAATCCAAGTGCGCCAGAGTTTTTGAATTATCTCTATCAAGCCATAATGTCATATCCAACAAGAAAGAGACTAAATTGAGTGGAAGAGTTCTCCAATTATAATTAATTGTTCAATATAGTTTCAATCATTTTTTCTTTAATATGATAATTGCATCCAGAATAATCAAAAGTGCATTCAAGTATTTATTCATGTGCCACTTTATCTTTTTAAATAATATGACACTTTTTGGAGGTTAATAGAATGAGAAGTGATCTTTCTGAAACATTTAAGGTCATATGGGAGCATGAGATGTTAAATAATAAGACCAATGGGACCATTTCAAACAAGGGGATGCAGCTACAAGATAAGGAGACAGACAAGAATTTTTAAAAATTAAAAGGTGTTAGGCACACCCATTAGCTGCCTCAAATTCAGTCTGTGGTCAGGGACAAGAGGGTGTGACTGTGAGTGAGATTGGTAGTGGGATCCAAGAGACAGTGCTGAAGGAGCCTCAGCTCTTGAGCTTGTCCAACAGGTTTGAGACATTTGTTCCTTTTGTGGATGACAGTGGGGACTTTAGGAAGGACGAGCAACCTAACTGTGGAACCGTGGTTCAGGAAGCCATTCAAGAGGGGGGAAAGAAGAGAAATGTAGTGGTAATTGGGGATAGTATAGTCAGAGGAATAGACAGAGTTCCCTGTTGCAAGGATTGAGTGTACTGAAGGCTGTGTTGCCTGTCTGGTGCCTGGGTTTGGTGCCTGGGTCTGATCTGCAGAGAAATTTGCAGTGGGAGGGAAAGGTCCAGTTGTCGTGGTCCTTGTGAGTACCAATGGTATAGGTAGAACGAGGAAAGAGGTTCTGCTGACAGATTTTGAGCAGCTAGGGACTAAATTAAAGAGCAGAACCAAAAAGGTATTAATCTCCGGATTACTACCTGAGCCACATGCAAATTGGCTTAAACTGAAGAAGATTACAGAGTTAAATGCTTAGCTCAAGGATTGGTGTGGGAAAAGTGGTTTAGAGTCCATGGGAAATTCAAGGAGCTCTACCAATGGGACAGGCTCCATCTGAACCACGATGGGACCTGGATCCTAGCGAATTGCACAACTAGGGCTGTGGATAGGGCTTCAAACTTAATCGTGGGGTGGGGGGGGGGGGTTCAACAGACTGGAGAAGTATGCATAAGGTAATATAGAAAAGTGTGGATAAAGAAAAACCAAAAATAAAAAAGAGAAAAGTAAGAGTGGAGTGAAGAAAGGTTATGTGCAAGAGAGTAAAAGATACACAATTTTAAAAGTGCATTGAGTGTAAGAGCACTTTATTTGAATGCCCATAGTATTTGAAACAAGGTCAGTGAACATGCAGCTCAAATCAGTGCAAAGAGGTATGATTTAGTGGCCTTTACAGAGACCTGGTTGCAGGTTGGAGAGGACTGGGAATTAAATATCCAAGGATATCAGGTAATACGAAAGGATAGGCAGGAAGGTAAGAGAGGTAGAGCTCTTCGTTAAAGATGAGATCAGGGCGATAGTGAGAGACGATACAAGACCTAAGGAGCAGAATGTTGAATCCATCTGGGTAGAGATTAAGAATACCAAAGGGGAAAAAAATCACTGGTGGGAGTTGTCTATCAGCCACCAAATAATAACATTACAGGGACACTGGCAATAAACAGAGAAATATCTGAGGCATGTAAGAATGGAGCAGCAGTTATCATAGGAGATTTTAACTTGCGCTTAGTTGGGTGAAGCAGTCTTCAGGTGGACTTCATAGAATGAATCCAGGATGGTTTCCTTGAACATCATGTAACTGAAACTGCAAGGGTACATACTATCTTAGATCTGGTCCTGTGCAATGAGACAGGTAAAATTAGTGATCTTGTAGTTAGGGATCCTCTTGGAAAGAGTGATCACAATATGACTGAATTTCTCCTACAAATGGAGGGTGCAATAGTTCAATCTAAAACCAGTGTATTATGCCTAAAGAATGGAGACTACAATGGGATGAGGGAGGATTTGGCTAGTGTAGACTGGGAACACAGGCTATATGGTGGGTTGGTTGAGGAACAGTGGAAGACTTTCAAAGAGATTTTTCACGGTGCTCAACAAAAGTATATTCCAGTTAAAAGCATGGACAGCAAGGGTGAGGAGAGCCAGCCTTGGATAACTAAGGAAATAAAAGAAGGCATCAAACTAAAAGCTCATGCATACAACGTTGCCAAGAAACTGGAAGATTAGGAAAACATTAAAAAGCAACAAAGTACAACTAAATGAACAATTAAGAAAGGGAAGCTAGATTATGAAAAGAAACTAGTACAAAGTATAAAAATGGATAGTAAATTTTTTTATAATTATATAAAGTGGAAAAGGGTGGCTAAAGTAAATGTAGATCCCTTGGAAGTCAAGAAGGGGGAATTGATATTGGGTCAAGAGGAAATGGCCGAGGCTTTGAATGACTATTTTGTGTCGGCCTTCATGATGGAGGACACATCGAACATGCCAAAGAGAGATGTTATGGATGTGATTGGAGGTGAGGACCTCAATACAATAGCTATCACTAAAGAGGTAATGCTGAGCAAACATGTGAGCCTGAAGATAAGTAAGTCCCCTGGTCCTGATGGTACTGAAAGAAATGGCAGAAGTTATAGAAGAGACTTTGGTGATGATTTACCAAAATTCTCTGTATCATGGGCAGGTCCTAGCAGATTGGAAGACAGTGTATATCACACCACTTTTCAAAAAGGGAAGTAGGCAAAAGGCAGGTAACTAAAGGCCAGTTAGTTTAACATTTGTAGTTTGGAAAATGCTTGAAGCCATCATTAAAGAAGAAATAATGAGGCATTTGGAAAGGATCCATCAGGCAGATGCAGCATGGATTCAGCAAAGGCAGGTCCTGTTCAACAAACTTACTGGAGTTCTTTGAGGAAATAATGAGCGCAGTGGATAGAGGGAAACAAATGGATGTTAATTACTTTGATTTCCAGAAGTCATTCAATAAGGTGCCATGTAAAAGACTTATCCATAAGATAAAGATGCATAGAGTTTAGGGTGATGTATTAGTATGGATAGAGGATTGGTTGACGAATAGAAAGCGAAGTGTTGGGATACATGGGCATTACTCTGGCTGGCAATCAGTGGTGAGTGATGTGCAGCAGGGCTCAATGCTGGCCCTGCAACCATTCACAATATACATCAATGATCTGGAAGAGGGAGCCGAGTGTAGTATGTTTGCTGATGATATTAAATTAAGTAGAAAAGCAAACTGTGCAAAAGATACAGAGAGTCTGCAGAGAGATATAGATTGGTTCAGTGAGTGGGCAAGGGTCTGGCAGATGGAGTACAGTACGATGTTGGTAAATGCGAGGCCATCCACTTTGGAAGGAATAATAGAAGAGCAGATTATTATTTAAATGGTGAAAGATTGCAGCATGCTGCTGTGCAGAGGGTCTTGGGAGTGCTAGTACATGAATCAGAAAAGGTTAGTTTGCAGGTGCAGCAGGCTATCAGAAAGGTAAATGGGATGTTGGCCTTCATTGCTAAAGGGATTGAATTTAGGAGCAGGGAGGTTAGGCTGCAACTGTACAGGGTACTGGTGAGGCCGCACCTGGAATACCGTGTGCAGTTCTGGTCTCCTTACTTGAGGAAGGATTTACTGGTTTTGGAGGTGGTGCAGAGCAGGTTCACCAGGTTGATTGCAGAGATGAGCAGGTTAGACTGTGAGAAGAGATTGAGTCATCTGGGACTATACTTGCAGGAATTTAGAAGAATGAGAAGATATCTTATGGAAACATATAAAATTATGAAAGGGATAGATAAGATAGAGGCAGGAAAGTTTTTTCCATTGGTAAGTGAGACTATATCTAGAGACATAGCCTCAAGATTCAGGAGAGATGAGGAGGAACTACTGTTCCCAGAGAGTGGTGGATCTGTGGAATTCTCCGCCCAATGAAGCAGTGGAGGCTACCTCAGTAAATATGTTTAAGACAAGGTTGGATAGATTTTTGCATAAGAAGGGAATTAAGGGTTATGGGGAAAGGCAGGTGGGTGGAGATGAGTCCATGGCCAGGTCAGCCACAATGTTGTTGAACGGTAGAACAGGCTTGACGGGTTGGGTGGCCTACTCCTGCTCGTATTTTTTTTTGTTCTTATGTAAACAAAATTGCACAGGAATCTTGAACACAAAATAGAGGAGGAAGTCAGGCAGCACTATGGAGGGAAATAAACAGGCAACGTTTCTGCTTGAAATCCATCATCATGATTGGAAAGGAAGGGTGCAGAGGCCACAATAAGAAGTGAGGAAGTACATTCTGGCAGGAGATATGTGAGACCAGGTAAGGTGGAAGGTGAGTGCGAGGGGCATGGGGATGAAGTAAAAACCATGTTCATCATGGCAGTAGGGGAAGCCAAGGACTAACTTGTCAGAAGGGGAATGGGAAGTTGAATTGAAATGGGTGGCCATCAGTGCTCTCTTCTGAAGGCTTATAGTCCCTAAGTCACTGGAGGTATTTAAAGGGAAAGCAGATCATTTTTTGAATGATTGGGAAAATGAGACCCATGGAGAACTGGCACAGAAAAGTGTCTAGAACATATTGAATGGCAAGGAAGGTGACCTACTTCTAGCATTCCTTCATTGATTGTGTATGTGTGATATATATATTCCATCTCCCTTCAGTTCCTAGGTACTTCAGCTTTCATAGGTTGCTTTGGATTTGGAGCAAAATCCCTGTAAATTCCATTGTTGTTTCCTTTAGGAATGTAGCATGGAATTAACTGATCCCCAGGTTTATTTATTTATCAATTGCATAACAGTTTAGTAACAAAACTGGTTGTAATATGAATAGTATTATGACTTCTCTGTGCAACATCTAATTTTCTCCCAACATAAATAACCTGTCTAACTAGTGGTAAAAAGATAACTTTTCAGAAACTGAATGGGAGCTGCCCATTACATTCTCCTTTCCCCAAATTCAATTAAAAATAACATATACATAACTATTTAGAATGTGACCTTCAGTGTGAGCTTAGACATCCAACAGAAGGCCAATGGGTGGCTTGAAATTATAACCTCAAGAAAGATTTTCAGATACAAATATCATTCCTTGTAATTAGTAGTGTGAGAGTAGCCTAGCAGTCAATATAATGGTATTGGATTTGCTGACCATGACATTCTAAATTTAAAACATATATAACATGTATAAATTTAAAACATAAGATGGATATAAATAGTCACCAGTACCCTCACTAAAGGGAGATTATACAGTAACTACCCAATCTTCAAGGACTAGTTCACTTCCCTGTTTATTCTCCATGGTGAGTTTAGCTGCCAAACCCTCTATTCCTACCCAACAGAAGATACTTCCAGCTCACAAAGTAGTTTAAAACACAGCTCATTTATTTTCAGTGATACACATTTAAATCCAAATAACATTCTTAAAACACATTTAAAATTCAGTGGAATTTCTATCTTAAACATTTCAAAATTACAAACCATTTCTAACACACAAGGGACAAAGGAGAAAGGATTTCCAAAACTAAAAAGACATGCCAATGATTCAGACAAATAAATCTTCCACTGTAGAAAGCAAAGCTGCAGGAATGGATTCTAGTTCACCCCATGTTTCTTGATGTTCCTTACCAATTCCTGACCTACATTTATAGAGTTTCTCTACTACTTTGGTGACCACATACATTGGATATTTTCTCAGATACTCTCTTAACATAAATGGTCCAAAAACATCTTGAAGATGTGAATCTCAGCTAATGATGTAAAGGTGGTTAATCTGAGTGCATAAACCCACCAACCTTAGTAGATCAGTTATTTAATATGCTAAGTGAATGCTTCCTTGAACTAAAACAACTTAGCTGGTTTGTCTTGAAACAAGCCAAATTAAATAACCCATTGTCTTATACTGCAGCTTGTTGTGCTGCAAGACAGTATGCTATAAACAGAGCTTATTTGCAGAGCTCTGTTTTTAACTTCATGCTGATTACTGCTGTCCATTGGCATTTTAAGAACTGAAAACTGACTCCCCTTTACTATCAGAAAATAAATAAAGCAGTATTAATTAGACGTTTACTTACAACCTCTCCACCTTACGAGTGGCAGCTGCTGTGATTAGAAAGTGAGATTAACAAACAATCAAGGAGTGAATATCCATCACACCAGCAAGATAAATTTATAATTCTCTTCTAAATAAAAGTGTTTTTCCTCTCAGGCATTTTTTCACTTTGGGTTTAAACCAGAGAAAGAAAGAGCAGCTTAGAAATCTGGATGGAGGCTGGATGCCTTTCTTGATTGTTTGAACATTGTTCAGCAGTTCCATGAAACCTGATGGAATGGAAGGGAGTGTAAAGTCAATCCCCAAAATGAACTCAAATTTTGTCAATATTAAAAGGTTAGGAAGTGACTAACTTATGACATGCCCACAGCTGTAATCAGCCATATATTGCATTAAAAACATTTTCTGCAATGTGAAAGCTCAACCCTCCCCCCACTGAAGATACGCAAGAGACTTAAGAAAAATACTGCGTCAATTTCACCTTGTTGGAGTTCCTGTAAAGCTGTGTGGGGAGGTGTAGCTGCAGAGTTGAAGTGTGTTCTCTTGAACCCTATTAGTAATAAGTTCAATTCAAGTTTAATTGTCATTCAACCATTCATGAATACCCACGAATACAGCCAAACGAGACAGCTTTACTCCGGGGCCAAGGTGCAAAACACAGTACCAACAGTCACACAGCACAAAGCATACCTAACACATACAAGACAGCAAACATATAAAGACACCAGTAAGATACAGCCTCGTAAAGAATAAAAGTCCAGACCCAAGCCATGAATGCTGCAGTCGACCATGATACAGCTTGTCTTCTGCCGAGTGAACACTGGGGGGCAGCACCATTTCCAGCCTTGGCACCGCGCCACACTGGTCCTGACACCTCTCTCCTAGTGGCTGTAAACAGGCAACAGGCCTAGTCCTCACCTGTACAAGATGGCAAGCACATATAAGATATCAGTAAAATACAACCACATCATACATATATAGCCCAGAACCCGAGTCCATGAATGCCACAGAAATCTGCGATTGATCTGTGGAGCCTTGCTCTATATTTAAGATGGTTGATCATGCTGAGCTTCTCCAGCTCCTGCGCTTTGTAACCCATTTCTATTGAACTCTTCATTACTTGATTCCATTTCCCCCTATCTGAATATCTGCAGGGTATCTTCAACAACATTATCTTTTTTGCATTATGAACTATAATCTGCAAAGGAACTTAAGGATTTTTTTTGTTTTGCTCATCTTCCACTTACTGTGAGTTCCAATACATGAGATCAGCTTCTACAATAAATATCAGCATCAACCAACCTCCTCCTTTCTCATTTCTCAGTCCCTTAACAGTGTCACTGCTGCCAGCCTTCAACGAGTTTTACCTCATTCAGTTTAATACAAGTAGGGTAGAAAGCTATCATAATAAAAACAGAGAATGTTAGAAACACTCAGGGAGCAACTGGGGAAAGAGGAATAGAGTTAATGTTTCGGATGTGAGACCTGTTGGAACTAGGAAAGAGCAAAAACAATTTAGTTTTGAAAACTATCATTTTTTGTCCACAAATCCTCTCCTGATCACTTTCACAAGTCAAACCAGATTGGCTGCAACTTTGAGCTATGTTTTAGATTCCATATCCTTTGCTTCAGAAAAAGAGTTTATGCAAATTTCCACCTCAATCCCTGCCTCAATAGCTCCAGCTCTTGACAAGGAAAGTACCATCTCAGCAATATCTGCACTCTCCATCCCATTTGCCACATCCCCACAAATCTTCTCTCCTATTTTCAGTTTCACTCATTCATCCCTTATGACCTTCCTGATCTACAAAAATAACTATTTTAAAACTAGATGGGCAAAAGCTTGGTGCAAATAGCACAATCTGTAATCTGCATACAGGTTGTGCTGGAAGTTGTGTTGATAATTCCTAAATTAAATGATTGTTCAAGTTTCTTTGCAAACTAAGAACAATTGAATTCAGGCAGTATTCTATGTTTTCTTCCCTTGATCATACAAAAACTATACAGACAGACAGACATACTTTATTGATCCGGAGGGAAATTGGGTTTTGTTATAGTTGCACCAACCAAGAGTAGTGTGGAAATGTAGCAATATAAAACCATAAATAATTAAATAATAATAGGTTAATTATGCCAAGTGGAAATAAGTCCAGGACCAGCCTATTGGCTCAGGGTGTCTGACACTCCGAGGGAGGAGTTGTAAAGTTAGATGGCCACAGGCAGGAATGACTTCCTATGACGCTCAGTGTTGCATCTTGGTGGAATGAGTCTCTGGCTGAATGTACTCCTGTGCCTAACCAGTACATTATGGAGTGGATGAGAGACTTTGTCCAAGATGGCATGCAACTTGGACAGCATCCTCTTTTCAGACACCACCGTCAGAGAGTCCAGTTCCACCCCCACAACATCACCGGCCTTACAAATGAGTTTGTTGATTCTGTTGATACCTATATGTATGAGAGTGGTACCTTGATACAGTGCTATTAATACATTGAAATCGGGTTTATCACAAAATAAGCATCTTATTCAATAATTGGTCTGTAAGTAAATTGATTTTCAGTCAACCTACTAATAATCATATAATTTCATACACTTATCAGTAAATTAAATATTTCAAGATTCTAAATCTTTAAACTGTGGCTCATAAAAGATCCTCCTTTTTGGAACCCAAGCAAGCAAAATTATCTGTATCTTGCCATACACATTAATTTAGTCTGGGAGCAATGCTAATTATGAGAGTGAGGTTAAATTACTGCATTTTATTTTTCAACCAAATTTTAATAGCAAGGATCCTAATTGGAAAGAGGTGTGAACTTAGAATTTTGTTCATTACAAGATTACAAGGCAGGAAGAACATTACAACTTTCAGGTGTAATGAGAGAAGATATTAAAAAGGAGGGGGCATATATTTTTATTTAATCCTTGCTATTTTCTATGTACATTAAGAGCAAGATGATAACCCGGGTAAGAGTGAGCTCTATAAGGAACAAAGTAGCATTCTGTGCTTGGAGTCAGAAGATGTGGGTGAAGTCTTAAATGATTCAGAACAAGAAGGCAGCGGGAGAGCACCTAAGGATTTCCAGCGGGAAGACATTTTGACTTCTTGGGGGAAGAGAGAGGCCAGACTGTTCAGGCGCGTGATGTCAGCCAGTTGAGCGCGAACAGCTTTAAAAAGAAGGCAGCCATATCCAGCGGGCAGCGGAGTGAGAGGCAGCAGAGTGAAAGGGCTTTGGTTCCATGGGCTTCAGCGGTAACGGGACGAGGTGAGGCAGTTGTTGATTGCTAAAGGAGGTAGTATGTGTGTGAGGCCAGTTTTGTGTGGTCGGTGTCAGATGTGGGAGGTCCTGGAGTCTCACGGTGTCCCGGACGGCTGCATCTGCATTGAGATGCAACTCCTAAGGGACCGTGTTAGAGAACTGGAGATGCAGCTTGAAGACTTTAGTCTGGTTATGGAGAGTGAGGAGGGGATAGAGAGGAGTTACAGATGAGTGGTCACTCCGGGGCCACGGGGGACAGAGAAATGGGTCACAGTCAGGAGAGGGAAGGGGAAGAGTCAGGTACTAGAGAGTACCCCTAGACAATAAGTACTCCTGTTTGAGTACTGTTGGGGGGGGGGGCAGCCTACCTGGGGAAGCAACAGTGGCCGTGCCTCTGACACAGAGTCTGGCCCTGTGGCTCAGAAGGGTAGGGAAAGGAAGGGACTCTATAGTCAGGGGTACAGACAGGCAATTCTGTGGACGCAGGAAAGAAACTCAGATGGTAGTTTGCTTCCCAGGTGCCAGGGTCCGGGATGTTTCTGATCACGTCCAAGATATCCTGCGGTGGGAGGGAGAACAGCCAGAGGTCATGGTACATATTGGTACCAATGACATAGGTAGGAAAAGGGAAGAGGTCCTGAAAGAAGAGTACAGGGAGTTAGGAAGGAAGTTGAAAAGCAGGAGCTCAAAGGTAGTAATCTCGGGATTGCTGCCTGTGCCACGCGACAGTGAGAATAGAAATAGAATGAGGTGGAGGATAAATGCGTGGCTGAGGGATTGGAGCAGGGGGCAGGAATTCAGATTTCTGGATCATTTGGACCTCTTTTGGGGGGGGGGGGTGTGACCTGTACAAAAAGGATGGGTTGCACTTGAATCCCAGGGGGACCAATATCCTGGCAGGCAGGTTTGATAGAGCTGTTGGGGAGGGTTTAAACTAGTTTGGCAGGGGGTGGGAATTAGAATGTGAGAGCAGGGATTAAGGTAGAAGGACAAGGGCAAGATGCTAAGAGTTCTGAGTTGATGAGGAAGGACAGGCAGGGTACAGAACATAATTGTAGCCAGTTAAAGGGTTTGAAATATGTCTATTTCAATGCTAGGAGTATTAGGAACAAGGAGGGTGAACTTAGAGCATGGATTAGTACATGGAACTACGATTTTGTGGCTGTTACTGAAACTTGGTTGGAGCAAGGGCAGGATTGGAAGATGCAGGTCCCCAGGTTCAGGTGTTTTAAAAGGAATAGGATGGGAGGTAGAAAAGCAGGGGGAGTGTCATTGCTGGTCAGGCATAGTATCACTATCCCTGAGGACGCTGCAGAAGGAGTGTCCACTGAGTCAGTCTAGGTGGAAGTCAGAAGTAGGAAGGGATCAATTTTGTGCTGGGAGTAGTCTATAGGCTCCCAAATAGCCCTTGGGACACTGAGGAGCAGATAAGCAGGCTGATTTCAGAATGGTGCAGGAATTACAGGGTAGTAGTTATAGGTGATTTCAACTTCCCTCGTATTGACTGGCACCTCCTGAGTGCAAGGGGGATAAATGGGGCTGAATTTGTCAGGTGTGTTCAAGAAGGATTCCTGACTCAGTATGTGGACCGGCCGACGAGAGGAGAGGCTGTACTGGATCTAGTTCTGGGTAATGAACCTGGTCAGGTGACAGACCTCTTGGTGGGGGAGCATTTTGGTGAGAGTGACCACAACTCCCTTAGCTTCAGCATAGCTATGGAAAGGGATAAAATCAGACAAAATGGTAAAGTGCTTAACTGGGGAAGGGCTAACTTTGAACGGATGAGGCAGGGACTAGTGAAAGTAAATTGGCAACAGATGTTCAAAGGGGAAAGCACAGAAGTAATGTGGGAGAACTTAAGGGACCACTTAAGCTGGGTTCAGGATAGGTTTGTCCCACTGAGGCAAGGAAAAAATGGTAGGAAAAGGGAACTGTGGCTGATGAAACATGTGAGGCAACTCGTCAAGAGGAAAAAGGAAGTGTATGTTAGATATAAGAAGCAGGAAGTAGGAGGCCTTTATGAGAAATATAGGGTAGCCAGGAAGAAACTAAAGAAAGGACTTAGGAGAGCTCAAAGGGGGCATGAGAAGACCTTGGCATGTAGGATTAAGGAGAACCCCAAGGTGTTCTATGCATATGTGAAGAATAGGAGGATGACGAGAACGAAAGTGGGACTGCTAAAGGATAAAGAGGGCAACATGTGCCTGGAGGCAGAGGAGGTTGGGGAGGTCCTAAATGAATACTTTGCTTCAGTATTCACAAGCAAAAAGGATATTGATCAGGATGAGGTTGAAGTAGAGCAAGCTTGAGTACTGGACAATGTGTAGATTAAGGAAGAAGTAGTGCTGGATCTTCTTAAAAACATTAAGATTGATAAATTCCCAGGGCCGAATATGATACATCCCAGGTTGTTGTGGGAATTGAGAGAAGAGATCACAGGAGCATTAGCTATGATCTTTGAATCCTCTTTGGCTGCAGGGGAAGTGCCGGAGGACTGGAGAATGGCAAATGTAGTTCCCTTGTTTAAAAAAGGTAATAGAGAGAAACCTGGGAACTATAGACCAGTGAATCTTACGTCATTGGTATGCAAACTACTGGAAAGGATTCTTAAGGATAGGATCTATGAGCATTTGGAGAAGTACAGTCTACTCATGGATAGTCAATATGGCTTTGTGAAAGGAAGATCGGGCCTCACGAGCCTGATAGAGTTTTTTGAAGAAATAACAAAAGAAATTGATGAGGGTAGTGCAGTGGATGTGGTCTGCATGGACTTCAGCAAAGCATTTGACAAGGTCCCTCAAGAGAGACTCATCCAGAAAGTCATGAGGCATGGGATCAGTGGAACCTTGGCTGTTTGGATAAAAAAAATTGACTTAAAGGAAGAAAACAAAGGGTAGTTGCGGAGAGGAAGTATTCAGCCTGGAGGTTGGTAACTTGTGGAGTGCCACAGGGATCTGTTCTGGGACCCCTGCTATTTGTGATTTTTATAAATGACCTGAATGTAGGGGCGGAAGGATGGGTGAGTAAGTTTGCGGATGACACGAAGATTGGAGGAGTTGTGGATGGAGCTGTAGGTGGTTGAAGGTTACAAGAGGATATAGACAGGATGCAGAGTTCGGCAGAAAAATGGCAGATGGAGTTCAATCCGGACAAGTGTGAGGTGATGCATTTTGGAAGGACAAACCAGAAGACTGAGTACAGGATTAATGGTCAGTTACTTAAGAGTGTGGATGAACAAAGGCAACTTGAGGTTCAAATCCATACATCCCTCAAGGTCGCTGCACAGGTTGATAGGGTGGTTAAGAAGGCCTAATGCTAGGCTTCATTAACAGGGGGATTGAGTTCAAGAGTAGAGAGGTCATGTTGCAACTCTACAAATCTCTGGTGAGACCACACTTAGAATATTGTGTTCAATTCTGGTCACCTCATTATAGGAAGGATGTGGAAGCTATGGAGAGGGTGCAGAGGAGATTTACCAGGATGTTGCCTGGTTTGAAGAACAAGTCATATGAAGCAAGGTTAGCAGAGCTGGGACTTTTCTCTTTGGAGTGTAGAAGAATGAGAGGGGACTTGATAGAGGTCTACAAGATTATGAGAGGCATAGATAGGTTGGATAGTCAGTACCTGTTTCCCAGGGCACCAATAGCAAACACCGGAGGGCACATGTACAAAATTAACCAAGGGAAGTTTAGGAGAGACATCAAGGGTTTGTTTGTTTGTTTGTTTGTTTGTTTGTTTGTTGTTTGTTTTTTTTTTTACACAGAGGGTTGTGAGTGCCTGGAATGACTTGCCAGGGATGGTGATGGAGGCTAAATATTAGGGGTATTTAAGAGCCTCTTGGACAGGCACATGGATGAAAGAAAAATGGAGGGTTATGGGGTAGTGTGGGTTTAGTACTTTATTTTTAAGGATTATATGGGTCGGCACAACATGGAGGGCTGAAGGGCCTATACTGTAGTGTTCTATGGTTCTAATACTTTTCATCTGTATTATCTCAGGAAAAGATATTGTAACTGGGGATTTCACTCAGGATGGTGAAATTCTAGAGTAACTTAAGGTTAAAAAGGAAACTTTATGTTACAGTGGGCATAAAGGCAAAGAAATCCCCAGGACCTGATGACATGTGCCCTAGGTTGTAATGGGAAACAAGGGTGGAAAATGACAGGGTCATGATAGGGATATATAAATCTGACTGTAGGCAAATGACTGGAAGACAAGAAATGTTGTAGTTTTAATCAAGAAGGCTAAGACGGATAACTTCTTCCAATAATTTCCCTATGCTTAGTTTCATATTTGTGTAAGGGAAATGATTGGAAAAATCTGAAGCACATACTTAATCTACACTTAGGCAGGAATTGATAAAGGATTATCAGTATTGATTTATCAGTTGGAGGTAGAGTCTGATTAAATTAATTGAACTTTTTGAAGAAAATATTAAATAATGCTGTTGATGTAAGTTATATTGACTTCAGTAAGACCTTTAACAAACCCCGCATGGAAAGCTGTTTAAGAAAGTTAGAACCCATGGGATCCAATATTGGCTTATAGTAGAAGACAGTGTCAGGAGATGTAGGAAAGGCTTGACCCAAAAGCAGAGCAGCAGAGACGATTTAGCGATGAGCAATAACTTTTAATAAGAAACTGCAAGGTAAGACATGAGGGGCCACAAAACAAGAGAGAACAGATACTAAACATGACAAGGCAACAAAGTAACCGAACGCTAAGGTCAGCTGGTTGAGGATGACTGGTTTGATGATTGAACAAGGACTGTGGCTGAGAGCTGGGTTTAAATAGGTTGCAGGTGATGAATTGGAAATGAGTGGCAGGTGACTCCTGTTAGCTGGGTGAAGAGTGGGAGATGCCTGCCTGTGCAGGCCTGATGGTCAGGGGGTGATAGTGAAAGATTGTACAACACGCTGGAGGAACTCAGCAGTTCGGGCAGCATCCATGGAAACGAGCAGTCAACGTTTCGGGCAGAGACCCTTCGTCAGGATTGTTTTTGTGCTTGGAAGCCTGTAACTAAGGGTGGGGGCTGAGACCTTTTCTGCTTCCTGAAAATATTAACAACTTGAATGTGAATATATGAGATAGAATTTGTAAGCTGGTAAATTGGTGGCATTGTTGATAAGGAGGAGGTTAGTTTTAGGCTACAACATGATATTGAACAGCCAGTTATTTGGGCAGGACAATGGCGTGAGGAATTTAATTCTGCCATGAGTGAAGCGCTGCATTTTACATGGCTCAAATAGAATGAATGGTAGAGCCCCAGGGAGTATTACAGAACAAAGGAAACCTGGCATACAAATCCAACCAGCCCTGAAGGTGCGGCACAAGTAGAGAGAGTGCTAAAGAAGGCATGTGGGTTGCTTGCCCTCATTGGCCTGAGTATTCCATTAGCCTACACTGAGATGCTCTGCATGATTCATTTTGCCACATACAGGAAGGATATGGAATAGGGTTAAACGGGTTTGACGGGGGTTGCTCATACAGCATGGTTTGAAGGGCTGGAAGAGCATACACAGCATAGTATTGCTAAAGACCTAAATCAGCACACTGAAGAGGGTGCAGAGGACGTTCACCACAGTTATTCAGTTCTGATGAGAGACTGAATAATCCGGATCTGTATTCCTTAGCAAAGGGGAAGCTGACAAGGGCTTGGTAGAGGGGAAGATAATTCTGAGTGACATAGATAGGGCAGTTAGTGCTAGTAAGAAACTTTTCTCCATGGTATCTGAAACCAGAGGGTATTTGTTTAAGATGAGGCTTGGAGGGAATATGAGGAAAAATATTTTCACCCAAGGCATAGCTGCAATCTAGAATGTACTGCCTCAGAGGTGATGGATACAGATATGCTCAGAATACTTAAACAACCCTTGACCTTCCACAACATAGTAGGCTACTTCCCAAGATAAGGTAAATTGGATTCATATAGACAATTCTTATTAATCAGCAGGAATGTGGTCATTCAGTAGGTCTGTTTCTCTGTGGTATGAGTCTGTGATTAAATAACTCATGCTTCTTTTATCTTGAGGAACTTCTATAAATGTACAGTATTTTCAATCTACTTTGTCGTGACTTAGTTCTTGTGGCATCAAAGGACATTCCAGACAATTGTTAGATCCACTGGATGATGCATTGCATGTTATTTAATGCTCCTCCGGCTTGCTGTAATCAAACGTACTGCGTATCCACCACTAACCCACAAAACACAATTGGATTGAATACCTACAGAACAACACAACTAAAGATTCTCTGAAACAGAAACAAAAAGTGCTGGGAAAGCTCAGTAGGTCAGGCAACGTCTGTTGATAAGAGAAATTATTGCATTTTGTTTGTTTAATTACTTATCTAGCAATACAGCGTGGAGTAGGCGCTTCTGGCCCATTGAGACCCCTGATAAACTCGATAAAACTTAACTTAATCACAGTACAATGTAGAACTAATTAACCTAACCTGTACGTCTTTGGATTGTGGGAGGAAACCGGAGTACTGAGAGAAAACACATGTATTCCACAGGGAGGACATATAGAACACTTTACAGAACAGCGGCAGATTGGAGCTCTGACCTCTGGATCGCCCCGAGCTGTAATAACATGGCACTAACCGCTACGCTACGGTGGCGCCCTTCCTATCAGATTCTCTGACTTGCACATTTAACACTGTGTTTATTTTTCTGCGTAATTATTCCCCACTGCCTACATCCCCTCCCCATACCCCCTAAAAAGTCCTAACCCACAGGTGCCTCATGGCCCACTGAATTCCTCCAGCAGTTTGATTTTGTTTGCCTCAGTTTCATGTTTTCTGTTTGACAGATGCTTTTATTTTGGATTTTTATATTCAATCAGGCATTGTATGTGCTCCAAAAATTAGCTACTTGGAAACAGTACTTGGTCAAATTGTAAATTTTCAATTTTGGAGGGGAGCTGCTAGGCTGAGCAATATTAATGACGTGGAATGCATGAAAGTTACGTCTTTAAATTGTTATTAGATTATATCATAACATCCTCAAGTAAAACTAGTTCCAAATTTAGCCGTGACCTCATGTGTTAATTGGCAACAGTAAATTGCCCTTGTGTAAGTGAGCAGGAGAATCTGGAAGGTAGCTGATAAGCATGTAAGAAAAAAAAGAGTAAGAGTAGAATTAGTTTAAAAATGGAGCTTGATAGTTGACATGGACTCAATGGGCCCAAGAACCTGTTTCTGTGCTGTATTTCTCTGTCCTGACTATTAATGTATGAAGCCTTGCAGCAATTGTTGGTGGGAAACAGATCAACTAAGATTTGATCCACCAAAAACTGGTGCACCACACCATATCCCTCACAAAAACAGGAGCTTGCTAATTAATTTTCCCATAGTATTAGT
Source organism: Hypanus sabinus (assembly GCF_030144855.1). Classification (NCBI taxonomy): domain Eukaryota; kingdom Metazoa; phylum Chordata; class Chondrichthyes; order Myliobatiformes; family Dasyatidae; genus Hypanus; species Hypanus sabinus. The sequence continues at coordinate 39,411,920 of NC_082709.1, forward strand.
AAATTGTTGAATCTGCACAGTAAAGTTTAAAGCGGGCATTTCACATGGTAAAAATTCTGCTAATCAGGAAAACAGGAACTTAATGAGATCCCTCCAGAAAAGGCAGTTGTTAAGTTGGATTCTTACCCATTGTTCAGAGGCCTTTTACATTTTGATTCCCTGTATCAGAAGAACAATTGAGGAACAATTAAGGAAGAACAATTGAGCAAGTTCAGCCAAAGCTGACTGGAGTTTAAAAGGACAAGAGGTGCTGTCATTGATTCATACAAGAGTATAAAATGGATTGATGAAGCAGAAATTGACTACGTATTTCCTCCCAGAAGAGACTCCAGAAACAGAGGGCATAATGTTATGATAAGGTTTTATAATGTTTAGCATTGAGGTGAAGAAAAATTTATATTCCTGAGTGAGTAGGCAGCTGTGGATCCCAGGGGTCATGGGTTTGTGCCTCTGGTGGACTGGGTCTTCTCCATGGCGCAAGCCTGGGCGGGAAGATTTGAAGAACCAGCTGTTGCCCATGCAGCGGGTTCCCCCTCTCAACTTCACTGATGTAGTCCAAGGGAAGGGCAAGCGCTGATACACCTTGGCACTAGTGTCGTCACTGAGGTTGCCAGAATGAAGTTGCAAACAACATCAAACTGCCTTAGGGAACCCGGCACTATTTCTTCCTCAGGGTTTACTACCGAAGCCATGAGTGGTTATGACCGTAAGGCAGCGGGGGTTTAAATTCAGAGATTTCCTTCTCCTAGGCGGGCTGCCATCCAAGGCTGACGAGCCCCACCTGCCAGAAGCAACTGGTTTTGAGGCGCCAGTCGTCTGCCTTTGCCCCTGCTCTTGTCAGTAGAAACAGTTCCGCTGGGCCTAGTAACTAAGCCACACGTGAAGACCAAGAGCTGGATTTGGTTGTCAGAGGCTGCTAGTCGTATGCCATTTCGAGCACTTTATCTGTAGTGGGAGCTTATCCCCACCACCACCCCGGCTATGACAGCCTTAGGAACCAATCCTAAGTACACTAGCAATATCAACTATATGAGGTGGAGCCTACAAAATCATTTATTTACTTTGAGCTTGTCCTCAGTACCACTTTTGTCAGTTATCCTGAAATTTTGACTCTGAAATGGACCAAATATCTATCTTGATCTTGAATATATTCAATGATTCAACTTAGAGAATTATGTGGGGTGGAGAATATTGAAGTTTCATGATCCTCTTTTCTCCTTATCTCTGTCTTACACTAGTTACCCTTTATTCTGAAACCCTGCCTCTTAATTCTAGACTTTCCCATGAATCAGAATCAGGTTAAATATCACCAGCGTATGTTGTGAAATTTGTTGTCTTTGCGGCAGCAGTACAATGTAAAATAATAATAGAGAAAAATAAACTGAATTACAGTACATATATGCAGTGCTCATAAAAATATTTCATCCCCACCCCCCACCCCCCCGAAAGTTCTGTGTTTTGTTGTTTTCCAACACTGAATCACAGCAGATTTAATCTGGCTTTTTTGACACTGATCAAAAGAAAAGACTCTTCCATGTCAAAGTGAAAACAAATTTCTACAAATTGGTCTAAATTTATTACAGGGCCTGCTGCAGAGAAGCATCCCCATAGCATGATATAGCTTATAAAAAGTACAGTATATTAAATAGATAAATTAAATAAGTACTGCAAAAAAAATTTTAAAAATAAAGGAAGTAGTGAGGTAGCATTTACTGGTTCAATATCCATTCAGAAATCAGATGGCAATGTGGAAGAATCTGTTCCTGAATCTTTGAATGTGTGCCTTCATGCTCTTGTACCACCTCCATGGTGGTAGCAATAAGAACGGGGCATGTTCCGGATGGTGAGGATCCTTAAAGATGGATGCCACTTTTTTGAGGCATCACTCCTTGAAGTTATCCTGGATAGTATGGAGGCTAGTGCCCATGATAGAACTGACTAATTTTACACGTCTCTCCAGCTTATTTTGATCCTTTGCAGTAACCCAACCCCCCACCCAGTCTCCATGGTACATTTGTAGAAATATGCGAGTGTTTTTGGTGACAGATAGAATCTTCTCAATCTCTTAATGAAATATAGCCTCTTTCGTGCCTTCCTTGTAGCTGCATTGATATGTTGTGCCCAGGATAGATTCTCAGAGATGTTGACACCCAGAAGATTGAAATTGCTCACCCTTTCCACCCTGATCCCTCTTTGAGAACTGGTGTACGGTCCCTCAACTTACCCTTTCTGAAATCCACTGACATTCAGTGCAAGGTTGTTGCTGTGACACCGCTCAACTTGCTGATATATCCTTTTCTTGTATGCCCTCTTGTCACCAGCTGAAATTCTGTCAGCCATAGTTGTGCCAACAGCAAATTTATAGATGGCATTTGAACTCTGGTTAGCCACACAGTCGTGGGTGTAGAGAGACCAGAGCAGTCGGATAAGCACACATCCCTGAGATGCACCAGTTTTGATCGTCAGCGAGATTGGAGATGTTACCTCCAATCTTCACAGATTGTGGTCTTCTGGTTAGGAAGTCGAGAATCCAGTTGCACAGGGAGGTACAGAGTATCAGGTTCTGGAGCTCTTCAATCAGAACTGTAGGAATGATTGTCTTAAATGCTGAACTGCAGTCAATAAACAGCATCCTGACAGAGGTATTAGTATTGTCCAGGTGATCCAAGGCTGTGTCAAGAGCCACTGAGATAGTATCCCCCGTAGACCTATTGTGGCAATAGGCAAATTGCAGTGGGTCCAGGTCCTTGCTGAGACAGGAGGTAATTCTAGCCATAACCAACCTTCTCAAAGCATGAAGATGCGAGTGCTACTGGATGATAGTCTTTAAGGCAGCCCACCCTGCTCTTCTTGGGTATAATTGTTGCCCTGTTGAAGTAGGTGGGATCTTCCAACTGTCTCAATGAGAGATTGAAAATGTCTTTGATCTCACCTGCCAGCTGGTTGGCACAGGTTTTCAGGGCCTTACCAGGTACTCCATCACGGCCTGTCACCTTATGAGTGTTAACCCCCTTGAAAGACAGCCTGACATCGGCCTCTGAGACAGAGATCACAGGGTCACCAAATGCAGTAGGGATTCTCACAGCTGTAGTTTTATTCTCCCTTTCAAAGTGAGCATAAAAGGCATTGAGCTCATCTGGGAGTGAAGCATCACTGCTGTTCATGATGTTAGGTTTCACTTTGAGAAATAACCTTTCAACTTCTAACTTGTTAAGCCCATCTTAGAATGTTATACATTTCAAAAAGATCACTTCTGTTTCTAAACTCCATTGAGACTGGCTGCTCAACGTTTTTCTCATAAGTTAACTCTTCCATTCCAGGAAACATCCTTGAATAAGGAAACCAAAACCATGCACTACTCCAAATGTAGTCTCACCAACATCCTGTACACTTATAGTAAGACTTCTATACATTTGTACTCCTTCCTCTTTGCCATAAAGGCCAACATTTTATTTGTCTTTCTAGTGCATGTCACACTTTGTGTATTGCATGAATGAGACAACCAGATTGCACTGTAGCATTCTGTAAATTTGCTCCTTATAAACAAGAACCCACTTTTCTGTCCTTACAACCAATGTAGATTCCACATTATTCACATTCTGACTGTTTTTTTGTCCATTTGCCTCACCTATCCAATTCCTTTTGCAGGTTATCTACATCCTTCTCACTATTTCCTTTCTAATCTCTTTGCATCATCTGCAAAGATGACTGCGATATATGTATTTCACGCAAAATAGACCTTCAAATATATTTAATTATCTGACAGTCTAGCGCTGATTGCTTTTACAGAATCAGAATCAGATTTCATACCAGGGCCATATGTCGTGAGATTGTTATCTTTGTGGCAGCAGTACAATTCAATACATGATAAGAGAGAGAAAACAACTGTGAAATACAGTATATAAATATATACATGTAATAATTAATTAAGTAGTGCAAAAACAGAAACTAAAAAAGTAATGAGGTAGTGTTGATGGGTTCAATGTCCATTCTGTCATCAGATGGCAGAAGGGAAGAAGCTGTTTGTGAATCACTGAGTGTGCACCTTCAGGTTTCTGTATCTCCTTCCTGATGGTAACACTGAGAAGAGGGCATGTTCTGGGTGGTAGAGGTCCTTAATAATGGATGCCACCTCTTTTAGGCATCACTCCTTGAAGAAGCTTGCCAACCTGAAATCCATCAATTTATTTCAACTATCTGTTCAGTTGTTCATCAGCCATTCATCTATCCCTAGTAATATTTCATCATGAATAGAAACCTTTTAACTGGGATCTGTTTGATGGTCTTCCAGAAAGACAAATACATATCTTTGGATCCACTCCCCCCTTATTCACTCAGCTCTTAAATAAACATTTATAGTTCCCACTGAGCGCCTCTGCTCCTTGCAAACTTTAGGAACAATCTAATCCTTTGTCAAAAATGATTTCCGTTTCATGTAGCAATGTTACTAATGCTTGGTATTATGGTTTTCTTTGTGTCCTAAAAGTTCTTTAAATATGCTTCCAGCATCTCCGCAGCATACAAGTAAAGCTGATGGCCTATAATTTCCTATTTTCTGTCTCTGTCTGTTTTGCAGATGTTGAGAGTACTCTCACTGAGTGATGGTTGTGATGATGCTGCTGTGCCTATGCACTACAAGGTTCGACTTGCTGTGTGCTCAGAGTTGCTCTTCTGCACACCACTATTGTAACATGTGGTTATTTGAGTTACTGTGTCCTTCCAGAACCAGTCTGACCATTCTCTCTTAACCTCTCTCATTAACAAGGCATTCCCTCATGCCACCCCTCACCCACAGAACTTCTACTCTGGATGTTTTTAATTGGGTTTTATCTGGCAAACACGAGGAAATCTGCAGGTGCTGGAAATTCAAACAACACAAACAAAATGCTGGTGGAACACAGCAGGCCAGGCAGCATCTATAAGGAGAAGCACCGTCGACGTTTCAGGCCGAGACCCTTCGTCAGGACTGACTGAAAGGAAAGATAGTAAGAGATTTGAAAGTAGTGGGGGGAGGGGAAAATGCGATTTGCACTATTCTTTGTAATCTCTGGAGACTGTTGTGCATGAAAATCCCAGGAGACTGGCAGTTTCTGAGATATTCTAATCACCCCCTCTGGCACCAACAATCATTCCATGGTCAAAGTCATTTAGATCACATTTCTCCCAATTCTAATGTTTGGTCTGAATGCCAACTGAACCACTTGACTGTGTCTGCATGCTTTGTTGCATATGATGTTTGGGGTTATCTCATTACAGAAACATTGAAAACCTACAGCACAATACAGGCCCTTCGGCTCACGATGCTGAGCCAAACATGTACTTCCTTTAGAAATTACTTAGGGTTACCCATAGCTCCATGTATCTATCCAGGAATCTCTTAAGAAACTCTATCATATCCATCACCACCACCGTCACCAGCAGCCCATTCCACATAGTCACCACTCTCTGCGTAAAAAAACTTACCCAACATCTCCTCTGTACCTACTTCCAAGCAGCCTTAAAACTGTGCCCTCTTGTCAGCCATTTCAGCCCTGGGAATAAGCCTCTGACTAGCCACATGATCAATGCCTCTCATCATCTTATACAGCTCTATCAGGTCACCTCTCATCCTCCATTGCTCCAAGGAGAAAAGGCCAAGTACACTCAACCAATTCTCATAGGACACGCTCCCCAATCAAGGCAACATCCTTGTAATTCTCCTCTGCACCCTTTCTATAGTTTCCACATCCTTCCTGTAGTGAGGTGACCAGAACTGAGCACAATACTCCAAGTGGGGTCTGACCAGGGTCCTATATAGCTGTAACATTACCTCTCAGCTCTTAAACACAATCCCACGGTTGATGAAGGTCAATGCACCATTTGCTTTCTTAACCAGAGTCAACCTGCGCAACAGGTTTGAGTGTCTGATGGACTTAGGCCCCAAGATCTCTCTGATTCACCACAATACCAAGAGTCTTACCATTAATACTATATTCTGCCATCATATTTGACCTACCAAAATGAATCACCTCACACTTAACTGGGTTGAACTCCATCTGCCACTTCACAACCCAGTTTTGCAACCCATCAAAGCCCCACTGTAACCTCTTGACAGCCCTCTACACTTTCCACAACATCCCTAACATTTGTGTCATCAGCAAATTACTAACCCATCCCTCCACTTCCTCATCCAGGTCATTTATAACAATCACGAACAGATCCCCGAGACACACGACTGGTCACCAACCTCCATGCAGAATATGACCCGTCTACAACCATTCTTTGCCTTCTGTGGACAGGCCAATTCTGGATCCACAAAGTAAGGTCTCCTTTGATCCTATGCTTCCTTACTTTCTCAATAAGCCTTGCATGGGATACCTTATTAAATGCCTTGCTGAAATCCATATACACTACATCTACTGCTCTACCTTCATCAATGTATCACATCCTCAAAAAATTCAATCAGGCCCGTGCCTCTTAGGACCTTCTCCATTAACTTACCAGCCACTGAGGTAAGACTCACTGGACTACAATTTCCTGGGCTATCTCTACTCACTTTCATGAATAAGGGAACAACCCTCCAATCCACCAGAACCTCTCTGGTCCCCATTGATGATGTAAAGATCATTACCAAAGGATCAACAATCTCCTCCCTTGTCTCCCACAGTAGCCTGGGGTATATCTCATCTGGTCCCGGTGACTTGTCCAACTTGATGCTTTCCAAAAGCTCTTTCTTAATGTCTATATATTCAAGCATTTCAGTCCACTGCAAGTCATCCCTACAATCACCAATGTTCTTTTCCGTAGTGAATACTGAAGCAAAATATTCATTAAGTACCTCTGCTATCTCCTCCGGTTCCATACACACATTTCCACTGTCCCATTCTCTCATGTCTTATCCTTATGCTCTTCACATACTTGTAGAATGCTTTGGGATTTTCCTTAATCCTGCTCACCAAGGCCTTCTCATGGCCCCTCCTGGCTCTCATAATTTCATTCCTGAACTCCTTCCTGCTAGCCTTATAATTTTCTAAATCTCTATCATTACCCAGTTTTTTTAAACCTTTTGTAAGCTTTTCTTCTTAACGACATTTTCAACAGCCTTTGTACACCACGGCTCCTGTACCCTACCATCCTTTCCCTGTCTCATTGGAATGTACCTGTGCAGAACACCACGCAAATATCCTCTGAACATTCGCCACATTTCTGCAGTACATTTCCCAGAGAACAGCAGTTCCCAATTTATGCTTCCAAGTTCCTGCCTGATAGCTTTATATTTCCCCTTACTCAAATTAAACACTTTGCTAACTTGTCTGCTCCTATCCCTTTCCAATGCTATGGTAAAGGAGATAGAATTGTGATCACTATCTCCAAAATACTTTCCCACTGAGAGATCTGACACCTGACCAGGTTCATTTCCCAATACCAAATCAAGTACAGCCTCTCCTCTTGTAGGCTTATCTACATATTGTGTCAAGAAACCTTCCTGAACACACCTATCAAACTCCACACCATCTAAACCCCCGTTCTAGGGAGATACCAATTAATATTTGGGAAATTAAAATCTTCCATCACAACAACTCTGTTATTATTACACCTTTCCAGGATCTGTCTCCCTACCTACTCCTTGATGTCCCTGTTACTTTTGGGTGGTCTATATAAAAAAAACACCCAGTAGAGTTACTGACCCCTTCCTGTTCCTAACTACCACCCACAGAGACTTAGTAGACAATCCTTCCATGTCTTCCTCCTTTTCTGCAGCTGTGACACTATCTCTGATCAGCAGTGCTACACCCCCACCTCTCTTGCCTCCCTCCCTGTTCTTTCTGAAACATCTAAAGCATGGCACTCTAAGTAACCACTCCTGCCCTTGAGCCATCCAAGTCTCTGTAATGGGCACAACACCATAGCTCGAAGTACTGATCCACGCTCTAAGCTTATCTGCTTTGTTCATGATGCTTGTTGCCTTAAATAGACACGTCTCAAACCATCAGTCTGAGCGCATCCATTCTCTATCACCTGCCTGTCCTCCCTCTCACACTGTCTACAAGCTTTCTCCATTTGTGAGCCAACCTCCCCTTCATCTGTCTCTTCTGTTCAGTTCGCACACTCCAGCAATTCTAGTTTAAACACTCACCAATAGCCTTAGCAAACCTCCCTGCCAGGATATCGGTCCCCCTCGGATTCAAGAGCCTGCCTCAAAATAGGTCCCAATATTCCAGAAATCTGTATCCCTGCCCCCTGCTCCAATTCCAATTATGTTTTCTTTCTGTATCTAATTTGACAGTAATTTACTTTCTTTTCAGTCATTCTTGTTTATGCCATTACTTTGAACATAAATAGTTTAGAATTCAAGACAGGTCCTGCATGCATCCGACCTCATTATTTGCATTTCCAGCAATCTGCAATCCAAACGCCGCTCTATCAATGTCTGGGTAAGCAGTTATAATTGTGTCATGTGTAACTGTGTCATATCGATTATATTTAAGAACCGCGCTATGCTGGTGATGCATAACTGAAATATTTTGGTTACAATTACTGAACAATACTACTAAGCAGATTCCATTGTCGCAGGTATTGCTTAGAGTAAATCCTCGATTGACCTTCTTTCCGCGTTTTGCTATCCTGGCAAGAGCTTGCAGTTCCTTACATGCAAACCTCCCACTTTCTTCGGGAGCCCCAGGGATTTAAAACACTGACGCATCCCGCGGATTAAAATATTCCCCTGTGACGGACAACCGAAGAGGAACTCCGGCTTGCTACAAAGTTATATGGTTGCGGGGTATAGAACGGAATGTCAGAACATTTGCAAAATGATACCACAGAAAACACCTTTGCATTTTAATATCTGTACCGCCAGGCAATAAAGAGTCATTTTTACCCAGAGAATACTGTAACGATCGTAGAGTTCATTAAGCAGTCATTTTTCTAAACATTTTTTTCTTGTTAGAAACGGCTAACTCATTTTTTCCGACGTGGGCGGCAGTGTGGGAGTTTATGTGGGAAAGAGTCCCATGATAAGCACCCTCCTCCACAATCGTGATTGAGATTCCAGTCCCCCTTGAGTTGCTGCTAACTTACAGAAAACGATAGAAGAAACAGCTGGAAGCCTTGTCTGTGGTGGTAGTCGGAACGCGATCTGGACGCCATAAATTCCCAGGTCGAAGGGCTATTACCTCACTGCGAGTCCCTCTGACTCTGGTGTACCGCACAGTTTACTCGGAGAGACATTGGCGTTGGATTCTGTGGCATTTGTGGGCAGGTGTATCACGTCAAAGGAGGCGGACCAGTCTGGCTCGTTAAGAGATTTTGTTTTCCTCCCAAAGGTTTAAAATACTTGGCTTTAGATCAGTTGATAAAAGGCACATAAATGCAGATGCAGGACCTACCTGGGGGTATTTCTGAAATTCTGGGCAGCTTTCAGAAGTCTATTTGATCCTTATTGATCCAAATAAATAAAGGGTGTGGAAAAGAATCATTTAAGCGGTTGTGCAATGCTCCATTACTCAAAGTGGTCTGATTATGAACAGGTGCCGCGTTAGATACATCAAAGGGAAAACAAGCACAGAACAGAAACAGCCGAGATTTGGTGTCTCGGTTCCTTTATCCCGGTGCCTTGACGATTGTGAACCTGACCGAGTTTAGCAATGTTAATAATTGTGCAAATTCAGAGCCCCTCCATTATATGGTTGGGGGAAGGAAGAGCTTTGCTCTGCAAACCAAGCTCACAAAAACGCCTTGTTAATATACCACACAGCTATCCCAATAAGTTTGTTAGTGATTGTACATTTGCATTTCAATCGATAATAGTCGAGGTTTTTACAACATGAACACAACCTTAGCCGCGAAAAAAAAAGAGGTGATCTGACAACGCCAAATAATAAACCGGCCTTTGGGATTTGGTGGGTGTTAACGTTGGTCGGAAGCGCCCACTGACTGGTTTTCTCATCACTTATGACGCAGGCAAGTTCAAATGAAATACCCTGAATATACCCTCGAAAGAATAAATCCCACGCAACTTTGTACTAAAGACTCTTGGTCAAACCAAGGCGATTTTTCCACAATAAGAGAGCCATGTTTGAGAATAAATAGTGTGCCCCTTCTTCTTTTGCTGTTTTAATCTTTACTACATACTATTATTTTCTAATGAAACACTGATGATCTCTACATACATAATTTTAAAATTAAACTGAATCTGTATTAAGAGCACTGAACGACTTTATTATTAAATGGGGTTTATTTTTTTTTAAGTAAGAGACCATCTTTTCAACGGTACTGATAACCGCAATAATAGAATGAAACATGACCGTATTTATTTATAACAACATAAATCCTTGAATCTGTAGCGAAATCTTTAGCATTCCATTATTCAGGGGAAGAGTGTGTGCGGAAACTTCATTCCCTTTATGCAGTCTTTGACCATCACTAGCCTAAAACGCCAACATTCCATGAAGAAACCATCATTAATAATAGATTCGTGTTTTGCTTATGGAAAAAAAAGGAAAAAATTCTGCAAGGATTTAAACCCGTCCTAAGGCGGGTATATTCAGGCGGTTTCTCTGTGATGAAGTAATTGCCGAGCGGCTTAATTCTGAATTAGTCATCTCGGCAGTTCAGGGGTCACACTTACAGCCTTGTTACGGTTATAACGCTTGACCGCATTCCAATATGCGATCGGATTTCTTTAAGAGAAGCAAATAACACCCTTCCTCAAAACAAGTGTAAATTTCTCATTAGCTGCATATCAGCTGTCCCATTTTGAATTATATTTTATTAACTTTTTCATGGTAATATTTTGTGCTGTGAGCGATATGTGTTTCGAGGGCTCACCGTGGTCCGGAGGAACGTTGTTTCGTTTGATTGTACATTTGTACAGTCAGATGACAAAAACTTGAATTTAACTAACAGAGTAATTTAACTAACAGAGTAAATTTGCTGGGAAAACTAATGACTTATTCAAAACACAATTAGCACGAGGGATCCAATTAAAAATGCCTTCGATCTAAAGTTCTTTTAACAAAACATACTTTCCATGTAACCGTGTCCCCAGCAGCAGAAAATGATTGGATTAGAACACCTGTAACCTTGATAATTCAGGGCGCAGTGTTGTGAAACCATTAAATGGCCCACCTCTTCACTCATCAAACACACCCAAGAAATTTCAGCAGCGGCTCACGACCTCTCATTACACTCCCCCGCCCCCGCAGCTTCCTGCACCTGTCTAGGGCAATATTGCATCACACGTGTTCAGCAAAGTTGACTGGAAAAAAGAGCCAATGTGCTTATCATTCGCTTAGATACGCGATGTTTCGTGCGTGATTTTCACATTGGAATACTTGTATCAGCTAGGAGATAAATTACTGCATCAAAGACACTCCCATCTGCCTGGCGTTCTAAATATCCCTTTTGAAGACAGGTATCTATAATTAACTAAATTTCTGATTAAAGTTAGCGGTTCTGGATCATGATGCATCGGGGAAGGGAATAAAACGTATTTACTCAACATTGATCAAGTTGTTATTTAGGATATAAACATATCTGTACGCACCGCGTTCTATAAGGTCAATTTTTATTTCACAGATACCGGTGAAAATGACTTCTCCTCTTTTATTAGTTTTATTTCCCAAATCTGTTGAGACCATTGAGTAGTGGATTTGATTACTTACAAGTCTGTATTTTTTGGTTGATGGGAGCTAATATTAAACAGCAGGAATGTAATTGTACCTTATTTATACTTGGCAAATTTGGTTGTGTAACTGAGCGTAATGGAGGAATTTAAGCTAAATGCATTTAAGAGGCAATGCTATGGCTTGCGGGAATAAAGTAGTAACATGTGGTGTCACATACATGAAGTTCCGGCTCCCGATGTTGTTCAGACGTGACGCCAAGTGCCCACTGGGGTAAGGCATGATTTAGAGAACCCACTTCGCCGCAAGAAAAATAGAAGCACCTGCATTGATATAACCTTAATCATGGTGCCACAAAGTGCGTTGGAAAAATTATGATCCTTTTTCAATCGAAGGAACTTTCAGGAATACCCGCAGTTGTAATATTGGGAAGACTGCAGTAAGTTCCCGCAAAATAGCAATCGATTTCTGTAGTGATTTTGACTGAGGATAAATATTGGACAGAGTGCAATGAAAACCTTTCTAATGGCGATGGTAGTGTCAACAGACCAGAGAACACAAGGCAGACCTGCTCCTTTAATTTCAACTGACTTATGTTTGAGAGACCACCAGAACACTAAAGTTCCCTACCATAATCAAGACAGGGGATTCTTCCATAGTGAAGGTAATTAAACCAACATACCAACAGAATTTCTCTGATCACAATACATACTTAATCAGCAATGATTTTTAGCCTTATCTAACAATAGCATTTTATTAACTCTTCCACATAGCAGCATTTATTATTTGCCATCTGAAAACATTTTCAAGAACATCAAAGAGCTGGAATCATACATATGATTATTTTATTATTATATTTGATGCCTTACCAGTGACTGTAAAACGCTGAGTCACCCAGTGGTCCAAATGAACTTCATTGCACCTATTTGGCTTTTGGGCGACTAGAGATTTTGAGATTATTCTCAGCCTGCAGTTTGCTGTCTCAGGCCTCAGGATGTAACAGCTGTAAATCTGAAAGCAGCTAGTTGCCAAATACTGTTGATGTGGGCATAATTAGTTTGAAAATAGGTACAAATTTCTACAAAATTACGTAAAATCTACAGCACAAACTCAAGAGTTTTGGCCCAGTTGTCCCAGGTTTTCCCCAGAGTCAACAAGAGCTTTCCTCTACTCCAATTTTCTCTTCCCACACTGGCTTACTATTTTCCTCTAACCCCCTTCCTCTCATTAATACGTTAAAGTTCCTTTTCAAGTGCATCAATAATCTCAGATTCAGCCATTTCCAGAAAAGCTGAGTTCCATATGCTCCTGTTACTCTTTACAAAGTGATCTTTTCAATCATTTGATGGTTATCTTACATTTATGCCTCCCACTCATCCACAGCGCCACCCCAAAGCATCTAACTTTCAACTTCAGATCTCCTCTTTTGTCACACAGAGAAAAGCCTCTAACATTGCTTGATCTTCATGGTCTTTTCCACACCAAAAGCAGCAACATCCTTGTAAGTCTTTTCCATGCATCATCTAGTTTTTATTTGGTAATGTGAACACTAAAAACTGGTTGCATTTTTGAAGTTTAATTTTCTCACGATTTCAATTTAAAATTAACATACTGTAATTTCAATTATCTATGTATTCCCATGTTCACTTCTGGTGAATAATCTGTTTTGTGTGGTTGGTGTTTCTGATTGATTTATTTGTATTTTCATATCCTATGCAGCTATTTAGTTTCTTACCTGCTACATAATTAGTAGGCTATTAATCATCTCATGTTGCAGTAGACTAAGTTTAATCTGCCATTTATTCACCATGCTAATTCAGATCTTTTTATGACATCCAGTGCTTTGGTGCTGTGTTCATATTATTTGCCACACCCTTGCAATTATTGCCATCTACAAACCTTTCAAAGATGGAGCCAATTATGTCCAGTGTCAACAATATTATTCTTAATCTGGATCGCTTGAACACGCTGCTTCCTACCAGACACATTTTCCTAATTGACCTTTGCACTGAATTTCATACTAGCCCCTTATCTAATACCTTGTCATGAAAAACAGGAAAGAAATTGTCATTCTTTTTGCATTTATTTCATTCTGATATGCAATAGACAGAAACTCATAGGTGTTGGCAGTGCAGAGAAGACTTTTAAACCCATTGTGATAGCTTGTTGCTAGATCAATTCAAAAATAAGGATATGCTCTCACAACTGCATTGAATCTATCTTGGTTCGAATGTTTATCAAATACTTCCCCGAAAATAAAGGCATGTCTCACTCAAATGTTAGGAACAAAATAGAACACCAGAGTCTCACAATTCAGTTACATAGCTCAAAAAAATAACCATGCAGCAGATGATCAATTTAACCAGGAATAATATTGTTCAAATTTCTGGTTTTCTTGGTGCCCACTGGGAAATTTCATTCCTGACTTCTCAGCAGGATTGACTTTTTACAATGGAAAATTCCCTCAAGTGAAGTAACAGTAATACAAGGACTAGAGTTCCTCTTTTGAAAGATATTTTAATCTTATTAGTCTTACAAAAGGACAAGATTTAATCTTGATTCCCTGAGACTCTGCTGTTTAAAGGGTCAAACACTTAGGCTTCATGCTTTGCCCTCAAAGTTTTAAGTATATTTATTATTGAAGTACATATATGTCACCATATACAAGCCTGAGATACATCTTCTTGTGGGCATTCACAGTAAATCCAAGAACCATAATAGAATCAATGAAAGATTGCACCCAACAAGACGGATAAACAACCAATGTGCAAAAGACAACAAACTAACCAAATGCAAAAGAAATAATAATAAATAAATAAATAAATAGCAATAAATATCAAGAACAACCTAGAAGTGCCCTTGAAAGTGAATTCATAGTTTGTGGGAACAGTTCAGTGATGGGGCAAGTGAAGTTGAAATAAGATATCCCTGCTGGTTCAAGAGCTTAATTGCTGAGGGGTAATAACTGTTCTTGAACCTGGTGGTGGGAATTCTGAGGCTGTTGTACCTTTTTCCTGATGGCAGCAGAGAGAAGAGTGCACGGCATGGATGATGAGGGTCCTTGATAATGGATGCTGCTTTGTTGTGACTGAGTTCTGAGTAAAAGTGTTCAATGATTGGGAGGGCTTTACCCACAATGAACTAGGCTGTATCCACTACTTTTTGTAAGATTTTTACTTCAAGGGCATTGGTGTTTCCATACCAGGCTGCAAGGCATCTGGTCAATATACTCTACAACACATATCTATAGAAGTTAGTCAAAGTCATAGATGTCATGCCAATTATTCACAAGGAAGTAAATTATTCACAAGGAAGCCTTTCACAAGAAAGACCCGGCTTTCTTCGTACTTGCACTTATGCGCTAGACTCAGGACAGGTCTCCTGAAATGGTAACACTGAGGAATTTGAAATTGCTGATCTGCCCCAACTGTGATCCCCTGAGGAAGACTGGCTCATGGACCACTGGTTTCCTCCTGAATAATCAGTTCCTTCATCTTGCTGATATTGATTAAGAGATTGTTGCTGTGGCAGCACTCAGCTAGGTTTTCAATCTCCCTCCATAAACTCATTTGTCACCACCTTTAGTACAGCCCATGATAGTGGTGTTGTCAGCAAACTTGGGCTTCCTGTGTCTGTGGACACAGCCTCTCAGATGTGCTTTTTCAGATTTACCCATAGAGGCTAAGATCCTCATCGCCGCTCTTGCTTTTTTAGCCTCAATGTGCAGATAAGTTTTACGAAACAATTCATTATGGAACAGTTCCTCGTGCATGAATGTGTAGAGTAAGTACATTAGCAGAGATCATTTAAGGTGCTGCTGCTGAACTCTTGCCATCTCACACTGTTTGCTGCTTGATTAGGAGCTCTCTCAAAGCCCATGGCGATTCAAAGAACACTTCACCAGTTGTTCCTTCATCCCACAGGGACAGGCTGATAGGCACAAGTATTTGTTTGCATGAGGGTTCCTGAAAATTCAGGCATTCATGGACTGCATTTATCTGTTCTTCAATCTTACATTGTTTGCATTGGCAACTTCTAAGCAGAGCATCTGACCATAGTCCTTGTCCCGATAGCTTCTGCACAAAAGCCTTCCTGCCACCCAAGCAATGTTCTTCATTCATCAGTCCAGAGCATCCGACCTACATTCATCTATGGTGCACCCATTCTTAAGAAGCTGCTGTCTCCTGTAGTCCCTTTAATCCAGCCAACAAATTTTCGGCAGAAAGGTTAAATGAAAATTATCACGATTACCACAAAATCAGATCTTTATTTATTCCCAGGATGTGGATGGGTGCAGTAAGATCTTAAACTGGTTTGTAAAGACCCAGCATGCAATTGTATGTTGACAGCACTGGAAAAGTGTCTTCATCTATTGTTATCACTGAAGTAATGATAGTAAAAGAAATGATAGTAACATGAAGAGGCTCACCTATTGGAAGGGAGGTTATTAATTTCCAAAACATGATCTACTTGCTTGTGCCCTCTAACTAAATTAATTCAAGGTATAAACTGTTAGCATCTCTAATGTGAACATCAAATTAAATGTGTATTTATAGTGGGTTAATTTTCTCTGTCATATTCATGGCATTATCCTTAAAAAGGAATTACAAATTGTGAACAATGGAAAGGTGAACTTCAATGGAAAAGTGAAATTCAATGATAAAGTAACATATGCAATGGGGAGCGTGGGTAAGGTTGGGTGGAGTTGAAAGCAGAGGATGGTTTTCAGGTTTGGGCTGAAATACTTATGAATAATTTCCTGGAAGTGATCATTGTGTCATTGTTGGCATGAAACTCAGTAAAGCAGCATAGTTTAGAGAAAGTTGCCCGCACAAAATGAATTATTGAAAAAGCTTAAAGGGGAGTAATACAACACATCTGAATAAAAATACTGTCAGCCACATAATTGGACTTTGTTATAACTCTATAAGCTTAATTAAATGTTGCGTAATATAATCAGGCTAGTTGAGTTTTTTAATCACTACTTTCAGCCATTGTCACAGTTACACACAAAGTTTTTCTGCAACAACTTAGTTTATTTAATTATGTTGACAAAATAAACCTACTTATGTAATGTCCCTTTGCTTTTATACAATGTATATTATCAACCTTTATGATAATATGTGTCAACTGAAAATTCTGTCAAACTTGTCACTTGTGGCACTGTAACAGAGTTTTGCTTCCAGTCTGAGTGAAGTTACAAGTAGGCAGAGTCACAACTGCCTGGGGTCAATATTTCTGAACAAAGGTTAGTTACAATAAGACTATATAGTTTTAAAATGTTATGCTTTTAAAGATGTAACAAGAACTTTCTTTCTACATCATGCCATTCTGTGTTAAAGTTTGAGAATCTGTCATACATTTTTGGAGCAAAACTTTATTGAAGTGGATTGAATGACATATTACAACTGTTCTGAAGCAATATCAATAGTGTGTCATTACAGCATTGCAGATAGTGCAGTACTATAACATTTCGAGGCATCGCAGTAGGGAGTTCAATTCCAATGTCATCTGTAAGTCCTCCTTGTGGAATGTGTGGGTTTTCTCCAGGCGCTCCAGTTTTCTCCCACAGTCCAACAACCTACTGGTTGATAGGTAAATTGGTTGTTGCAAGTTGTCCAGTGATTAGCTGAGGAATAAATCAGAGGTCGTTCAGTGGCAAGGCTCAGAGGGCCAGAAGGGTCTATTCTGTGCTATATCTCAAAAAAAATAAATAAAAAGTATCCAACATATTTTATTAATAGAAATAGTGGCAATGCATCTCCATAAAGTTTCTAAAAAGGAATCAAGAGGAAGTTTTGGAGAGGTCTATCGCCTTAATACAAAAATAAAGTGGTGGTTGCTGAGATTCACCAACAAATAAGGAAATTTGGCAATGCTATCAAGTATTAAAAGAAATGAACTAAACTGTTTGATAGAATTAGAAGGAGACTAAAAGTGTATTTGTTTTATAAGCGAAGTCAACTTCAATGATTTATCAGATGACTTATCTTGTTTATATTCCTTCAATCTTCATTGTGGAAGATATCGATCAATTATTATTTTATAAAAATGATTCCATGGCAGTATTTCTAGTTTACTGTAATAACTTGTTTTAGTATGTTGATTTCTTTAGTACTCACTTTTGGAATCTGGCCATAACCTATCCCTAATTACTTTTGAACTTGGTGACCTTTCACTCAATATCAGTAAGACCAAGGAACTAATTGTGAACTTCAGGAAAGAAGCTGAGGGAATATACAGCAGTCCTCATTGAGGGATCAGCAGTGGAAACAGTGAGCAGTTTCAAGTTCCTTGGTGTCAACATCTCAGAAGATCTATCCTGGATCCAACAAATTAATATAATTACAAAGAAGGCACGACAGCTGGATTTCATTAAGAGTTTGAGGAGATTTGATATGTCACTAAAGACTCTCGCAAATCTCTATAGATGTACCATGGAAAGTATTCTAATTGGTTGCATCACCATCTGGTATGGAGGAGGCACTGCACACGATCACAAAAAGCTGGAGAAAGTTGTAAACTCAATCAGTTCCTTCATGGGCATTCTGCACTAGCCTCCCCAGCACTGAGGACTTCATAGAAACATAGAAAACCTATGACTCCTTTTGAAGGAGTCAAACGGGACCAATATCCTGGCAGGGAGGTCTGCAAAGGCTACTGGGGAGAGCTTAAACTAGGATTGTTCGGGGGTGGGAACTGAAGTGAAGAGTCTGGGGAAGAGGAGGTTGGCTCACAAATAGAGAAAGATTGGAGACAGTGCGAGAGGGAGGATAGGCAAGTGATAGAGAAGGGACGCACTCAGATTGATGGTTTGAGATGTGTCTATTTTAATGCAAGCAGTATTATGAACAAAGCGGATGAGCTTAGAGTGTGGATCAGTACTTAGAGCTATGATGTTGTTACCGTCACAGAGACTTGGATGGCTCGGGCAGGAATGGTTACTTTGAGTGCCAGGCTTTAGATGTTTCAGAAAGGACAGGGAGGGAGCCACAAGAGGTGGGGATGTGGCATTGTTGATCAGAGATAGTGTCATGGCTGCAGAAAAGGAGGAAGTCATGGAGGGATTGTCTACAGAGTCTCTGTGGGTGGAAGTTAGGAACAAGAAAGGGTCAGTAACTCTACTGGGTGTTTTTTTATAGACAATTCTATCTCCTTTACCATAGCATTGGAGTCCTTCTACCTTAGACCATGAACTTATCGATCACCCCTTGTACTTTTTAATATACAGTATACTTATTGCTTTGTATAGGTTTTAAAAATTATTATATATCACAATGTATTGATACTGCAATACAACAAATTTTACAACATATGCCGATAATATTAAACCTGATTTTAATTCTGATAAACTGTTTTCTTGAACTATTACAGTCCTTATCTGAAGGTATTCCCTCATTATTGTAGGCTAGAGATTTCCAGGATTTGGACCCTGTGATGACGAAGCATCCACAGATTACATGCAAAGTCAGGCTGGTGAGCGACTTGGTGTTCTTCTTCCAGTAAGACGCTGGAACATTTGGATGCAGTGGTCATTACAGGGCCAACCAAAGGTGTTATTGTCTTTTTTAAATGTCTTTTGTAATTGTCCTAAGATACTGCCTGCTAAACATCAGGAACTTCAGGTACTGCAGGTCTGCCCTAACAGCAAGTTGCTTGTTGGCGAAGGAGCTGGGAAGCTGGATTTGGTGCAGACTGTGTTGCTACTGAGAGGTGTCAGAGTCTAAGTTATTTTTCTTGTGATCACAAGACCTTGTTGGTCCCTGGTATTGTGGACTGCTGCGAGTCCAGTTCACTCGGTTTATTGGTGGCACCGACACTGGGGGAGATGCGTGGCCTCGGTTGTAGTGTGGTCTATGCCTCATGCTGCAGTGTCGCCTACTGCAGCCATCCAGGAGAGGTAACACCAGAGGCGGTGTGCAACAGCATCCATGCTGCTCTCCAGTGTTCACTCAGTGGAAGAGAGGCTGGATTGTGTTCGTCTGCATACTGGTACAGGCTTGTTCCTGCAGACAACATCCAGGCTCTCTGTGACTTGGGCTATATTATATATATTTTTTGTGTACCTGCTATCTCATTTGTGCTGTATGTACCTTGTGCTGTGTATGACTGTTGGTACTGTATTTTGCTGTTTGACTCTGGAGGAACGCTGTTTTGTTTGGCTGTATTCATGTATAGCTGCATGACAATTAAACATGAATGGAATCTGTAGATGCTGATGTTCTGATGCACCATCAATAACTCACTCTGAGACGTAAGGTGAGATATCGGCTTTTATTGACTGGAAGAAGGAACAAGCAGTGAGTGACCACCATACTACATCCTGGAGACTGAGAGGCTGGGCTCAGGCCTCGATCGCCTTTATACAGGGGTCTGTGGGAGGAGCCACAAGAGCAGTCAGCAGGGGGCGTGTCCAGACAGGTATATGTAGTTCACCACATGTTCCAAGATGTCTACTGTCCTTATCCTTTATGCTTGGAGATATAATGGGTTTGGGAGTTGTCGATGGAGCAGCCTGAGTGGGACGGGCAGTGTATTTTGTGGGTGTGAGTTTAACTTAATTCTTTATTTATATTTAACTCTAAGCGTCTGCTGTTTCACGCTGTTCATCTCCTGGCAGTTCTTTGGTGTCTGCTGGGTGCTAAACCAGGCTGATGCACTTGGGTTGGCTTTATGGTGCTTTTCCCACTATACTCAGCAGAATATTTAATTTCTTTAGTAATGGAGATATGTAAAAGTGTATATGTTGCTTGTATACTGTACTTAATGTAGATACTTCTGCTTATTTTGTAAATTATAATGATTATATTGTGGGATGTATCATGTTCTAATTCATCTGTAGGCAGTAGTGGCCTCACAGTCTTGAAGACTACTCCATACCACCAAGAGAGAAATGGCCTGGTTGAGAGGTTCAATCAAATATTGAAGTGCAAGGAAATTTGTATCTGACACCAGAAAAGATTGGGACATTTTGCTGCCATTTCTGCTTTTTTGCATTTTGGGAAGTTCCTCAAACATTCACTGGGTTCTCATCCTTTGATCTTTGGTATGGTTGGTGGTACAGGGACCCCTGGACTTGCTGAAGCAGCACCAGGGGGCGGGGGGTGCAAATAGTGCCTCTGAAGGCAGAGCGTCATCTATTTGAATTCCTATCTGCCTCTTCCAAAAATATTCAAAGACTCCCCTTCCATTGCCTTTAAAGGAGGAAGCTTGGAGTTTCAAAGGCACACTGAAAGAAAAAAAATATCACATTTCTCTTTTAAATTAGCCAACGCTTACCTTTTAATTGACTTTCTATTCTAGATCATAACATACAAGGAAATATTCTCTCCACATCCACCTAATCTAAACCCCACATGATCAGATACGTTTTAGTTAAGCTCTCCGAAGCTCTTCTAAACTCCAACCGGTAGAAGCAGAATCTGAACCATTCCTCCTAAGACAACCTGCCCATTCTAGGTATCAGTCTTGTGAATATTTTCTGTATTGCTTCCAATGCATCAATATTTTTTCCTTAAATAAGCAAACCAAAACCTCATATAATGCTCTCGACATGGACATACCAACATCGTATTTAACAGAAGCATAACCTCCATAGACTTGTATTTAATTTCACAGCAACATATGATAACATCATTAGCTTTCCGAACTACTTACTTTACTTGTTTTCTAGAGTTTTATAAGTCACCCATAACCCTCAGCATCTCAGGGTGCTGCAATCTGTATTAAGATAATATACTTTCTCCTGCAAAATTGATAATTTCACATTCCTCAGATTTTCCTCCATTTGTGAGATCTTTGCCCACTCACCTAGCTAACCAACATCCCTTTATGTCATTTACGTGTCATCTTTACAACTTACTTTCCTCCCAAGCTCTGTTTTTTCTGCACATTCAGCAATTATATGCTTGATGTCTTCTTCCAAATCATTTCTGTAATTTGTAAAAAAAAAGTTGAGGCTTCTGCACCAATTCCTGTGGCATTCACTTGTCAGAGTAATACAGCATGAAATTTAGCCCTCTGCCCAAATGGTCTCTGCCGACCAATATTCCCCCCTCCCCCAAGCTCATCCCATTTGCCTGTGTTTGGCACAAATCCCTCTAAACCTTTCCTGTTCATTGACCTGTCCAAGTACACTTTAAGTGTTCTTAATGTTTTTAACTCAACCACTTGCTCTGGCAATTTATTTCATATATTGAACCCCTTGTGGAAAAAGTTGCCCTTCAGGTTCCTAATAAATTCTTCCCCTCTCACTTTAAAATTATGCCTTCCTGTTCTTGATTTCCTGACCATGGGAAACAGATTATGTGCATTCAACCTATCTAACCCCTCATAATCTTATACACACCTATAAGATCACCCCTCATACTCCTACGCAACAATATTAGTGTGGCTAACAGGAAACAGACACCTATTTTAGATGCCTTCTGAACCATGAGCAATCTTTATGGTCATCATTGAATCAAATGCATTCTAAAACTGAAGTTTGTGCACCCACTGATTCCCCTTTACCTACAGAATGTTGGGATACTTCAAAGAACAGTAAACTCGCTTTATTTTCTTTTATCTCAGCCACAGACCTGATGGTTTTCAGCTCCCTGTTTTACCACTGTTTCTCTGCTACTTGATCTTAGGTCCAATTTCATGTTAAAATTCATCCATGGCAGTTTTGACGACACATTTAAATCCATCAATGTCTCCTTGAAATTTTATGCTTTCATCTTTATTACTGAAAAGGCCAGCAGACTTTGCATTGCTGGCAAATTTGGCTATGTGACCCTCTGTTGTATTATCGACACTATGAAGAAATATAATTAATAGTTTAGTCCTCAGAGATGTCCTTATGGGATATCATTAGTTACTTCCTTCTGATTTGTGTACTTATTCATTCTTCCTCCTTTGTTTATCTGTTACCCTCCTATTTTTCTAGTTAGGCCATTAATTCCTTTTCTGTTCCATATTTTATATTTATTATCAGTCACATACAATGAAATATAATCAAATGACTTTTACTGTTTGATTGAAATAAATGTATTAAAATTCTGAATTTTGATTTACCATTTTTCCTGAAAATTCAGGCATTTACCCTTTTGTTCTATTGATAAAACTGCCATAAAGAATTACTCAGTACTTGTCAGTTCCCAATTTTTTAATGTAGTGATTCATGTTACACTAAAGGTCTTACTTTACACTTGACAATCTTTCTCTTCTAGATTAATTGTAAACACTTATTATTTCTGAATATTCCTTCTGCATTCCTTCATATGGATTTATTGATTTTCCTTTTATCACTTCTGTTTCTATCCTTTGGATTTTTTTTATGCTCACTCCACATGTTTTGTGTTATTTTTAATTTTTTTTAATTGACCATTTGATAATTTAGAGCCAAGAGCAATTCTTAAGAAATGACCCTTTCAGGATCACAGAATACATTAATTTATCCTTCCAACACCAGACATTTTCATTTGCGGCTTTGCCTAATAATATTTTGGATGAGTTTGCTATCATTAGTCTCAAATCATTAAACTACACTTTTGTCAAAATATCAGTAATTCTGCTGAGTTTGTGCATTTTGAACAGTGAGTTTCATCTTATTATCATCGCTAGGTTAATGTGCCCAGAATGTCTGCTGATTTAAAATAAAACTGAGAAGTATAGATGCTGAAAATCACAAGTAAAATCAGAAAATGATGGAAGTACTCAGTAACTAAAGCAGAGAAACAGATTAACTTTCAGGGTGAAGTGCCTTCATCAGGAATGGGAAGGAGTGGAAGTAGTACAATTCTAGTTTACTCTTTTCATAGTATAGTCTCTTTTACATTGGTAAAACCAAGCACAGATTGGATAAATACTCCGGGAGCATTGGCATTCAGTCAAGAGGTGCAGTCTTGCCTGTCACCTGAATTACTCATTTCCTCTCTGCCGTAACCTATCACTGTTATAATAGTAAATTTAGGGAAAGCACCTCATTATCTCTCTGGGCTGGCTGCAGTCTTCAGAATTCAGTATTGGTTTCTACAACTTCAGGTGATTCTCTTTTTCTTTCTGTAAGTGACTTCTGCTTCAAGTTATCAATCTATGTGGTTAGTGCAAACTTCCTTCCTTTATTAGGCACAGCCTGATCTATTTTTCATGCTCCTTGGTTTATATTCCCATACCCTAGTTAACCCCACTAAATTATCAGTTTGATCAGTTCTACAGCTTTTCCCCAGAATAACCATAGCCTCATCTTACCAGATATTCTTTTTGTCCTTCACCGTCTTCTCTGCAACTTAAAACCAATTTATTTTCTCCAATTCCCAGTTTTGATGAAGGGCCTTCAATCTGAAATATTATCTCCTTTCTTTTTTCTAGCCTGCTGAGAGTTTTCACCAATTTTTTTTTTTGTTTTCATTTCAGCTTATTATCCATCCTTAAATAATATTGGCTAACTCTTAGACAATCAATGCCATCATATTTCCACGATATTCAACATCAAAGTTTGAATGACAGTAACTTGACTTCTCACAACCATTTGGATATTAATGGTAAGAAAGATAAATTGGATGTCTGTCCTAGACTCTAAATTATGTACATTGCAAATGTTGTTAAATACTAACAAATGAAGGGGACAACATAAAAGAATGAACTCATCAATAGCAACTTTTTTCTTGTTAGTTTTAGACAGTAAAATGAAAAAAAAATTGCACAATATAAAGTACTGCTGATAAAAATTTACAGATTTAACCAATAGAGGGGCAATATATTTGTAACATTTCATTCAAGGATGTATTAAATGATAACCTTAGCATCTTGGAACCTAATAATTCAAGTCCCCAAACCAAAATTTTGAAGGAGGATTGCCAATGGTGATTTTGGTTCACAACTGTCATTATTTTCACATAGCATTTTAAAATAAAAGGTAGCTAAGAGGGAGTTAAAATTTGATACTACACTGGGTAATCAAGTAATGATTAATTGAAACATGATCCGCCAGTTAACTATTTTGATACTCTATATGCAATAGTTTTTTCAGGAAAATTTAATTAACATGCTTAAAAATTTTGCCTATTTAGTCCTAAATCTATTTCTATATTAGCATAGGTTTCAGTATAAAATAAAAAATAAAACTTGGCTGAATTAGTTCCATGCAAAATTAATACATATTATATTCATTCCAAAATGTTTTGCCAGCTCATTGGTGGTAACTGAGCTAAGTTGTATATTTAACTTGATTTACTGAGGTCGTATTCCAGTATCTAAGTTCATGGTACTTCCAGCATAATGTCTTTTCCAACTCATCCTGGACATGCTAGCCTCCAGGTCATTTAGTTTGCAGCAGCTGATCTAAGTCATATCTCCCATTTTTCTGGTCATTGCAGTATTAACGAGATCTTGGATGCTCTTTGTTCAAAGGAAAGGAACTTTAATTTTCCTTCAGTCAATACCAACTTGCTGAATGGACAAGCACATTTCTTTGAATATAAACAAAATCATGCAGGCTTTGTACATATTTTTATGAATAAAACTCAATTTTGAAACAAAGATTTGCATGACGTTCGTATCATCTCAGGAAAACACGTGTATACACAAAATGTGTGAACACTACACTATATAGCCAGACACCTCTGTAGGTGTATAGACTGAACCTCATAATAAAAATCTAAACAGAGCCAATACACAGTTTTTATTACTTCTACTATTAACAAAGCTTATTTGTGAAATTGCATTGTTTGAAGCTTCCTGAAGACTCAGGTAATAAAAGGTTGCATATATGGTACATTACACATCACGTTCCCCTTTAGAATCCAGATCACTCGGCATACAAGATGAGGTCGCAAATTGGATTAGATGTTGGCTTTGTGGGAGAAGCCAGAGAGTGGTAGTAGATGGTTGCCTCTCTGACTGGAGGCCTGTGACTGCTGGAGGTCCGGAGGGATTGGTGCTGGGTCTGTTGTTGTTTGTCATCTATTTCAAAGATAATGTGGTTAACTGGTTCAGCAAATTTGTGGATGACACCAAGATTGGGGGTGTAGTAGACAGTGAGGAAGGCTATCATGGCTTGTAGCAGGATCTGGACCAGCTGGAAAAATGGCAAATGAAACTTAATGCAGATATGTGCGAGGTAAGACCAGGGTAGGTCCTACGCAGTGAACTGTAGGGCATCGAGGAATGTGGTACAGCAAAGGGATCTGGGAAAACAGGTCCATAATTTGTTGAAAGTGGTGTCACAGGTAGATAGGGTCATAACAAAAGCTTTTAACACCTTGGCCTTTATAAATAAAAGTATTAAGTACAGGAGATAGGATATTATGTGGAAGATGTATAAGACATTGTGAGGCCTAACTTGGAGTATTGTGTGCAGTTTTGCCCACCTACATAACCATATAACAATTACAGCACAGAAACAGGCCATCTTGGCCCTTCTAGTCCATGCTAAATGTTTACTCTCACCTAGTCCCACCGACCTGCACTCAGCCCATAACCCTCCATCCCTTTCCTATCCATATACCTATTCAATTTTACTTTAAATGACAATACCAAACCTGCCTCTACCACTTCTACTGGAGGCTCGTTCCACACAGCTACCGCTCTCTGAGTAAAGAAATCCCCCCTTGTGTTACCCCTAAACTTTTGCACCCCAACTCTCAACCCATGTCGTCTTGTTTGAATCTCCCCTACTCTCAATGGAAAAAGCCTATCCACGTCAACTATATCTATCCCCCTCCTAATTTTAAATACCTTTATCAAGTCCTCCCTCAACCTTCTACGCTCCAAAGAATAAAGACCTAACTTGTTCAACCTTTCCCTGTAACTTAGGTGCTGAAACCCAGGTAACATTCTCGTAAATCTTCTCTGTACTCTCTCTATTTTGTTGACATCTTTCCTATAATTCGGTGACCAGAACTGTACACAATACTCCAAATTCGGCCTTACCAATGCCTTATACAATTTTAACATTACATCCCAACTCCTATACTCAATGCTCTGATTTATAAAGGCCAGCATACCAAAAGCTTTCTTCACCACCCTATCCACATGAGATTCCACCTTCAAGGAACTATGCACCATTATTCCTAGATCACTCTGTTCTACTGCATTCCTCAATGCCCTACCATTTACCATGTATGTCCTATTTTGATTAGTCCTACCAAAATATAGCACCTCACACTTATCAGCATTAAACTCCATCTGCGATCTTTCAGCCCACTCTTCTAACTGGGCTAAATCTCTCTGCAACCTTTGAAAACCTACTTCATTATCCACAACGCCACCTATCTTGGTATCATCTGCATCTACAGGAAAGATGTAAATAAGCTTGAAAGAGTACGGGGAACATTTACAAGGACGTTGATGGTTCTGGAGGACCTGAGTTGTAAGGAAAGATTAAATATATTTGGACTTTATTCCTTGGAACAAAGAAGATCGAGAGGAGATTTGATAGAGGTATACAATACTATGGGGGATATAGATAGTGTAAATGCAAGCAGGCTTGTTCCATTGAGATTGGGTGGGACTTCAGCTAGAGGTCATGGGTTAAGGATGAAAGGTGAAAAATCTAAAGGGAACATGAGGGGAAACTTCTTCACTCAGAGGGTTCTGAGAGTGTGGAATGAGCTGCCAGCACAAATGCTGCACACAAGCTCAATTTCTACATTTGAGTGAAGTTTAGATGGGTACAGGGATGGTAGGGGTATGGAGGGGAGGGGTCGGAATAGGCAGCTTTAAATGGTTTGGTTTGGTCTAGATGGGCCAAGTGGCCTGAACCTGTGCTATACTTTTCTATGACTCTATGACCCTTTAATGAATTGCAAATGTTAATGTTCCTTGATCAGTACAAGTAACGGTCAACTACTATGAGAATAATGTTCAGTGATCAGTAGCCAGTGTCTGGGTAACTTTTATTCTGAAGCAGATTGTTGTATTTCTTTCTGTGTGTCAAGCTTCACATCATCTGAAAGATTGGATCGTGGAGGAGGAGCTGTTCTTTCTCCCCTCTGCTTCTTAAGCTGCTAGAAGGAAGGCCTCAGAAGCATCAACGAGAATGCCACTGGTTTCCCCAGGCTGTCTGCACTGCTCTGAGGCACCCTTGAGTATTCCCTGGAAGAGAGTAATTTGCTATCTGCTGCTTCCTGCGTAATCCATTTTAGAGAGCTAAGCCAAGCAGAGACAATCCACAAGAAGGAGTAGACAGAAAAAGCAGCATGCACAGAAGATGGCAGAGGATGATGCTCATGCCAGGTGGCACTGAGGAGACCTCCTCTGGATGTGTGGGATCTATTCCTAGTGAGAAAGATTTTCCTGGATGGTGTTGACACACACACACAAGTAATTTCTATTCATTAGCCAGAGATCGAAGTCAAGAGGTCCATGTGGCAAGGCCACTCTTCAGACAGAACCTCAGGTGCAGACTTTATTGAAAGTATTTAATCTCTCTGTAAAGATCCTACAAGGCTGGGTATGATTGGAGGGAGGGGAGGGAATAACTGAGGGGCTAGGATTGTTGTGTCCAAACCTACCCATCAACACAACAGTAAATGAAACGGGCAATATTTACAGAGCTAGATTACCCTCCAAAGTTTTCTGTGACCTCATTGGCTGGTCTGTAGTGGTTGAACATACTCTGTGAGGAGAGGATCACATCAAGCTTCATCATTTACATCTGCTGTCTTAGTGACCTCCCTGCAAACAAGTAAGCATTGCAAGCTGTAAAGGTCCTTACAAATTTCATTCAGGGCCTTTTATTAAGGATCTCTTCAGGAATGACTCTGCAATTTCCATACTATAAATCTAATTAGCAATATTGATTCTCATTGGATTTCTTACTGTGCTTGCCCAGTTCTCAGTATACTGTTTCGTTTACTTAGAAAAGTCTAGAGGAGGCAGAGGTAATGTAGCTATCTGATGGAACATTCAGCTGACAGTTCTTTTGCTGTCTGAAGATCTTTGGATATGAACAAAGTGGTTGTGGTGCTGGCACTGACAGAGTGAGTGAAAGGGATTGTCAGGCAAACAACTCACAGAATGCAGGAAGGTCACAGAAACACAAATTCCATGACCCCACAAGTCCATTTCGTCAGAATCAGAACCAGGTTTAGTATCACTGGCATATGGCATGACATGTGTTGTTTTGCTACAGCAGCAGCAGTACATTGCATTATGTAATAATAAAAGACAAAGCTTACAATAAGAGGTATAAATAATAAATAAATAAATAAATACATACATACATACATACATACGTACATACGTTAGGTAGTGCAAAAAGGGAAAAATATTGATGTAGTGTTCATGGTTTCATTATCCATGCAGAAATACAATGGTGGAGGTGAAGAAGCTGTTCCTGAAACACTGAGAGTGTGTCTTCAGACTCACGATGGAAGCTGCCTTTTTGGGGCATCGCCTTTTAAAGGGGTTCTGGATGCTGGCGAGGCCAGTGCCCATGATGGAGCTGGCTGAGTTTACAATTGTCTGCAGCTTTTTGTGATCCTGTGCAGTGGCCACTCCATACCAGATGGTGATGCAACTAGTTAGAATGGTCTCCATGGTACATCTGTGGAAATTTGTGAGTGACTTTGGTGACATACCAGTTCTCCTCAACCTCCTAGTGAAATATAGGTGCTGTCATGCTTTGTAATTGCATCAGTATGTTGGATCCTCAGAGCCCGGAACTTGAAACTCGATGATGACTGGTATGTGTTACCTCGACTTCCCCTTCTTGAAGTTCACAAGCAATTCCTTGGTCTTACTGATATTGAGTGCAAGGGTGCTACTGTAACACTACTCAATCAGCTGATCTATCTCATTCCTGTACACCTCCTTGTCACCATTTGAAATTCTGCCAACAATAGTTGTGTAGTGGGCAAACTTATAGATGGCCTTTGAGCTGTGCCACAGGGATTTTGTATGATCTGTATATCATCATGTGGCAAATGCTCAAGAAGAAAATCTAAAAGGGAAAAAAAAATTGTACAAAAGGCATAAAAAACTTGAGGATTCATGACCATTTATCTCAACAATTAAGCCAAATGAACAGGATCTTCTAATGAGAAGGAACTCTCATTGACAAGACCTGAGCTTGTGGGAGCATTAACCAAACAGTAGGTTGGATCATCATCAAAGTAGATGGCAAAAATCCGAAATGGCAACAGAACATATTGGAAATCCTCAGGAAATTGTTTACCACTTCTTCAACTCCGCTTAATTATTCCACCAACTAAAGTGTACAGCTATGGGAGTTCTCATGAGCATGAACTCTGCCTATCTTTTGGATATGGAATAGATCTTGTTTCAGTTCTATTCAGTATCACTTCCTCAATTTACTTCCCTCAACATTGTCTACTGTATTGGTGTTGCATCCTGCATTTGTTCAGGATTACAAACCAGAGAAAATCTGCAGATGCTGGAAATCCAAGAAACACACACAAAATGCCAGTCCTGCTGAAGGGTCTTGGCCCGAAGCGTTGACTGTACTCTTTTCCATAGACACTGCCTGGCCTGCTGAGATCATCCAGCATTTTGTATGTGTTACTTCTTCAGAATTGAAGGTGCTATTGCCTTGGGTGTCAATTTCTGTCCTATTCTCACTTTCACACCGTCTATGTCCGACTTGATCTTTTCTTGACACTTCTTATCTGCAATAGATGAGCAACCATTATTCATTAAGGGCACCATGTCTCCAACAGCCTTCTTGACTGATAGGACTGTGGGGAAAATCAAGCTCTAGGGGAAATTATTCAAGGAATTGGGTTGTTCTGTGAATGGGTATGGACTCTATGGACCAAAAGAGCCTGATTCAGAGTTAATTATCACACGTACATATAAATATACAGTGAACTGCATCACTTGTGTTAACAACAACACATCCAAGGATATGTTGAGGACAGCCCGCAAAGTGTCACCACACATTCTGATGCAAACATAGTGTGTACACAATGCTCGGCAGGACAATGCAGAACATAACAAAATGGAACCCAACAAGCAACAAAATAACAACAACAAAGCAGGTTGTTTTTCCTCTCCCCTCCCCCCCCTTCCCCCACCCAACATATGGACAGTTATCCAAGTCCAGGACCGGTCTCCATGCTTTGTCTTCTGGACTTGCGACTGGCTTTCAGGTTTCAACCTTTGACTTGTGACCCAGATCACACTACAGGCACTGAAAACTTTGTGACAAGAGCCAACACTGACCACTCAATCCTATGACACAGAAATCAACTCCTTGCAGGCAACAGCGATCTGTTATTCTCAGTTCTCTATTCCCAAAGAGGAATAATTTGCCTCCAATTGGTAGCTGGCTGATTTCTGTTCACAAGTGGCACCTCTCTGTCCTCTCATGATGAGAGCATGCTCCTGGTTCACAGTAATCAGGGCTCTGATGAAATCAGCAGAGGCATGAAGACTTTAAATAACCTCTGATGGTAACTCTGAGGAAGCAGGAACCTCAAAAGTCAAGTTAAAGTAAATTTATTACCAAAGTACATATTTGTGACCATATACTACCTTGAGATTCATTTTCTCGCATTTACAGGAAAATAAAGAAATAAAATAGAATTTATGAAAACTATACATTAACAACTAATGTATAAAAGAAGACAAGCAGTGAAAAAAATATACTACCAAGAACATAATTTGTTGAGTCCTTGAAAGTGAGTTGACAGGTTATGGAATCATTTCAGTGTAAAGGTGAGAGAAAGTGAGCCATGTTCATTCTGGAGACTACACAATTACAGCCTGGATAACCTGCTTCCTCAGCTACTTCAGCTTGGGAATGTAGTTACCAGTTTAATTTCTAGTGCGAAAAAGAAGCGCTCTTATTTCCCTGTAAGCTCCTTGCCATCTCTTGCAGTCTGTCAGGGAGACCAAACAAAATGTTAGGCATTTTGTTAAACATACACAGCAGCCATAAGGGATCGGCATACTAGATTCCCTTTGCTTCTGATTTTGGGTGATTCTCCACAGGAAACACGTGCCTCAAATCCAGTCTTTTCAGCCCCCACGGCACCATTACCCAAGCTGGTGCTTTAATAGTGTCAGGCACAACGTTCTTGTTTGTTCCTCTTCCTCTTCTTCCCCTTTCACTGATGTTGTTTGAAAACAAGTGGGGATGGTGGATAGTAAGTGCCCGTGAAGACACCGAAAAAAATCAAGTTGAATCTGTAAGAAGCTGTCTGGGGCTGTGGCTTCCAAACACAGATAGAATATTTATTGTTACGAGTGAGGTCTGCATGGTGAATGGATGTAATGTATTTGTTTACAAGAGCATTTGTAGCAGCACTAAAAGCCTGTTCTGAACTAGTGCCCATTAGGAGAAATACCCCCGGTTTGGTTCTGAGCACTTGAAAGTGCAAAGGAAAAACAAAGTGCAAAAATGTATTTTCTTGCTGGATTTTGACATGCTTGTCAAGTTTTCTGTGTGTGTGATTGTATGTGCATTTTGAAGGAGGTGTCGTCTCCTGTCTGAGTCATGTGTTTGCTCTCCCTGACCTTTCTGTGGGTTTAAGTGTCTTCCTATTTGTGTGTGATTCTGTGACTGCACATTGCTATGCATCTGCCTGTCCCTCTGTGTGCATGTCTGACTGCCTCTTTCTGACCATGGGTGTGGTGCCTTCCTGTCTGTCTTGGGGTGTGGCTTTGAGGGGAGGGTGCTTGATTGTCTCTCCCTGAGTGTGGGTGTATTTGGGAGTGTCTGCCAGCCTATCTTTCTGTGCGTGGGCATACATTTCTGTCTGAATAGTCAGCATGGTGCATCTGAACACACACACGGTGTATTTCCAAATATCACAGCGCTAACCTTGTGATGCTGCTGATGGTATTTCTTTAGGTCCGGTTTCATGTTGTGAGACGAGTCACTGACAGGGGCTAGATCTGTGCCCATTTGCTGCTAATCTGACTGTTCACAACGGATCTGATACCTATTCTCTACCTCGTTCACAAATACATGGGGTCAATATCTGTAAATCTGAACGAGGATTGGGCTGTGAGGGGCTTCAGAGTCCCTGCCCCCCCCCAGTCTGTTTGTCACTCTGTCTGTATCTTTGTCTCTGTTTTTTTCTGTCACTCTCTTTCATTTCACAATCATTTTAACAGCACAGAACACTTTGGGTGTGTCCTTCACAGAGTGAATCCTATTGTGGATCAGTGCTCCTTGCTACTGGGGCAGTTTCATAACTTGTTTGTTACAAACCTGGCTGCTTGCCTTCTCTTTTCATTGGTCTATGCTGATGCTTGGAGACTGATCTAAAACTGCCACTCTATAATACAGGCAACAGAAATGTTGCAGATGAACTGTGCTTTGCTAGGTTATTACTTTAGTCCTGGATCAGAATAAATTCTATGATAGTGTATTGTTTTACCCCTTCTTGTGTCAACCCCGGTGCTTTTGAAATTGGTTTACAGCCGTTCTGACAGTGGAATAATCCCAAATCTTTATCAAACCATTTTTGTGGTTCTGAAAACCACAATAAATTTATTCTTCATCTTCATAAACAGACAAAGCTTAATTGTCTTGACTTGATTCAAATTGCTTATCCCTAGTACCATTCCACTATATATGAGTTTTATTCTGACCTTAGCAGTTCAGAGGAGTTCGGTTACAGATTGGCCATAATCTAACTGAACGACTAAACAGACTCAAGGAGTTAATTGGTCAATTCTTTTCCCATGCTTCCTAAGTGCCTCTAACTCTGGTGACTAGAGTTGGCTTCCTGCCCATTGATAACTGAAAGCCTGTGAAAGCTATTAGAATCAAGTCAAGCTACATCTTCATAACAAACATTTTTGTTAGTACTTTGATCAATTACATTCGAAGTACAGTATTGGAAATTCATGGAAGAGCAACTTGTTGATATTCTTTTCTACCCCAGCATATTTTTTTGACCCTTTACTCTACCAGGCACTTCCCTATGGACCATTTCAATTTCTTCTCCTTGTGCTGCCCTGCAGTGGCTCACCTTGAAACATGCAACAATCTCCACACATCTGAACTTGTGATCCCATCTCTACCATACTGCATAAACTGCAGCTTCTAGTCTGTTGCTGCAGCAGAATAGCATAGTTTTCAATACATAGAACACATCTAGCAATACAAAATAGTGAGTTTGAACCCCACCATAACTTTTCAATAAATGTGATAGTTTCTGAAACTGGTTGCCCTACTGTTAGTTCGTGAAATGTAATTGTATTTTATTTGAGGAAGATCTCAGGTTTGAATGAAACATGGGAAAAAACAAAGATAAAATTCACAAAAGGAAGAACCGAAAGAACGAGAACCTTTGAGATTAATGCTGCACTTCATGAGGGCACGTAAATTAATTATAAAACTATTGATTTACTCTAAAGATCTAAGTGTTTCATTAATTTCATGCAGTCTGGCTCTATAAGCCAATTTCCTTAACACAACGCAGGATAATCAATGAATACTCTTTAGAAGCACCAATATCCTTAAAAAAATAATCTGATAGTTGGAACTCCACTGTTTAATTTGATAATTTTACGTCCTTCTATAACATTTCCTTTCTATCGAACAGGAAGAAATCATAATCTCAAAGTCTGATATGGTATAGATTTCTTTCTTTATTGTACTAGTTTTCTGCCCTTAGGAACCTGAAACAAATTTTTCTTTTTCTAAGATCCTCTTAAGGATGATTTTAGCTAGCAGAACAAAGACGTGAACTTTTAATAGTTGATTCAAAAAGCTAAGGTAAACCAATGTCTGATTAGATTGGCCCTTACTTAAATGATACAGAGTCAATGAATAGATCAGGTCTAGTATTTTGAATGCTTATAAAAATTGAGATTTCATTAAGTCAGTAACTGAATGTTTAATCAGACTTACATTACTAGGAGGTTCTGAGCTCATTATTCAACTGAATATGCTAGATGAAACATCAAATGGAACGAATTACCTTTTCCATTCTGGTATTGTTTGCATCACCACAACTTAATGTCACCTCTTGCTAGCTGACCATTACAGACATCTGCAGAGCCTATTACAAAGACAATCCCTGTGTATTAGGGATGAAAAATAATGGCCTGCAACAGGGCAAAAAGATACACAGAAAACTTCAAGCTTTTTATGTCTACATCACCATCTCTTTTTAAATGGTATCATTCTAAGCTGAATGGGATTTCTTCTTGAATTTCAAGTAACATTTTCCAGAAATCCACAAGATAGTTGCTTTATTTCTTGAAGATAGTTAAGGTTAGTCAATTTAGAATTCAGTCTAATGCATGGGTGTAAGCATTCTGTGGGTATGACTTCAGTCTAAGATAAGGTTATGCCTTTTATATACACCCACACTTAAACCAAGGATTCGTCCATCACAGATTAGCATTCTTACTGCTTGTGAAGATTTTTTTCTTAACTGTTAGTTTTTGTTGCAGGTTAAAGTGCAGATAAAAACAAAGAGATTCATTTAATCTTTCAGATTTTACTTTTGCCAGCAAGAACTCTGTATACACCCTGGTATTGCTTAAGGAATTGTTTCAGATCAGGTGCTATGATATTACATCTCAGCCCAATGCTGCAACTAACCAACACAACACTAAAATTTTTTAACAAACAGAAGTAAAATTTGGGCTGATAGGAAAGTAGGGCTTGGAGGGGAGGAGGCATGCAGGAAATTGTGGTTTGCTGTGGTGATAATGGAGAGAGAGTTTAGGGCTCTACAGATGGGAGACCTAAATACATGCGTTTCCTATGTGTCCTGCAGAATATCATTAAAAATATATCATGACCAGTAGTTAGGCAGAGAAGAAATTTGGTAATAGATAACAAGAGTGCCCAGTAGAACTCGGGTCTCAATTACTTGATATCCTTGGACATTGTGAAAATGGCACTAGACATTCCTTGGAGAGGTGGTCGTGTCAGCTGAATCTGGAGATCCATTCATTTGTGGTTAACCTCATTGGACCCAGGGAAGTACAATCATGCTGTGAAGCTACTTAGGTGTTGGATTCAATGTTTCTTGACTCCTTTCAAGGGTATCTGAAAGGGATACCTGCTTGGTATCTGGACCTCCATGAGCTTAAAATAAAAAAAGTTAAAATGCATTATTATTAAAATATTTCAGTGACTGACTTCTGTACTGAGAATTGGTTCAGTGTTCAGTCAGTGGGTGGATTAGAGTTAATTTTGTGATTTTAATCATTTTAGCTCCCTGCCTGATCCAGTTCAACCCTTGAGAAGTAGAATTCCTTATAATATTGCTTACCAATATTTTGTTTTCTATTTCTCTGATTTCTTTCTGCACTATTCTTTCTCCTGTATTTTATTTTTCTTGTATATTGCAACATGGCCTACAAGCAAGTTAAGAGATTCAAGATGATATTTATGCACTTAAACCATACTTACTAGATTACAAAACCATCCAGGTTGCTCTATTAGTATGTCATTCTGTGTAGCACAAGGCAGTGCAAACAAAAACAGGAACAGACAACTCAGTTCCTATAATTAGATCTGAAGAATCCAAATTCTTTTCGGGT
The DNA here is from genome assembly GCF_030144855.1 of Hypanus sabinus. NCBI lineage: Eukaryota > Metazoa > Chordata > Chondrichthyes > Myliobatiformes > Dasyatidae > Hypanus > Hypanus sabinus. Next base: position 39,447,991 of record NC_082709.1, read on the forward strand.
TGGAGCAGAAGACCACAGGTCAAAGTAAAGGCAGCATGAAACAGATAACGATATGTTAGTGCGTGGAGGTCACTGTACCTGTAAAACAATGTCAGGCAACCTATAAAAGTATCGAGACATCAGCTGTGCAAAATTCCACCTATCGGAGCTCTGAAGTACATCTTAACCAAAGGTTTGAGGTCTATTTCAGTCTTGGTTGAAGAGCTTTACCCAGCCTTTGCCATCATGGGTGCATCCAAAATGGCTACCTTCTTTCCGGAACGTGGTTTCTTCCGATTTCTAATCTCACTGTTCATTGTCAATGTTCTTAGCTCAGCCCTTTACAATGCCTGTAATGATACCAACCCACTCTATGTAATAATAGCCAACCTGACCATCATCTAAGCCTTCCCCATCATCTGCCTCACCAACTCATCAGCTGATACAACCACTTCTGTCATGTGATCCTTTTCCCAACAACCTTATTTCCTTTGCACTCATTGCAAGGGTAGGAAAATGCAAAGAACTGGTCTGCCCTACTGTGCGTGATGTTTTGGACCTCATGTGAGCTGGGTCAGCACAATTAAGTAAAAGTTACCACTGGACAAGTTTGACTCATAGGCCACAGTTGGGAATTTGATCACAGATTTTCTGTAACTCATTTTCCTCTTTTAGTAGTCATTCATAACACTTACTTTAAACAGAGTTAAAATTTTCATCTAACTTTTCATCTACTCTTGAACCGTCCAGTTCTCATTTTAAAGTTATTACTCTTTAATGGAATCCTGACAGAGAAAAGTGTCTCTCTTTCTTGCCTATCAGCTCCTTCACTTATCATTAATCTCCCAAATAGATTGATCTTTTAATCTTTTTATACTGTAGGAAATACAGAGCAACTTCATTACCCAGGACTCTTTCTCACTGGCCTCCAACTTGTTCCCTTATATTTGAACCCTTAAAAAAAGTGTTTGGACTTGACTTTGCATTGTTCAATGAGTGAAATATAAATTCCAATGGTTATCTTTCTATGTCCTTGAAACAATGGCTAAAATTTATTTTTAAATACTTCCCTGTTAAATGTTGTGATTAATTATTTTGTTGAAATCAATTGAATGGCAAGGAACAGGGTAACAATTAGTGAGGTATGTAACGGTATTGGTGGAATATGATTGGTAGTATCCCATAATACATTGACTAGTCACTGTTCTTATCAACAACTTAGATTTTGGAATGGAATTGCACATAACAACAGGTTTATAGACTGCAAAAAAAATACAGTATTTTAAACAGTGCAGTTAGAAGCATAACATTAGGCAGAAATATCAATAGCAATTGGGTAAAGTTGTGACAGCACAAGGAAACACAAGACCTAAAACTGACAGAAAAGAATGCATTATAAATGACACAAAGTTGTATAGGAACAAAATGAGCCATGTTTTAAAGAGTAAATTGTTCAGAGTTGAAGTTAGCAAACATTCCCACCCAAAAGGGATGGCAACATTTTGAAAAACCCTTAAACAAATAACAATTGATGATTAATCAATTGTTAATTTAAAATATCATACAGATTTTTGTTAACTAAGGGTATTAATATGAATTTCACAAAGGACAATGATAAAGAAAAATAGACTTCAATGATCCTTAAGACCATAAGGTACAGGAGCAGAATTAAACCATTTGGCCCATTGAGCCTGCTGCTCCATTTCATCATGGCTGATCCAATTTTGCTCTCAGCCCAGTCTCATGCACTTCTCCCCATATTCGTTCATGCCCTGACCAATCAAAACTCTGTCAATCTCTACCTTAAAGATACAAAAAGACTTGGCCTCCATAGCTGCCTGTGACAATGAATTCCACAGATACATCACTCTTTGGCTAAAGAAATTCCACATCTCCATTCTAAAAGGATGCCCGTCTATTCTGAGGCTGTGTCCTTTGGTCTTAGACTCTCCCACCATTGAAACATCCTTTCCACATTCGCTCTATCCAGGCCTTTCACCATTCAATGAGGTTTCAACAGGTTTCAAATCTCCCTAACTAATGAAGTGACACTGGTGATTTTCCAAATTAGAGGACAAATCCTGAATGAAAGAAGTCTTTAAAGACATATCTAAAGCATCTGCAGTTTCCTCCTACCTTTTTTAAACTTCTGGAGTGAAGTTTGTCAGATACTGGTGATTTGTCTATCATTAATCTTATTTTTCTCTCCAATTCTATTACATTATTGCACTTAACTCATTTAAGTTGTTGGCATTGTTTCAGAGAAGGTGCAGAGACTGTTAACCAGAGAATTATTATAAAAGCAAATTAGAGTTCAGAGATGTATTCTACACCATTTTAGGATCTCCTCAGACAAAATAGTCAAAATGCATGAAGATGCATCTCGGCCCAAAACGTCGACTGTTTGTTCATTTCCGTAGATGCTGCCTGGCCTGCTGAGTTCCTCCAGCATTGTCTGTGTGTTGCTTGGATTTCCAGCATCTGCAGACTTTCTCCTGTTTTAAAAATACACAATACAGTTCATGAATTCAGGGATTTTTAAAAAATCCAGTGTGAAAACGTACATCATGTGAACAACAGAAACAGTAGTAAAGTTATTAGCTAAATCAAAGAAACTTTTCACATGTTAATGCTGACATCAATTGTTGGCTTACAGTCTTCATATTCAGAGTTGCCAAGTTGTCTTGAACATTCTATGTTTAAAATAAAACCCTATAAAATGAATAGTCTGTGCGGGGGGAGGGGTGTGAAACTTATACTTTTATGTTGCTGTCTGCAATTTTATATCTGTTGTATGATAGACGAAAAGTCAAGTGAAGCAGAATGCTTGTTTTCACCTGGATTAGGCCAGAAGATTTGAATCAAATTATGTTGACGTTAATGCACAGAGATGTGTTTAGTAGCTCCTAGGGTGTGTGACAAAAATCATTCAGTTAGTCTCAAATATCTCTTGGTTGTTCCAGACTCCAACATCTGCACTCCCATGTGTCTCCGTTTCTTTTACACCAATAAATCGGTATCAAAGTAAACCTGAAACAAGATCCCCGCAGGATTCCCTTTTTATGCATTACAACACTGATACAAGTGTCTTAAACTTCGAATTATCAATGTTAGGGCAATTCTAAAACTGAATATATTGTGTTCCACGTTCTGCAACTCATTCACTGAGGTATTTACTAACAAAATAAAACGTGGCATAGAACACCAACATCTGTTTCAAAGTAGCCTTTGACATCAAACACAGGGGGTCCATGGAAGTGGTTAATAAGTTCACACAGCTATAAAATTGTACATTCTGTATCAGCCTATCTAGCACCACCCCCGCCCACTCCTAGTCTTTAGAGAGACGTCCCTCTCAAAGCGAGATGTTACCACATGTGCTCCGCAAGCGCGAGAAAGCTGTTGGACTGCAAGAGAGAGGCAGACACACACACACATTTAGAAAAATAAATTGTATTTTGCTTTCACGGTGAGGGAGACTTTATAAATAGAGGCGACAAGCAGTCCCTGCAGCTAATGCTCAGCTGGCGATAAACTAACTGGATTGCAATTCGTCGCTACACTAGTTATGCTTGGTATTCCTTCCACCAGCCTCCCACTCGCTGCGTCCTCCCACGCCAGGATCTGCGTCACGCTGCCCGTGTGGGAGTGAGTATGAGCAAGAGCGGAATATCCCATACAGCCCGGAGGGGGAGGAGGCTGCACAGGGGCTATGTGTGAGTGTCTGTGTATCGGAGACAGACAGGGTGGAGGAGGAGAAGAAGAAAGTTGAGGGGTGGGGAAAGGGGAAAAGAAACAAACCAAGAATCATAGCAGCGAGAGGCGCACTGTAATTAGAGCCGCGGGCAACTCCGGGCAGGGAAAGAGGGAGCGCGTGTCAACATCACTAGAGTGAGTGCGAGGGGTGGGATCCTCCTCCTCCTCCACCTCCCACCCCCGCCTTCCCTCTGCCCCACGGTGTTCGAGGCTTTGGTGCGAACAGAGCCGACGGGATAGCGGGCGACAAAGTTCTCAATTGCCTCCACAGCACCCAGTTACACAGCAAAGAGTGAGAGAGACTCATAGTGCACCAGGTAGGCACGGGCGTCATTTCTGCTGCAAAGCTTGCTTACTTGCACATGTTGGGGCTCTGTCCTTTCAATTGTGACAGGGTGGTGTTAACGTGTACCGGACAAATGTATTTTTTTGTTGGGAAGGGAATGTTGTTTGGTGAAGATTGTTACTTTGTTTTCTCTCTCTGTCTGTCTCTCCTTTCAATCCCGGTTTGTACGGTCCTTTTATGCCGGAAGGAGAGGGTGGATTTCGTAGTTGTGTGGGTGATTCCCAAAGAGCTTGAATACTATGGGCTCAAGTGGGCGTGAAAGCTGCAGTAGTGCAAGGGAGCGGGGGGAATAATGGAAGAACCGACTGGGTTGTATTTATTTGAAGCCTATATACCAAATAGAGCGAGCTTTTAAATGTTGTCTCATTGTGGGTAAGTGTTTGTATCTACACAGCACTTTTAAGAAAGTGGTACATTACTACCGAAAAGCATCTGATGAGATAGACGTGTCTTTTCGGTTCGTCCCGTACATTGACCTTTCAAAGAAGTTACTTTGATTCGTTCAACCCTGTATAAATATCACTTGTCAGTTCTTAGTCCAGTGAAGGTGGAGCGGATCTAAGAGTTGATAAGAAAGGGATGTGAAGAAATCGTGCATAAAGTGTTTTTTCAATCAAACCTTGGTTTCTTTGAAACTGACTGGAAACATTCGGGGTACGGGATACTGACAACCGAAACAGCGACTGAAGGATTGTCGGTCTAGCTGGGGATGAGTTGCACAATGACCACTGCCTGTGTGTGGGCAGCTGCTTGATGTCAGGCTTTGCAGAAGAACCTCAACTCGCTGATCTCTTTAACTGCAGCAGTAACATGAGATTTGACGTTGGTTGACCGGTTTCTCCATCAGCTGGTAATGTTGCCTTACCTGGACCCCCTTCTTCCTTAACTGTTGCATAGACGGTCAGACCTTATTAGGGTAAGTTGTGAGATTGTTCTTGACACTATTGAATAGATCCACTTGAAGAGTTGACACTGGTACCGAAGTGTGACATAAATGGCCGCCAGTGCCATAGTTTTTGTATTGGGCATCGAAAATTAGTTTATACTTCAGGGTGAAATGATAACGAGGAAATTCAAGCAACCTGGTTAGTGTTGAAACTTATCTCAGCTGGACCCTGAAGGTGTTAATGGAAGTCCTGTCAGTCCTGGACGTTTTAGGGTGAGGGTAGAATTGACAGATTCTCATTCCATGTTGGTATTCTGGCTGCAAGAATATTAGGTGAGGAAATGAGCTTTAAGACCAGGTAAGATTTAATGACAGACACAGCACTAAACTGTCACAGTTGCCCATGTTTCCTGCGCAAATTGAGAAATGGAAGTTGTAAAAACAATGACATTTGTGCCAGTGAATGGTATTGGAGCTGGTATAGGCATCATCGGCCTTGTTTTATTGTTCATTTGTAAATCACAGGCAAACTGTAAAGTATTTGCCGAAATGTACATTGGAGTGCAAAGTGTAAGAAATAAAGTAATTCTATATATCTGCATTTAGTTTCCAAGTTATCAATTTTCTATTTTGTTAATTAAAAAACCTGCAGCATAATTAGCTCAATATGACAGCAGGGAAGAATACAGAAAGATAGGATAATATTTAAATTGTGATATACAGAGAAATATTGATGTGCAAATGAACCTAGGTGTCTGTACACCAGTTGAAGAAGTTAAAAATGCAGTTGTAGCAAGGAACTAGGAAGGTAAATAAACACAGAACAGGACAGCCCAGGGTCAGGCCCTTCAGCCCACAATGTTGTGCTGAACCAATGAAATTAGTAATGAGCAACTAAACTAATCCCTTCTGCCCATACAATGTCCATACCTTTGCAATTCCCTCACATTCATGTGCCTATCTAAATGGCTCTTAAAAGTTCCTTTATGTATTTGCCTCCACTGCTTCCCCAGGGAGTGCACTCCAGGCACCCAACACTGTTTTTTTTAAATGGCCCTCAGAAGTTTTCCCTCTCAAATGTACCTTGTTTGTCGGAAGGTCTGAACATAAGAGCATGGATGCATGGATTTTTTTTCATAGCTATACTGAAACAGAAATGGAAAAACTCAGCATATGTAGAAAGTTGAACAGCTGATGCTTCAGTTCTGTGACCCTCTGTTAGTTATATTTCTCCTTGCTAAGACTACAGTTGGAGTGTTGAGCACAGTGCTGGTCAACTGAACTCCTGATATTCTTGCCATGGAGGCAACTCAATTTAATCAAAATGATTCCTGTGATGGGAGGACCATTCAGTGGGAAGAACTTGGGTCTACTAATCTTGCATTCACTACAGTTCAGAAGAAATGGGGAGGGCTCATTGAAAGGTACAACACTGCAGTGGGTTGAACAGGCTAAATGCAGGACAGATATTTCCCTGGCTTGGGGATGTGGAGCCAGGGTTTGTGGCCAAGATTTGGTGAATATATTAATATATTTAGGACTAGGATGAGAAGAAGTTTAACTTAATGTGGCGAACTTGTGGAATTCAAAACCTCAGATGTCTATAGAGGCCAATATGCTAAATATACTTAAAGAGAGATTTCTAAAAACAAAAGACATCTAGAGGCAAGGGGGGGAGGGAGAAATATGGTGTAGAAATGGCAAATTAGCCAGGATTTATTAAATGCAGCACGGGCATAAAATGGCAAAATCCTATTTTTGAGTTTTCATGTTCTTGAGTTACAGTTTTAAATTGAATAGTATGCAAATTTTAATTACAGCATAAATATTCCTCCAGCTACTTTGAACCATTTACCTTGTACATCACCCTGGTTGATAGTTGCAACAATTAAACCAAAGTTGGCACAGTTCCTCCTTTGTCACAAGTTTGCCTTGATGAAAAAGGCCTCTGTGTGTGTGTGTGTGTCTCTCTCTCTCTCTCTCTCTCTCTCTCTCTCTCTCTCTCTCTGTGGGGGATGGGGGGTGGGTTGGCTGGAGTGGAGCTAGAGAAGAAACTACCAGTTTATTTTGCAACACCATGGATTTTTTAAATGTACATTCATATACATTTTACCACTTTCTTGCACCAACTTTTCAAGTCTTACATCTACATTTCATTTGCAATTGAAATGTTTTAATTTGTCAACATGTAAACACACTGTCTCACCATTGGTGGTGCTCAATAGCCACCAGTTCACCCTACCACACCACACCACAATTGAATCCCTACATCCCCTCACCTTCTTTGGACTTGGCAGCAGAGTTTTCAGTATTCCAACAAAACTTGTCTATGTTGTTGATATTCAACTATAAATAATTAAGGCGGTTCACTGATTTTAAAAAAAGTGATTAATTTCTCAATTAAAACTTAATCTAATGATTTAAGAAATATTTAAGAAATACAATTACTGTATCCATATGACTGATGACTTTTGGTACCATTGCTGTTATTGCATGGGATCAACAAGCAAAATGAAAACAATTGGAACTTAATTTGACATCTATTATAAGTTGCAATTTTTCTAACCAGTGAACAGTCAATTAAAAAATAGACCTATTCATGCCTCACCATTTTTGCTTAATTCTATAATGCTTTTGTTCTCAATTTTTCTTTTGGATTTGTGATGGAATCCTGTGACCTTCATTTACATGTTTTATTTGTTTGACAACCCTATTTACTCTACTTTCAGCTGTTTAGATATCCAGCTTTAGCGCATCGAACTTCCTTAAGCTATGTACCTACCTGATCCACCTTAGCACTTTTGTCTGGCCAGTTAACCTAGCATTATACTTTCTGCCAGACTTAATTCATGCCTTGTTTGCTGTCTGACTAATAGCTACTCTTACAAACTATGACCTGTCCCTGTGCACCCAATACTAAGGGGTTACATGGCTTTTAGACAATAGCAATATGGTGTGTACCAAAGGATTTGTTTCTACAAGTCAAATTTACTTTCATAATTTCCTGAAATTAATGAATCATAAACATAAATTAAAGCATTAATCACTGTAAATTAGAAACAGTAAATCAATAGTCTCTAAATCTGAAAGCAGGAGGCAGTTGTGTGGTGTTTGAAAACAAGTTCATAAAATTGGATTTTCATTTCAAGGCAAAGTTCTTCCATGACTTCTGTGGTTAAGAATGTACAAATGTCACCAAATAAATGGTAACTGCAACTGAATAATTTTAAAACAATTTTAAAAATGATTTTAAAATCAGTGTAGGCATATACTTTATATTTTGATGTCCCAGGCCAGATCTTCTTACCAAAATAATGCAGAAACCAATGGCCACAGTTATTTATCTGAAGTATCTTCAGAGTACCCAACTGCATGTTTGAGATAAACTGTCCATGAGATTCATAATATTTTAAAAAATTGTTGAAACTACAGCTTGTTGGTTTGATATTTGAGTGGAGAAATTCTTCTTGATCCTTTTTGCCAAAACCCCATCACCAACCCCATCTAGGCAAATTGAGAAATCCTATTCTGAATTTATGCTGATGTTTACTGCCTTAAGCACTGTTAACAGGAATTCCCATTATATTTTATAGCATTTCTGTGCAGTCCAAGTTATGAACTAAATGACACAGAAATATGCAACATTGTATCCTATTTTTTTATTTGTACCTTTTGCTCAAAGTAACTGATGGAATTTACGGCTGGTTTTGCCTGGTTCCAAACTATGTGTGTATATGTTCATAAAGTACTGTGATTTTTGACTGGACTAATCTATTACTTAACTAGCAATTTTTCTGGCTGTTATTCACAGGAAGCTTTAGTGGTCTGGTAAATTATGCTTTGTACCTCCAAAATTGCTCCTGATGTGGCTTTGTGTGATAATGGAGATCAAGATACCCACTGAACTTGAGTCTAGGATCGAAATGATTTTGAAATTATGGTAAATGAAGCTGGGGATAAGCTGTTGTAGCCTACTGATGTGAAGACCCAATGCAAGCTAAGGGGAAGAAATAGAAAGAAGAGACAAGTGCAGACAGGAATTCAGAGTTCTATTCTTTCTTGTGAAGAAGCTTTACTGAGAGCTTGATTCAAATAGTACATTTGGTAATGCTCCAATGCAATATATTTGGCACTGCATCAATTTTATTTCTTCCCACAGTCAACATCTTTATTGATCAACTTGATTTTTTTTTAATTCTTTCCTGATGTTCACTAATGTCAAGTAGTTAGTGTGACATTAGGAATGGGTTTGAGTGGCTGACCAGCCTAATTCCATTCCAGTTAACATGGCTGGAAGGATTGTTGCCTAAAGATCCCCCTTTTGCTGTCAAAAATACCAAAAATTAAAATTTAATAATTTTCTTAGTATGAAAAATATATCATAGCTGCATGCAACTAAGTCAATAACGCCTCAACATGATAATCATTTTTAATAAGTGGCTGTATGGGTCTCAAGATGGCTACCGATGTTCCTTGACAGGAGTATGTATTGTGCTTACCCATCAACACTTTCCACAGCAACTCTCTTCTCTTGCTGTCCGTTGTCTTGCTGGTGTTTAGGGCAGCAATGAAGGTCCTGCATCTCTTGTCTGTCCTTGGCCATCAAAACCAATTTTGGTCTTGGTCTAGGGGTGTTCAGGGCTTCCTTCATCATACAGGTAGCTTCCAATATGGGTTTACGAATGGGAGTTCAGATAGTTATTCACCTGCATTTTGTAAATATTCAGTCAGCAAGCAGCAGCACAAAGGAAAGCTATTTGGCCCATAAGTCTGTGCCAGCACTCTTGTAGAGCAGTTTCACATATTTCCACATTTCTGTATCATTTTCAGCTTTGTCATTTACCTAGTTAATTTTTGAAGACTGTTGTTCACACTGTTCCAACCCCCAACTACTTATGGTGCAAAGAGAAGTTTTTCTTTGTGTTGTCTCAAGTTCTGTTGTCAATCACCTCAGATCTGTGATAGCTTTTTAAAATATCTTTTGCTTCCAATCCCCTGAACAGGTCACGTTGCTGTACAGCTGAGACATTTTAGTAATTTCTGGTTTTCGGTGCCAAAGTATTGAATTAATCTTTTTCTTTTGAAAAATCCACTGTGTAAATAATTTGTTTTAAATGAAAACAATATTAAAGTACAAAATAAAATTTACTCAACACTTGATTTGCCTGGTGTGAAATGGTGGTCAAGTAATCAGGCTGTGAATTTTAAAGAATGTCTATGCTCCAAACAAGAGGAGCCTGTCTCTTGCCACCTACACAAAGCAGAGGTGGAGTGTGGTATGAGCGTAGTCAGAACTCGCTGTGCAAAGAACCAAAGCCTGACATTTACTCTGGAAGATGTGCTTGTAATAATTTAACTTTTCTAAAACACAGGTGCTGCTGTTGGTCATGGCAACTTCATTACCAAGGACACTTGGTGAATTACAACTCTATCGTATTCTGCAGCGAGCCAATCTCTTGTCTTATTATGATGCTTTCATCCAGCAAGGTGGAGATGATGTGCAGCAGCTCTGTGAAGCAGGGGAAGAGGAATTCTTGGAAATCATGGCCTTGGTTGGCATGGCTAGCAAACCTCTACATGTCAGGAGGTTGCAAAAAGCTCTAAGAGACTGGGTGACAAATCCTTCCATCTTTAATCAACCACTGAACTCTCTTCCGGTCAGTAGCATCCCACTATACAAAATATCTGAGGGCTCAGCTGCCTACTCTGGGCCAAATGCCAACAGTCATGAAAGAAACAATAATCTTCGCGACCCTCCTGTGAAGTTTCCAAAATGCTTGGCTGCTTTGTGCGGACAGGGAGTGGGACCAAGTAAGCCTGGTTTAGCAGGGAGTTCACCACTGCAGATACCTAATGAGCCACGGTTCTGGCAAGGACAGTCCGCAACTGAGAGTGAACATAGTCTTTCCCCTGCAGACCCCTCATCTCCCTCCTCGCCGAGGGAAAATGGTGAAACTCTAGATGCTGCTGCCATTGTTGCCATTACAGAATCTGTTGAACGTTTGATGCAAGGCATTCAAAAAACAGACAAGAATGAAGTGAAAGAGTTTCTAAGAACCAATAAGAAGTTAGCAAAAATGATCAGTCACATCTTTGACATGAAAGATGGTGATCCTCATAGAGAAGAAGAAATACGAAAATATAGTGCAATATATGGACGTTTTGATTCCAAAAGGAAAGATGGAAAGCATCTTACACTTCATGAGGTACAAGATTTTCTTCTTTTGTTCTTTTATAATGTCTGTAACTTTTGAAGTAGGTGAAGCCCAAGCTTCTTTTGTTGTCAATGTTGCTTCGGTCATCAAAACTTGCTGAAGTGCTGTATTTGAAAATGGGCAGGATTTCAGCTCCCGCCTTAGTTTAGAAATGACAGATCTTCATGCATATGTTCATAGTGGGTGGGAGTGTTGTCTGTCTTGGGTACTCTGATCATTTACTGGAATGTGCAAAGCCTGTATTTGAGTTGTTAATGTCACATGCTTGCTTTCCAATAAAAGTTGGACTGAAGCATGAACAAAATGATCAGATCTCATTTTAAAACATTATGTGACTGGAAGACTCTTGCAGAACATGGGCATGGTCTACAAAGAGGCTTTTCATAAACAGTCAAGTACCTTGACCATAATGCGTTCAACATAACACAGTAGTCTTCAGACAAATTAAACCTAGACCAGATTGTAGGCAACTTGTTATTTTTAATTCACTCAGACTGTTTTACTGAATGCGCATGAGCACATCAGCAGGTACACCTTTTGCACTTTTTCTATTGCCTTTCAATGTGATCTTTTCCATATAACTTGCCGATGTTACAAGCTACTAACAGCTTGATGCACACAATGACATTTCTGAAACCTTGCTGCATTTTGAGAAGTCAAACTGGAATAGTAATTTGACAGTGAATAGTTGGGCTCTGGAGAATGTCATACTAGAATGACATTCTAGTGGAAGTACTAGAATGGAGGAACACAAAAGTACTAGACAAGTATTTAGTTCCCAGAAAGTGGCACTACAGGTAGACAGTGTTGAACAGGACATTTGGCACACTGGCCTTCACTAGTCATGACAAAGAGTATAGACGTTGGGATGTTATATTGCAGTTGTACAAGACATTGGTGTGGCTGCATTTGGAGTATATGTTCAGTTTTGATCACACTGCTATAGGAAAGATGCAATTATGCTAGTAGGACTACAGAGATTTATGAGGATGTTGCCTGGATTGGAGGAGCTGGGTTGTAAGTAGAGGTTGGGCAGGCTAGAACTTCATAAAGGTGTTGGTAGAGCTGTGTAAAGTCACAAGAGACAGAGGGTGAATGCATGCGGAGTGTTTCCAGAGCTCTTGAATCAAGAACTGAGGACATAGTTTTAAGGGTGAAGAGAAAGATTGATAGGAATCTGAGGGGCAACTTTCTCCACACATATGGACATTTTATTAGATGACATGGATAGGAAAGGATATTGGTCAAATATGGGAAACTGAATTTAGCTAAGATGGGCATCTTACTTGGCATGGACCAATTGGTCTGAAGGGTCTGTTTCCATGGTGTTTGACTCTGTAACCAATGGCATCAATGAGATTCACTGATTGAGAAAGAAAGGGAGGAACAACAGGAAAATTTAATCAGTGTAGGTCAGGTTGGATATTGGAAAGATTTGAATAAAAAAAAGTCAAAAATAAAAACCTTAAGTGAAGAAGTGAGCCTCCGTGGTTCATTTTTTGGGATAAAGACATTGAAGAAGAAATAGAATAGTATTTCAATACTGTAAAACAACTTGGGTGGGTTGGCCAGTACTGACAGTGGCCAGTGTGTCTGATTGATAATTAATGCAACAATTTCATGAAATTACCATGGGCAAGCTGTTGTTTTTGCAAGAGTATTAGATATTAATGCAAATTATTCAGCATTATGTAACTTTTGTCATTGCATTACCCCTCCCCACCACAAATTACTGAGGATTTATACATTAATAATGGTGAATTCCATTAAGATGTCTGTAATTATGATGACAAAATCTATACTATTAATTTAAAGTGGTGATGCAGTTTATTTGACTTTTCTATACTATTAACCCATAAAACAAAGAAAGTGTAACTTGTATCTGTGAAGTTGTACATTTTTCTTTCAACTGTATTGAAATTTTATAAATTTGTATAATCTTAATCTTCTCCTCATGTAATACTGTTTTAATTGAGGAACTCCATATTGTAGCAAAAGCTCCCCCCCCCCCCCCCCACACACACACATGTAAAGGCATAAACAACTAGTCTGTTGCCATTCACCTTTCTTTATTCCAGTTCATGAAGAGTATGCTGGACTAAAAGTAGTATAATGTAGGGTTTTGGAAAACAATCTGCAATAACTAGTTGTGCCATCTAATCTTGGCAAGAGATCTAAAGTTATATTATAGAAATAATGCATGTTCTCATAACTTCAGTTTTATTGTATTGCATTTTTGAATTCTACAGCTCAGATTAAACACTTTCAATTAAATTCAATTCAAGTTTAATTGTCATTCACTCATACATGAATACAGCCAAACAAAACAGCGTTACTCCATGGTCAGGGTGCAAAACGCAGTACCAACAGTCACCTACAGCACAAAGTGCACACAAGATAGCAAGCACAAATGGTATCACAGTCACCATTTCCAGCTTCAATGCCTCTCTCCTAGCAGCCGCAAACAGGAGACACCATGGCTTGAGGCTCAGTTCATGTTACAACCAAGGCCACACAGCTCTCCGCCATCCAGCTCTGCTCTTAGCCAATAAATCAGCGAATCAAACTTGCGGCATGACAGATTAAACCAAAAGGGACTTCTGATCACAAGAAAAGCAACTTGGATGGCCACTCACTATTAGACTGTAAGCCTCCATTAACTCGGGCGTGTGCTTTATTGATAGGCTTGCTGTTTCTTGGTGATTTTATCCCCTTCACTCCATTAAAAAACAATGTTGCTAAGCCCATTTTTGCTACAACCATCCAACAAATAGACCTCCCAAAGTCAATAGATGGTAATCAATGTAAGAACTTTGGTTTTCTTTCCCACCCACAACTTTTGTTGACTTGTGCGCAAGTTCTTGATAACAATCTATAACACTTCATGCTTCTTGGAAGCATCTTAAAGTGATGGTGTTTTTACAATTAAAGTAGCCCCTATGCCATAGACTCAGCTAAGATCAGCTGAATCATTATAGTTCAAGGACTTAATCTTTTTGCTATTTATGACTCAGCCATTCACATTTTAGCCAGCTCAGCCATTAAAGTAACTGTACAACTCATAATTTGATGTTTTCTGCAGCTAACTGTTAATGAAGCAGCCGCTCAGCTTTGTACAAAGGACATTGCTTTGCTCACTCGGAGAGATGAACTATTTTCGTTAGCCCGACAGGTCTCCCGGGAAGTAACCTACAAATATACTTACAAAACTTCCAGGTAAGATATTTTATTTTGAACTATTTTAACCTGATTATTTATTATTAATTATTAAAGCTGCTCTTGTTTATTTAACTGCAGGTCTAGATGTGCAGATCAAGAGGACTCATCTCCCAAGCGTATAAAGACTGAGGTAACATATGATTTGGTATTTATGTGCATCCTTCCTACTATTTCTGCTCGTGAGTGCAAAAGATATATAATGAGACATCATTTTGCAAAAAGTCAGGAAGTTTCATGTATGTATAATACTCTGGCTTTTGAGAAATAAAGTGAACATATGCTAAAGTACAGGAAAAGGAAAGGAGATTCTCTTTTAAAAGGTTGCCTCTATCCAAAATTAGGCCAAGTGTGGGTGGAATTTGTCCCGCATTTGAAAAAGTGATAGATTCAGCTCTTTTGGGGGGGAAAAGGTAATTCTTTTTACCAATGGAATGAATATATTTTCACAGTGAACATGCAAAATCTAAGCAGGGTGTGGTATGATTTAATAAAATCAGAAATCCTACAGAGTATAATAACTGGGACAAAGGTTACATATGCACTATACTAGTTTCATATGTAAATACTGCATGGTCACTTATTTAATTGAACAGAACACAAGAACACGTTATTTATTTTGCATGATAATTATCAAATTTGTATGCAAGTAATATATATGACCAAGTGTTATTTACTGGAAAAGAAAGTTGATCATATCACTATGATGACGTTCTCATGCATCAATTCATTGTCAACAGTTTTTAAAAAGTTCTCTATTTACAACTTGTATAATGAGAAATATTTAAATATTGGATGAAATTTTAAAAATTATTTCCAAACAATTATGTTACTTGTCTTGTATATCAGAAGTGCTTACATTTATTTCCTGAAAGAAGCTATGGGAGTAGAACTTCAGCCAGGAAGGGTAAAGATTTTTTTTAAAAAAAAAGGTTGAACATTTTGAGAAGTGGAATAATTTGCAGAGGGAATGCCAGGGAGTGGGGTGAGGTGTCTGAAAAATATTAGAAAGCTGGTCATAGGTGGGGAGTGGTTGTATCTGGAGAATAGCAGCCAGCATCATAGGGTAGACTGAGGATTAGAGCATGTGCACAATACTTTCCTGTCACTTTCTTTGTATAGGTAACTGAAAAATCATGGTGAAAATGGTTTAAAGTTGTCCCATTTCTAAGGTGTCTGTTAATTTATAAATAGAGCAAAGTTTACATATACAATTAAAATAATACCCAAATAATCTGATAATGCTAATCAATAAAATGCAAATTTGTTTCAAAAGTTCGAAGTAAATTTATTACCAAAGTACGTATATGTCAACATATACAACCCTAAGATTATTTTTTGTGGGCATTCACAGTAAATACAAGAAGCACAATAAAATCAAATCCAGACCTCACCCAGCAGGATGGACAAACAACCAGTGTGCAAAAGACAACAACCTGTGCAAATTCAAAAAGAAATTTTTTAAAAGTAATAAATAAATCAGCAATAAATATCGAGAGTGTGAGATGAAGTGTCCTTGAAAGTGAGTCCAGTGGCTGTGGGAACAGTTCAGTGATGGGGTGAGTGAAGTTGAATTAAGTTATCCTGTCTGGTTCAAGAGCCTGATTAGTGTGGGGTAATAACTGTTCCTGATCCTGGTGGTGTGGGATCCTGAGGCTCCAGTGCCTTCTTCCTGATTGCAGCAGCAAGATGGTAAGATGTTTGGGATAGTGGGGTTCCATGATGATGGATACTGCT
This sequence comes from Hypanus sabinus, assembly GCF_030144855.1. NCBI lineage: Eukaryota > Metazoa > Chordata > Chondrichthyes > Myliobatiformes > Dasyatidae > Hypanus > Hypanus sabinus. The sequence goes on from NC_082709.1 coordinate 39,464,126, forward strand.
TTCCTGTGACAGAACTCCATGTAGATGTACTCAATGGTGGTTTGACCAGTAGTCAAAATAACACTCAAAACAGCAGCTGCCTTCTAATTTCACTCTCTTGACATTCTCAGGATTCTCTATCCAATTTGAGGAATGATGAAAAGTTTCCTTCATAGCATACTTTCCGAGGTTTAACTAAATGGCCTGATTTATTTGAACCTGCCTATGTTCCTTATGTTGGTTCTAGTATTTCATAGCTTGTCTACTAGAAGAGTTGCTTTGCAGAGCCAGACAGGCATTGGGCAAGGGTCTTCTTAAGCTATGAATGTTAATGTCCTGCTAATAGTAAATCTTCACAGCCATTTTCTTTTTCTATTCGGTACACTGTAAAGATCCTTCACTCTATTTGTATATGTTAATACTGTTTAGATTGGGGATGCTTTGAATATACAGTGCAGGCTGAAAATTTTCTATTATGCATTATTAGTATGAAGATCCATACCAGGGTTATCATCACTGACATAAGTTGTGAAACTTGTTTTGTGCCAGCACTACAGTGCAGGTATAACAAATTAGAATAAGCTACAATAAAAATAAATGAAGCTAAAGACAAATATTGTTCATGGACTGTTCTGAAATCTGGAGGTTGTTAGTAAACCGTTGAGTGTGGGTCTTAAAGCTCTGGCAGCACCTCACTGGTGGTTGTCATGAGAAGAGGACTTAGCTCGGATGGTGGGGGTCCTTAATTTTGGATGCCAACTTTTTGAGGCAGCACCTTCGGAAGATGCCCGCAAAGGCGGGGAGACGTTCCCATGATGGAGGTGGTTCAGTCTTCAACCCTCAGAAGCATCTTCCATTTCTGTGCATTGGCGCCACCAGACGGTGATGCAACCACTCAGAATGGTCTCCGTGGGACATCTGTATTTTGTTAAGGAGTGATTGCAGAACACAAAGTCAGTTATCCTGATCAGACTCCTCCTGTTTGCAGTTCAAATACAAATTTGTCTAAGTGTTTTCATTTCATAAATGGACTTTCCTCTTCAAGTCATGTTTCTGATTTTCAATCCCTTCACTTTCATTTGTCAGCTACTAGGCTGTATCTTCAAGGAAATTAAAATAAGTCTCTTCAAATTTTGCTTAGATTTTTGCTGATACAGTGATAAATGGGCAGTGATGTGTTTAACTCATTTGAGGGGATGTCTAGTAAATTAAACCTCCATGAACTTTGAATAAAGGAATAAGTTTGCCTTTGATCTTAGCTGTTCTCTAATTTTCTATGCCAGTTGTATAGTTTTATTTGAATGGGAGTTATATTTATGTATACTCTGAGTACTAATTAGAAAACCAAGATCAGAGATCATCTGTGTAGAAATTCTCCTTGGGAGAATGGGTAATACTAAGATCTATAACAGTATTAAACGTACATAGATAGTAGGAGTATCTTTCCCTAAGATTAAATTTTTCGGGTCCTTTCATGATTTCGCCAGCCAGAATGTTCTCATTGTGCAAAGTAAATTGGTTTTCTGTGTCCAGAACTTTCCTAATAGGACTGATTGTGAAGTGTCCACATTATTTTCCAAGATTCAAAATTGTTCAATGTCATTTCCAGAACAGAAGTGTAAATGAGAATGTGATAATGGTTACTCAGGATCCGCTGCAGTACAAAGAACACGATAACAAAAAAGCACAATAAATATAAATAAGATAGCTTATATACATTGTTTATATGTCTATAAAGTGATGCTAAGCGTAGGAGTGCTTGTACGTGAGGTGACTGACAGGAAATGACAAAGTAGTGGTGGTTGGGGTGTGGAGGGATGGGTTAGTGGGTGGAGGTGTTGGATCAGGCTTACTGCTTGAGGAAAGCAACTGTATATATTTTTAGTGGTCCTGGCATATATGCTACTTAGCCTTGTCCCTGATGGTAGTGTGACAAAGATTGCATGAGCAGGGTGGGTGGGATCCTCCATGATGCTTTTGGCCCTTTTTCTGGCACCTTTCTGTATACATGTCCTTGATGCCTGAGATAAGTTCGGCAGTTTTGACTACCTGGTGTAGAGCCTTTCTGTCTGCTGCACTGCAGCTTCCTGTACCAAGCAGTGATGCAGCTTGTTGGGATGCTCCCTCCTGTGCATCTGTAGAATGATGTGAGTATAGATGTTCATGGTCCAGCTCTCGTCAGCCTCTTCAGAAAGTACGGGTGTTGGTGAACTTTCCTGATTTTGTAGAATGTATTCTGGGACCATGAAAGGTGTTTTGGAAATGTCATGGGAAAAAATTATCTGCATTTACGACAGAGAATTTATGAATGTGATTTCCAATTAGTGTAAGAGAAGAACATCTAGCTTGTGTGTATGGTGTTTCTTTGCTACAAATTCATAGCCAATATCTATCAATGCACAGCTTATTAAAATAACTACATTGATAATCTGAGGCAGTTCTGTTGAGCAGCCATGTAAATGCCTTCTGTAAATGTTTTAAGCTACTTTAGTGATCTTCATCATTGTTACTCTGTGCTTTCTAACATTGGATTCCTTGTGGTGGAGCAGTAGTTCCCCGACAGATAGGTTGGGGAATCTGAAGGCTGATCCTCTTCTTGGTTAGACCTGGCAAATGCATAGGGACTCTCCTTGTTTCACTAGTAAGGAATAACTCCAGATGAAGCATATAATTTATAATTTTTAGAACTAATTCTAAGTCAGTGGATTCTGGTTAATTGGCCATCAGTTAATCAGGGTAGCTGCTCATTTGGAACAACTCTTAAAGAGCAGTAACTAATCAAGAAAATATCTGAGGGCCCTTTCATTTATTTGAGGTACTATACCATTTACCTGGTATAGGAGACTGTTGCTGAACAGTTTCTAACTAGTGTCAGACCTTTGCACTTGCCGTTAGACACTACACTCTTTTTAAATAGTGTCAGTTGCATGTTCTTGTGGGTCAAAAAGTAGTGATTTTTTTTTGTCTCTGATAGTTGGCAAGAAATAAGCAGTAAGACTGTTCCCAGCTGTTTTGCTCACTGTATTTTCATGCATTCAAGCTTGGAGATGCCAGAAACAGCTTGAAGTGAATCACTACCTCAAGTTAGGAACTATGAAAAATTTGAAGGTATCGGCAATCGTCTTCAATGTTACAATGAAAGTGAAGATTTGCAAGATGCAATCATTGAAAATTGTATGAAAGCAGTCTATTGTCTAGGCGTCTGCACTAATTTTTGTTCCTTTACAGTCAATCAAAAGAACACAGCAGTTTACACTGAATCAATTCCTCCATGAAGAGCCATTACAAATTAATACAGTTTTATGGTACTGTAGTAGAACTAGTAGTGTTCTTTTGTATTTCATTTACACACGTAATTTGTTACTCAGTTAAATGGTAGTTTGTCTTTTTTAAACCTTTTTAACTCTTTCCATGAAACTTTGGCTGATTGGGGCAGCTGCTGATTTGGGCCTAACTGTACCCCTGATGTGTCCCAGTTAACTAGAATCAATAAGTCTAAGTATTTGTTATAACTGCTTCTTTAACTGTTCAAAATTAAAAGTTGAAAAAAACTTTTCTTAACATCTAAATAGCAGACACTTAGAGCTGCTATCTTTTCTGACAGCCACAAGTTTGGGGGTAGAACTTAGTTGGCTGTGTTTCTAAGGCTTGCCAATTGCTGCAAGAGTTCACTGTACAATCAGGGCTTGCCAGTCCAAGCCAGAATGCTGCTGCTGTAAACACACGTTGCATAGAACGGGCTGATGATGTGGTGGGTGTGGCTTGATGTAGCTCTAATCTTACAGATCTTCATCTTGAGAAAAGTATTGCAGAATTTTAGTTTGTCAAGTTGATTCTTTTAAAATTCTTCACATTTAACACATTTCTCAGTTGTGCTGTATGTTGTGTCTGCTGTTTCTCTTAAGTTGCTATGAACTTAGAAAATCAGCATATGGTGGAACTAGAACAAAACCAATCTTTTATTGAAGCCAGTAGTTCTTATTGAACTGCTGAATCTTCGTACAGTAATTTATCATTTTGTACAATTTAATTCAACGCTATTCTTAAAGGTACCCTACACCATAGAAGTACGGCAAATTGGCCCAGATTTGTGGTCAGTGGTGAGTGAACGGTGTTTTATCAAATGTTATGCACGCAGCTACCCACAGATTTTCTGTGGGCTTTTCATCTGCACCTTCATTACTCGAGATCCTTCATAACTAGCAGACAGTCTACGCCGGAAAGTTTATATGAGAATAATGAAGTATTAAAAAAGTACAGAATATGTAAGAACGAGAGGAAACAAAGTGGAATGGCAAGAGATGAAATGGAAAGAAGGGAAAAATTAATTTTAAATCACTCACAATAATTGAACTTTGATTGGATGAGACTTCACATTTGTAAAGTTGAGTTTGAGAGAGATTTGGCAGCAGTTGAGAGCTATCCTGCTCTTAAAATAGTAAACATATTCCTAATTTAATCAACATATCGGTCTTGTGGGTAAATAATGCAACTTGGGTCAGATATGTTCAATTTGACCCCCCCCCCCCCCACCTGCACTTATCAGTGACTCTGGACTTTTGTAGTCACGTGGTTCCCGAGAGCTGTACTTTCTCAGTTCATTGTCCGTCATGTGAGCAGAGTAGCTCTTTCCTGGGGCCCTGCCCCAGCACAACCCTGATAGCTTTTGCTAACAATTCCACTGTTCACAAACGCTGCTGACATTTCAAAACAGATGGAATTAATTGATAACTGAAAATTATTTTTAAACTTATCCTGCAAGTTACTATTAATTAAGATATAAATATATCCTGAAATAACTAAGCATATTCTTAATGAAAGACACAGACCCCATTGAAATGAATGAGGCTATGCCAGATGCATTTGCCTTGGCTGGATAAAGCTCGGAGGCCAGTGATGAAATGTGTTTGGCTCCTCCATGAGTTAAAGGTCTAGTGCACTCACACCTAATCTCCAGCATGTTTTAAACTTCACTCCACATGTATGGAAATTGTGAATGTGTTGCTATGTGTGGAATCACTAGCTGTCTATTAGCATGTTCTGGCACTGTGTCCTTTGTGTATTTTAATGCCAACTTGAGTTTAATAACGTGTAGAGAAAAATGACAATTCCAAAGCTCATTCATTGAGCATGTAGAGAGGCTATAAGTTACTACCTGACTTTCTCTGTACTTAAAACTGGTACTGTCTTGTCTTTATTCCTTTTGCCAAATGTGACATATTGGCTATAGTTAGTGATAGGAAATAGTTGATAGTTTTATAATGAAATATTTAACAGGTGACTGCATTTTTGCAGGATGCTTCCATTCACATTCAGGAATCGCTACAGATTTTACAACAGAGACAAGAGGGATTAAAAGAGCAAATGTCCCTTGCCAAGATTAAAGGTGATGATGCCATGGTTCATCATATTCAGGTACAAAATTAGAAAATTATGTACAACTTTGAAGGTTCCAAGCTGGCTTCCATATGAAACACGACTGACTAAAAACTTTCTTTTCTATTCCTAAATGTCACAAATGCTGTCATCCGAAGCATGAAAGTGATTACAAAGCCTTTGGTTCGATTTGCTAGTTAAGCCCCCAAACGGTTTGAAGTTACTGCACTGCCTGAGCTGGCAGTGAGCAAACTTGACCTTAATCATATAAACCGCAAGTTTTGGTTTCAGTTCTTTTTAAATTAGACATTTAAGACCATTGTTTACCTCATCATAATGACAAGGCTTTTCTACAAACACGATGCATCCCATTGTGGGACTGAGTAATACGCAAGTAGAACCGATCCTATTGCACGAGTGATGACTCCTGCACGAGGTGTTTTGCTTTTGCTGTTGCTGTGAGATGTGCACAGTAATGTTAGGAATGTGGGGGGATGGGGAAGCCACCATTAACCTGCTTTGCCCAGATGACCCATGAGGTGAGCAAGGTTTTGTGTTGCCTGGCATAATAACGTATATTTCTGAAGTTTAAATGTTAAGTGTCATTATTATTTATTTATTTGTTGCATCATGGTGGAAGATAAGATCATAAAACATAGGGGCAGAATGAGGTCATTCAGCCCATTGAGTCTGCTGTGCCATTCCATCATGGCTGATTTATTATCCCTGTCAATCCCATTCTCTGGTCTTTTCCCTATTACTAATCAAGAACCTATCAACCAATATTCCCTCTGATTTGTAATGACCAGTATCTTGTGCTATGCAGTTTTCTACCCAGTGACAACAATATATGCACACTGAATAACTTGTTCAGTAAAAATAGTATAAATAAGCCAGTCTGAAAATCTGCAGACAAATCATTGCAAAACCCATATTGTCAACACTGCTTGTATCAGAAACCAGAAAAGGAAATGTGACTGTGTATGATTGTGAAATATAGTTAACATGCTAACAAGGTAGAGGGTGACAACCTTTTGTGCACAGTTTAAATTCCTTTGTGTGCTAGTAGCAAAAGATGTGTGTGTGTGTGTGTGTGTGTGTGTGTGTGTGTGTGTGTGTGTGTGTGTGTGTGTGTGTGTGTTGATCATTTCTATCAACCTCTGTTTTTTATACACAATGACTGGGCCTCCACAGTAGTCTGTGGCAAAGAATTCCACAAATTCATCACCTTCTGGCTAAATAAATTCCACCTCATATCTGCTCTAAAGAGACATCCTATTCTGAGGCTGTGCCTTCTGGTTCTAGATTCTCTGATTAGCAGAAACATCCTCTCCACATGCACGCTATCTGGTTCTTTCAATATTTGATTGGGTTTCAATGACACTTTCCCTCATTCTTCTAAACTCCCATGAGTGCAGGCCCAGAGCCATCAAACATTAACCCTTTCATTTCCTTGCATAACCCTTCTCTGGACGCTCTCCAAAGGCAGCACATCCTTTTTTAGATATAGGGCTCAAAAATTTTCAAGGTACTCTAAATATGATCTGACCATTCCCATAAAAAGCCTCAACATTACATCGTTGCTTTTATATTCTAGCCTTCGAGCTAGCATTGCAGTTGGCTTGTATTACCAACTCAGCCTGCAAGTTAACATTCAGGGAATCCTATACTAGAACTCTCAAGCAACTCACACAAAATGCTCGTGGAACACAGCAGGCCAGACAGCACCTATAGGAAGAAACACTGTCGACATTTCAGGCCAAGACCCTTCGTCAGGACTAACTGAAAGAAAAGATAGTAAGAGATTTGAAAGTCGGAGGGGGAAATCCAAAATGATAGGAGAAGACAGGAGGGGGTGGGGCGAAGCTAAGAGCTGGAAAGGTGATTGGCAAAATCACCTACGCTCTGTCCGCCAGAGAAAGCAGGATCTCCCAGTGGCCACACATTTTAATTCCACGTCCCATTCCCATTCTGATATGTCTGTCCATGGCCTCCTTTACTGTCAAGATGAAGCCACACTCAGGTTGAAGGAACAACACCTTATATTCTGTCTGGGTAGCCTCCAACCTGATGGCATGAACATTGATTTTTCTAACTTCCATTAATGCCCCTCCTCCCCTTCTTACCCCAACCCTGATTTATTTATCCCCCCCTTTTTCTGTCTCTCTCTCTGCCCATCACTCTTTGCCTGTTCTCCATCTCCCTCTGGTGCTCCCCTCCCCCTTTGTTTCTCCCTAGGCCTCCCTTTCATGATCCTTTCCCCTCTCCAGCTCTGTATCACTTTTGCCAATCACCTTTCCGGCTCTTAGCTTCATCCCACCCCCTCCGGTCTTCTCCTATCATTTCGGATTTCCCCCTCCCCCTCTCCGTCCTACTTTCAAATCTCTTACTATCTTTTCTTTCATTTAGTCCTGACGGAGGGTCTCGGCCCGAAATGTTGACTGTACTTCTTCCTATAGATGCTGCCTGGCCTGCTGCGTTCCACCAGCATTTTGTGTGTGTTGCTTGAATTTCCAGCATCTGCAGATTTCCTCGTGTTTGCAAGAACTCCCAAGTCCCTGTCTGTCCCTCTATTCTGAATTATTTTTGATCTATAATGTTGTAATCAACTTTGTTAAACAAAAGAGTAAATAGCTAAAACAATTAAAGAAACACTGAAGATATTCAACAGATCAGGCTGTATCTCTAGGAACAGAAAGAGTTAGTTTCAGGTTGGTGTCTATCAGAGCTATCTACTGAGCCACTTCAGCATTTTCTGTTTTTGTTTTGGCTTTCCAGCATTTGAAGCATTTTGTTGATTTTCTTTCCCCCAAGGAAGTGAATTGCATCCAGTCACATTAATTTCATTCATAGTTTTTGCAATCAAGCCATATACGTGGCACCAACCCACATAAGTTTATTAAGAATTGTATTTGACTTGTGACATTTTCAGTACATGCTGCTTTCCAGGACATAACCTTCTGCTGTTCAATTTATGTCACTATTTGCTAAGTGACTTGAATTTAAAATGCCAAATCTTGTCCTCATTCCAGCCATGAAGGCTTTTTAATTTACTGCTGAGATAAGAAATCTGAATTTAGGGTAAGTGAGGTAAATTGATGCATTCCCCCAACACTTGCTTTGATAAAGTTATCTGTGGTATATTGAAATTTGCTCATAGTATTCATTCCCAACCATGTCAAAAGTGTACAAGCCAAATTAGAGAAGTTTGTCACTCTGTGGAGTGATGTCAAACAAACCTCTTGTGATAAGTATCATAAGCAGTTAGTTAAGAAGCTGCAAGGGGAAAAACACCTTGATGAGAGTTATATACATGCCTCAGATATTAGCCAGGATGTGAGATATAAACATCAATGGTAATAGAAAAGGCATGTAATAATGACAATGTTACTATAGTCATTGGGGATTTCAAATGCAGGTAGACTGGGAAAATCAGGTTGGTGCTGGATCCCAAGAGAGAGAATTTATTGAATGATTACAAGATGGCTTGATAAAGCTGCTTGTGGTTGCACCCACTAGTGGAAAGGCATTTCTGGAATGTGTGTTGTGTAATGACCCATATTTGATTAGGGAGCTTAAGGTAAAGGAATCTTTGGGAGGCAGTGGCATAAGATGATAGAATTCACCCTGAAGTTTGAGGGAGAGAAGATAAAGTAAGATGTATCAGTAATACAGTGGCGTAAAGGAAACTACAGAGGTATGAGGGCGGAGCTGGCCAAAATTGATCAGAGGGGGACACTAGCAGGGATGACATCAGAAAAGCAATAGCTGGAGTTTCTGGAGGCAATGAAGATGAAGATATATACGAAAGGGAGGATAAAGCAACCATGGGTGACGAGGGAGATCAAAGACAGCATAAAGGCAAAAGAGAGGGCATATAATATAATAAATCTTAGTGGGAGGTTAGAAAATTTGGAAGCTTTTAAAAACCAACAGAAGGCAACTAAAAAAGCATAAGGAGAAAAAAGATGAAACATGAAGGCAAAGTTATCAGAGGATGCTAAATATTTTCCCAGGTATATAAAAGCTAAAACAGAGTTGAGAGTGGATATTGTGCCACTGGAAAATGACACTGGAGAGGTAATAATGGGGGACCAAGAAATGGCAGACAAAGTCAATAAGTATTTTGAGTCACCCTTCACTGCGGAAAATACTAGCAGTATGCCAGAAATCCAAGTGTGTTGCAGCAGGAGAGAGTATGGTTGTTATTACCTAGGAGAAGATTGCTTGGGAAGCTGAAAGATCTGAAGGCAGATGTCACTTAGACAACATGGGTTATGTCCTAGGGTTTTGATAGGGGGAGATAGTGGGGGCATTTGTAATGATCTTTCAAACATCACTAGATTCTGATATGGTTCCGGAGGACTGGAAGATTGCAAATGTCACCCCACTAAGAAGGGAGGGAGGCAGAAGAGAGGAAATCGCAGGCCAGTTTGCCTGACTTCTGTGGTTGGGAAATCATTGGAGTCCATTGTTAAGGATGAAATTTTGGGGTACTTGGAGGTGAATGATAAAGTAAACCAAAGTCAGCATGGTTTCCTAAGGGAAGTTATTGCCTGACAAATCTGTTGGAATTCTTTGAGGAAATATTACAAGAAATGGGCCAATTGTGGTTGACTGCCAGTGACAAGTGGTGTTCCGCAGGGGTCAGTATTGGGTCAAGTTGTGTGTGAATTATTTGGATGATTGAGTTGATGGCTTTGTGGCCAAGTTTGCAGAAGATGCAAAGGTAAGTGGAGGGGCAGGTAGTGTTGAGGAAGCAAGGAGTCCACAGAAGGATTTAGACAGATTGGGAGAATAGGTAGAGAAGTGGCAGGTGGCATATAGTGTAGGGAAGTGTATGGTCATGCACTTTGGTAGAAGGAGTAAAGGCATGGACTTTTTAAAACAGGGAGCAAATTCAGAAATTAGAGGTGCAAAGGCACTTGAGAGTCTTCGTGCAGGATTCCCTAAAGGCTAACTTGCAGGCTGTGTTAGAAAAACTTAAAACGACGGACAGCTGTTGGCTCTCGCGCAGGAGAACTTAAAAGTAAAAAAAAACATATACTGGAGTGTACGGAGCAACTGACAGGGAATTCATGGACAGATTGTCCTGGCTGTTGACGAACATTGAAAAACTGACTAACCCTGTTGCATTAAAAAAGCACCTTGTTAAATGTATGAATGTTTTAATATCTGAATCAGTGTTATCTTTTATTTCCATATAATGTTACATTAGGCTGTTACACATCTATTGTCAGAGAAGTACTTGCATAAATAGGTAAACCACCTTCATACGAGCAAGGACAGAAAACAGGGCAAAGTGAGTATACTTATTTATTCAGTAAGTTATGGGTCAAAGTATTTGGTGAGTACATTTCTAACTCTACTGGCTTCAGTCTTGTTGCCATCTGTTCTGAAGTTGTTAGGTTGCGTTCAAGAAAACAATGAAATAGCGCGCTGCCATCTGACAGCGTTTTCAGATTTCTCCGGTTACCCCGTCCACACTGATCTGCCTGAGCAGCATTTTCAAAAATAACCCACCCTGGAAAGCATTTCTGAAAAGCTCCAGTTTCGGGGGACAAAAAGGCCATTTTAGAGTGGATGGAGGGTAAAAACGAAGAGAAAAAGCTTTGGTTATGGATTTATCCAGTGTAGCAAGGATGTAGCCTACAATTTAGAACAGAGATGAGAAGGAATTTCTTTAGCCAAAGGGTAATAAATCCGTGGTGGAATCCATTATCATGGATGGCTGTGGAGCTCAAGTCATTGAGTATATTTAAAGCACAGATTGATTCTTGGTTAGTTAGGGCATCAAAGGTTATGGAGAGAAGGCAAGAGAATCAGGTTGAGAGGCATAACAAATCAGCTATGATGGAATGGCAGAGCAGACTTGGTAGGCCGAGTTTTGACAGGCAAAATTTTCCCACATTTATGTATTCACTATTAAATGAGGAATTCTTATATAATCCTTAGTGCATTGGTGAAATTTCAAAATCCCATGTAATTGGTTTTAAAAAAAACTTTCAGTTGCTATAAATAAACTACCCTGCGGATGACTTTTTGTCATTATTCCAATGGATCACCTTTGCACTCTTGGCTACATTAACTGGGATGTTGGCCTATTACTAAATCCCAAAAGACCCTGTCGATGTTTCTTCCTCCATGTTTGGGAGATGAACAAGCTGTGCCCTTTAGGAGGCTTTTAATTTCTTCTGCATTCTGTAGCTTTACGATAGCTTTGTTCAATAGATGTAGAGTCATAGAAAAGTAAAGCACAAAAGCAGGCCCATCAAACTATCTAGTCTGTGCCAAACCATTTAAACTGCCTAGTCCCATCAATCTGTACCAGGAACATAGCCCTCCAAATCCATATCATTCATGTACGTTTCCAAACAAATCTTAAACATTGAAATTGAGCTCGCATGCTCCATTTTGCATTGGCAGCTCATTCCACACTCTCCTGCCATTTAGATTGAAGGAGATTGCCCTCCTATCCCCTAAACATTTCACCTTTCATCCTTAACCCATGACTTCTGTTTGTAGTCCCACCCAAACTCTGTGGAAGAAGCCTGTTTGCATTTACCCTAACTATACCCCTCATAAACTTGTATACCACTATCAAATCTCCTCTCTGTCTTCTACCTTCCAAGGAATATAGTCCTGACCTGTTCAATCTTTCCTTGTAAATCAGGACCTCCAGATCTGGCAATGTCCTTGAATTTTTTCTCTGCTCTCTTTCAACCTTACATCTTTCCTGTAGGTAGGTGACCAAAATGACACCCAATACTTCAAATTAGGCCTCGCCAATATCTTGTATAATTTCAACATAACATCCCATCTCCTGTAATCAATATTTTGACTTATGAAGGCCATTGTGCCAAAAGCTTTCTGTATGACCCACTCTACTTGTGATGCCACTTTCAGTGAATTCTGGAGCTATATTTCCAGATCCCTTTGTCTCACTGCACTCCTCTGTGCCCTACCATTCATTGTGTAAGACCTACCCTAGATGGTCGTCCCGATGTGCAACACCCCACACTTGCATTAATATCCATCTGCCATTTTTTAGCCCATTTTTCCAGTGGGCCCAAATCCTGCTGTAAGCCATGATAGTCTTCCTATAATATCCTGTTTATTTTGAGAGACTTTCTTAAGCAGCGGAACAGCATTGGCTATTTTCCAGTCCTCTGGTATCTCATCAGTTGCAAAGGATGATTTAAATATCTATGCACAGGTCCTGGCTTTTTCTACACTAGCCTCTCGCAGGGTCCAAGGGAACACCTTGTCAGGCCATGGGGATTTATCCACCCTAATTTGCCTCAAAATGACAACTGTAATTTGTATAGAGTCCATGAAGTTGATGCCATTTTCCCTCACTTCAATAGACTGTGTCCATCTCTTGGAAAGAATATAGATGCCTTCTGATGTCCTCAAAATTAGCCTCTCTCCAATTTAGAATCTCAACTGGTAGACCGGACCAATTGGTTTGCATATTTATCTTGAAACTAATGGCATTGTAATTACCAGATACAAGGTGTCCCATACACAAATGTATGCCATCTGCCCTATCTCATTCTCTAATAGCAGATCAGGTGTCACACACTATCTTGTTGGGACTTCTATATACTGATTTGCTTGACTCTGATGACTTATGATGGGAGGACAGCTCACAAGGAAATCTTCATTCAAGATAAAAAAAGAAAAAGAAATAAAATTACAACCATAAACTGGTTCTATTAAATGCTTACTACTTTCTATACATTTCTGTTTTGAGACCATCAAGAATTTTATCACATTGTTACAACTTTCATCACATTATTAATTCTGAAGTAATATTTGATTTACAATGTATTTTGATTTTCTCATTTTCTTTCACCACATGCCCACTTTTATCATTGTTACTCAATTGTTGGAAAGCTATTATCCCTGATGGATGTAGTCTCTATTTTCTATATTAGTCAGTGCAGATCAAGTTGAACTGTTTGCCCTGTGAGAAGATTAAATTGAGTAATACCTCCTTCTCATTTTTCTTTCACAAGCATATGACTGAGGTTATTCTGTGTATTAGTGCAAGTGTGTGATTTGGGTTGGTCACCTGCCAAATGGGTAATTTCAAAGAAAGCTAGGGTCTGGATTTCGTGCATTGCAAATAACTTGGCTGGGAAGGTGGAAATATTGCTCTGTCTAGTGTCAGACATTTCTAGCTGATGTGGAAAATGAAGTTTAGCGTCTGGAGATACTTCTGCACCAAGCTGCTGTGATGTTCACAGTTGTACCATATACTTCTGGTCCCATGGCTACCCTTAGTCCAATTCCTCTGATAGTAACTAATTGTGCTACATTTAAAAAGAGCACACAAATCTTCTTGGCTGATATATAAAATGTCGCACTCTGCTGATGATACACATGAGTCATACTTGTCGGCTGCTGATGGCACAATGATATGTCTAGTGTGTGATGCATTACAATCTGTTGTTTTTGTCATAAAAATGCTGCAACTAGAGAATAAAAATTTACATTAATCAACAGTGGACTCGGGTTTTTACCAGTGGCTTAAACTGCCTTTGATTGCATGCTTGAATCTAATTGTTTTATCCTCCAGCATCTCAAGCACTCCTTACAGCATGGGTTCCCAAACTTTTTAATGCCATGGATCGCTACCATTAACCAAGGAGTCTGTGGACCCCAGTTTGGGAATTCCTGCCTTAGATCATAAGACATAAGTGTAGAATTAGGCTTCTTGGCCCATTGACTCTGTTTCACCAGTCTGTCATGGCTGAATTATTATCTCTCTCAACCCCATTTGCCTGCCTTCTCCCCATAACCGTTGACACTCGTACTAATCAAGAACCTATCAATCTGCACCTTAAATATACCCAATGATTTGGCCTCTACAGCTGTCTGTAGCAATGAATTCTACAGATTTAATGCTCTCTGACTAAAGAAATTCCTTATCTTTATTCAAAAGTGACATCTTTCTATTGAGTCTGTGCCCTCTGGTCCTAGACTCCCCCATTATAGGAAATATCCTTTCCACATCTACTCCATCTAGGCCTTCCAATATTCAATAAGTTTCGATGAGATTAAAATAGTGATACCACAAATATTGGTATCTTTTTATTTTTATTATCCTCCACAATGAAACTAACACTTCAATTTGAGCTTAAGCTATTCCACCCATCAGAATCTTGTGAAGAATTCTGGTTTTCCCAATCCGGTACAGTGTAATTGAAATGGGAAGAGACCACCAGGCAGACAAAAGAAAAGATTTAAGGAATTGCTCAAAGCTTCCTTGAAGAAATGCAACATCTTCCCTGACTCATGGAAATCTCTGGCCCATGACCATACAAAGTGGAGGAAGAATATTCGGAATGTTATTGTGAAGCTCAATGGCACAGGGTCTGAAAACCGTGTTATGGGTGCTGCACTGCACATGCTAACCACCCACTTGTCCTCTTAACCACCAGCAACCCCGGGTGACACAGTGAAGCAGCTAACAGAACTGCTGCCTCACGGTGTCAGATACCTGGGTTGACTCCTAACCTGAGGTTTATGCCTGCAGCTTCTCCCTATTCTCTGGATTCCTCCTGACTCCCAAAGATGTGCCCGTTGTCTAGGTTCACTGGTCACTGTCGGTTCCTCATAGTGTGCAGGTGAGTGATAGATGGGAATGTGGAGAGCATGAAAGAATGGATTTACTGTACAATTAGTGTTATTGGCTTGGTGGGCCAAAGGGCCTTTTTCTATAACCTATCTGTCTACAGCCACCTGCTCCATCCACAGTATAGTCTGCAGTTCCCATGTTAGCCTTTTCAGCCACCTAAGAATTGGCAGAACCAGAACAGAAGCAAGACATTCTCAATCCCATGAGACTGTTTAAGTAGAGACTGACTCTGTGATTACATGGCCTTAATAGAGTGCAATGCATAGGATTAGAGACTGGCAGCATTGAAGAGTAGGTATTTGAGTATCTACGTCATTGTTTGGATGATTTGGGACACACTATAATTGTTAGCAGCTGAAGAAAGGGGGAATTAGGGATTGGGTGTGGATTGGAGGAAGGGTGGTCTGGGAGAGTAGGGGAATTGAGAAGGGTAGCATAAAAGGAAGGGGCTCGGAGAGATGAGTGAGGGGAGAAATTGAAGAAGGCAGATAGAGCAAAGGCACAACTTGTAGAGGTACCGAGGGGCGGGTGGTGTGTGCTAGTTGGGGCGGTTAAAGTGCATTGTCGTGAGCTTAATGAGTGACACCTTGGGAGGGTTGGAGAGAGCGAGATTCTGAGGTGGGGTGATGAAAGGACAGGGGTAATAGAGGGGAACTCCTGTGATGGCAGGGGAGGAGGGTTTTTGGTGGGAAATTCCTAAGGTAATGCAGGAGCGCGGACCATGCAGGGAAATTCCTGAACTAATGGGGATTGAGGGGAAGTCCTAAGGAAGAGAGGGAGGGGAGGCAGGTGGAGGGGAAATCCTGGAGGGGTGGATGTGGAGGAGGTCTAGGGAGTGGAGGTGGGGTGATGCAGAGTTGCAGAAGTTGGAGGATGTGAGAGGGGAGGTGTGGGAATGGCTGGGCATTAGGGAGGCGAAGTAACAGGAGTGAGCTGATAGCTGTGGGGGAGAGGGTGCTGGTTGGCTGGGTTGCGTGCTGAGTTTTGGCATGGTTCGATTGCTTTTGAGGGGAACGATCAGACTGTGAGGTGGATTCTACCCCCCCCCCCCACAGGTAATTGACGCACAGACTTTCCTCTAGTGTTTTTATTTGAAGATTGGTTGAAAATGAGGCCAGTCCATACTCCAAAAAAAAGACAGCTAAGTAGATTTTTGTCAGTATTTTCCTATCAGTCAGAAAAGCAAGTGTTACACATCAGTGAATATTGCAACTGGTCGAGACTCTGCTTACTCATCAGTAGTGTAGACGGAGTCGAAATCAGAAGATCAGTTGGTTTAAAAAGTCAATAGTGTGTGCTTTAGCTACATACTATAGTACAACGTACTCCTGTGTTACAGTAGCAACAATTACCATTACAAAATTCACATGTCGCTACCAAACAATGGACTAATTTCACTCTTACATAGGATTTACATGAGGAAACAAAAATAATAAACAAGGCCTGAAACTAGCAACATACTTGGTTAATTTTTGTCAAAGGTTCATGTGACGTGAAAATTGTGATGTGGATGGTTTTCTAGAAACACACCCCCTCATATGGCATGCAGGAAGGAGGAAGGTGTCTTGTTGAATGGTCTGCACCAAGCAGTACAACTGTTATTAATTGTGAACTTTTTCTATCAGGATGAGTTATGTAATTGTAATCTGAAGTATATTGGTGAAGTAGTGGGAAAACCCTGATTACGGTAATTGGGTTTATTTGTCACCAAAGCCAATTTGAGCAGTCTGTTCTACGTTAGAATCATGCTGGTTTGATTGCAGAATTAGTTTATTGCTGCACATCAGATGCCCGTACTAGATGCCCACAGGAATATCTGACCTGTAAGTAAATATTTTAAAATGAATGCAGCCAAGAGGAATAGGTACAAAGAGACTGAAGGATGATGTACATCGTCCTTCATCATTATTGTGGTTTACTTAAATATTCTTGAATGCTTTATTTTAACCCTTTTTTGGACCACACTTTCCAATTAAAACATGAATAAAAAGTTTAAAAGGGACTTTGAGTGAAATATAGCAATTGATTGAACTGTCCCTCAGTGGAGCAGATTTTAAAACAGTCATATTATTACTATTTTTCAAGAAGTGTTACTTGCTGTTGTTAAGCAAGTCCTCCTACGAAAAGCAATGTATCAAAATGTATTGTGCATGCCATAGGAAATAGCTATATTCTATCTAAATACATGAAACTATATTTGGTTATTTTTTGATTCATATTTTGCAATATGCATTTTACTTTGTGTATATTTATTTGGTTGAACCTAATTGATTATTATCTATAATTTTAAACTCTTTAATCAATGGAAAGCCAATGAGACTGTGGCTTGTCGTGCCCACTAAAATGAATTACCGTAGGTCCGTTGCGTTTATATCATTGTTTGTGGAAGTGTGGCTGCTTCTACCTTTCCTGTTTTGATTGCGGTCAATTTACCTGGAGATTTTTTTAGTCAACTGCTAATATAATTGCAGAAAAAGCACCTGAGCTTGGAATGCAGGCCATGTGCAAACACACATGGAAGGACTGTGCTTCTCTGTAGGAAGTTTCTCTATTTTTCCATTCCACTTTAATGTAAATCTATTGACCAGTTTCCCTCTTTGGCTTTTCCACTGAGTAGGAACTGGTAAATTACGTGGATCTTTGGTTCCTTCTTGCTGATGAGCACCTTCCTGACGCAGTGGATGACCTTCTGCATCCTTGACTCCTTAAAAGGTCCACATCAAATTGGAGGAATCAATGACTCAGCAAGTCCTACTTCTACTTAAAATGAATGCCATGTGGTTGATGAGATCAAGGCTCTTCCTGATTTATCAGGGAATTTTGGCCTGCCATATGCTTGGCTCTTTCTGATTCAACACTACACTTGGTGCATTGGAACAGGCATGGAGTAACTGTTTAGCTTGCACTGTGAGCAGAGCCAGGTGCCACACCCTATCCATAGGTTTCCAGAGCAAAGAAGTTGGGTTAATGTTGAAGCTGCTGCTTCTTAACCCCTAGTCATTGAAGTAGTCGTGGCTTGGTGGGAGGTATGTAAGGAAACATTGTTTGTTGGCTCATCACAAACAGACCTTGAATGCCTGTGTTTGTGTGTGGGGCAGCGAGACAGGCAATGTTAATATAGTTTCTTCAAAGGTGATCCAGGCATGGAGCTGTGAACAGTATTGAAACAAAGTGCAAAAATGATGTGATTGTAAATATTAATTTTAGTACAAGGTAATCATTCAATAACATTCAAATTAAACCATGGATGAAAAATGTATGTTTAATGTTTCAATTAGTATGGAGAGGGAAGCGCCTACCCTATGATATTATTTTTTACCTATCAGATGTCACTAATTAAACTGTATCTTTGTACTTTTCAGGTCCAGCTTGAAGCCATAACGGCTAAATACATAATGCTTGTACGTGAGCAAACAGGCCAAGACATGTTTCAGACAGATGAGAGACGTCTCTCTGCCACAGCTTGCAGGCAATATTCTGAAGAGCAGAATTCCAGAAGCCCCTCAGCAGAGAATGTGGATGGACCAGGTACAAAATCCATGTATGCCAATCATGTATAATAAATCATCTTGTCAAAATGAAATGGCACCTCAAACATCAGAGCACACGATTGTACTGAATTTCAAATTAATGCTCTAGACCAAAATCAATTGTATTTTTCTTCAGAATCACTAGTAGTAATAAATATTTAAAATCTTTAAAGCTTTGCCACAATCTCTAAACTATACCTCATTCTGTAGAGTATTGAGCCTCAAAATAGATTTGACATTTGGCCAACACCAATCTCCATCTTCTGGTGTAATTATGACTAGATCTCTAACTGACTCGGCCTTGTAGAGAGAGGTTTATGATGGATGGGTTCATTGTATCAACTTGTTTTTCCCTTTATTTGGAAATATAAGGAATATGTCTATGATGGTAGCAGCATCTACCTAACAAGAGTCCTCAGGTTCCTCAAATGTCCTTTTTATTGGCCTTAATATAAAACAAATGTAAGATATGCATTGATCAAAATAATTTCTTGGTGCAATATAGCCAGATCTTGCAGGAAGCCATGTTATTAAGACCAATATTGATTTTTAAATTTCACTCCTAGGGCAAGGATATTGCTTGCAAGGCCAGCATTTAATACCCAAATTTAACTTCTATAAAGGAGGTGGGCTACCATCTTCTTTAACTAACTACTCCTGGAATACTGTTGTGCGGGGATTCAGGATCTTGAGCCAGTAGCTAGTTGGGATGGCATGTGACTTGTAGGGGAACTTGCTATTAGTGATGTTCTCAAGTGCCTGCAATTCATGTCCTTCAAAGAGGTAGAGATCATGATTCTGATGAACTGCTGCAGTGCATTTTGCAAGTGGCACAAACTGCAGCAACAGTGCAGCAATGGTGGAGAAGTGAGCTTCTAGGGAGCAGTGTAGAGGGCGCAGATCAAGAGCATTGTGTATTCTGGAAAGTGCTGAGCTGTCTATCTGTGTTGGAATGTTACTTGCAAGGACAAATGATATGCATTTACATAGTTCTGCCTTATAGACGGCGGCAACTCCAACATGTAAGCAGCTCAACGCCTTTCAGGAAGAGACAGCCCGCTTGACTTGCACCCTGTAGACCACTTGTAACACTCACTCTTCCACCACTAGTGTACTGTGGTTGAGTTCAAGTTCAGCTTGAATTGGACCACATGTTTATGTGAGTAGGCAGAAAGCCAATTAATTCAGTGGATTTCTATTGAATCTGCTTCCTTGCTCTCCCATAATATGATGCACAAAATCTTTTGGTACTTGAATCAACCCAAGGGTTGGACAGACATCCAGGTTTAGGGGTATAGATCTTTTGGTTCTAGGGACTGTTTAATACAATTCCTACTCCTGCTATATCTTAACTGTATCATCATCTGCTGTTGTAATGCTATTGTGACAATCCCTTTGGGATCAGTAAAGTATCCATCTATCTATAAGACAGTTGAAAATTTCTCAGGAAGAGAATGCCCACTTGTCTTGCACCATGTACACAAGCAATAACACTCACTCCCCTGTTCTCCAGAATGCCTGATATTAAGTGTGTTTAAGCGTGAAGCATTTGTTTTGTCAGTGTGTGCTATACTTCGATCCTATTGGACAAGAGATTCATGTTACATGCATGCATTTCAGAACACAGTCATTCCGTTTTAAAACAAGTCATAGTCCCTGTGTGCACTTACCATGCTGCCTTGCAGATGAAGACCTCTGTCTCTTTGGAAGAATATTTGCTGCCTTTGAATCCATTCTGAAAAGATTATTCTTGACAATTAACTACCTCTAAGTGTATTCTCCCTCTTCTTTCTGCTATCCGCAGTTGCTTGAGGCCTTTTTTATGCTAATGACATTTCAGTAGGGAGTTGTCAAATGCTGTTTAAGGGTAACCTTCTTGATGTGTTTGAGTGTTTTTTTTTCCCCTTAAGTACTTTTCAGAGGAACATTTCACTTGTAGAAAAGCAATTTTCTGCTCAGTCTGCACTTCACAAAACTTGTGATTGAGTTGCATCTGGAGACACAGAAGCATGACCTACATCTTTCTGCTCTGTTGCACAGCACGCACTTTATTGTGCTGTGTCTCCCCAAGCTAGATTTCATAGGCACAACCATCCCTTCAAGAAATGGTTGCAGGCATGGCTTTTTTTTTCAGAAAGAAGCACCTAAATTTGTGCAAGTCATCTAGTCAAACTCTCATGTTGTAGATGTAGTGTAACAGATAACTGACTTACAGTGATAAGCTGTTGTACTATCTTGACATGGACATCTGGAAACCTTCAACGCAAGCACAGGCATGTATTTGACACAGCTCCTTGCTAATTAATGGTCTTGGACCACACTGTTATTACTCTGCTAATGGTGAACACTAAGTCAATGTTATCGCTGGATGAACTTGCTGGACGAGGCAAGAACAAGTGGCGGTGTGATGTTGGAAGCAAAACCAGTTCAGAATCTTCATGTTAAGACTATTATACAATTTGTGGGATGCGAATGACTGGTTAGAAGCCACGGGAATAGATTGCCCAAGTGTGACCTAAAATGTTGAAATTAAACAGCATTCTGGAAATGTTCAGCAGCAAGTTTCAGGGTGATGACTTTGCTTTGCAGTAGGGGTTATTGTCACACAGCATGGAAATTGGCTCCACAAGCCACTGGGTCAGCAACCATCTACACCAACATTGCACTTATTCCCATTTTATTCTCCACACATTTCTATCAACTTCAACCACTTTTCTGCATGATAGGGATAATTACTGACTAGCATGTTTTTTTTTTAATACCAGAGGATTGGTTAAAAACTTTGCACACGCACACATGCACTTCTGCACAGAAGCATCAGAGTTTGAGGTAGCAGCTTTACCAGCTGTGCCAATGTGGTGCCCACGTCTCCAGGAAAAAGGTCATTGAATTGTTAAGCTAATTCCAGAAGCATGAGCAACATTCCATCTTCAAACTTCCTGTACTATTTGCACATGGCATGAATGACTTGCAGCTCATTTACACTCTTTTACACCAGAATCTGATAAAAGTCCCCGAGAAACTCCAAATTATTGCTGATACTTTTAGTGGAAAACACCTTTCTGAATAACACACACCTTTCTGATTGCATTCCTGACTTCAAATTTTAGTTCGTCTTGCCCTTATGATGCAATATAGTTTTGGAAATACTTAATCAGTTTAAAAAAAAATAACCATCAAACAATGCAGTACTAGATTCAAGCTTAAAATAAGGCTTTCTCCCCTTCACAGAAGTTGTTTAATCCAGATGTATCTTTTTATGTATGATTGCTTTAGATTTAGAGCATCTGTAAAGATTAAGACAGTTATTTATCACATGCTACTTTGTTCATCATTTTTCTTCAGCTGACAAACCATTGAATCTCAGGATCTCTAATCAGCAAAGCAGACAAATAATTCAGCAAATGGTATCGGGAGAAGAATTAAGCAGGCAATATTCTAGCAATGCGAGAGAGCCACACTCATCAGGTAATTTGAATGGATCCACCAACAAGATGATACAAACCATGAATTGATAGTGAATTTTTGCTGTTAGTACTTTTTTAAAAAAAGCTTAAAATGTGGGTAATAGTGCTATCTGAATTATCATTGACTACAATCGGAAAGCCTTGGATGCATTTTACATAAATGTGTCCTGTACAGTCCTTTACAAGTATGGATGCCATAGCTTGGAGATGAAAAGGAGAGAAACAACCTGACATTAATCACCTGCAACAATACTTCTGAGGGTACTTTAGGTTACCTGACCTAAGATCGAATCTTATTTTCCCTGCACAATCAGTTTTTCCACCAGGAATATTGCAGTATAGGCATACTGGAAGACATAGTCAAAAATGTTTCTGACCGTGGTCCTCTGTCAAACCAGCAAGCTGTGACTTACCTTCACTATCTCTGTTTGTCCAGTGGTTTCAAGAAAGTATATTTTGTAGTCAAGAACTAGTGAAAGCACTACTTTTCAGTAAAATGAAAGGATATTGTATTGAAGAGAAAAGCTGTGCCAAAAGAATTCCAAACAGACACCTATGTGTTACAGGTGGGTTGCATTCTTGGGAGGCAATTCATGTTGTTATTTTCCATAATACAAAGCCATGTCATTATGCATACAATATGTCAAGAAATTAGATTTTAAAAAAAGACAATAAATTCTATGAGAGCAAATCTTATTCTGTGTTCCAAATTTTTTTTATTGTGATCCATAAACCTGAATGGCCATAATATTGGGAGGGTGTGGGATGCCTACTTGTTTTTGAATTTTTATTAATCTTGCTAAAAATCAAGCATTTTCAGTACTGTGATCTGTGCCACCTGATGCTAATTTAAATTGATCACGTGTTCCATTGTTCAGGCCTTTATTATTTGATAAGCATTTCTAGAAATAATGGCATAAACAATTCACGTTACTGTAGAATTGTATGCGCTTTCTATAACTTGTGGTGTGAAGAGGAGAAAGAAGGGAGTTTTTAACTGTGGTAAAACCACAACAGATCTAAATGTCAGCTTAAGGGTAAAGCCTACAATCACTATATCTACAAAGATAATGGAAGTGCTAGCAAACTCCATCTTTTCTATGAAATGCATACTATGATCACTGTTCATCTATCTCTGGATTACTAAACTAGTTTTTTTTCTCTCTGTGACAGAAAACATAGGCACATTGAAGGAGTTCTGCCAGACGATTCTAAATCATACAGAAAAGAAGAATGAAGCGTTGAAGTCTATAAAAATAGAGCCTGAAGATATTAGATAGCCTTTTCCCAAAACTGCCTCCTCTTCAAAATGGCATCAGCAAGTACCGTAACCAAAGCCTTAAAGACCAGTGTTGCCTCATATCTGTTCCATTACTGTTTTTATTGTTAAAGTTGCTGTGGACAATTGTTTATTCAATAGAAAACTGAACAACTTCTAAACTGTTACTTTCTTGTTGGCTGTGTTCATGAAGTTCTACAGCTTGTTTGAGTAGTGAATCAACTCCTTAAAACTAACCTATTTAACATTATTTAAAAAAATAATCACTAAGAGAAGCAAACTCTCATGAAAATGGATGACAATGTTGAAACTAGTTAATAAACAATACTTAACCTTTTAAACTACACTGGCTTAAGAGATAGGTTATGCATTGCTTTTGTCTAGAATCTAGTTTAGCTTAATGAAACTTGCTCATTGTATATTTTTATTTTGTTCCAAAGTGATGTGACGTATGCATGTAATGTCAAAACCTATACAAAGTACTGTAATTATATATATATTTGACATGTTTATTTATCATCAATAAGGCATGTGGGATTGAATTCAATCAAGCACAAGTTTTGCTGAATTAGTGTAGTTGAGGTGAACCAAAATAGGCCACAGAGTAAGCACAACTGTTCAGCCCTGTATTGAAAGAGGAAGAAACTAATGTTTGAAAGCAAGTCTGAATGTTACTGTGCATTTCAAGCACACCTGTTGAAGTTATTTCCATTTATCAGAAGCAGTGCAAATTTCTGACTAAAATACAACAAATGTCAGCAGGCTCCATTTTTTTTTATTTTTGCAAGCCAGACATATGAAAATTTTCACATAGAGGAAAACGGCAGATTGTGGGAGGATACTAAACATGTCATTTTTCTATTGAGAAGAACATATTTTAGCATATGTTCATTTTAGCATATGTTTATATACATTATGCATCAATCTTTTTGTTTTTTTTTCTATTATTACTATGTGATTTATGCTGTTTATTATTTTTTAAAACTTGCCACACCATTCCAGCCATTTGCAGATCTGATGAGGACTGGCCAAGAAGAGTTAATTGTAAACAAAAACTTCAGTCAAGAGCATTATGTTGGCAACTTATTGAAATTATCAGAAATAATGCTCTGATTGGACTGCATTAAAGATTTCTGGAACATGCTTTTTCAAATCTATTTTTCTACTTTAACTTTTTGTTCAGTGTTTAAAATTAATGTTGCATTTTGTTTGTTGAGAACACATCTCATTTGGATTGTGCACGCAGCCGAAGTGCCGTATTATTTTTGATGCAGATTGATCAGCAATCAATACAAAAGAAGTATTGACAGAAGAGACATCAGGGAGGAAAAAAATGCAATAATGACACACACAATTTTGATTTAATGCATTTGATTCAAAAAGCTGGAAGTAGATTTGTGTTCATAACATGTAATAAACAACCCTGGTAGCTGATTATTACATTTTAGCCAAACTAGCTGTAGAGTTATAGTGGCAGATTAGCTGAAAGGGAATTAAAAGCAATTCCCTGTGGTACAACTCAAGTTTAAAACTGTTTTGTACTTTGTTGCCATGAAATGTTCTTGTGAATTTCGACCTGTAATGTACTGATGTTACTATAATGATGTCTTTATTGTTCACCAGTAGTATGTTAGAATGTAACTTTAAACTGTCTCCCTCATAATCCTTTAGCAACAGTAAGGTGATGAACAACAACGAGTACACATACTCTAATATAATCAGTAATGTGTTGTGCTAATTTTATTGTTTCCTTTTGGAATTCAAGTTAATGAACATTACAAGGGTCCAAGGATCTCTGGGAGAATGGCCATTTTTCTAATGGTCTGTACTGTACTGAAATTGCTACTTAATTGACAAATGGGCCAGTGTTAATTATTCTAAGCGGTCTGAAAATACAGCATAAGATGTTTTGGATAAACACTAATGTATTTAATTTGTAATATAAACATTAAAATATATTTTTGGAGTTCTGATTTGTTGTCCATGGTTTATATTCTTCTGAAGTCTCTCAAATCTTGCCTGATCTGTGCTTGTGGAGCATTTCATGTTTTTATTGGCAGTACATTACAGCAACTGGCAATGATTGGATCTGATGCAAACCACTCTCCACTGATGGAAATACACCCTAATCCTCATTTCAGATGAGAGCTCAGCTCCATCATGATGTGTCAATCCAAGCACTCTGTGTGGTCTCTCGGAATGAGATCATGTTGAATTTATTGCCTCCTTTTAACTGTGATTTTGTATTTAAGGGATAATCTGAGAAAAATCAATTGCCAAACTGCATAAGTCGGGTTTTCTCAACTGGGGTTCCATAGAATCCTAGGGTTCAGTGAGAGATCATGATTTTTAAAAATGTATTTCTTTTTGAACTTTGTACAAAGCGTGATGCTAGTGCTCACAGTGGTCGCCAGTGAATGAGTAACCCTGTTAGGAATCCTGTTAGAGGTCTCTCAGCCCAGTATGAAAGTGCGTCGTAGGGCCCTCAGCCCAGTATGGCAGTGTGCCGTAGGACCTCAGCCCAGTATGAAAGTGCGTCGTAGGTCCTCAACCCAGTATGGCAGTGCGTCGTAGGTCGCTGAGCCCAGTATGGCAGTGCATCGTAGGCCCTCAGCCCAGTATGGCAGTGCGTCGTAGGTCCTCAGCCCAGTATGGCAGTGCGTCGTAGGTCTCTCAGCCCAGTATGGCAGTGCGTCGTAGGTCCCTCAGCCCAGTATGGCAGTGCGTCGTAGGGCCTCAGCCCAGTATGGCAGTGCGTCGTAGCCCCTCAGCCCAGTATGGCAGTGTGTCGTAGGTCCTCAGCCCAGTATGGCAGTGCGTCGTAGGTCCCTCAGCCCAGTATGGTAGTGCGTCGTAGGGCCTCAGCCCAGTATGGCAGTGCGTCGTAGGTCCCTCAGCCCAGTATGGCAGTGTGTCGTAGGTCCCACAGCCCAGTATGGCAGTGTGTCGTAGGCCCTCAGCCCAGTATGGCAGTGCGTCGTAGGTCCCTGAGCCCAGTATGGCAATGGGTCGTAGGGTTTATTTGCTCGAGTCTATTCCCAGTTTTTGACACGAGATAAGGGAGCCCCTTGATAATTGGTGGGCACTGTATTAGATGGAGAGAGGACAGTTATCTGATAATAGGTGTATTGCATGGAGGAATGGATGGTAGGCTGCTGAGGAGCGTAAAGTGCATTTCCCGAGCATCGAATAGACTCTCCCAACTTGGGCTGTGACATCAGACTCTCCCTCCTGAATTACTTCCCCTAATTTCCCCTTGTGCACTTCCAACTGCCTAATGGGAATGAACAAACTGGAGGGAAATTTTCATTCTAAAGGTGGTTCAGTTTGGCAATTTTTAAAGATGAGGATCCTAGGCCTACCCTACGGACAATTCCAATAAGGTTAAGGATAAAGAATTGCAATCTTCTGAGTCATTTCACTGCACTAGTGCAACAACGGACACAAAAAAAAATCTGTCTTTACAATGGAAGCTACATATCACTGGGTTTTCCATGGACTGGTGATCCGGGTTGTCCTCTTCCATTGTGCCCAGTCCATGGCAAACTACCCACAAATACAGCAATGGCTCCAGCTAAACTGAAAAGACACTAACTACAAATCACAGTCATATGCCATGTAAAAGTGCTGATTATTTTAAACATCTATTGGAATCTCAAAGCAAACAGATTAAAGCTTTGGAAAATAAAGTCACATTCATTAAAAGGTTTAGGAAGCAAGTTATGTAGCAGCTTTAAGACCAATTCACTCAATTGATTAAAAAACTGTGTGTGAAAGCCTGGGACAAACTCCTGCTACATACAGAAATCCAGTGGCATAGCAGACAGAGTTCTCAACAGGGTGTTTGAGCTGAAAGGTGAATTGCAGGAATACATTAAAAAAAGAATAGTAGACCAGATTTTGCTGAGTGCTTTGAAGGTGAATATAGCTGCAGAAACTAGCTTCCTTAACACATTTTTCATCATATGAACCAGTTGAACAAGGTTCTGCAAGGCCCTGGAGAAAATGTTTTGACTTCACTTAACAAGATACTTGGACTTAAAAGGAAACTGAATCTTCTGAAAAATCTTGCTGCAAAAGGGAATGTTTCCACTGCTGCTTGGGCTGGATAGTGAGAAAGGATATCAAAAGTCTTGAGTCTTATTGAAAAACACCTGGAAGAACTGCAGAACAAAATTGAACAGTACTCTTCCTCTCTTTGAACACAAGTACATGACTGGGTGAGGGACCCTTTCTCGGAATCTTCTGCTCAGCCTGATAACTTGACTTTGAGAGAAGAAGAAAAACTTTGTGAGCTGCGGTCTGATCATGCACTCAAGATGAGATTTACTGACCTCCCCAGGACAGGTTCTGTATTTCTATGAAAGAAGAATATACTGCCTTTCATGGGAAAACAATGAACATTGTGCTGTAGTTTTCAACTTCTTACATATGTGAGCAAGCTTTTTCTTGTTTAACAAGTATCAAGAGCAAGGATAGAAATCATCTAATTTCAGATGAAGATGAAATCCATGTGTGCTTATCTCAAGTTCAACCCGGAATTGAGAAATTCATTATGAATTTTAAAAATTTATGATAGGGAAAGGAAGAGATTAATTTCAAGAAAGGTAAGCTAAACTTAATTTTTTTTTTCAAGAACAGTTGCCTAAAAATTCACTTTCCACTCAAAAGAGCATTGACAATTATTTTGGATTATTATATTTACAACTGACTGATCACACCAATGTACCTTGAGCTCTAGATATATTAATTTTTATGCAGGAGTTCCCTGAGTCCTGAAAATTATTTCAAGTATTCCTCCAGGACAAAATGGCTGAGAGAAGCTGGTGTAAGTATACATAAGATACAGTCTATTCACACGCACATCTACATAGAATTCAATGATCAGAACCAGTAAGTAACATGGATCTAATTAGGGCTTGATACTTTTAAAAATTACTAATGTTTCACTGGTCATTTTAACCAGTCAGTGTCAAAACTTATACAAACAATCTTCAACCATGGTAAATTTATAACTGAAGTTGAAGTTATGCTGAGCTTTTTTCCCCATGTAGAACCATCAGGAATGTGGATTTTTATCTTGTTTTGAGCAGCTTATGGCACCTTTGATACTTGACTGTTGACTGCTTATAAAAATAATGCATGTTTAATTACCAGCTGCTAATGTTGAAGCAAATGGGTATTAACTTTGATTTGCAAAACTACAGATGTCTTGAGTTCTGTTCTGCATGATGTTGAGCTTCCTTTATGGGCATCTTCAGTAGTCAATGACTTTTCATCACTAATGAAAGATTAAAATGTTAACATTTGTTTCTCTTTCCTGATTAAAAATATGAAGCTACATGAATATATTTTTACAGATTTCTGGGATCAGTAGTACTTTGCATCACTTCATCTATTAGTATTTGGCTGGAATCCATGACATACAAAATGTTAGCTGCCAGCTGGTGTAATTGAAGATTCAGTGACCAGTATAGTTCGCTTCTTATTCAGATATGCTGTGAAAGGAGCTGTGGTTTTGGAAGTAAACAATACCACTTCTGCTCAGCATTGATGAAGAATTCAAGTGAGGGACTTTAGGGATAACTGCAAGATTCCCTTGATGCATTGATTTGACCTCTGAAACAAAGTCATCGTCCTTTTTGTGGTTCCTGGTTATATTACTGGTGCTGATGAGGTGATCGTTTTTCTTCCCCCATCTCTATAAACTTCATTTGTTCTGTGACTTGTGGTTCCTTATCCTTTGAGTTTTCAAGGGTAGCAAAAATATCACCCACTATAGATGTTAAGATAATAATTGACCTCCTGGTCACTGTGGCCACACCACCCTTAGATTGAAGGAGAACTTTTCAGGCTGTAATCTCCTGATACAATGTTTTTGTGTTCTTCAGAAACATTTACCAAATAAAACATGGTTTTATTTAAATAACCATTGGATAAGCACTTGAATCATCAATGTATAGAAGGCTATGGAGTTGATGTGAATTAAATGAGACTAGTTCAAATGGACAAAAGGGCCTGGTACAGTGTTGTGTGGCTCTCTTCAAGGTTTCCCATCCATATGACTTTACTCACTTCCAGTGGTGTGCTGACATGCACAGAGGTATTGAAACAGCACTTATTAGTCAGGGATACTTACTGCAGCCCAATTAGCTGGAATCTAGCCTGTGCTGGCCAGTGGCTCTGGAGTCTGGATCCTTCTTTAGGTTGATCCTTTAAGTTTTCTATTTATCCTGTGCCATCAAACACCTCTCCTGCTTCTTTTGGGTTGTCCCTGACTGAACTGCAGGGTGAATACATTT
This sequence comes from Hypanus sabinus, assembly GCF_030144855.1. Classification (NCBI taxonomy): domain Eukaryota; kingdom Metazoa; phylum Chordata; class Chondrichthyes; order Myliobatiformes; family Dasyatidae; genus Hypanus; species Hypanus sabinus. Next base: position 39,493,705 of record NC_082709.1, read on the forward strand.
CTAGCCCACTACTCACCAGCCAGTTGCTTCCCAAATGACCAGGCCATCCACCCAACCTACCAATGGTGATCTCCCTCACACATCTCCTGTTGAAGTTCTGACACACTTCTCAGTCTTTGTTCCATGACTGTCCTGATTCTTGTGCTGTGTCTTGTGTGTAGTAGAATGTAGCTGCAGACTCCCAATTACAAAGATGCATTTGTCCAGCATGAACAGCCTTTCGAGCCATGGAACAAATTCTAAGCCTCCGTTTTTCTTATGCTATACTCTTCCACCAGCAAAGCAAGGCTGTAGCTATTCACTCCCTTCCTTAATCCGAAAAGGCAAAACGAAAATTCAATTCCACAAGAGGATACAACTTCAATATATACTAATCTTTACTCAAATCCCTGAGATTTGCCAAGGAACCTGCATGGTTCTTCTGTCAACACAATTTAAGGTGTAATTAAAACATGGACATTCCTGCTGAGTCATAACTTAATGGAGGCCAGGCATCAGACAGAGTGCTGAATATTCTTCAATTTTCTCTTGCACCAACTTTCACTGTAGACATTAAATAGAACTGTCAGAGAGGTTTAATGATAAACTTCTCACCATTGAGTCATGAGGTCAGAGGTTTAAATGGGTCTTTAGGCATGTATTTCTTTGCAGCTTCTGAAATATTATTCTTCTGTGAATCTTCACTGTGTGTTCCTACCCGCAATTTTGTTGTTGTCCAGTACCCATATTTGTGTAATAATGCGCATATTTTAAGTTGTTACTCAAGATGCCTTTCATCCATGTTGTGTATGTGGCCTGGCAACACAACAATGCTATTAATAAATACGCTGGAGACGAGAGCTAAGTTTCATGGTTCTTTACTGGCAGAATTTGAACTTTAATACACGTACAGATCAATACATGCCTAATAACGCATGCTCACTATGTGCCTAATAGCACATTCAATGACGTGTTGCTACAATATAAAGTAGTCCCTTATTATACTGTAAGCTATATGGTACACTCCTCCCCTTTTATTTTAATAGTGTGCCAACTGTTTTTTTTAACTGGGGCACTCTGCTTAACAAACATGTTTACCCTTAACATTCAAACACCTACCATTTGTTTACTTAGTAACTTAATAATATCAAATTATAACAAGTTCTTTTTTTGACTTTTGTTCTAAGACCCATTTATAACTCAAGTCTCTGAGGGGGTCTTCTCTGCCTCTCCAGTTAACGTCTGTCAATAACTTGTTTGTTTTAATACAGATTTCCATATAAAAGCCATGAAAAGTTGCCCTCTGAGCATAGGGAGTTAAGAAGATGTGCACCTCCAACTTGCTAAGAGTCCGAGGCAGCAGATCACCTCCGAATAATGAAGACTACTCTGTGCAGCTGTCCTAGATATATACGCATCTTTGTGCTATCACTTGTCTTCCTTTCCCATATCTCATTTGTTCCAACTGAGCTAATTACACAGCCAATCTTCATATTCTCCTTAGATTCCAAATAGACAGCCTGACCTTTATGATACCATCTCTTATTGTGATATGACTTTCCATCTTCTATTCGTGCTTCATATCTTTGTGATGGTGATTCAGCCGGAGTGCTGGGAAGATGCTCAGGAGAAGATGGAGATGCTGGTCTTTTCAGAGATTTAAGCTTAATTAGAGTTTACAGATCTTCCATTATCTGTTCATCTGTTAATAAGTAATTTAACTGCGCAGGTGTATGTTTTCGTCTTTTGTCTGTAATTGGAACAGGATCATTAGGTCCCCTCCTTAGTTTCCTCGTCATTATTAGCTTTACCTCCATAGAATCTCCTGTGAGTCCCATTTTTAGCCTCTCAATCATCTTTTTCTTTTCTTCTAACTCAATCTTTTTATCTTCAAATTCCTTCATTGCTGCTTTCTTCTCTTTAATATAATTCCTTCCTACTTGTTCTGTCTCCAGTTGCAGAAAAATCTCTGCATTTCATATTCTTCCCTTGTATTTTTGATCTAGTTTCTTCATCCTTTTCTGGTAGCCCTGCAAAGTGCCTTCCTGTAACTGCTGTAGCTGTCTTTTTGAGAGATATCAATTTCTCCTGGTACATCTGCTCTTTTACTTCCAGGTAGTTTTCATCATCCTGCTTATTGGCAATATCTGTCTCCCTTGCATCCTCTGTATCTTCATCCAAGTCTCAGCCACGGATATTGCGTTCGTCCTCATCGTCCACGCTGTCTAGCTCCTCCTTGTCATTGTAATAGTCAACAATGGGTGAGAGGAGAGCTGCAGACATCTTCCCCGCCGAGCTGCCCTCCTTTTTTAACACATCTAGTGCCTTGATGGTGTGCCAATCCAACTGGATTTTCCTGAGCCATTCACGTCCCAGCAACGGTGGCCCTCCATTTTCCGGTACATAGAGGTTCAGCTGCTGTGTTTTGTCTCTGTAGGTCACTGTCACTTTAATTTTACCTTTGGGATGCACTCTCTGTCCTGTGTAAGTCTTTAGCAGTAGTTTAGTTTGTTTCAGAGGTATGTGAGAAAAGAGTTGTTTATGATCATGTACAGATATCACTGTTAAAGCTGAGCCTGTGTCCAACTCGATTTTCAGTCTCACGCCTGCTGTGCTCTTTCACACGGTGAAGTTGCAGACAAGACAATACAGTTCCATCGGAGTCATTTTCATCAGAACTGCTTTCTTCCATTTTGTGTATATTGTTGTTTTTCCTTTCTGGGGTTTCGTTTTTCTCTGTATTTTGTCCTTTTTCTGCTGTTTACAAGCTTCGCATACTCTGCCAGTGTGGCCCTGTTTGCCACAGTTTCTGCATTCTTTGTCTTTAAACCAACAGTCATCAGGGTCATGTGACATGTTCCCACAACTGTAACATTTCTTTCCTTCATTTCTGTTCAGTGACATTTTATTCATAGCATATTCCAGAGATTTTTGTTGTATCTCTGAAGCACCCCGTGCTGCTGTTTCCAATGATATTGCAATCTTCAGCACCCTCTCTAATGTAAGGTCTTTTTCACCCAGGAGCTTCTTCTGTGTGGTTTCACAGTGCATGCCTCACACTAACCTGTCCCTCAATGTGTCCGATAGATCAGCTCCAAATTGACAATGTTCTGATAATTTGCGCAATTCAGCACAATATTCAGAAATGCTTTCATTTTTGCTCTGATTCAGTTTGTGAAATTTAAATTTTTCAGCACTGACCAGTGGTTTGGGATTTAAATGCTGTTGGAAGGTGTCTACTATTTGCTTGAATGTTTTGTCATCTGGCTTTTCAGGGCTTAACAAGCTCCGTAGCAGGCTGTACGTTTTTGCTCCCATAATACTGAGTAAGACGCTGGCTTTCCTTTTGTCATTAGCCTCACAATATAACTCCACTCTCTCACTGTAAGTTTCCCAGTCTTCAATGCCACAATCAAATGCTGTAATGGTTCCAATCACTGCCATCTTTGTTCTGTTAATTTAGCCCCATTTTCCTCTTGTTTTCTTTTTGACTCACGTGTCTCTTTTGCTAGTGCCATGAGCACACTCCATCTAGATGTGTGTGTTGCTCATTTTTATCTCCATTCTGGGGCAGGCAGACCCTCAACCCCTAGGGGTCAGCGCTGGCTGTGGTCTCACCTGGACGTGCTACAGCTCTGACTGTGTCTCTTGGTCTCCCTATGTTCCCGGCCTTGCTCTGCCTCCTTCTCTCACTCTTTGGCTCATTCCTTGTGCTGTTCCTCTAAGTGTTGTTATCAATTAAAACACGGTGGTCCAATATGATGTAGGTTTATTACCCTCATCACCAATTTGTTGTGTATGTGGCCTGGCTACCCAAGAATGCTTTTAATAAAAATGCTGGAGAAGGGAGCTAAGTTTCATGGTTCTTTACTGGCAGAATCCAAACTTTAATACATACGTACAGATCAATATGTGCCTAATAATGCATGCTCAATATGCACCGAATAGCACATTCAATAACATGTTACTAAAATAAAGTAATCCCTTATTATACTGCAAGCTATATGGTACAATCCAGAAACATGGAAACTAATTGTGGTGACATTAATCTAGACTAATATTTATGTCAATTTTTCCATAGGTACTGTATTGCTGGAGTCTGCAGGATTGGGTATTAAATGAGGCAAATCCACCAATTAGGCTAAAACTGGGGTTCATTCAAAACTTTTAAAGGCGATCAGGGATATCTCATAATAGTGAGCCCCGGTACCTGCTGTTTGATAAGAGCTCATTGGTTGTGGGCTGCTGTGAAGAACTCACTAATTACCTGGGTTCATTATCTTTTTCTTTTACTTGCTTTTCTTAAGAACGGTGTTTATACTTGATATCCGAAGAATATTTATTTATTTATTTTTGATGAGTGTTGAAAGGCTGTTTCACAAAACAAGTCATTGTGGGCCGTACCTATCCTGCCCTTACAAATCCATTTTGCCTGTTTGAGGCTTTCAACCCACATTATGATCTGGGAAGAGAGCCCAGGATGATTTTCATTTCCTTTATCATTGATGAGATCAACTGTGATGTTCAACATCAGACAGCAGGTGGGTGACCACCTGAAGCAGTAAGGGGAGCAAGCTGTCAGTGAAGAGTTTCCCTGTGGCCATTGCTCTCAACAACAAGTGTGTCTCTGTGGACACTTCTGGGGGAGGATGACCCATCAAGGCACAGCAGCAGCAGCCAAGTCAGTGACACCGTGACCCGCTTGTGGCTCAATAGGAAAGGGTAAAGTCAGGCAGAGTAATAATGATAGCAGTCTCGATAGTTAGGCATTTGGACAGGAGACTCTATCGCCAAGAAAGAGATACCAGGATGGTGCATTCCTTCCTATGTGCTAAGGCCCAGGATGTATTGCAGAGGCTGCAGAATATTCTCAAGGGAGAGGGTGAGGTGCCTGTGGTTGTGGTGCATATTGGCACTGACAAAATAGATAGAAAGGGTTGAAGAGGTCCTGGACAGAGTATAGGGAGCTAGAAAAGAGGCTGAGGAGCAGGACCTCCTAGGTGCCATGTGCTCATTAGGGCAGGAATAGGATGATAGTACAGATGAATGAATGGCTGAGGAACTGGTGTAGGGGCCAGAGATTCAGGTTCTTGGATCATTGGAACCATGTCTAGAGCAGGGGTTAACTGTACACTGGGACGGGTTGCACCCAAACAGGAGGGGCACCAATGTCCTGACTGGGAGGTTCATTACTGCTACTTAGGAGGCTTAAACTAGTTTGCAAGAGGATGAGGACCAGGTCACCAGGTCAGAAAGTGGAAGGATGGAGAGGAAGGTGGATGTCAGGGCCAGTAAAAACAAGCAGGAGCAAAGTGATAGATATGAAGAGATGGATAGTTTGAAGTGTGTGTATTTTAATGCTAGGAGTATTGTAGATAAATGTGATTAACTTGGAGCATGGATCAATACATGGAACTATGACGTTGTGGCTATTACTGATGGTTGATTGAGAGAGGGACAGGAATGGGTGCTTAATGTCCCAGGGGTTTTGATGTTTCTAAAATAGGTGGGGGAGGAATGCTGCTGCAATACTGATCAGGGATAATATCACAGCAGCACTCAGAGGGGACATAATGGGGGCTCTTTCACTGAGTCTGCATGAGTAGAATTCAAAAATATGAAGGGGAAAATCTCTCTGGGATTGTACTATAAGACGCCCTCCCCCCCCCCCCCCCCCCCAATAGTCATGGGGACATTGAGGAACAGATATGCAGGCAGATAAAAGAGAGGTGTGAAAACAATAGAGTTTTTGTCATATGCAAATTCAACTTCCCTAATATAAACTTGGACCTTTTTAATGCATACTTGATAGCTGAATGGCATAATTCTGCTACTATTTCGTATGGTCTTAAATGGTTTAGCTGTGGTAGAATTTGCTATGTGCATTCAGGAGGGTATCTTAAATCAATATGCAGATAGTCCTACATTAGGAGGGGATGTACTGGACCTGGAGTTGTGCAATGAACCTGGCTAGGTGACCAACCTTGCAGAGGGTGAGCAGTTAGGAAACAGTGTTTACCACTCCTTAAGTCTTAAGATAGCGATAGATAAGCAGCTTGTGAGAGAGTATTAAATTGGATCAGGTCAAGTTACAAGAACATTAGGCAAGAACTAGGGAGAGATGATTGGGAACAGTCCTTTTAGGGCAAGTCACAACCAAGATATAGAGGGTGTTTAAAGACCAACTGCGCAGAGTACAGGAGAGGCATATTGCAGTCAGAAGGAAAAAAAGGAATGGCAAGATTACAGAATCTTGGATATCGAGAAATTTAGTCAAAAAGAAGGAAAAGTATGTAAAGCTTAGGAAGCTAGAATCAAACAGAGACCTGGAAGTTTATAAAGAAGCCAGGAAAGAACTCAGAATTAGGAAATTAGAAATTAGTGAATTAGGAAAGCTAGAAAGGGCCATGAAAAGTCCTTTGCAAATAGGATTAAAGAGAATCCCAAGACATTCTATTCTATATCAGGAGCAAGAGGATAACTTGGGAGAGGGTAGGACCACTCAAGGATAAAGGAGGGAACATTAGCTTCGAAGCAAAGGATGTGGGTGAGGTCCTAAATGAGTACTTTACATCAGTATTTGGAGAAGGATGCGGAGGATAGAGAAATCACTGCCAAGAGTATTAATATGTTAAGGCATTTTGAGGCAAAGGAGGAGGCAGTGTTGGATCTCTTAAGGAATATGAAGGTAGATGGTCCCCAGGGTCTGATGGGAAATACCTCAAGTTATTGAGAGTAACAAGTGAAGAGATTGCTAGAGGCTTGCCCAGTATCTTTGTGTCCTTTCTAACCACAGACTGGTGAGTAGCTAATGTTGTTCCATTGTTCAAGTACAGATCCAGGAATAATCCTGGAAACTACAGACCAGTGAGACTCACGTCAAGTGGTAGTGAAGTTACTGGAGAGAAATTTTAGGGATAGGATGTAAGAGCATGTGGAAAACCATGGCCTTATTAGGGAGAGCCAGCATGAATTTGTGTGGGACAAATCATGCCATACTAACTTGATTGGTTTTTTAGACGAGGTAATGAGGATGATTGATGACGGTAGAGCTGTGGATCTTGTCTACATGGACTTTAGTAAGGTGTGTGACAAGGTGGGAAGCTCATCCAGAAGATTAAGCTGCATTTGATCAATGGTGGATTGGCCATTTGGGCACCCTGGTCAAAATTTATGTTACTGTGAATAGCTAAGCCAGTAAAAGATGAACTGATTTCCAAAAGGCATGAAGTTAAAGATGACACATTTCTTTAATATTTTAAGCAAGGTTATTTTTTTACTTCCATCTTTTACAGTTTGAAAATAACAAAAAAGGAAAAGGGCCCGAAGCAAAAGTTTGGGCACCCTGCATGGTCAGTACTTAGTAACACACCCTTTGACAAGTATCACATGTTGTAAACGCTTTCTGTAGCCAGCTAAGAGTCTTTCAGTTCTTGTTTGGGGGATTTTCGCCCATTCTTCCTTGCAAAAGGCTTCTAGTTCTGTGAGATTCTTAGGCTGTCTTGCATGCACAGCTCTTCTGAGGTCTATCCACAGATTTTCGATGATGTTTAGGTCGGGGGACTGTGAGGGCCATGGCAAAGCCTTCAGCTTGCGCCTCTTGAGGTAGTCCATTGTGGATTTTGAGGTGTGTTTAGGATCATTATCCTGTTGTAGAAGCCATCCTCTTTTCATCTTCAGCTTTTTTTTTACAGATGGTGTGATGTTTGCTTCCAGAATATGCTGGTATTTAATTGAATTCATTCTTCCCTCTACCAGTGAAATGTTCCCTGTGCCACTGGCTGCGACATAAACCCAAAGCAAGATCGATCCACCCCCGTGCTTAACAGTTGGAGAGGTGTTCTTTTCATGAAATTCTGCACCCTTTTTCTCCAAACATACCTTTGCTCATTGTGGCCAAAAAGTTCTATTTTAACTTCATCAGTCTACAGGACTCATTTCCAAAATGTATCAGGCTTGTTTAGATGTTCCTTTGCAAACTTCTGACGCTGAATTTTGTGGTGAGGATACAGGAAAGGTTTTCTTCTGATGACTCTTCCATGAAGGTCATATTTGTGCAGGTGTCGCTGCACAGTAGAACAGTGCACCACCACTCCAGAGTCTGCTAGATCTTCCTGAAGGTCTTTTGTGGTCAAATGGGGGGGCGGGGGGGGGGTTTGATTTGACTTTCTAGCAATCCTCCGAGCAGTTCTCTCAGAAAGTTTTCGTGATCTCCAGACCTCAGCTTGACCTCCACCACTCCTGTTAACTGCCATTTCTTAATTATATTACGAACTGAGGAAACAGCTACCTGAAAACACTTTGCTATCTTCTTATAGCCTTCTCCTGCTTTGTGGGCATCATTTATTTTAATTTTTAGAGTGCTAGGGAGCTGCTTAGAGAAGCCCATGGCTGCTGCTTGTTGGGACAAGGTTTGAGGAGTCAGGGTATTTATAAAGCTTTGCATCACCTGGCCTTTCCTAACAGTGACTGTGAACAAGCCATAACCCTAACAAACTAATTAAGGTCTGAGACCTTGGTAAAAGTTATCTGAGAGCTCAAATCTCTTGGGGTGCCCAAACTTTTGCATGGTGCTCCTTTCCTTTTTTCACTCTAAAATTGTACAAAACAAAAAAAAATACACTAATCTTGCTTAAAATGTTGAAAGAAATGTTTCATCTTTAACTTTATGACTTTTGGAGATCAGTTCACCTTCTACTCAGTTAACTATTCACAGTAACAGAAATTTTGACCGGGATGCCCAAACTTTTGCATGCCACTGTAGCTTTTTTGCCTTTATTAGTCAACCCAATGAGTTAAAAAGTCAGGAAGTTATGTTGCAGGTTTAGAAAACTCTAGTTAGGCCACATCTGGAGTATTGCAAACAATTCTGCTCACCCCATTATAGGAAGGATATTCAGGCTTTGGAGAGGGTGCAGGGGAGGTTTACAAAGATGCTGCCTGGATTAGAGGGCATATGCTGTAACAAGAGGCTGGACAAACTTGAGTTGTTTCCTCTGCAGTGGCAGAGGCTGAGGGGATATCTCATAGAGGTTTATGAGATTAACAGACGCAGTAGGCAGCTGGTAGCTTTTTCCCAGGGCTGAAATGTTTCATACCAGAGGGCATTCATTTAATGTGAAAAGGAATAATTTTAAAGGTGATGTAAGTATCAAGTTTTTTTTTACACAGAATCGTAGGGTGTCTGTTATATGCTGCCTGGATGAGGCTTTTTAGGAACTTTTAAGAGGCGATTAGATAGACAAATGAGTGTGAAGAAAATGGAGTCATGCATGTGCACAACTACATCTCAATTAAATAAAAGTACACACATGGGAGATGGCTTTAACTGGTGTATTCACATTGCAATGAGAGAGAGAGAGAACAATGTGGATGTGCAGACAACAGATCAATACGTGGTGCTAAGGTGGGGGGAGTCATTGCTCTAAAAGAAATAGATCCATACACTACACCTCCTCCCCCTTTAGATTAATACAATATAAAATCATATATGTACAAAACATCCATAACCAACTTCACAGTTCAGTCCTTTGGGTGGTGCTCTGTTTCTTTCACTATGGCGCCTCTGGACCTGTGGAGTGGCATCAGGTTTGGTAGGTGTCTTATCTAAGGGAAGGTCCTCAGTTTCCAGTGTCACTTTGCTGTCAGAGACATCATCACCGAGAGGTAAGTCCGGTGACTGGAGTGTGTCCATTTTGTTGGATGCAGTTGACTCAAGTGTGTTCTTTGGTTAGACATCCCGTATCTGGTCCACATGACATCTCCACGTATGATTTTCAATATCCACTGTGTACATCTGTGGTCCATTTCTTGTAACTGTCCTACCGGGTGTCCACCTGTCTTCTCAGTAATCACACTTCCTGTCCAATCTCAACACTTGTTGCTGCTTCACTTGGCAACTAGCTGAACTGTTTATTCAATACTTCCCTTTGGAGGGCTGGTTTCAGGAGATCTAAGCAAGATCTCAGATTCCTGTTCATGAACAGCATTTCAGGCGTTTGATTTGTCTTCACATGAACAGAGTTCCGATACACACAAAGGAAGTTGTCCACCTTATGCTGTAGAGAAATGTCCTCCTTGTCCATCACTTTAATGGACTTCTTGAAGGTTTGGGTAAAACTTTCAGCTAACCCATTCATTGTTAGGTGGTGAGGAGCTGACTTGAAACGTCTGATGCCATTTTTCTTCATGAACAGTCGGAATCCTTCTGACATGTATTGTGGTCTGTTGTCACTCACGATTTGTTTGTGTCAGCCATTTCAGAGCAGAGTCAGTCTTTGCTGAGGTGGGTGACTTCATTGGTATAGCCTTCGGTTGAATGAGCATCCACAGCAATCAGAAACATGAATGGCCCAGCAAAATCAGTATGTACTTTGCCATAGTGAAGACAGCTGCTTCCATGGGTGTAACAGTGCCTGTGGGGGTGCATTTGATCTTGTACAGCTTTTGTCCAAGTCTTCAATCTTGTTATCTATTGCTGGCCACCACACATCTGGGTGAGACGCTTTATCTTGAAAGTACTTAGGTGTCCTTCATGCAGATTTTCTAACACTCTGGTGTGCAGTACAACTTGACATTCACGTATCAATGTTCCTTGACAACCTGACAGTTGGTCTTGTCACATGGGGAACTTTGGAAACCTAGGGTTACCGTGAGATGGCTATCCTTGCATTGTGAGTTCACAGACTTTTGACAATGGCGGGTCACTGCTTGTTTCCCTTTGTATTTCAGAATTTGTTACCCCGCAACTGGTCTACCAACGCTGTGTTGGTACTTCTGATGGGTCACAGTATGAAGACTTTTCTTCTTCAGTTGCCAATAATGGAAGAAGCAACAAGCCATCAGCATTGTTATGTTGTTTGAACTCTTGAACTCTTAAGTCATAGGAATGGGCTCCTAGGAATACTGGCCAACATTGTAACTGGGTAGCAGTCATCATTGGAATTCCCTTGCTGGGATCGAAAATGAACACAAGGGGCTGGTGATCTTGTCATTAGCATAAACTTTTGTCTGTAGAAGTAGTGGTGGAATTTCTTTATTCCCCATACTAGACTAATGGCCTCTCGGTCAATATGTGCGTAGTTGCATTCTGCGCTCGACAATGCTCTTGAAGCAAACACAAACAGGAGTTCAGATCCATCTTTCATAATGTATGACAAAACAGCTCCAATGCCATAAGGGGATACATTGCACACCAACCTGATGGGCAGGAATGGCCATAATGGGTGAACACAAAGTTTACTGCCGATGTGTGGTCAAATCAACACATACAAACAAGCTGGATGAACTCAGCAGGTTAGGCAGCATCCGTTGAAATGAGCAGTCAACGTTTCGGGCCGACCTGCTGAGTTCATCCAGCTTGTTTGTATGTGTTGTCATAATGGGTGAGCAGTTCATTGGATGTTATTAGTTTCTTTGTTTCCTTAAATCTTTTTCACATCATTCTGACCATTCCCACTTTGCTCCTGTCTGTAACAGTATTTTCAGTGAATGCAGCACTGTAGCGATGTTTGGGAGAAACTGGTGGTAGCAGTTTATCAGACCCAAGTATAACCTGAGTTGTGACAAATTTTCTGGTTTGGGTGCTTCAATCTGCTCTTGTGATTTATGTACGCCATACTTGTCAATGACATGTCCACAGTTAAGACTTCATTCTTGAAAAACTCATATTTCCTTCTCTTTGATGCAGACCATACTCACTCAGCCTGGTAAGCACTTTACCAAGGTTCTGGAGGTGCTCTTCGCCATTCTTGCCAGTCATTATGAAGTCATCAAGGTAATGTTGTGCTCCTGGCAAACACGAGGAAATCTGCAGATGCTGGAAATTCAAGCAACACACACAAAATGGTGGTGGAACACAGCAGGCCAGGCAGCATCTATAGGGAGAAGCGTTGTTGACGTTTCGGGCCAAGACCCTTCGTCAAGACTAACCGAAAGGAAAGATAGTAAGAGATTTGAAAGTAGTGGGGGGAGGGGGGAAATGCAAAATGATAGGAGGAGACCAGAGGGGGTGGGATAAAGTTAAGAGCTGGAAAGGTGATTGGTGAAAGTGATACAGAGCTGGAGAAGAGAAAGGATCATGGGACGGGAGGCCTCAGGAGAAAGAAAGGAGGGTGGGGGGAGCACCAGAGGGAGATGGAGAACAGGCAAACAACTAAATATGTCAGGGATGGGGTAAGAAGGGGAGGAGGGGCATTAACAGAAGTTAGAGAAGTCAATGTTTATGCCATCAGGTCGGAGGCTACCCAGCCGGTATATAAGGTGTTGTTCCTCCAACCTGAGTTTGGATTCATTTTGACAATAGAGGAGGCCATGGATAGACATATCAGAATGGGAATGGGACGTGGAATTAAAATGTGAGGCCACTAGGAGAACCTGCTTTTTCTGGCGGACCGAGCGTGGGTGTTCAGCGAAACAGTCTCCCAGTCTGCATCGGGTCTCATCAATATATAAAAGGCCACACCGGGAGCACCGGACGCAGTATACCACACCAGCTGACTCACAGGTGAAGTGTCACCTCACCTGGAAGGACTGTCTGGGGCCCTGAATGGTGGTGAGGGAGGAAGTGTAAGGGCAGGTTACTTGTTCTGTTTACAAGGATAGGTGCCAGGAGGGAGATCGGCAGGAAGGGATGGGGGGGACTAGTGGACAAGGGAGTCGCGTAAGGAGTGATCCCTGTGAAAAGCAGAAAGGTGGGGGGAGGGAAAAATGTATTTGGTAGTGGGATCCCATTGGAGGTGGTGGAAGTTATGGAGAATTGTGTTCCTGGGGTATCTTGGAGCATTTGGTTCATTGCTCTTTGCCAAATCATTGGAGCTGATGCGACGCCAAATGCGAGACGATTATACTGGAACAGACCCTTGTGAGTGTTGCTTGTGAGGAACTATCTCCATTTGCAGATAGGCTTGTGATGTTAATCTTTGAAAACCTCTCCCTGCCTGTCAAAGATGCAAAAATATCTTCTATTCATGGCAGGGGATACTGCACAGTACACTGCACCAGGTTGATGCTCACCTTGAAATCACCACATTTGCGAATGGTTGCAGCCTTCTTTTGCTTGATCCTAGGACAATGGGCATGGCCCAAATGCTCCACTCCACCTTGGAGAGAATTCCAGATGCCTCCAAGCTGTGCAGTTGAGCATCCACTTTAGGACGTAGTGCGTAAGACACTGGATGTGCTTTATGGAATCTTGGTATTGCTGCTTCATTCAATTCAATTCTGGCCTTCATGCCTTTGAGTTTACAAATCCCCTTCTCAAACGCCTTCTCACTAGCATTAAGCGGCTGTGCCAGTCTCTGGTTAGTGCTGCCATTTAGGCTGCTGTTACCTATTAATGCCACTGTGAGTGCTTTGACTGAGTGCCAGTCTAGTCGGATTTTTCTCAAACATTCACATCTGAAAAGTGTTGGCCTTTCACTTCTCAATACATAAAGCTCTAACTGTTGATTTTGGCCTCCATACATCCCATTTACTTTCAGTTTGCCTTTGGGGGACATTTTTTCGCCTTTGTAGGTTTTTAGTATCACTAAGGTCTTTTCTAATCGTAACTTAGAAGACAGTCTGTTGTGGTCAGCCTCCGGAATTGTAGACAAAGCTGACCTTCTGTCTACACTAGACACATCGATTGTGATAGATATTATATTATGATCTACTTCAGTAGTAATACATAGTTCTAAACATGACAGTTCTCCTTTGTCAGACTCTATGTTGTCTGATTCTGTTTTACATTCGGTAACTTCATACATTTGCTTAGTTTTGTGTTTGAGGCTTTTCACTGGGTTGTGCTTTTTGTCTGCCTTGCACTGTCTCTGTGTGACCTTGTCTCTGACACTTTCTGCAGGTTTTCTCTTTGAGCCAACAGTCATTTGCATCATGGGAGGATATTCCACATTGATAACATTTTTTAGCTTTTTGTACTATTTAGGGACATATTGTGCCTTTCACATTCTAACCTCCTTTTCTGTAGTTCTGTTGCATCCTTTGCTGCAGTCTCTAACCTGTTCTAAGGTTAGGTTTCTTTCAGACAGTAGCCTCTTTTGAGTGCTTTGACTATGCATGCCTGCCCCTTAATACATTAGAAAGTCCATCTCTAACGTCACAATGCTGGGAAAGTTTGCACAGTTCTGCAATGTATCCAGAAATGCTTTCATCTTTTAGCTGGTTCCTTTTGTAAAATCTAAATCTCTTGGCTATTCCCAGCAGTTTAGGGCTCAAGAGATTTTGTAAAATTGTAACAATTTCATTGAACATCTTGCTCGTAGGCTTTTCAAGTGTTACTAGGTTGCATTAGAAACTGTATGTTCTTGCACCCATTAAGCTGGGAAGTGCAGAGTATTAATTTTGCTCCTCCACATTGTTCACATTAAAGTTCAGTTCAACCTTCTCGATATATGACTCCCAGCCTTCACTACTGCTAATTTCAACAACTTACATACTACATTATTTTCAGTTGAAATTCAGTACGTCTTTCACTGTGACTATGCACTGTACTCTCGCATTTGTTAGTGTCTGTGATGGCCTTCTTGTGTTGTTTAACTCTTGCTGTTTCGTCCCATAACTCTTGATGGAGTTGGTGATATTCTCCGACTTTCAGGTTCGTATTCATTGCCAACTTGTTGTGTCTGTGCACAACTACATATTGATTAAATAAGGGCACAGATGTGGGAAATGGCTTTAACTGGTGTATTCACATTGCAGTGAGAGAGAGAGAACAATGTGCATGCGTAGACAACAGCACATGCGTAGACAACAGATCAACGCACAGTGTAAAGGGGGAGGGTGTCATTGCGCTAAAAGAAATAGATCGGTACATTACAGGAGTGATATGGCAATTGTGCAGGCAGTGGGAATTTGTTTAGTTGGCCATTTGATTACTAATTTATTTGGATTGACCAAATATTGTGGGCCAAAGGGCCTTTTTCTGTGCGACATTGTTCTATGTTATATAAAATCAATTCATACAGTGGAGCTCATTCCCTCCTTTTTACAGCACTTGTCTATAAATAGGGACAAATTGATACTCCAATCTATTTTGTGGAACTATGATCAGTTAGAAATGCTGAGTTTGAAAATGTAGCAGAGACACAACACTATTAGTATAAATTTAACCTGCCAGTTTTATATTCAATGCTTTGAATTTTGTGGTTAGACCACCCTATTTGCAGCAAAGAGATGATGAACTATTAAATCAATATTATTTTTTTCTGCTATTGCTGGAAAGCAAATTCTAAAATTGCTTTCATACAAAGGCATTTCCAAAAGAAGTCCATTCTGAAGAAGAAGCCCACTTTAAATTGTTACAGTTAACAGTTTCTCCTGGCATAGAAACCCAACCACTAAGCTTGTGGGTAAACAGGGTGCTGAGTCAGTGGTTTCAAGTCTTTTGAATGAAACCCCCACTTGTTTTGTACCTGGTAACATTAGCAATCCTCCAAATAAAGATATTAAAGACTGCTCTTTTTTTTAGGAGATGTGGGGCTATAAAACAACCTGATTGTCAAGGCAGCTAGTTTGCCAAGTGCACTTTTACTAATTTTTACCTTTTTTGTGATATTTTTCAAATTAAATTACCTGAAAATCATTTGAGCCTCATAGGCTCGCTGTGCTCTATAGACTACCTACACCCCAATCTCTGCCACCTGTAGGGATCCAGTGGTTGGGAACCACAGAGCAAACTGATCATGTTTCACTTTCTGTGAACATTTCAGTCCACCTTGATGAGTAGTGTAACAAGTACAAATGTGCCTGGAATGTTAGAATTATACTGTATCTGACAAGAATTTGTGCTAGCACAAATTGAAGAATTAGCTGTCAGGCAGAGATTGGGGTGTAGGTAGTCTATAGAGCACAGCGAGCCTATGAGGCTCAAATGATTTTCAGGTAATTTAATTTGAAAAATATCACAAAAAAGGTAAAAATTAGTAAAAGTGCACTTGGCAAACTAGCTGCCTTGACAATCAGAGAGAAAAAAAACAAACAACTAAATATGTCAGGGATGGGGTCTCTGGCAGACCAAGCATAGGTGTTCAGTGAAATGGTCTCCCAGTCTGTGTCGGGTCTCACCAATATATAAAAGGCCACACCGGGAGCACTGGACACAGTATACCACACTAGCCGACTTCCATTCTGATATGTCTATCCATGGCCTCCTCTACTGTCAAGATGAATCCACTCTCAGGTTGGAGGAACAACACCTTATATACCGGCTGGGTAGCCTCCAACCTGATGGCATGAACATTGACTTCTCTAACTTCCATTAATGCCCCTCCTCCCCTTCTTACCCCATCCCTGACATATTTAGTTGTTTTTTTTCTCTCTCTCTGCCCATCACCCTGCCTGTTCTCCATCTCACTCTGGTGCTCTCTCCCTTTCTTTCTCCCTAGGCCTCCCGTCCCATGATCCTTTCCCTTCTCCAGCTCTATATCACTTTCCCCAATCACCTTTCCAGCTCTCAGCTTCATCCCACCCTCTCTGGTCTTCTCCTATCATTTTGCATTTCCCCCTCCCCTCACTACCTTCAAATCTCAGTATCTCTCCTTTCATTCAGTCCTGACGAACGGTCTCGGCCCGAAACGTTGACAGCGCTTCTCCTTATAGATGCTGCCTGGCCTGCTGTGTTCCACCAGTATTTTGTGTGAGTTGTTTGAATTTCCAGCATCTGCAGATTTCCTCGTGTTTGTTCTAGTAAATCTTCTCTGTACTCTCTCTATTTTGTTGATATCTTTCCTATAATTTGGTGACCAGAGCTGTACACAATACTCCAAATTCGGCCTTACCAATGCCTTGTACAATTTTAACATTACATCCCAACTCCTATACTCAATGTTCTGATTTGTAAAGGCCAGCATACCAAAAGCTTTCGTCACCCTATCCACATGAGATACCACCCTATCCACATGAGATACCACCTTCAGGGAACTATGCACCATTATTCCTAGATCACTCTGTTCTGCTGTATTCTTCAATGCCCTACCATTTACCATGTATGTTCCATTTGGATTATTCCTACCAAAATGTAGAACCTCACACTTATCAGCATTAAACTCCATCTGCCATTGTTCAGCCCACTCTTCTAACTGGCCTAAATCTCTCTGCAAGCTTTGAAAACCTACTTCATTATCCACAACGCCACCTACCTTAGTATCATCTGCATACTTACTAATCCAATTTACCACCCCATCATCCAGATCATTAATGTATATGACAAACAACATTGGACCCAGTACAGATCCCTGAGGCACACCACTAGTCACCGGCCTCCAACCTGACTAACAGTTATCCACCACTACTCTCTGGCATCTCCCATCCAGCCACTGTTGAATCCATTTTACTACTTCAATATTAATACCTAACGATTGAACCTTCCTAACTACCCTTCCATGCGGAACCTTGTCAAAGGCCTTACTGAAGAACATATAGACAACATCCACTGCTTTACCCTCGTCAACTTTCCTCGTAACCTCTTCAAAAAATTCAATAAGGTTTGTCAACCATGACCTTCCACGCACAAATCCATGCTGAATGTTCCTAATCAGACCCTGTCTATCCAAATAATTATATGTACCATCTCGAAGAATACTTTCCATTAATTTACCCACCACTGATGTCAAACTGACAGGCCTATAATTGCTAGGAACCACATGAGCAATACGCCAATCTTCCGGCACCATCCTCGTTTCTAATGACATTTGAAATATTTGTCAGAGCCCCTGCTATTTCTACACTAACTTCCCTCAAGGTCCTAGGGAATATCCTGTCAGGATCCAGAGATTTATCCACTTTTATATTCCTTAAAAGTGCCAGTACTTCCTCCTCTTTAATCGTCATAGTTTCCATAACTTCCCTACTGGTTTCCCTTACTTTACACAATTCAATATCCTTCTCCTTAGTGAAGGATATCCTGTCATCCTTAACAGTGAACCTTTATTTAACCCAGAATAATGTTAAATGTTGGTACTTAGACCTACCTGTTAAAATTGTAGATTTTCTTAAATTTTAGTGGTCTTTATGTTGATGAAACTATGATTTGTAATGTTTTTTTAATGATATATCCAGCTGATGGAAGTGACACAATTCAAAACATTGTCAGCCAGTTTTTCCTGTAGTCAATAAACCTTTAACATTCTGATAGATCAACTCTAAAAATAATATTATAAGTATATATTTAATAAAATTGAGGCAAAAGTGGCTGCTAATCAAGAATACCAAATATCCTTACACTGCTATAGATACATTCCTATGCAAAAAAAAAAGACATTGACAAGATTTTGCTATCTTCTAATATGTTAGGACAGTGTTAGGGCGATTGCAAGTAGACAGTTTAGAAGTTAGTGATACCTATCTCATGATGGAGCCAGACTGAGTCTAGGAACACCACACTGACTTTGGCACATCAATCATTTTGACATTATAGCTAAATACTTTTCCCTTTATCACAAGAAACCTATTGCATACCCGCATAAATATTGAAAGAATTTGATTTGGTTTTTCTTTTCTTATATTTTGTTATTTTTCATTAAGCTCCATCATAACAATACACCAATTTAGTTTCCAGCATTAATTATTTTTTAAAATAGTCAGATGTATTCATGTACAAGTTTGAATGAACATCCTTCAATAATTCAGCTGGCAAAATTGTCATCAGTCTCCATATGAGCTGGCCAATTACCCAATTCCTCTCACTCAACATTGAAGTTGCTTAATTTCTTAACATGGTCCTAGGCCTTTGTGACACCGAACACAAGGATAAGTTTTGCATCAGCTGCCATAAGAAAGGGGTTGGGCTGATAGAAACATACGAGTGGCTTCATCTCTCCTATTGCTAACAAAGCTCTTAATCACATCTCAAATTCAAAATTGAGTTTATTGTCATATGCACACAAGTACAGGTGTATACAGGTGCAATGAAAAACTTATTTGCAGCAGCATCACAGGTGCATAGCATCAGATAAATGGCATTAAAAGCATATTATACACAATTTTTTGCAAAAAAAAGCATGCAATTAGAGCAACAAATGTCCATTGTAGTGCAAAGTGGTCATAATGTTGCTATACCGAGATAGTGATGAGGGTTGTGGAGGTTGGTTCAAGAACCAAATAGTTGGAGAGAAGTAACTGTTCTTGAATTGGGTAGAGTGGGGGACATCAGGCTTCCGTACTTTTTGCAAAATGATAGCTGCAAGAAGATGGTGGAGATCTTTGGTGAAAGATTTTGCCTTCTCCAGGCAGCACCTCTTGTAGATGCAGCTGATAGTCTGAAAGAACATACCAGTGAAATACAGGGCAGAGGCCACTACTCTGTACACCTTCTTACATTAATGTGTGTTCAAATGATTGTAACAGACCATGAAACAACCAATCAGGATACTTGCAACAGTACACCTGTAGAAATTTGTTAAGAGTGTTCAGTTTCAAGATGGATCTCCTTAACCTTCTAAGAAAGTAAAGGTGCTGGCATGCTTTCCTTATTACTGCATCAATGTGCAAGAAAGGTGAACCAATACGCTAACTCCTGAGAATTTAAAGTTGCTGATCCTTTTCACCACCAATCCACTAATGTAAACTGGAGCCTGTTTACTCTCCGTTCACCTCCTGAAGTCTTTAGTAAGTTGCGTTTTATTTATCTTGACCAAGTGTCCTATCTTCCTCCTGTATGTTGATTCTCATTCATTTCTTGCACACCTGCTTTCACCCCCACACCTCCAGGACAGACCAAGAATAAATATCCTCCAGTCCTCATCTTCAATCCCATCAAATGCTGCATTGAACATATTATTCTCTGCCATTTTTGCACCTTCAAAGAGATTCTGCCACCAGGTACATCTTACTGCCTCTCTTTCTAACACTGAGAAGCGATTATACCCTTTGCAACTCCCTGGAGCACTCTTCAAATTCCACTGAACACTTACCGGTTGCTACTTTATTCCCAAGGAGCATCACATTTTACTTAGCCTGGAGAAAGAAATAACGAATTACTCCTCCCTACCCTTATGACAATAATGTACTTTTAATTATTTAGTTTTTTTTATTTTTTGAATATATTTTGGTAATCTATTAAACTCTTTGTGAAAATTCAGACATACTACCACCACACTGCTTTCATCAAGCCCCATCATTAAATCATTGAAGAGCTTGTAGGTAAAGTAATACATGATTTTGTTATTGAAGAGAACTCCAAACAGAAGCAGAGTGCTTTTGACACACAAATCACAGATAAATTATGACTACTAAAATGGAAGTGTTCTTCTCATTAATTGACCTCCATTTATTGCAGCAGAATGCTGTCTTCTGTGACATTTCAGCTTTTCTTCAGAGAAATGGGTCATTTAAACTTGATCAACTCTGAAATAAAGGAACAGGAACATAAGCTCAGTGCCCAAGATCAGAGTGACAAGTGTAGCATAATTTCTTCTTTGATTACTCAGGAACCTTCATCTTCAAAGCAACAGAAGTTGAAGCTGACAAACCTATGCATTGCAGACTTTAGCATGAGAACATCAAAAAATTACCATAGGGATAAAGGAAAAACAAACCAAAGTTATGTTTCAATCAACAGAGATTTTAAAAATATATCAAGTTTTCCTGCCTGGCAAGTATATATCTTTTAGCTATTTTTATATCAAGCAACATAAAACCTCAGCACAATGCTTTTCTTTGGGTATGAGGTTATGTGTATGTTATTTTGCTGTACAGGAAAGGGTGGGTTGAAGGATGGCATTTAACCTGCTAGGAAGGAGAACATATCCAAGTCCTGGGATGGACTTTATAGGTGATGCAATTTGAACTACATAGGGTATATTTTGTACAGATATGCATGTTAATATCCTGTTTATTCAGTTAACAGGTATACAGTATTTTAAATGTAAACCTCATTGTTCTAGATTGAATTTATTTAATCAATAGTTACTGGCAGAAGTAAATAGAAAAGTAGCCATTCAATGACTAAGTATCAAGTGAAGGAATGGGAAAAGAGAATGGTATTTTTACAGGTGCCAGGGTGAGAAGAGGTTTAGTCAGTTAATAATGTTACAGCTTCCTGGATACAATATTGAATTCTAACTTGATTTTTTTTGTCTTTATCAATCATCCATCAATGATATTGGCTCAACTTGTTTGTTTTATTTTCCTTTTCTTTCCTCTGGCAGTGGAGGCCATGTCCCTTTCCAATTCCCACATTCCCTTGTAAGGGTGAAAGGTGAAATATTTAAGGAGAATCTGAGGGGGATCTTGTTAACTCAGAGAGTGGTGAGAAGGTGAAATGAGCTCCCAGCAGAAGTGGTGGATGCAGGTTGAATTTCAACATTTAAGAGAAATTTGGATAAGTACATGGATGAGAGGGATAGGGAGGGCTATGCTCTATGCGAGTGTCAATGGGACTAGACAGAATAACAGTTCAGCACAGACTGGATGGGCCAAAGAGCCTGTTTCTGTGCTGTAGTACTCTATAACTCTGGTCTTTTATTATATTCTCCATCTCTAACTACACTCATTAATTCATTGACAAGATTATCTTGTTTACAGCCTATCTCACGATTGCCTCTGTTTCACCCTTTCAGGGACACCTCTTCTTCCTCACTTTCCCTGCAACTTAACAGGCTTCTTTCCTCTCCTTCCTAGTTCTGAAGCAGGGTCTTTAACCTGAAACATTAACCGTGCACTTCCTCTCACAGAAGAGGGCTAACCTCCTGAGTATTTCTAGCATATGTTCTTTTATTTTAGATTTTCAACATCTGCAAATTTGATTTCTATTCAGCTCTGCCTGGGAATTGTAGTGAGATCCATTGTGTTTCATTTGCATATCAATGATCTGGACTTAGGTGCCAGGAGTAAAATATCAAAATCAGGCAAAACTGATTTTGTAATAAATGTTATAAAAAGTGAAAAAAAATAGCAAACTACAAGAGGATAGTGACCAGAGATTGAGTAAGTACATTTAAATTGTCATTGAATTAAGATAAATGTGAAGTGAGACAATTTGGGAAAAACAATGAGAACATAAAAATACTATTTTTATTGAGTTTTATTTGATGAATGCACTGAGTACCAAACATGAAAATCTTGACCATGTTTCTAGTTTGTCTTTCTTCTGAAGCAACTAACTTGCTTATCAGCAAATAATGTATTTTTCAATTAAAAATAATGGCAAAAATATAATAAATCTAAGGGAACACTGAAATTGTGTGCTTTATGAGGAGTACCATGACATCTTGTGAAAATAAAATGCAGATCCAAGGAAAAGGATTGGATATGACGAAGACTGGCTGAAGGCTGCAACAAGGAAAGGAATTTCAGCGAACAGGAGCTCAGTGGTGGTGATCTGAAATTCACTGCCCACATGCCTGATGGAAGCAGAGTCAATCAGTGCTTTCCAAACGGAAATGGATAGGCTCTTGAAAGGAAAAAGAAAGTACGGAACCGCGGTGTCAAAGTGAAAGGGCAAGGGAAATGTACCAATTGAATTTCTTCCTGGGTTACTGATATGGACTTCTCAGCATAATGATGATGTGGGTGAAAGAAGTGTGATCTTGAGGTGTATGTGTATAGGTTGTCGAAGGTACCATTGCAATTTGATAGGACATTAAAAATGTACTGTGATGTTTCATCTTGTAGATCAGACCAATGAATGGAAAATCAAGGAAGCAGTGCTGAGCAACAGCTACAAAACGCTGGAGGAACTATACAGGTCAGACTGCATCACAAAAACTGGCTTTAACTTTAGTTTGTATTGAAAATATTCTGGACCCCTCAGAAGGATAACAATGCCTTGGAGGAGACAAGCTGTTGGATTTGTCTGAGGCAGAGAGCAGCCCTGGCTGATATAGACAAAATTTAACTGCTGCATAGGTGGGATATGGGCTGAAGTGTTCAAAAACCAGAGGACATAGATTTAAGGAACAGAATAAAATTTTAGATGGGATCTGTGGAAGCATTTTTTTCACACAGTGCTTGCTTAGAATCTGGATCACTTTTTCTCACAGCAGTTAAAAAGTATCCAGAAAAATATATATGTACATCAGCAAAGTGTAGAGATGATGCTTAATGGGATTAGTATAAATGAAGACTTGATGTTCAGTGGGATGTGAGGGGCAAAGAAGTAGTGAGAGGGAAGTCAGATGGGAAATGGAAGTGGCGGGAAAGAAGTGGGGGGAAATCACCAGAAGTTAGAAGAATTGATGGTCATTCCAACAGGATGAAGGCTATCCAGACATAATATGAGGTGTTGCTTGTCCAGCCTGAGAGTGGCCTCATTATGGCAGTAGAGAAGGCCATGAACTGACATGTTGGAATGGCAGTGGGATTGGAATTAAAATGGTTGTCCACCGGGAAATCCTACAGTTGCAGATGGAGCAAAGGTACTTGACAAAGCGGTACCCCAGTCTACGTCAGCTCTCACCAGTTTAGAGGAGGCCACACTTGGAGCACCATATACAGTAGATGATCTCAACAGATTTGCAGGTTAAGTGTTGCCTCACTTGGAAGGACTTTTAGAAGCTCTGAATGGAAGTGAAGGAAGAGAAGAATAGGCAGGTGTAGCACTTTTTCTGCTTGCAGTTGGTAAGAGGGAGATTAATAGGAAGGGATGAATATACAAGGGAATCACAGAGGGAGCGATCCCTGTGGAAAGGTCAAGGGGCTGGAAATTTGGTGGTACGATCCCAATGAAGATGGTGGCAGTTGTACCAAAGGATGTGCTGAATGTGAAAGCTCATAGACTGACAGGTAAGGACAAGGGGAACTCTAGCACTGTTAAGGTAGCAGGAAGATGGGGTGAAGGAGATGTATGGGAAATGGAGGAGATGCGGGTGAGAGATGCATCAATATGGAGGAAGGAAAACCACATTCTTTGAAGAAGTAGAACATCTCTGATGTTCTGGAAAGTAAAGCTTCATCCTGGGAACAGATACAATGGAGGTGAAGGAATGGGAAAAGAGAATGGTATTTTTACAGGTGCCAGGGTGAGAAGACGTTTAGTCAGTTATAGCTCTACCTGGACATGGCTGCAAGACACAGTAAGCTTATAGGAGACATCAGTAGACACTCCAGAGATGGAGACAAAGAGACTGAGAAAGAAGAAAGAGGTGTCAGATATGGACCAAGTGAATTTAAGGGCAGAGTGGAAGTTGGAGGCAAAGTTGATGAATTTGATGAGCCCAACAGCACCAATGCAGTCATCAATGTAGAGCAAGAAGAGTTGGGGAGCATTACCAGGGAAGGCTTGGAATATGGATGAAAAGGTAGGCATGATTGGGGCCAATGTGGATACCCATGGCTACACCTTGGGTTTGAAAAAGTGGGAGAAGTCAAAAGAGAAATTGCTGAGTGTGAGAACCAGTACTGCCAGTCAGAGAAGGGAGGTTTTGGAGGGGAGCTGGTCTGGTTTGTTGTCGAGAAAGAAGTGGAGAGCTTTAAGGCCTTCTTGTTGGGGTATTGAACCGTATAGGGCCTGGATGTCCGTGGTGAAAATGAGGCAATAAGGGCCAGGGAAATGAAAGTTGTTGAAGAGGTCAAGAGCATGTGAAGTGTTGTTGATGTGGATGGGAAGGAACTGAACTAAGAGAGATAAAATGGAGTCGAGGTATGTAGGCATGAGTTCAAGTTGGAAGGAGCAGGCAGAAACAATAGTTCTACCTGGACACATCAGGTCTGTGGATCTTGGGTAGGAGGAAGAATTGAGTAGTATGGGTACTATGAGGTTGGTGGCAGTGGGTGGAAGTTCACCAGAGTTGATGAATTTGGTGAAATTCCTTTTCCATACTTCCTGCACCCTATGTATGAATTAAAAAATATAAAGTGCTGGAAATACTCAGCATATCAGGCAACATCTTAGGAAAGAGATACAGAGTTAACTTTCAAGTGGAAAACTCCATCAAAATTGGCTGGCTAAAGAGCAAAGCATTTTCAGCTTTTCTTAATGGTTAAGTCGGGACATGGCAGAGGTTTTCAAAATTACGGAGCAGCATAACAGAGCAAGATAGGAATAATTATGTATTCTGACAATGAGGTCAACAATTGGGGGTCATAGATTTAAAATAATTGATGCAAGGAGCTAAAGGAAAATGTGTTTTTTTTTACAGATTGCTTTGGTAAAATGTAAGAGCAATTGAATAGGAGATTTGTTTACATTTTGTGCTACAATACTATGCAATTCTTCAGGGAGAGTAGTTTGGAGGTGGGGGTATGGGATGATCCAATGGCTGGCATAAACACAAAGGGCCAGATGATTTCATTCAATATTAAAAGAAAACAAGGTGAAATAAAAATACAAATATATGTAAATTCCCCTGAAAACATCTGCGATTATTGCTTGTAAATAAGATAAATTGTGAGTGTGTGTCTAAGCTTAGCTCTAACACCATCTACAAATTCTTTGTTGTTGGCAGAATCATGGATGGTGACAAGGAGGCATAAATGAGTGAGATCGATCAGCTGGTTGAGTGGTGTGGGAACAGCAGACTTGCAAAATCAAGGAACTGATCGAGGGCTTTAGGAAGGGAAAGTCAGGCAAACGAGCAGCCATCTCTCATTGAAGGCTCCGTGGTGGAAAGAATGAGCTGCTTCCTGGGTGAGAACATCTTTGAGGATCTAGAGTGCTGCAACATGTAGGTGAAACCATTAAGAAGGTCATGCTTTTCTACTTTCTCAGAAGTTTAGGGAGATGCAGTATTGAAAACTCTGAGCAACTTCTACAGATTACAGTAGAAAGCATTCTAACTGGTTGCATCACAACCTCGTACGGTAACTAAAATGCACAGGAACACTGAAGGTTACAGACTGTGGTGGACTCCGCCAGTTCCATGATAGGAGAGCTCTCCCTACCATCAAGGACACCTATAAGCGATGATGTCTCAGGAACATGACCTATATCATTAAGGACCCCCATTATCTGGACCATGTCTGCTTCTCATCGCTGCCGTTAGGTAGGAGGTTCAAGAGCCTGAAGCCACGTACCCCAAGGTTCAACAACAGTATCTTCCCCACTGCCATCATGTTCTTAAACTGGCCTGAAAAACCCCCATTCCACCTCGCTCTATGTTTCATTCCACTTGCACTGGACTCTTTAGATGTTGCGTTTTAATATTCTGTGTTTTTCAGATATATTTTTTGTTGCTGTTTGTGCAATTTGTTTTTTTTTGTGCCTGGGACAGGGGGTTGATGGTTTTCTTTGTTTTGTGGCAGTCTGTGGGGAAGTTGTATCTCACCTATTTTGATAATAACTATACAGGGATCCCCTGCTAACTGAAGGTAGAGCATTCCTATGAAACAGTTCATAAGCCGGAATGTTGTAAAGTGAATAAGTAATTACCATTTATTTATATGGGAAAAATTTGTGAGTGTTCCCAGACCCAAAAAATAACCTACCAAATCATACCAAATAACACAAAACCTAAAATAGCACTAACGTATAGTAAAAGCAGAAATAATATGATAAATACACAGCCAATGTAAAGTAGAAATACTTTTCTGCAATCATTGCAGTACTGTCAAGCATAGCGAAAATCTCACGCAAGCGCTATTGGCCGAAGCGCTCTGGGTGGAAGCACTCCCTCCAGTAACCTTTAAGCTAAGAAGCTGCCGTTGCCTCAAAAACCTATCGAACCACCCATGACTGGCTTTAAATCCCACTTTTGCAACAAAGTCTTTAATTTATATGGGAAAAATGTTTGCGCATTCCCAGACCCGAAAAATAACCTACCAAATCATATCAAATAACACATAAAATACACAGCCTATATAAAGTAGAAATGATGTATGTGCAATGTAGTTTCACTCTCCAGAATCAGGAAGACAGTGAGCACACTGATGATGGTGTATTAGGCTGAGTCATCAGAGGTTGGGGTGCTTGGCAATTTTTCCCAATAAATTGCAGTTTTGTCACAGTTGGACACTTGCTTATATGAATAACCACCTTCTGTAATTATTTTCTTCAGTTCTGCTGGGAACTTTTCAACAGCTTCAGTATCACCTGAAGCACTCTCTCCAGTAAACTTTAAGCTATGAAGCTGCTGAAAAGTTCCCAGCAGACTAAAAGAGACCACTTTGTTATGAGCAGAACCAATAGTAACATCGACGGCTTTCAAGATTCTTTCTCTCTCCGTGTAAATAGTGTGAATGGTGGACGCAGGCAAGTTCAACGCGAGGACAATGTCCTTACTTCAGTAACCATGATTGAAACACTTGATTATGTCCAGATTTACACTAAGCGTAACACCCTTACGAGCTCTCTTAGGCTTTTCTGATACCTCAGGACACATCTTGCTAACGGATGCACAAAATAAATTGAGATAAAGCACAGATGCTCTCAGACATGTGTTTAACCTACGGTGGCTTGATGCTGAAAGCAGATCCAGGTGAGAAGCTTGGCTGCTCGGGGCGCATGCTGCCTTTCTTCGTAAAAGCAAAAACAGGTAACTAACGTAGGACTTTTGTAAAAGCGAGGTGTCGTAAAGTGAACGTTCGGAAAACGGGGGCTACCTGTACTTTGAAACTTTGATGTCATTATCTTTTATTTATTATGTCATGTAAGTTATGTTTAATTTATGCATAGATCATTTATATTTGTCATCTTTGTAATATACTCTGCTGCTGCTATTGAAACCTAATCAAAAGCTTATTTATGCCCTGAGTATGTATGCCCACAGCAATAACTTTGAACTTGAATATGAGAAAGCCTCTTTTACACTTGATCTTAGCCAAAAGGCCGAGAAGCGATGAGAAAGCCTCTTGTAAAACCCAGTGAGGAACTGTTCTTCTTTTCAATTAGAAGTGACTGAGCAAAACGTGTTTGAGTATGGGGCAGATATTGAACATGACTAAGAGTTCTTTTACTTGTGAGACAGAACATCAAGTTCTCCTCCATTCTGTATTATCATGACTTTCATGGTTTTTCTTACTGGATGACAAATTATCATTACAGGAACCTAACTGAGTGAGAAAATGCTTATTGAAACCAATACACTAGATTCTTTCTACTAATCATAAAGCACAGAAGTATGGAAGAAGCTAAATTGGAATGGTAATTAATAGTATGTATCAGATTGCTCTGAGAATTTAGCTTGAGTAGATATGAAGTTATAGAGATTTTTGCTTATCCACTTCTTTCAGAACTATTTTCAGAGTTAAAACAATTTTGCAAAATGTATGTTTTCAAGCTACCACAATGACGCACAATAGGAAATGATAATTCATCATGGTGATGATATACACTGCAGTCATGCCAGTCCTTAACCCTTTGTGAAGGTTTGAACACGCCTCTGGCTGGCACCTCCAAAGAGTGTAATCGACAGAATCAGCCACAGTTAATTACAGCACAATATTACGAATAGTTCACTGAGTCCAAGATTGCAATCAGAAACAGTAAGGTTACTGATATATTCCTGGGAGATTTAGGTATTATACTTAAGACAAGGTTGGATAGATTTCTGCATTGTAAGGGATTAAAGATTATAGGAAAAGGCAGGTAGGCGGAGATGAGTCCATGGCCAGATCAGCCATGATCTTATCAAATGATGGAGCAGGCTCCATCCAGATGGCCTACTCCTGCTCCTATTTCTTATGTTCTTAGGAACCAACATCAGTGATGCAAACATGAGGACATAGTAAAAGTTATTTTTGGGGTGTACAAGTATAATGTAACTTGCAAATTTAAGTACACAAATGAAATCACATTTAATTTTAAGGCTATTCAATTTTTGAGGCATTGTTCACAACTAGTCCATGATTGCAATTTTCATAGGAAAGTTAAAAAAAAAGCTTTGCAAAGTAAAAGGGAAATGAATTAGAAAAGATAGTTGTCAACTGCAACCCCCCCCCCCCCCCCCACCCCACACCACAACCCCACCTACTGTCCATTCCTGTAACATCATCTTGTCTTTAAATTTATCCAAGACAATAGTTTGGTACATATCATCACTGAGGCTATGTTACAAACCGGCTAAGTGGAAGTATGCAAAAGTTATCCATTCTTGTACCTCAGATTTATTTTAAGTAGTTCAATTTGTTCTTATTTACATTTCCTTAGACCATATGTCCAGAGCAATAAATTGTCAAAGATATTTTGTAATACAAGTCTGTCTTCTTATTTTCTTTTATCACCATCCATAAGGAGAACCACCTGTACTGATCAGTTGTATCTCTACTTCTCTTGATAAGTGATTCTTTTTTGACCTGTTGCTGCTAAGGATACTCCAAAAATGAATTAAATTGGGACTTTATCACAACAACGGTACAGTAACTATTGAAGGCAAAATGCTGGGTGGCTTGGAGGGAAACTTTTAGATTAAGGTAATCTATTGAATTTGCTGCTGTGCTCTGTTTAGTGATTTAGGTTATGGAATGGAATTTTCTGTGACTTCAACTTAATTAACTGCTTTAGTTTGACCTAGAAGTAGCACATTCCACATACATGTTAATGAGGGCAATGGGATAAACATTAAGTTGAGCATCAGGGACATTGATTAAATTGACCTTATCTGAATGCTGAAAACAGAGTTTGAATCTAGATACTGAGATGGATTAGAGGAAGTTGGGGTTGAGTTATGCATCACAGCCTATTCCTACGATAAATATTATTTTGATGTAGGTGATATCATTTATGATCATAAATCATCTTCTTCAACCCTCCAATACATTGATGGAAGGGAATTCTATAATGAATGATTAATGGGAGGCAGACATATTACTTCTGGCAATTGTCCTTCCCTGTCAATTCTACAGTGTGAATGTTACCTGCCCATGATAAGGTATTGCCCAGGACCTGCTGCCTTTTTCTTGGCGGAGTTGTAAATTAAGATAAATATTGTAAATCTGATTAGCAAAATTCTATAGAATTTTCATAACACTGCTCCACTTCCAATGTTATGATGGATTGATTAAGCTGCTTAAGATGATTCAGCCGAGGTCATTGTCCAGAGGAATTCTTGCAAAAATATCATAAGCCTAAACAATGGGCTTAACAACCACAAACTTTTTTTCTTGGCATTATGTGTAGCTCCAACCAGTGTGGTGTTTTCCCCTTGAACCTCATTGGCCTCATTGATGCCTTAACTAGGACAAAAGATATATTTACCTTGCTTCCATCTCTGGGTCCACACACCACGGTTGTAACAGACTTATTAAAACAGCCGCAGACAAATGTGTCCCCATAAAATCATTCAGAGACTTCCCCAATAAAAAGCCCTGGATTTGAACCATGAGATCCGAAATCTACAGAGAGCCAGATCAGAGACATTCAGGTCTCGTGACCAGGAAAATTACAAGGGGTCCAGGTACGATCTCAGGAAAGCCATCTCAACAGGCAAAATGGCAATTCTGAACCAAACTTGGATCAACGAAGGATGTTTGACAGTTGTGGCAGGGCTTGAATGTTATCACACTTATAAACATAAATCAAATGGCATAGGACACTGCAGAGCTTCATTTCCAGATAAACTCAATGCCTTCTATTGCTTACTTTGACAATCAAAACATGGTGGAATTCCCACATTCCCCACTGAGCCTATGATTTCAATCTCTGAAGCTGACATGCAAGTAGACTTCAGGAGGAACAACCCATGAAAAACATTCAGCCAAAACTGGGTACCTGGCCAAATACTAAAGACCTGTGCTGTGTGTCTGCTGAGATCTTTAACTTCTCACTTCGACAGTGTGTGGGACCCACCTGCTTCAATTGTAGCATTGCTGACCTGCCTCAATGACTACTACCCAGTAGCATTTACATCCGTAGTGATGAAGTGTATTGAGAGGTTGGTGATGAAACGTATCAACTCCAGCCTGAGAAGTGACTTGGATCCGCACCAATTTGCCTACCGGAGCAACAGGTCAACACAGATGTCATCTCATTGGTTCTTCACTCAATCATGGAACATCTGGACAGCAAAGATACATACATCAAGATGCTCTTTATCTACTATAGCTCAACATTCAACACCATCATCCCCTCAAAGCTAATCAATAAGCTCCAAGACCTTGGCTTCAATAGCTCCTTGTGTAATTCCTCATTTGCAGACCCCTGATAGTTCAGACTGGCAACAACATCTCCTCCATAATTTCCATCAGCACAGCTCAGCATCAGCTTAGCTCCCTGCTCTACTCACTTTACACTTATGGCTGTATATCTAAGCACAGCTCCAATGCCATATTCAAGTTTGCTGATGACACCACTGTCAGAGGCTGAATCAAAGGTGGTGATGAATCAGCACATTGGAGGGAGATTGAAAACACACAAAATTAGAGAGAAAAAAGGGGGGAAATAATAAATAGATGAATAACGGATGGGGTAAGAAGGGGAGGAGGGGCATTAACGGAAGTTAGAGAAATCAGTGTTCATGCCATCAGGTTGGAGGCTACCCAGACAGAATATAAGGTGTTGTTACTCCAACCTGAGTGTGGCTTCATCTTGACAGTAGAGGAGGCCATGGATAGACATATCAGAATGGGAATGGGACGTGGAATTATAATGTGTGGCCACTGGGAGATCCTGCTTTCTCTGGCGGACAGAGCGTAGGTGTTCAGCGAAACGGTCTCCCAGTCTGCGTCGGGTCTCACCAATATATAGAAGGCTGCACCGAGAGCACCGGACATAATATATCACACCGGCCAACTCACAGGTGAATTGTCACCTCACCTGGAAGGACTGTCTGGGGCCCTGAATGGTGGTGATGGAGGAAGTGTAAGGGCAGGTGTAGCACTTGTTCCGCTTACAAGGATAAGTGCCGGGAGGGAGATCAGTGGGAAGGGATGGGGGGGGGGACGAATGGACAGGGGAGTCGCATAGGTAGAGATCCCTGCAGAAAGCAGAAAGAGTTGGGGGGGGGAAAGATGTGCTTGGTGGTGGGATCCCGTTGGAGGTGGCGGAAGTTACAGAGAATTATATGTTGGACCTGGAGGCTGGTGGGTTGGTAGGTGAGGTCAAGGGGAACCCTACCCCTAGTGGGGTGGTGGAAGGATAGGGTGAGAGCAGATGTACATGAAAGGTGCGTTTAAGAGCAGAGTTGATGGTGGAGGAAGGGAAGCCCTTTTCTTTAAAAAAGGAAGACATCTCCTCTGCCCTGGAATGAAAAGCCTCATCCTGAAAGCAGATGCAGTGGAGATGGAGGAATTGCGAGAAGGGGCTGTCATTTTTGCAAGAGACAGGGTGGGCCTCTTCTACTGTCAAGATGAAGCCACACTCAGGATCGAGGAACAATACCTTATATTCCGTCTGGGTAGCCTCCAACCTGATGGCATGAATATTGATTTCTCTAACTTCTGTTAATGCCCCTCCTTCCCTTCTTACCCCATCCCTTAATTACTTATTATTTCCCCCCTTTTTTCCTCTCTCTGCCCCTCTCACAATCACTCCTTGCCTGCTCTCCATCTCCCTCTGGTGCTCCCCTCCCCCTTTCTTTCTCCCTAGGCCTCCCATCCCATAATCCTCTGTATCCTTTCTCCAGCTGTGTATCCTTTTTTCCAATCAACTTTACAGCTCTGAGCTTCATCTCTCCCCCTCCTGTCTTCTCCTATCATTTCGGATCTCCCCTACCCCCTCCCACTTTCAGATCTCTTACTATCTCTTCTTTCAGTTAGTCCTGACAAAGGGCCTCGGCCCGAAACATCAACTGTACTTCTTCCTATAGATGCTGCCTGGCCTGCTGCATTCCAGCAGCATTTTGTGTGTGTTGCTTGAATTTCCAGCATCTGCAGATTTCCTCGTGTTTGGGAAATTGAAAATCTGGCTTTGTGATGTCATTACAACAATCTCTCAGTCCATGTCAGCAAGACCAAGGAGCTGATTATAGACTTCAAGATAAAGTAACCAGAATCCATGAGCCAGTCCTCATTGGAGAATCACAGGTGGAGAGGGTCAGCAACTTTAAATACCTAGGTGCTATTATTTCAGAGGACCTGTCCTGGATCCAACATGTGTGCAATTATGAAGAAAGTACAGCAGCGCCACTACTTGGGAGTTTACAGAGAATGGGTGTGACGCCTAGAACTTTGATAAACTTTTATAGATGTGTGGTGAGGTGCATGCTGACTGGCTGCATCATAGCCTGGTTTGGAAACATCACTACAGTCAAACAGAAAATCCTACAAAAAGTTGTGGAAACAGCCCAGTCCATCATGGGGAAAACCCTCCCCACCATTGAGCACATCTACACAGATCACTGTCGCAGGAAAGCTGCATCCATCATCAGGGTCTCCCACCATCCAGGATATGCTCTCTTCTCGCTGCTACCCTCAGGAAGAAGGTACAAGTCTGAGGACTAATACCGCCAGGTTCAGGGACAGTTATTATCTCTCAACCTTTAGACTCTTGAGCCAAAGGGGATACCTTCACTTGCCCCATCATGGAAATGTTCGCACAACCAATGGACTCACTTTCAAGGACCCTTCATCTGCTTTATTTGTTATTATTATTTCTTCTTTTTGTATTTGCACAGTTTTTTTGTATTCTGCAGTCTGGTTGATTGCTCTCGTTGGACGATCTTTCACTGATTCATTTATGGTTATCATTCTATAGATTTCCTGAGTATGCCCACAAGAAAATGAATCTCAGTGTTCTTAATGGTGACATATATGTACTTTGATAATAAAATTTACTTTGAACTTTTAGAAGAAGGCTATAAAATTAATTCACTGCAGATTCGTGCAACACCAATTTTGCCTGCAGAACTCACCATGGTTCAAAACTGGAAGATTCATGTGACTTTCTCCATCGGCTGTTGCTGAGTTTGGAAACTTCTTATTTTGGATATGTTGCTAAAATCATGAGATATGAGATATATATCATGAGAATTACTAAAACTGTGTTCTACCTTGATTAATTTGATTGAAAATTATGCTTTTATGAGTAAAAATCATTTTGTTTTTAGTTAAATGTTTGCAGAGGATTCTTTCTGGATTAAAATAATTTATTTTAATAAAGGGAACAGGTTAATTAAGTATCAAAGTGCTTCTGTCAGTAATATCAAATTTACATCAGAATATAAAGGTTGTGAATTTGAGAGAGGAATCCAAGTTAGCTGTCAGGGTTGTTGCAGCATACTGGGAGCAATGGCTTGTGTTTGCAGTTTGACCATTGATTATTACTGCAGGCCATCATTCGCAGTTACAACTGCTTGCTGACATGGGTAAGGAAGCTGTTAATGGATCATATTACGATTTGCATCACACTTACACAAACTGAAACTGAGGAATGACTCATCCATACACCAGCAAATTTTTTTGCAATTTACGACTTTTATTTAACAGTTAGAAAAGTACTATATCTACGCCTACATAAAAACCCAAGCCGGGGCCTTTTATGAGAAGCTTATTTTCAAGTGTGATAGATAGGTCAAATAACCGCTGCTATGAAGACTTGCTTTAGTGTGGGCGTGTGGGATGTAACTCCTTGTTGCACACAGAACTCAGTTACATGTCCTGAACTGCATCAAACTGCTAGAGCACTGTGACCAATATGGTTAGAAATAAATTTTGTGGGACACAGCTGTGACTAAGAGAAGGAAAATAAGAATGCAAAAGTTCTCTTAATTTCTCATAAAATCATTTAAAGCTTCAACACTTCTGAGATGATATTTAAAGTTTGGAGTCTACATGCTTCCATTATACAGAATTTTGGTGATGACATTATTGATATTTGTTTCACTGACAATTTGTTAATTGTCCTGGATTATCCCAAAAGTGGATGAGTGTGTGTTTTGAGTTGCTATCTTTCATCCAATGATTGGTTGATGCTTATCCTATTTCTGGACTATAACTTACGATCCACTCACTTTTTTTTTACACCAAGTTTGACAATGTCATATCCTGGGATTTTCTGTGAACTGTGGAAGGAAGGAATACAAGACTTTCATGACAGATATCAGCACAGATTGGAATGTAGTGATGTAGGTGGCTCGTTGGATATAAAATGGTCACATGGCATGGAAAGGGAACAGGTTTGTGTTACCAATCATTTCATGGAAACTGTTGTACACAGATGCCTCAGTGAGAGGGTGAGAAAAATCAGAAAATTAAGCAATTTAAGCTCTTGCTACCAACCAAATTTACAGCCACATTGAGAGGCCTGTGCATAGCCTCAGCATGTAGATACCTGAAGGTAGGATAGGAAAACCATTACAATTTTTCCTTTTCCCCCCCCTTTTTCCCAATTTATTTATTCTTTAGATTTTTATTTTCTCCATTTTTTTCATTTTTTATTTAGTTCAATTCTCCTGAGAAAATAAAATTCTCACCTTTTTTTGTATATATTTCTAGAACATATACAATCTATAAAGATTATTATTTGTTTGAACTTTGAAAGTGATGCCCTTCAGCTGAATTTGGAATCACGTTCTGTGCCCTGTCATAACTTCACCTAACTACCAGGCAGATCCTCTAAGGGCTAAGCCATGGAAGAGTTGCATGGATAATCTTACAGGACATTACTAAGTGATATAATGGAGGTCGTTAAGGAGTAAAAGTGATGTGTGAAGCAGGTGGCCAAAACCATTCCCCTTAAAGGGAGCATTCAGAAGAAAGTGCATATAAAATTAGAGCTCCAATATTCAGGAGCTGATTTTGGAAGCATTTCACACAAAAGGTGGTGGGATCCTGAGTCTCGTTGAGGCTAGGTCAACTGAAAATGTCAAAATTGGGGTTAATAGATATTTTATACTAAGAATTAGAGAATCAAGCAGGGAGATGAAATTAATTTACAGACCAATCATGATGTCTTATATGGCAGCGACCACTACTAGTCTTACTATGTTCCTCATTTAAGATCTTATTACCTAATCTTCAGACTACGAAGTTGTTCACTCAGGCTAGTAATCTGTTGTCAAATTTTACATGATAATATGTCTGTACCCTCTGGGCATACAATATGCTAAGGAGATGATATGGCTATATTTTCTATTGATCTGGTAAACTAATCCAGTTACTGGGAGCATAATTATTTATTACATTGAAATGCCCTTTTTAAATATAGTGCACCATCTAGTGGTATATACAGAAACCAAGGAACTTGCAGCAAACAGAAGAGCCAATGCAAAATTTTGTTTCATTTATGGCTTTTGGAATCCCTCGAGTATAAATTGCTTTTCCTAACAGATTGTATGTTTGGATTAGACTTTTGAAGAACAAAAAGAGATCAGAAAGAAGCACATGAGAAGTTTTCATTTTAAAACTGTAATATAAATTCCATCCATAACTTGTTAGATAAATATAATTCCATATTAAGTTGGTGCCTTCTATAATCTAGAACTCAATCTTAAACTAGAAATACAAAACCAGAATTAAGGATGATTAAAAATTATTATCATTGCCTAATGGATCCAAGCTGTCAGATTTCTCTTGTTTTAGAACAGAAAATGAAACTTGTAATCCTTCTGTCTCTGGCACCATAGATCGAAGGAATGAATGGAAAAGTGTGGGCACATCTTCTGCTATCCCATTCCTTTCAAACAAAGGTGTCAAGCATAAGTGGCTTTGAATTAATGATCCAGATTTTCTACTTTTAGTGCTGTTAACTTTGAAATGACTCCTTTTTATCTATTTTATCTCATCCAATATCAGTATTGCCTTTTGTTTTACTGTGACATTACCAAAACCTGTTTCTTCAGTAAAAGAAAACTGCAACAGTGATATGTACTTAAAATACAAAAAAAAAATTCTACATGATCTCCTTTAGCAATCTGATTAGTTCCACTTTACTTAAAGAGTTCAATTTCTATTTGTGGATTTATTGGTGATTTGGACTTGTGGGCACTTCAGGTTGTGCTAGTTATTCAAAGTTCAAAGTAAATTTTATTATCAAAGTACATATACATCAGTATATACAGCCTTGTGATTCATTTTCTTGTGGGCATACTCAGCAAGTCTATATAGTAACTATAACAACATCACTGAAAAATTAACAAGAGTGCAGAAGACAACAAGCTGTGCAAATGCAAGTATCAATAAATAAGAGAATATCAGATGATGAGATAAGAAGTCCTTAAAGTGAGATCATTAGTTGTAGGAACATTTCAATGATGGGGCAAGTGAGTGTAGTTATCCCCTTTTATTCAACAGCCTGATGGCTGAGGGGTAGTAACTGTTCTTGAACCTAGTGGTGTGAGTCCTGAGGCTATTGTACCTTCTACCTGATGGCAGCAGCAAGAAGAAACCATGGCCTGGGTGGTGAGGATTTCTGATGCTGGAAGCTGCTTTCCTATGACAGCGTTTCATGTAGATGTGCTCAATGGTTGGGAGGGCTTTATTCATGATTTACTGGGCTGAATCCATTACCTTCTACCTAGAATTTTCCATTCATTGACATCAGTGCATCCAACCAAGCCATGAAGTAGCCAAACAATATACTCTCCACTACACTCTATAGAAGTTTGTCAAAGTCTTAGTTGTTATGCTGAATCTCAGGTCCTCCAAAATAGTAACGTACAGGAATTTAAAGTCTCTAACCCCCTCCACCTCTGAGGAGGACTGGCTCAGGGATCTCTGGTTTCTGGTTTCCCTCTCCTGCAGGTAGGAGGAGGAGGCAGCACAATTAGCATATCCACTGTATGTTCTGATGTGCTCGTGATAGATAAATAAATCTGATTCTGAATTTGATGGTATACGCACCACCCTGGATCAAAAAGTTCTGGTGTCTGGTCCATTCCAGTGGTTTGAGCGTAGAATTCCAAGTTGTCACTCTGGTACTGAAGCTTACTTTTATTCATAAATTTAACAAAAATATTTTATGTACATAATACTAAATCAAGTATTCTATGAATGTTGGCTGCCCCATATTTACCTCACTAGCCACCTCACAGCCTACAAAACAGGAATTGATGCAAGTAATCCTCGATCCCTAGGGATTGTTTAAAAAGAAGAAATCAAGCTTCACTTTTTTTTAGCTCCTCATTCTCCTCTCTCAATCCTTTCCCCGAATCTTCACTTTTGTAAACATCCAGTTGATACCTAGAGGGGAGGGTTAGATGTATACTTGGAACTAAAGCCATTACTATCCTATAGTAGATAAACCAGCTCTCGATACCCTCTACACTTCCCTAAGCAACCACATCCCTTCCCCACATAAAGCCTGTGTCATGAGGCAAATGAAAAGGAGATATGGCACAGATATTCCTAGGATATGGAGTTAGTGGTTCTGTACCACTTCCTAGATGAACTGGGATTGGTTCTGAAACCTATTTTTTCTTTAATAGGACCTGGGATCTGTCTCTTCATATTTAACCGGCAGGTAGCTTAAGCACCACAAGTTATTCCGTGGGCTTCTCAAGTTCTTCTTTCTGGAAATGGTGTTTTATTAAATCACCTTAATGTCCCAGCATACTTTATAGCCCGTTTATAACAACATGTGGCAGCCAATTTACACATGAGCTCACATAATTGGCATTAGGTAATGATAAGATCATCTATTTTAGTAATGCTGATGTACAGCATAAATATTGATCAGGACACTGAGGCTTTTTCTTGTTCAAGATGTAATGCCATGGAATTGGTTATGTACAAACGAGAGTGATAATACAAACTTAATTTAACAGCTTATCTCAAAGACAGCATCTAATATCAACAGTAGCAAACTAAAATGTCAGCATGCTTAAATATTAGTAGTGGCATTTCAAACTAGAATCGTATGATACGGGATGAGAGAGAAGTTTTCAGCCATGATAGATTTGTCATCAGGTAACATCCACATCATTGGGATCTTTTAATTTTATTTAATTTGGAGATGCAGCATAGTACCAGGCCCAATGAACCTGTTTACACCCATGGGACCAATTAACCTACTTACCTGTACATCCTTAGAATGTGGGAAGAGACTGGAGCATGCGGAGGAAACCACACAGTCACAGGAAGAATTTATAAACTCCTTACAGACAGTGGTGGGAATTGAACCCTGGTGTCTGCCACTGCAGAGCAGTTACACTAACCGTTGCGCTACCAAGCCACCCCATAAGGAGAACTGAATGATCTGCTTTGGTCTTCTCAGCTGATCGTGCTTAACATCAGGCTATCCTCAACAGAAATCACTTAAGGACTAATTTTGTTAGTTTTTTGTGGGAAGCAAAAGCTGTGGAGAGGAACATTCTTTCAGGGGCAAGCAGTTGTGGTCAGGTCACTGGCACTACGATTGATTGGCTTAGAGGGAAAGAATGCAGAAAGGCATCATAAAGTGTTATTTCTCAAACACTTGCATGAACATACATAATCTCAGGTCTTTTTGAGATGATTACTAGGAGAGGGCAAAATGCAGTGCAAGGATGACCCTGCTTCTCCATTTTGCTAAGTTTCAGCTGTCACTAAATTGCCACTTTTTTTACTCTCAGTTGTGATTTTTCTCAGATGATCCCTGAACTATCTTTTTGTTTACTGATAAACTTCAGTTGACTTCACCCAGTTTTTTCCAATTGTTAGATCAGACCAGCCCATTTTGCGTCAAAACCATTGTCAAATTAGTTGTTATCTTGCTGGTGAGTTTCATTTTACAGCAGACAGGTCTTGGAGCAAAAATCATGAGAATTTAAAAGAGGCAGGTCTTGCGACTTGCTAAAGTTTAACAAAAGAGGCATATTTGCAAATTGTTAGTTAATACTTCATTGGCTAATTGACAGCAGCCAATAAAAAAGTTCAGAAGAATGGAAAGCTATGGCTTTGGCTGAAGGAGCTTTCTGTGTAGAAAAGTGGTCCAGGTGGGGAGTAAGAACAGCTCTGAGGTAAGGTTTTACTTTGCTGTTTGTCCTTGATTCAGTATAGGCAGAGAGATAGGGCAGTGGAATGCTCGTCCTGCAAGGTGTGGATAGTTTAGACAAGCTCACTGTCTCTCTGATGATTGATTGTGGTAAGTATATTCAGGTGCAATGGGTTTAGGAATTAGATGTGTATGTAGGGAGGGCCATTTTGGAAGTGGGGGGGTTCATTGATGAGACTTTTAGTGAGGTGATCATACCCAAGATGTAGGCTTCAAACAGATGGCTGACTACCAGATTAGTCTGAAGAGTAGGCAGTCAGAGCAAGGTTCCTCTGGCCTTTCAAATCACAAACTGACATCTCCCTTGGATACTGTTGAGGGAGATGTTCTTTCAGGAGTGAGCAGCAGTGGTCAGGTCTCCGGCCATGTGACTGGCTGAGGGGGGGAAATGGTGCTGTTAAGGTGATAGTGGTGGGAAATTGATACTGAGGGTGACAGTCAGAAGATTCTCCCTGTAGTAGAGACGCTAGGATGGTGTATTACTTCCTGGGTGACTGGATTAGGGATGTCTCTAAGCAACTACAGAAGATTCTCCAGGGGGTGGGTGAACAGCCAGTGGTCTTTATACATGTTTGTCCAAATGCCATGGGTTGAAGAAGGGATGAGGTCCTTCAGAGTGAATGTAGGGAGTTGAGTAAGAAATTAAGATGCAGGATCTCCAGGGTAAAATTCAGGATCTAGGTTACTCCTGGTATCAAGTGCTAGTGAGTCCAAGAAATTGAAAGATAGGTTTGATGACTGTGTAGCTGAAATGTTGGTACAGGTATATGGTTTCTTGAAACATTAGGATCTTGTCTGGGGTGGAGGCTATCTATTGATCATAGGGAACAAAGACATGGCAGACCAATTAAATAACTACTTTGGTTCTGTCTTCACTAAGGAGGACATAAATAATCTTCCGGAAATAGTAAGGGACCGGGGGGTCTAGTGAGATGGAGGAACTGAGGGAAACACATGTTAGTAGGGAAGTGGTGTTAGGTAAATTGAAGGGATTAAAGGTAGATAAATCCCCAGGGCCAGATGGTCTGCATCCCAGAGTGCTTAAGGAAGTAGCCCAAGAAATAGTGGATACATTAGTGATAATTTTTCAAAACTCCTTGGATTCTGGATTAGTTCCTGAGGATTGGAGGGTGGCTAATGTAACCCCACTTTTTAAAAAAGGAGGGAGAGAGAAACCGGGGAATTGTAGACCGGTTAGTCTGACATCAGTGGTGGGGAAAATGCTAGAGTCGGTTATCAAATATGTGATAACAGCACATTTGGAAAGAGGTGAAATCATTGGACAAAATCAGCATGGATTTGTGAGAGGAAAATCATGTTTGACAAATCTTATAGAACTTTTTTGAAGATATAACTAGTAGAGTGGATAGGGGAGAACCAGTGGATGTGGTATATTTAGATTTTCAAAAAGCTTTTGACAAGGTCCCACACAGGAGATTAGTGTGCAAACTTAAAGCACATGGTATTGGGGGTAGGGTATTGATGAGGATAGAAAATTGGTTGACAGACAGGAAGCAAAGAGTGGGAGTAAACGGGATCTTTTCATAATGGCAGGCAGTGACTAGTGGGGTACTGCAAGGCTCAGTGCTGGGACCCCAGTTGTTTACAATATATATTAAATATTTACATGAGGAAATTAAAAGCAGCATCTCCAAGTTTGTGGAGAACATGAAGCTGGGCAAAGGTGTTAGCTGTGAGGAGGATGCTAAGAGGATGCAGGGTGACTTGGATAGGTTAGGTGAGTGGGCAAATTCATGGCAGATGCAATTTAATGTGAATAAATGTGAGGTTATCCACTTTGGTTGCAAGAACAGGAAAACAGATTATTATTTGAACGGTGGCCAATTAGGAAAAGGGGAGATGCAACGAGACCTGGGTGTCATTGTACACCAGTCATTGAAGGTGGGCATGCAGGTACAGCAGGCGGTGAAAAAGGCAAATGGTATGTTGGCATTCATAGCAAAAGGACTTGAGTACAGGAGCAGGGAGGATCTACTGCAGTTGTACAAGGCCTCGGTGAGACCACACCTAGAATATTGTGTGCAGTTTTGGTCTCCTAATCTGAGGAAAGACATTCTTGCCATAGAGCGAGTACAGAGAAGGTTCACCAGATTGATTCCTGGGATGGCAGGACTTTCATATGAAGAAAGACTGGATCGACTAGGCTTATAGTCACTGAAATTTAGAAGATTGAGGGGGGATCTTATTGAAACGTATAAAATTCTAAAGGGGTTGGACAGGCTAGATGCAGGAAGATTGTTTCCGATGTTGGGGAAGTCCAGAACGAGGGGTCACAGTTTAAGGATAAAGGGGAAGCCTTTTAGGACCAAGATGAGGAAAAACTTCTTCACACAGAGTGGTGAATCTATGGAATTCTCTGCCACAGGAAACAGTTGAGGCTGGTTCATTGGCTATATTTAAGAGGAAGTTAGATATGGCCCTTGTGGCTAAAGGGATCAGGGGGTATGGAGAGAAAGCAGGTACAGGGTTCTGAGTTAGATGATCAGCCATGATCATGCTGAATGGTGGTGCAGGCTCAAAGGGCTGAATGGCCTACTCCTGCACCTATTTTCTATGTTTCGATGTACAAGAGGGACAGGTTGCACTTGAACTGGAGGGGTTCCACTATTCTGGTGAGAAAATTTGCACTTGCCACCACAGAGAACTTACAGTAGAGTGGCAGGTTGGTGTAAGTCAAGAGAATGGAATCAGTGAGGATATCAGGGATATGTAGCCCAACCAATCAGAATACAGCCAATCCACTTGGCTTAATCTATTAAGAAAAGAGGTCTTGGATCATAGGCACAGCATAAGGAAGGAGGCATTTGCTGCCTTGAAGCACATTAAAGTGAGCAATTCTCCAGGACCTCACCAAGTCTGTATCTGAACCTTAAGGGAGGCCAGGGAAGAAATCATGCCCTTGTAGATGTATTTGTTTTGTTCTTAGCCACTGGCAAAGTTCCAGAAGACAAGAGTGTCACTAATGATGATTTATTATTCAAGGAGGTGAGGCCAGGGAACTACAGGCTACTGAGTCTGACTTCGGCTGGAGGGAATTCTGAAGGCTGGTCTGTAAGGTCACGTGGGAGTTGGTGAGGTGGTTTCAGAACTGACTAGATGACAGCAAATGGTGGATGATGGTTGAAGATTGATTCTCTGACTAGAGGCCTGTGACAGATGGGGTGCTCCAGTAGTTAATATTGGGCCCTCTACTATTCATGATTTATGTAAATGATTTTGTTGTGAAATCACATGGCATAATTAGCAAGTTTGCTAATGATACTAAATTAGTGTCTTGTTAGTAGTGAAGCACTTTACAATGAATTGCAGATCTCTTGATCAGTTCAGGAGATGGGCCAAGGAATGGCAAATGCTGTTGACTTAGATTAATGCAAGGTAATTTATTTTGGACAGTCAAATCACAATATCATTTGTACAGTGAATAGCAGGACACAGAATTATTGAGGAACAGAAGCACCTGAGAACACAAGTGCAGTCTGATGAAAGTAGTCATCAAGCAGATACAGTAGTGACGGTGTATAGCATGCTTATTTCAGTAAGGGTATTGAGGTTCAGGAGATGGGATATTAAGTTGCAGTTATACAAATCATTGATGCAACTGCACGAGATATGAAAAAGAAACACTTGAAAGATTCTCAACAAGGTCCATACATGGGAGGTTGGTCAAAAAGGTTCAGTTGCTTGGCATTCAGGGTGAGGTAGTAAACTGGATTATGCATTGGCTTCGTGGGAGAAGCCAGAGTGGTAGAGGATTGCCTCTCAGACTGCGTTCTTGTGAATTGTGGTATGCTGCAGGGATCTGTGCTGAGTCCTTTGTTTGTCATCTCTATCTGGATGCTAATCTGGTTAGCTGGATTACGAATTTGCAGATGGCACCAAGATTGGGGGTATAGTGGACAGTGAGGAAGTCTGTCATGGCTTGCAGAATGACCTGCTTCAGCTGATAAATAGCAGATGGAATTTGATGCAGACAAGTGAGGTTCTGCACTTCAGTAGGGCCAACCAGCATGGGTCTTGCATGGTGAACAGCAGGGCACTGAGGAGTGCAGTAGACAAAGGGGATCTGAAAATATAGGTCCATGGTTCATTGAAAGTGGCATCACAGGTAGGTAGGGTTGTAACAAAAGCTTTTGGTACATTGGCCTTCAGAAATCAAGTGCTGAGTACAGGAGATGGGATGTTATGTTGAAGTTGTAGAAGACATTGGGGCCTAATTTGGAGTACTGTGTGCAGTTTTAACCACTACTTGGAGGACAGATGTAAACAAAGTTGGAAAAAGTACAGGTTAAGTTGACAAGTATGTTGCTGGGTCTGGAGGACCTCAGCTACAAGGAAAGATCTTTAGAATGTAGAAGATTAAGAGATGATTTGATGAAAGTATACAAAATTGAGGGGTATAGATAGGGTAAACGCAAGCAGGCTTTTTACACTGAGGTTGGGTGGTACTACATCTAGAGGGCATGGGTTAAGGATGAAATGCAAGAAGTTTAAGGGGAACATGAGGGAAACCTCTTCACTCAGTGTGTTGTG
This sequence comes from Hypanus sabinus, assembly GCF_030144855.1. Taxonomy (NCBI): domain Eukaryota; kingdom Metazoa; phylum Chordata; class Chondrichthyes; order Myliobatiformes; family Dasyatidae; genus Hypanus; species Hypanus sabinus. The sequence goes on from NC_082709.1 coordinate 39,537,953, forward strand.
AGAGTGTGAAGTAAGCTGCACAAGTGGTGCATGTGAGCTCTATTTCAATGTTTAAGAAGTTTGGGTAGGTAATGGATAGTAGGAGTATTGAGGGCTATGGTCTGGTTGCAGGTCGATTAGGTGTAGGCAGTTTAAATGGTGTTGGCATGGACTAGATGGACTGAAGGGCCTGTTTATGCTGTACTTATTTGTTTCTGATCAGCTCACAGTCCTGATCCCTTCTATTTCTTCCAAATAGGCAATCCCTTCCATCCTTAGCCTTGCTAAGTATGATTATCATGCCAACTTTTTACATGATATATATCTCACTTTGTCTTACTCCAATGAAATATTTTTAAGTACGCACTGGATTTCAGCCAGGTTATCTATACCCATAAGTCTTTCTAATGTGTCTCATTCTAGCTATGTTTATCTGCAAATGTGATGTTTTTGCCTTGTTGTATTTTCTGAAGATGACAAGTTGCTGGAATACAAGTCTCAACTGCCCTCTGGCACTTTGCTCAAACAAACATTCACATCTGTTCCAACTGACTACTTGGAGGTTATTCAATTCACTTATCTACTGGAATATTGAGTGTTCTTCTCATACCAATGAGATAGATTACTGGATTTTCTGATATTACTTTTAATGACACATTTAATTTATTTCAATATATAATAAAACAATTTGGAAAATCCAAGCCCATCATTGTCCATTACAGTTAAATTGAATGAACTGGTATTAAAATAATCCAATGTGTATTAAGACCATGAGATGTTGGAGCAGAATTAGGCCATTCAGCCCATAGTCTATTCTGCCATTCCATCCTGGCTGATTTATAATCCAACTCAAACCCATTCTACTGCCTTCTCCCTGTAACTTGTGATGCCCTGACTAATGAAGAACCTGTCAACCTCTGATTTAACTGTACCTAATGACTTGGCCTCAAACACTGTTTCTGGCAATGAATTCCAGAGACTTGCCATCCTCTGGCCAAATAAATTCTTCCTCATCTGTTCTAAATGCACATCCCTCTATTCTGAGTCTGTACCCTCTGGTGCTACACTCCTCCACTATAGGAAACTTTCTCTCCACTTCCACTTTCTCTTCCACTTCCAATATTTGATGGGTTTCAATGAGATTTCCCCCTCATTCTTCTAAACTCCAGCAATTACGGGCCCAGAGCCATCAAATATTCCTCATACAATGGCCCTTTCATTCCTGAAATCATTCTTGTGAACCACTTCTGGGCTCTCCCCAATGCCAGCACATCCTTATTTGGATAAGGGACCATAAACTGCTCAATACTCCAAGTGCAAAGTATTCAAATAATTCCAAAAGATGTGTCAGGCAAGATTTCTCCTTAAGAAACCATGTTGACTTTGCCCTACTTAATCATGCACCTCCAACTATCCCAAGATCTCATTCTTAATAACAGACTCCCAACCACTGAAGTCAGGCTAAATGGCCTATAACTGCATTTCTTATTCTTCCTTAATGTCTGGAGTGACACTTGTAAATTTTCCAATCCTCTTGAACTATTCTAGAGTCTAGTGATTCTTGAAAGATTGTTAGTAATGCTCCAGTGCTCTTCAGCTACCTCCTTACAGAACCCTGGGGTGTAAACCATTTGATCCAAGTGACTTGTCTACCTTCAGACCTTTCAGCTTCCCAAGCACTTTCTCCTTGGTAATAGCAATTGCATTTGTACTCCTCCCTCCCCCCATTAGTTGATTTTTTGCTAGTATTATCCACAGTTCAGACTGATGCAAAAGACTTCCAGCTGCCATTTATTTCCCCTCCATTACTACCTCTCCAGTGTCATTTTCCAGTGGTCCAATATCCACTCTCTTTCTTTCTTTGTATATCCAAAAAAACTTTGTATTCTCTTTATATTATTGGCTAGCTTGCCTTCATATTTCATTCTTCTCTTTATAGTTTTTTTTTTGTTGCCTTCTGTTGGTTTTTAAGATTCCCAATCCTCAAATTTCCCACTAAGCTTTGTTAATTATATGCCCTTGCTTTTGCTTTTATGCTGTCTTTGACATACCTTGTCACCTGTGGTTGCATCATTCTACCTTAAGAATACTACTTTAGGATGTATCTATCCAGGGCCTTCCAAATTGTTCCCAGAAACTCCAGCTATTGCTATTCTGCCATCATCCCCTGATGGTGTCCCCTTCTAATCAATTTTCATGCCTCTCTAATTCCCTTGTTCCACTGTAATACTGATATATCTGGCTTTAGCTTCTCCCCCTCCCCTTTCCAACTGCAGCGTGAGTTCTAAAATATTACAATCACTGTCTCCCAAGGGTTCCTTTACCTTAAGCTCCCAAATCAAATCTAGTTTATTACACAACACCCAATTCAGAATTGCTTTCCCCTAGTAGGCTCAATCACAAGCTGCTCTAAAATACAATCTCTAGGAAAACCATATTGATGCCATCCCAAATCTAACTGCATATTGAAATCTACCATGACTATTGTAACCTTCCCACTTTGCATGCCTTTTTTTTAATCTCCCATTGTCATTTGTACCCCACATCCTGGCTATCATTCTGGCAACAAGAACATGGCATGCCCTGGGTGATGAGAGTCCTTAATGATCCTCTTCAAGAGTCCCTCCCTTTTCCTTAATGATGGATGCTGCTTGCGTTTTTGTTTTTTTTTTGGGCTTTGCTCCTTCAAGATGTCCTGGATACTACGGAGGCTTGTGCCCATAATGGAGCTAACTAAGTTTACAACACTTTGTAGCTTATTTCAATCCTATGCAGTAGTAGCCCCTCCCCCATTCCAGATGGTGACATAGCCATTTTGGATGCTTTCCATGGTGCATCTGCAGAAATCTGCACTGTCGTGCCTCTGTTTAGCCGACACAGCCATGCCACCCTTTCTGCCTACCCACCTGTACTTTCAGATCAATGTGTATCCCTGGATGTTAGGCTCCCAACTGAGCTTCTCTCGGCCACTACTCAATGATGACCACAACGTACCTGCCAATCTCTAGTTGCGCTACAAGATCACTATCATATTCTATATACTGTGTGCATTCAAATGTAATGTCTTCAGTCGTGTATTCATCCTTTTTGATTTTTTTTGATCTTGTATTATACTTCAACTCTTCCCACTGACTGCATTTTTACCAATCACCTGCCTCAGTTTCAGTACACACTGCATCTAAGTGGATGTCAACTGCCCCATCCTCAGTCCTATCACTCTGGTTTCTGTCCCCCAGCAAAATTAGTTTAGACCATCCCGAACAGCTCTAGCAAATTTGCCCATGAGGATATTGGCCCCACCCCCTCAGGTTCTTGTGTAACCCATTTTTAGTACAGGTCATACTTAGGCCAGAAGTGATCCCAATGATCCAACATCTGAGACCCTGCCCCTGCACTAGTTCCTCAGCCATGCATCCATCTGTCAAACCATCCGATTCTTGCCTTCAAAGGTGTGTAGCACAGGTGTTAATCCAGAGATTACTACCCTGGAGGTCCTGCTTTTCAGCTTTTACTTAACTCACCTATATTCTCTCTTTAGGACTGCCTCCTTTTCCTACCAATGGTGTTGGTATCAATAAGTACCTCCACTTCTGGCTGCTTACTCTTGCCCTTTGGAATGCTGTGACCCAATCTGAGACATCTCTGAACCTGGGAGGCAACAAACCATTCAGTTTCTCTTTCTTGTCCACTTCTCTAACAATGGAATTCCCTATCCCTACTGTACTCTTCTTCCCCCTTCTGAGCCACACTGGCTTTCCTCTGCTAGGTAACCCATCCCCAAACAGTATCCAAAACACTCTACCTGTTGTTGAGGGGAATGACCACAGAGGTACTCTGCAGTGGCTACCTCTCCCCTTCTGACAGTCACTAGTTACCTGTAATATCACAAACCAACCCACTGAAAGCTAAATAAGTTAACTGTAGCACAACAGATACATTCAAAATACAACAGACGTGTTAAAAATTGAAGACAAAACAATATTCTTGTACTTGGATCAGATGATACAGATAAAGTTAGTAAACTGTGCTCTGATATATTATTTAATGAGAGGATCAATGCAAGTGGAAAGTAAGTCAACATCATACAGCTTCTGCTTTCCATTTTGGTGACTGGAAACATTCAAAATATCTGAGCCTCAAACTAAAGTAAATAGACTTCTGGATCATCATTTCAGTTTTGCTATTCTTCCAGGATTCTAGTTATAGAATCAGTTGTACACCACAGATACGGAACCTTCGGGTCCTCAAGTCTCTACTCTAATCTCATTTGCCCTTGTTGGGTCTTGCAATTTTCTTTGCCTGCTGATTGAAATGCCTGTATAAATCACTCTAAATATAGTAATTGTATATCAGTCTGCCACCTGCTCCAGCACAGGTTTTGGATATTAACAGCTGTTATTTATAAAAAAAAACACAACTTGCCCTTCAAATCCTATTTGTTTAAAAACTCCTTTCTCTCACATTAAACATTTATTACGTGGGGGGGGGGAGTAGGGGGAGGGGGAGGGGAGCGGAATAGATTGACTATCTGTCAGGTCACCCCCTCAGCCTCCTTTGCTCCAGTGAAAACAAGCTCAACCTAGGCTATCTCCCTCCATAACTCAAGACCTCCAAACCAGGCAGCATCCTGGTGAACTGGCTCTGCACCATCTCCAGTGCAACCATATCCTTCCTATGGTATAGCAACTAGAATGGTACACATACTTCCATGGAAGGTCTAACCAGTTTTTGTCAAGCTGCAATGAAATGCCTCAACTTATCTTTTTATTTGCCTCAAACTATGGAGGCAAGCCTGTCATATGGCTTCAACACAATAACTAATGATCCAGAGACTTGTATTTGAAATAGCATCTGGATAATTTTGATTCAGTTTATTAAATTATATGGAATAAATAGCTATTTTCAGTTTAAAAAAAAAACAAACCATATTCATTAAAGCAATCCTTGCCCATTCTGGCTATAAGGTGACTTCAATCTTACAAAGCAAATGACATCTAACTTGCAACCACTGTCAAAACACTACAGTGAAATATAATTGCCTGGGTCTGCTGTCTGATTTATCATCTTTAATCACTGATTAGATTATCCAGAGACTTCCTTATCTAGTTCAGATCTATCAGATTGAACTTGCTGGTTAAAGCATTCTCAGCAGCACTGTGCAATGCTAAGAAGCCTTTAACAAATAGCAGAGCTATGTCCCCCAGCTTTCAAGGTTTTGCAATGCTCTGAACACTCCTGGCAATACTGAAGCGTTGAGAAATGATCAACAATGACACACAATTTGAAATAATTTTTTTCAAGAGGAGAAATTATTAAAAATCTGGTAACCAAAGTAATTAAAGTATCTTGCCTTGGTCTTCCCTTTCTTCCTTCTAACTATAAAATCTCCACTGAATTAAATGAATTCATTGAAGCTGCATCTGATCTTGACACAGGATCGATGAACCGATCCTGCAGTATAAGTGCTGGGAATCTCAACTTCATGCTTTTTGAATTGTGTGTAGTCCAATGATGAACCCTACTGAGCATTTTACAGACTTCTGAATTAGAATGCCCACACAAACATCTCAGCAATTGCATTGGCATCAAACCTGAGGATTCAATGGCCATCTACCAATAGAATTTGACTCAATCAGTATAGAAATAATGTGACACTTGTACGTTTCAACAAGCCAGAGGCACACCAATAAACAGGACCTGAAAAGATCTCATGAATCTGATCTTCATAATTTGAGAACAATCTAGCAGCAGTTTACACTCTGGACCTTTCTCTTCTAATCCAGTCAGATGTGATGGCACAGTGCTGTTTAATTAGTAAGAAATGAATCTACAAATCCTGAGTATTGGTGTCATTCCCTATATGATCTCATACAATCTGGCCATCTTTGGGCAAAAAAAACCCTTTGATTACCACAGAGCTCTCCTTTAATGAATACTCTTCTCTGTTGAACACCACACTGAATGAGAACTGAGTGCAGAAGGGCTCTCTGGGGTGGGGGATTTTTGTGTCACTGAAACTGTTGATAACAATATTGCCTAAGCTGGTGAATTCCTGAAAGACAGCTGCAAGACTGCTCTTGTGGTTGGTGTTAAATGACTGGTCCAGTGCTGTTGCATGCTGGAGGGGTAGTAATGGGGGACAAGGAAATTCTGGATGAATTGAAGTCTATTGCATCAGTCTTCACTGTGGCAGACACTAGCAGTATGGTGAAAGTTCCAGGTGTCAGGGGTCATGAAGTGTATGAAATTAGCATTACTAGAGAGAAGGCTCTTTAGAAACTGAAAGGCCTGAAGGTAGGTAAGTCACCTAGACAAAATGGTGTCCACGACAGGGTTCTGAAAGAGGTGGCTGAAGTAATTATGGGGGGCATTAGTGACGGTCTTACAAAAATCACTAGATTCTGGAATGGTTCCGGAAGACTGGAAAATTGCAAATGTCACTCCAGACTTCAAAAAGGGAGAGAGGCAGAAGAAAGCCTGATCTTTAGAGAATCCTAAAGGGACTCTCAGGTCCCTTTGCACCTTTATTTTTTGTATTTGCACTCCGTTTAGAAAAGTCAACCCTTTTCATTTCTGCTACCAAAGTGCATGACCATACTCCTCCAGACACTATATTCCATCTGCCTTTTATTTACCCTCCACCTATCTTCAAATTGTCTGCAAAGTTTGCAACAATGCAATCGATTCATCATCAAAATCACTGACATTAAATGTAAGAAGAATTGGTCCCAACAGAAACCCCTGTGGAACACCTCTAGTCACCAGCAGCCAATCAGAAAAGGTTCACTATATTTCCACTCTGCCAATCAACTACTGCTTTATCTATGCTATAATCTTCCTTGTAATATCATGGGCTCATAGCTTGTTATGCACCTTCATGTGTGGCATCTTGTCAAATACCATCTGAAAATCCAAGTACACAACATCAACTGATTTTCCTTATCTTGTCTTTATCCTGCTTGTTGTTTCAAAGAACTCCAATAGATTAGTTAGGCAGGTTTTCCCTTGAGGGAACTATGCTGACTATGGTCAATGTTATTATATGCTTCCAAGTACCCGGCGACCTCATCCTTGTTAACTGACTCCAACATCTACCCAAAAACTGAGGTCAGACTAACTAGAGTATTGTGAGCAGTTTTGGGCCCCTATCTTAAAGGATGTGCTGAAATTAGAGAGGATTCAAGAAGTTCACAAAAATTATTCCAGGATTGAATGGCTTGTCATATGAAGAGCGTTTGATGGCTCTGGGCCTGTATTCACTGGAATTCAGAAGAATGAGGGGTGACCTCATTGAAATTTACCAAATAGTGAAAGGCCTTGATAGTGAATGTGGAGAGGATGTTTCCTATGGTGGGAGGTCTCTGACCAGAGGACACAGCCTCAGAATAAAGGGGAGTCTTTCTAGAATGGAGATGAGGAGGAATTTCTTAAGCCAGAGAGTGGTGAATATCTGGAATTCTTTGCTACAGGCAGCTGTGGAGGTCAAGTCTTTATGTATACACAAGGCAGAGGTTGATAGATTCTTGATTGGTAAGGTATGAAGGGATATTGAGGCTGAGGCGGAAATTGGATCAGCCATGATGAAATGGTGGAACAGACTTGATGGGCCAAATGGCCTAATTCTGCACCTATATCTTGTGGTCTAAAGATTGAAAGGTGAAATTTTTTAGGATAACATGTGGGGGAATTTCTTCACTGAGGGTGGTGAGAGTGTGGAACAAACTGCCAGACAAAGTGGTAGATGTGGGTTTGATTTTAGCATTTAAGAGAAATTTGGATAGGTACGTGGATGGGAGAGGTTATGGAGGGCTATAGTCATGGTGTAGGTCACTGGAACTGGACAGATTAAGAGTTCAGCAAAGACCAGATGGGTTGAAGTGCCTGTTTCTGTACTGGTTTGTTCTGTGATTCTATGGTTCTGTAACCTTTAAGTTTAGTTCCTTCCAGGATAAAGTAAGGTTCTTGACTGACATCCCATCAATCATCCTAAACATTCATTCTTTCCCATACACATTTCTCATTGTCTACCAAATGCACTGCAGTTACTCATCTATGTTGTTCTAACATCATAAATTGATGGCCTCTACGACTAAGAAGGGAGAGGGCAGCATCATATGATGTTCTGCTCCAAGTCACTTCCAATTCTGAGAGTCTTTCATTGCTGGTTACAAATCCTAGAAATACCACGATAGAACTACAGGAGTACCTGCACCTGAAGGACTGAGGCTGTTCAGGAATGTGGCTCATCACCACCCTCTTGAGGCCATATTGGATGGGAAATGAATGTTGGCCTTGCCACTGTAGAAATAAAATGTCCCAGGGCCTTGCACTAGATACCCCAATGATGTTTAGACACCTCAATGATTCCATAGACCTCTTTAATAATTTCTAAATGAAAATCAGAAGCATTCAAAACACACCAAATAGCGCCAAGTAATAAAAGTTAGAGAAATGTTTTTAACAACTAGAAGACTGAATTAATGACAAAGAGAAATGATTTAACTGAGGTTGGTGATCCTATCTAAATTAACATGGTTATGATAATACTGAGGGTTAGAATCAAAGTATTTTAATACTCCAATGTGAAACTAGTGTTGAATCCAGTGATGCATAATAACAGAATCAGAATCAGCCAGATATACCTCCTGGAACTTGCACTGTAATCTAATGTCATGGCTGGTCTGATCTTTTCCTGAGTTCCACTTTGCTCTCTGTTCTCATTAACTGCTGATTCCACTATAGAACAACAAACCTTTTTTTTGGCATTGAATGTATTCAATGATTCAGCCTTCTTGGCTATCCAAGTGGAGAATTCTAAAGATTCAAAACATTCAGAGTGGAGAAAATCCTTCCAAATTAACAGCTGACTTGTATTCTGAATGGTGCTGCCTGGTTCTAGAAGCCCCCATAAGAAGAAATGTCTTCTCAACATGCACTTTCTCATATTGTATGTTTCAATAATATAGCTCATAATTCTTCTGAACTTCAGTAAGTGTAGCCCCAACTGTTCAGCCTTTCCTCATAAGTCAATCTTTTCTTCCCATGAAGCTATCTTCAGAACTGCCTTCAACATAAATACATTCTTCCTAAAATACTGAAGACAAAATTGTATGCAATACTGTAGGTGTGGTTTCAGCAAAAATCTATTACTTTTGCAGCAACACTTCCCTACTTGAACAGATGGAGATTAAAGACTTCAGCACGAGTTGTGAGGACCAAGAAGGTATGGTCTAGGGAGGCCAAAGAGCCCTTACAAAACTGCTTTGAGTCAGTGGACAGCACAATTTTCAGAGAATCATCTTTGAATCTGAATTAATATGCAACAGTTGTTACCAACTTTATTGATGAGTGTGTACCTCTGAAAACATACTGGACATACCCAAACCAAAAGTTGCAGATGAACCAGGAGATTTGTACTCTGAGGGCTAGATCACTGGTGTTCAAGACCAGTGATCCAGAACTATCCAAGAAGTCTGGATATGACCAAATGAAGGCTATTTTTAAGTGGAAAAAGCAGTTCCAATTTAAGTTCGAGACAGAATTGGATGCACATTAGCTGGCAGGATTTGTAGGCCTACAAAATGAAACTGGACATCAATAGTTATGTTACTTCCCACCCAGAAACTTAACACCTTTGATGCACATCGTGAAAAGGAGAATGAAACTAGTTTGGAAGAAGGGGCTTGGCCCAAAACATCATCTGATCACTGATTTTTTTAGCTGCTGCCTGATGTGCTAAGCTCCTCCAACATTTTGTGTGTGGATTTCTAGCATCTGCAGAATCTCTCATGAATAAAACTACTCCTGTGTGGTTCCCTGTAGCACCCGGTGACCTTGTGATCTATATCTTGGAGGCCAACATGAAAACATCTTTCAAGAAGGTGCAAGCTCACAATGTGTCAGGCCCTAATGGTGTATCTGGTAGGGCATTGAAAACCTGTGCCGACCAACTGGTGGGAGTGTTCAAAGACGTCCTCCATCTCTCACTGCTGCAATCAGAGGTTCCCATCTGCTTTAAAAGTGTGCCAATCATATCAGTGCCCAAGAGCAGGGCGAGTTGCCTCAATGACTATCACCCAGATGCACACTTCTGTGAAGTGCTTTGAGAGGTTGTTCATGGACAGAATGCAATTCGCCTATCACCACAATAGATCAATGATGGATGCAACCTTGCTGGATCTCCATTCACCCTTCGATCACCTGGACTGACATCCACTGCTGTTATTGATTACAGCTCAGCATTCATCACCATCATTCCTTCAGTAATAATCAAAAAGGCCTCTGCACCTCCCTCTGCAACTGGATCTATGACTTCCTCATTGGGAGACCACTGTCAGTGTGGTTCGGAAATAACAACTGCTCCTCAATGGCAATCGACACTGACACAACTCAAGGATGCATGCTTAGCCCACTGCTCTACCCTCCTTACTCCTGCAACTGTGTGGCTAGGCAAAGCTGGGATGCCATCTATAAATTTGCCATTGATACAACTACAGAGCTGCAGAGAGATTGCATCCACTGCAGACCTATTGTGGTGATAAGCAAATTGCAGCAGGTCCTGATCCTTTCATGTTATAATGACTCTTGAGGTACTGAGTGCTGTCATCAGCAAACAAGAAGCAGTCAACCCCGACACTTTTCAAGTCACTGTCAGGGGCTTCAATCCAGCTTGTTTGAAGAAGTGTCTGGCCAATTATCAACATGTAACCTGCAGCAAATGGCGGTCGGGGGGGGGGGGGTGTCCTAACACACTTGACCACTATTACTGTTCCATGCCTGGACTGCATTTTGGGAAATCTGATCAATTAGCTGTCCTCCTACCCGTATATAGGCAGAAGTTGAAGAGCAAGGCTCCAGAAGGAAGGACAATGAAGAGGTGCTCATGGGAGGCAGTGGAGCAGCTATGGGATTGTGCGGAGTTGGTGGGCTTTGCTGTGTTCAAGGATTCATCAGAGGATCTCAGCAAATCCACCACAGTTGTCACAGACTTTATAAAAACAGTTGTAGATGAGTGTGTCTTGACAACCATTCTGTCTTCCTAACTAAAAACCCTGGAAGAACAATGAGTTCCACAATATGCTGAAGGATGCCTAACAGCTGTGGCAGAGCTTTAATGCTAGCACCTACAAAGTAAAACCAAGGGGCATAGGTGACAACAAAGTTTTGTTCCAAGTTGAGCTCCATGCCTTTTATGCTCGCTTTGACCATCAAAATGAGGAGGCATTTTATGAACTCCGACAACCCTTGCTGACCCTGAGATTAGTCTCTACAGTTGACACGACAGCATCCTTCAAGAGGATGAACCCATGGAAAGCATCCGGTCCAGACAGGGTATCTGGCCAAGTACAAAATCTTTACTCTCTCTCTTTGGCTGTCTAAGGTACTTGCCTGCTGCAAACAGGCTTCATTTATACCAGTGTCAAAGAAGAACATGGTAACCTGCCTCAATGACTATTATCCAGTAGCACTTGCATCCACTGTAATGAAGTGCTTTGAGAGGCTGGTGATGAAACATATCAACTCCTACCTGAAAAATGACTTGAATTGGCTCCAATTTGCCTATGGTCACAGCAGGTCAACAGCACATCCCATTTCATTGGCTCTTCACTCAGCCCTAGGACATCTGGACAGTGAAGATGCATACATCAGGATGCTGTTCATTGACCATATTCGCTACTATCATCCCTTAAAACTAATCAATAAGTTTCAAGACCAAGACCTCAATATCTCCTTGTGCAAAAGGATCCTCTATTTCCTCATTTCCAGACCCCAGTGCATTAGGATTGGCAACGTCTCCACTAACTCAGGTGCATTACAAGGCTGTGTTAGCCCACTGATCTAATCACTTTATACTAGTGACTGTGAGACCAAACACAACTCCAACAGCATATTTTAAGTTTGGTGCTGGCACCAGGTCAAGTCAAGTCAACTTTTATTGTCATTTCGACCATAACTGCTGATACAGTGCATAATAAAAATGAGATAATTTTTTTCAGGACCATGGTGTTACATAACACAATACAATAAACTAGACTGAACTACGTAATTAAAAAAAACACAGAAAGCTACATTAGACTACAGACCTACACTGGACTGCATAAAGTGCACAAAAACAGTGCAGGCATTACAATAAATAATAAACAGGCCAGTAGGGCAAGGTGTTGGTCCAGGCTTTGGATGTTGAGGAGTCTGATAGCTTGGGGGAAGAAACCGTTACATAGTCTGGTTGTGAGAGCCTGAATGCTTCGTAGCCTTTTCGCAGACGGCAGGAGGGAGAAGAGATTGTATGAGGGGTGCATGGAGTCCTTCATAATGTTGTTTCCTTTGCGGATGCAGCGTGGAGTGTCGTTAGCCAAATCAAAGGTGCTGACACATCAACCTATTGTAGGGAGATTTAAAATTTGGCTGAGTGGTGCCACAACAACAACCTCTCACTCAATATCAGCAAGACCAAGGAGCTGACTATTGATTTCAAGAGCAAGAAACTAGTTCCATGAGCCAGTCCTCACTGGAGGATCACAGGTGGAAAGGGTCAGCAACTTTAAATTCCTTGGTGTTGTCGTTTCAGAGGATCTGTCTTGGGTACGGCATACAAGTGCAATTACAACAAAAGCACGGCAGTACCTCTACTTAGAAGTTTGTGAAGATTCTGTATGTTGGCCATTATTTTGACAAACTGCTAGAAATGTATGGTGGAAAATAGATTGATTGTTTGCATCATGGCATGGTATTGAAATGCCAACAAAAAACAATGGCTACATCCAAGTCCAACACATGTAAATCCCTCTCCATCGCTAAGCACATCTTGGTGCTGTCATGGGAAGGCAGCATCTATCATCAAGAACCCCTACCATCTAGGCCACGCTCTCTTTTTATCACTGCCATTAGGAAGAAGGTACTGAAGCCTGAGGACCCACACCAGTATGTCCAGCAACAGTTATTATCCCTCAACCATCAGGCTGAAGGGGATAACTTCACTCAACTTCACTTGCCCCATCGCTGAACTGTTCCCACAACCAATGCATTCACTTTCAAAAACTTTTCATCTCATGTTCTCAATATTTATTGATATTTATTTATTATTATTTTGTGTTTGCAGTTTGTATTTCATACTTTTTAGTCCATACTGTTGGGTGTGGTCTTTCATTGATTCTATTGTGTTTACTGTGAACACCCACAAGAAAATTAAGCTCAGGGTTGCATATATGTACTTTGATAATAAATTTACTTTAAACTTTGTTTAGGCAGGAGTTGATTCTGGTCATGACCAACCTCTCAAAGTACTTCATACAGTAGATATGAATGCCACTAGGTAATAGTCATTGAGACATCCTGTCCTGCCCTTGGGCACTGGTACAATTGTCGCCCTTTTGAAGCTGTTGAGAACCTCTAAATGCAGCAGTGAAGCTGTCCTTGAATGCTTCCACCAGTTGGTTGCATAGGTTTTCACTGCACTACCAGGTACTTCTGACACTTTGCAAGGGTTTGCTCTTGGACTGTGTTCTGATGTCAACCTCTGAGACTGCGATCACACGGTGACTAGATGCTGCAGGGATTTGCGCAGGTGTAGTTTGATTCTCCCTTTCAAAGCATGCATAAAAGGTGTTGACCTCATCTGGGAGTAAAGCATCAAAGCCACTCATGTTGAGTTCCTTCTTGCAGGAAGTAACGGCCTGCAAACACTTCCAGAGCTGCCATACATCTGATTCCACTTCTAACTTCAATTGGAATTGTTTCCTTGCTCTTAAAATAGCCATCTGTGGTCATACCTGGACTACTGGTATAGATCTTGAATGCCACAGATCTAACCCTCCCTCAGACTGCAAATCTCCTGCTTCATCCAAGCCTTTGGACTCGGGTAAGTCCTCACCTCCTTCCCCCACCCACAGACTCTTTGTCCCTGGATTTCTTCTATTTGTGGAAAAAAACTTTTGTCGTCTTCTACTGTGATCTCAGATTGGGAAAAGGTTCATTTTTCTTTGCCATTTCCTCAATTTTATGAGTAACTCCCAAGATCATCTATTGAAGTCCTGAGCTGGTCTCTTTATATATTTGATATGTTATATAGATATATGGCCATTCAGTGCAGAAACAGCCCATTCAGCCCAACCGGTCCATGCCAACCAAGATTTCCAACTAAGCTTGATCCATTGGCCCGTATCTCTGATTTCCTCTCCATAATATCTGTCCAAGTTTCTTTTAAATGTTGTTAATGTACCTGTCTCAATCACTTCCTTTGGTAGCTCATTCAATATGCTGAACACTTTCCGGATGAAAAAAAGTTGCCCCTTGTGTTCTTACTATTTTCTTAATATTTCTTGTTAGCTCTTGGATGGTGGGGTGGAGTTTCTTCCTTCCTCCCCCCTCCCCCCATTAGCCTGCAAGTCACCCTTGGGCAAGGTGTAGTACCTGCTTAGTTCCCTGATCAGGGGCAGGTGAAGACATGGGAGCATGTGGTGGTTGGTCGTATGAACAGCTGGTGTATATCCTAGTTGTGGTTATGTGACCATTGACACCAGGCAGACAATCGCTGAAGGAGATTGATAAAGGCTGGGGTCACCTATCTTATAAAGACACTGCCCAGAAGAAGTCAATGGCAAATCACTTCTGTAGAAAAGCTTGCCAAGAATAATCACAGTCAGATTATAGATTAATGGGAAGCTCATGATCAGCCATGTCATACTACACGGAACATAATGATGATGAAGTTAATTTTCCCCGTATGCTATTTTCTCTTTTGATATTATTAGATTACTTGTGCTCTCTGGTTTAAAACAAATGATAATCTTCTATAACAAATTATATCATTAACCTTAACAACATTGTATATATCTTCACTAAATCTTTTACCATCTTTAACTTTTTATAGCTACAGATGGATCATCCTACTCATGAAATCTGTGTTTCTTGGTGGAATATATTTTGTTCAGCAGTATAAAATATTTCCTCGAATGCCTTCCACAGTTTATCTACCATTTTGTGCCCCAGCCCCCATTAGTCAATTCTGCCTTCATTCCTTTGTAATTGATTTTATTTAAGTTCATTAGTATTTTAGACCTACGTTTCTCATTCTGAAAATCAAATTTTATCACACTATGAAAACTCTTCAACAGAGTCCCCAATTTTCACAACTCCATGAATTGTCAAGGTTGTTGATGTTCAATATCTAACTCTAACCATTCCAACCTGCCACTTCCTCTATCACTATTTCTGAACTTTCTTACATCGCCCACCTGTGACTTAAAACATTGGACATCAAAGTCTCTAATTCCTTTCTATTCTCCTCAACTCAAGGCAAGTTTCCTGATCTCTTTCCACACATTAACTCAGAAACTACATTTCACAATAGCAGATGACTATAATGCCTTTTCATTGCCTATTTCAATCAAATACTGCATCAGATCTCTATTTTCCCCTAGCGCCAACTCCTATTCCTAAAACCACCACCCAAGTGCATCAATGCCTCTTCTCTCGCAACCAGAACATTGGATTCCAATTCCTTCCTACACCATCTCCATCACATTCCGGCTGTAGTGTAGGCCTGGTCAGAAAAAATGCCCATCAGCCATGTCAACATACCTGGATCTGATTTTTTTAAAAATCATGCATATTACAGGATTATAGGCATCAATGATAAAGACTGCATTCATTGTCCATCCTATCCTTAAGTACCCTTGATAATGTGAGACAGCCACCTTCCAAGACTGCTGAAAACATTCTAATGAAGGTATTCCTGTTGTGCCTTTCCAGAATTTAAATCTGGTGACAATGACTATATCCTGGATCTTTGAATCAGGATGACATGTCACTTGAAATAGAAACTGGAGATGGCAACTATCTAAAGCGCTGGTCCTTTTGAATGGTGGTTCTCATGAGTTAAGGAGATGCTTTCAGACTAACCTCGCTGAGTAACTGCAATGTAGTTAGCAAATGTTTCATACTGTACTGTTGGCCTAGGGAACAAATACTTAGATTGGTGGAATACCAATCAAATGGTCTGTTATGTCCTGAACTTGGACTAGAATATCAGATGGTGCAGCCTCAATAGTGAAATCAAGGATTTGATGGGGTCCAACAAAAAAAAAAGATTTAACATCTTTCTGCAATGTCTATTTAACATCCTTTTTCGTTCTTATGAAATGTAACCCGAGTGTTCTCACTCATTGTTCTTTCAATTTAAAAACATTTGTTGGTTTATTTGAACTCATTGTTCTAAATGTTCTGTTTCAGGCATCTCTCTGCTATGCAAGAGCATGTTGACGTTTATGGTAAGCTTTATAAAATTGCCTTCTATATAATTTTCATACAGAAGCTTGCCATATTTCACATTTTTTTCATGTTGAAGCTGTGGTACAGCAAAGGCAGAGTCACAAATTGAGATATAGTTCTTTTAATGGGAGCACTTCCAATTGGAAGTCGGGATGGTGCTTTACCCTTTTTAGAGCAGTTGTTCAGATTCAGCTATTCTAACAAAAGTGCCCTTAAATGGTATAATACATTAATATTAATCCACAATGAAACAGTTGTAAATAGCGCAGCATGCCAACATATAAACATTCATATTAATGAACCAAATAGTAACTGTGTTTCAGTCTCATTAAATTAAAAACACAATTTACTTTGGATCTAACAATTATAGAAGAGCATAGTTAATTTTTCTTTTGTAATAAAAACACACACTTCAGAATTTATTTCTATTTAACTGATAAGACAGTAAAGGAAACAATGTTATTACGTAGTAGACCAAAATATACAAGCAGTTATTTCTCTTATTTTGTTATAATTTAGAACTCTATTTGTTATGCATATTAAAGAGTACATTTTCACTTAAACATAAAGAGAGAAAGATCAGGTTATAAACTCTTTCAAAGCTACTTCCCTGTTCATTGCAATTTTTGTTTTAATTTTATTTTCTTGCCCAAATCACTTGCTAGATTGTTAATATATATCTTATCAATTATATTATTAGATAATTGGTGATTGGAAGTCATTCATAATTAATCAAAAGAGAAGACATCGCTGGAAAGTGTGGTTAGGAAAATAAAGATAATTAGTTTGAAGCCACTTTAAAAGTCCAGCAATATACTTGTGGGGGGGGGGGGGGGGGGGAGTCCGCTGGTCCACTGTACCATTAAGCCAATTTTCAAAGCCTTGGCATTTAAGGTTGGGGCATGGGGGAATACATCTTGATGTATATGGCTTCTTTACTTTATTGTCACCAAACAAATGATACTAGAGTGTTCAACCTTCACAGTGACATTTGTTTCTGCACTGATCAGCCATTCTCCATGATCCCAGCTGAGAAGGCAGAGCAAATAGTGGTTCATTTCACTTGGGAACTGGAAGTATGGACACGCTACTTCTGGAGCATAACCACAATAGTGATTAGAAATTCAAAAAAGGAGTTTGCATCACACTGCATTTGAACGAACAAAACAGTTAACTAATCTGATCAAAGACATATATTGAATACCACTTATCATCTTTTTGCTTGTTTCCCATTCTTTTCATGGTCTTTTAGTGGTGTTTGATCCAAAATATTATTGCTATTTTTCTATCAAAAGAGATGTTCCTAAGAGGTTTCAAAAATGTTTTGCTTCTCTTCATGTTTAAGTGTACACAGAAGGGGGAAGGGGTGTTCTGTGATTGCAAAACAACCATGAAGTTCCCTGGCTATAAGGAATGCTCCTGTTTCAACAGCAAAGCATATGTCAGGTGGCTCTTTATTGATTATCGCTTGGCATTCAATGCTATCATCGCCTCAGTATTAATCATCAAGCTTCTAAACCCTGTATTTCCCTCTAAAACTTCCTCATCAGGAGATCATAGTCTGGAGTGATGATAACATCTCTCCCTGGCACAGGCACATCTCAAGAATGTATGTTTCCCCACTGCTTTACTCTCTCTACATTCATGATTGAGCAGCTAAGTACAGTTCAAATCATATCTAAAGATTCCCTGATACCACTGTTGTGGGTACTTCTCAGTTGGTGAGAAGGAGCTGTACAGGAGTGTGATAGATTGTCTGGTTGAGCGGTGTTGCAACAACAGGCTAGCACTGAGCATCAGTAAGTCCAAGGTATGGATTTTAGACTTCAGGAAGGAGAATGTGCTCCAGCCCTTATTGAGGGGTCAGTGGTGGAAAGAATGACCAGCTTCAAGTTCCTGGACATCAACATCTTGGAGGATCCATCCTGAGTCTTACATACCAATGCAGTTAAAAGAAAGCACAACAGTTTTACGTTGCTCGTAGTTTGAGGAGAGTCGGTATGTCACCAAAATGTGCCATTTTTTATGGAAGTACGTTGGAGAGAGTGATTGCACTGCATCCTGGTACGGAGTCTCCAATGTACAGAAACGCAAGAGGCTGCAGAGTATTGTAGACATGGCCAGCTTCATTGTGGGCACAACCTTCTCTACCTTGGAGGTCATCTTCAAGAGGTTGTGCCCTAAGAAGGCAATCTCTATCACCAAATACCTTCACCATCTGAGATGTACCCTCTTCTTGTTACTACCATCAGAAGGCAGTACAGGCATCTGAAGATCTCAACACTTGATGATTCAGAAGCAGCGTCTTCCCTTCCACCATTAGATTTCTGATTAGCCTAAGAACCCATGAATGCTACCTCATTATTGTTTTTTTTTGGCACTATATAATAATTTTGAAACGTACTAAAATGGTTGATCCTAATGAAGTGCAACACCTCACACTTGTCTGCATTAAATTCCATCTGTCATTTTCCAGTCAATTTTCCGGCTGGTCCAGATCCCGCTACAAGCCATGGTAGTCTTTCTTGCAGTCCACTACATCTCCAATTGTGGTCTCATCTGCCAATCTGCTGATCCAGTTAACACACATTAACATCCAGATCATTGATATAGATGACTAACAACAACACACCCAGCATCAGTCCCTTTGGCACTCCACTAGTCACAGGCCTCCAGTCAGAGAGGTAACCAGCTACTATCACCCTCTGACTACTACAAAGCCAATGTCTAATCCAAATGACCTCATCTTGAATGGTGAGTGATTGTACCTTCTTGACCAACCTCCCATGTAGGACCTTATCAAACGTCTTGCTAAAATTCATGAAGACAACATCCACTGCCTAGCCTTCATCAACTTTCCTGGTAACTTCCTTGGGGGGGGGGGGGGAATCAAGATTGGTTAGACGGGACCTACCTTGCACAAAGCTATGCTGACTATCTTTAATCAGTCCATGTCTATTGAAATACTCATATTTGATCATTTAGAATACCTTCCAATAACTTTCCCACTACTGTTGTCAGATTCACTGGCCTATAACTTCCTGGTTTATTTTTAGAGCTTTTCTTAAACAGAACAACATTGGCTATCGTCTAATCCTCTGGCACCCCACCTGTCACTAGAGGTGATTTAAATATCTCTGCTAGGGCCCTGGCAATTTCTGCACTTGCCTCTCAACAGTCCAAGGGAACACATCGTCAGGTCCTGGGGATTTAACCTCCTTTTGATTCTCTGGTTTCCATCGCCCTGCAATTCCAGTTTAACTCCCCCCACCCACCGTGCAGCTGTAGCATACCATACCTTTTCCCCTAGGATATTAGTCCCTTCCAGTTCAGGTACAAATGCTCTTCAGTACAGGTCTCACCTTCCCTGAAGGAGAGTCCAACATTCTAAAAATCTTATGCTCTGCCTCCTGCACCAACTCCTTAGCCACTGTATAATCTTTCTATTTCTGGCCTCACTAGCACATGATGTTGGGGAGCAATCCTGTGATCACAAGCCTGGAGGTCCTGCCCTTTAACTTAGTACCTAATTCCCTGAACTCACTTTGTAGAACCTCATCACACTTCCTACTATGTCAATGTTACTTACATTTACTACAACCTCCGGGTATTAAAAGTGCTGAAAACTCGATCCAAGATATCCTGGACCCCGGCACCTGGGAGGCAACATACCACCTGGGAATCTTGTTCTCACCCACAGAATCTCCAGTCCATTCCACTACCTAATGAATCCCTTATTACTACAGCTTGCCTCAACTGCCCGCTTCCATTCTTGAGTCACAGAACCAGACTCAGTGCCATAGACCTGAGTCACGGCTGTGACTTTCCTCTGTTAGGTCATCACCCCGAACAGTATCCAAAGTGGTATACTTGGCATTGAGGGGGATGGCCACAGGGGTACTCTACACTGGCTGTTTAACCCCTTTCAACCCTCCTGAATGTCAGTCAATTTGCTGTGTCCTGTTCCTTGGGTGTAACTACCTCTCTATATGTCCTATCTGTCATCCCCTCAGCCTCTCGAATGATCTGGATTTCATCCAGTTCCAACTCCAACTTCTTAATGTGGAATGTTAGAAGTTGCAACTGGATGCACTTCCTGCAGGTGTAGTCATCAGGGATACTGGAAGTCTCCCTTCCTTCCCTCATCCCACAAGAGGAACATTCCATTATCCTGCCTGGCATCTCTATTGTTCCAAACTAAACAACTATAAAGAAGGAAAAATAAACTGGGGGAGAAAAAAGTTCTCTTTTTTTTATAAACTTTTTTTATTGAGTTTTCAAATAATTACAGAAATAAAAGAAAATATATGAAAAAAATATATATACCCTTCCCCCCTCCCCCCCAACATCCCTATATAAAAAAGAAAGAAAGGAAAAAAAAAGAAAGAGTGCCTGGATATCGGAAGATCCCCTCATGCTCCACAGAGTTCGTAATAACTTAAGTATATATATTTATTTATTTCCCCAACTAACCAATTATTTCATCTTCAGAGCACCTATATATTTAATCCTGTCTTTTGTAAATAAGGACGCCAAATTTTCAAAAATGTTTCATATTTATCTCTTAAATTGTAAGTAATTTTTTCAAGTGGAATACAGCCATAAATTTCCTTCTTCCAACGATCTATACTTAAGTATGTATCCGATTTCCAAGTAATAGCCTTTTTGGCTACTGCCAGTGCAATTTTTATGAATTCTTTCTGATATTTATTTAGTTTGAGTTTCGGTTTTATCCCTTCAATATCACCTAGTAAGAGTAATATTGGATTATGAGGAAGTTGTCAAAGTCTTTATCTTTTTGAGAAAGATATATCTAGAATAGAACTAGATAAAATAGAGGAGAAAACGTACCAGAAAATTTTATATATAAATGGGAATCTAAATGAATACGGGAAAAGAAAGAATCTCTTATATTAAAACATTTGATTGTCCTATGGAATAAGATAAATGTTGATGATGAGACAGAAAAATCTTTACTAGCAAAGAGATCTTTAATTCAAAATAGACATTCCTTTTACAATGGACAATCAACTTTTATATAATTGGTTTCAAAAAGGGATTAGATATATAGGAGATTGTTTTGAAGGAGGTATATTAATGTCATTTGATCAATTAAAGAATAAATATCAAGTATCAAATAACACTTTATTTTGTTACTTTCAACTAAGGGCTTATTTAAGAGAAAAATTAGGTCAAACAATGTTATTGCCAAAATCTAATGAAATAGAAATTTTAATTCAAAAAGGAAAGATTAAAAAATTTATATCTTGTATGTATTCAAATTGCCTGATTCAAAAACAGGCAATTAAACAAGGAGTCCATAAGTCAAGACAAAAATGGGAAAGTGATTTGAATATTAAAATTGAAGAAACAAATTGGTCAAGACTTGATAGTATGACAAATACAATAAATGTTCAGTTAAGATTAGTGCAATATAATTTTCTACATCAATTATATATTACACCACAAAAAATTAATAAATTAAATCCAAATTTATCTGATCAGTGTTTTCGATGTAACCAAGAAACTGGTACATTTTTACATTCTACATGGTCTTGTTCTAAAATTCAACCTTTTTGGACAAATTTAAGACTTTTACTGGAACAAATTACAGGAACACAACTTCCTCATAATCCAATATTACTCTTACTAGGTGATATTGAAGGGATAAAACAGAAAGAAGTTCTCTGACTGAAGCCTTTAAGAGCTAAAGCCTCAAAAGCCCCAGTCTAACACTGAAATGAATTGGATTGACTTTATTTCTTACCTCCTTCACATATACGAGGAGTAAAAATCTCTACATCTAAATGTGCAATTTAAAGTAATTTGTAATAGTATGTACAACAGGACAGTCAATATAGCAGAAATATAATTGTATCAGCATGAATTAATCCATCTGATGGCCTGGTGGAAGAAGCTGTCCCAGAGCCAGTTGGTTCTGGCTTTTATGCTATGGTATAGTTTCCTATATGGTGGCAGCTGGAACAGTTTGTGGTTGGGGTGACTCTGGTCTCCAATGATCCTTTGGGCCCTTTTTACACACCTGTCTCTGTAAATGTCCTGAATAGTGGGAAGTTCACATCTACAGATGTGCTGGGCTGTCTGCACCACTCTCTGCAGAGTCCTGCGACCGAGGGAATTACAGTTCTCAAACCAGGCAGTGATGCAGCCAGTCGGATTGCCCTCAATTGTGCCTCTGTAGAAAGTCCTTAGGGTTTGGGGACTCATGCCAAACTTCTTCAACCGTCTAAGGTGAAAGAGGCACTGTTGTGCTTTTTTCTACACACAGCCAGTAAGTACAGATCATGCGAGATCCTCGGTGATGTTTATGCCGAGGCA
Source organism: Hypanus sabinus (assembly GCF_030144855.1). Classification (NCBI taxonomy): domain Eukaryota; kingdom Metazoa; phylum Chordata; class Chondrichthyes; order Myliobatiformes; family Dasyatidae; genus Hypanus; species Hypanus sabinus. Next base: position 39,560,540 of record NC_082709.1, read on the forward strand.
CTTGAAGCAGTTCATCCTCTCAACCCTAGATCCATTGATGTCAATAGGGGCTAGCCTGTCTCCATTCCTGCTGTTGTTCACAACCAGCTCCTTTGTTTTTGTGACATTGAGGGAGAGTTTCTTTTCTTGACACCACTGTGTCAGGGTGATGACTTCTCTGCAGGCTGCTTCATTATTATTTGAAATAAGGCCAATCAGTGTAGTATTATCAGCAAATTTAATTAGCAGATTGGAGCTGTGAATGGCAACACAGTCCTGGGTATACAGAGAGTAAAAGAGGGGGCTTAGGACACAGTGCTGGGAGGCCCCTGTGTTTAGGGTCAGAGGTGAGGGAGCCCACTCTTACCGAGTTCTTGTTGTATTATGGTATGTATTATGTATTATGGAATTATGGTATTAAATGCTGAACTGTAGTCCAAGAACAGCATTCTCACATAAGCATCCTTTTTCTCCAGATGTGTAAGGACGGTGTGTAGAGCTGTGGCTATCCAACAACAGCCACTTTGCTTGCCCCATCTTACTTTAATTTGTTCTTGTCAATCAATCCAGAATGATGATTGGAGGTTTGAGTGGCGGCCCAAAATGACACGAGTCGCTGTCTTTTCCACTCAGTCGGCCAATCTGACTGACTTGCATCTTCTCTCTGAATGGGCGTTGCTCACTTCTAGAAAAAAAACGTAGAAAACCTACAGCAAAATACAGGCCCTTCAGCCCACAAAGCTGTGCTGAACCTGTCTTCACCTAAGAAATTACCTAGAGTTACCCATAGCCCTCTAGTTTTCTGAGGTCCATGTACCAGTCCAGGAGTCTCTTAAAAGCTCCTATCGTATCCACTTCCACCACTGTCACCGGCAGCCCATTCCACGTACTCACCACGCACTGCATTTTAAAAAAAAACTTACCCCTGACATCTCTTCTGTACCTACTTCCAAGCACCATAAAACAGTGCCCTCTCATGCTAGCCATTTCAGACCTGGGGAAAAAGCCTCTGACTATCCACATGATCAATGCCTCTCATCTTATACACCTCTATCAGGTCACCTCTCATCCTCTGTCGCTCCAAGGAGAAAAGGCAGAGTTCACTCAACCTATTTTCATAAGGCATGCTCCCCAATCCAAGCAACATCCTTGTAAATCTCCTCTGCACCCTTTCTATGGTTTCCACATCCTTTCCTGTAGTGAGGCGACCAGAACTGACCACAGTACTCCAAGTGGGGTCAGTCTTATATAACTATAACATTCCCTCTCGGCTCTTAAACTCAATCCCACGATTGACGAAGGTCAATGCCTTGTATACCTTCTTAACCACAGAGTCAACCTGTGCAGCCGTTTTAAGCGTCCTATGGACTCTGACCCCAAGATACCTCTGACCCTCCACACTGTCAAGAGTATTACCATTAATACTATATTCTGCCATCATATTTGACCTACCAAAATGAACCATCTCACACTTATCTGAGTTGAACTCCATCTTCCACTTTTCAGCCCAGTTTTGCATCCTATCAATGTCCCGCTGTAACCTCTGACAGCCCTCCACACTATCCACAACACCCCCAACCTTTATATCATCAGCAAATTTACAAACCCATCCCTCCACTTCTCATCCAGGTCATTTATAAAAGTCACGAACAGTCGGGGTCCCAGAACAGATCTCTGAGGCACTGATCCACTGGTCACTGACCTCCATGCAGAATACGACCCGTCCACACCCACTCTCTGCCTTCTGTGGACAAGCCAGTTCTAGATCCACAAAGCAATGTGCCCTTGGATCCCATGCCTCCTTACTTAATAAACCTTGCATGGGGTACCTTGTCAAATGCCTTGTTGAAATCCATATTCACTGCATCTACTGCTCTACATTCATCAATGTGTTTAGTCACATCCTCAAAAAATTCAATCTCTCCCATGTTCATAAAACTCCAGTATGATTCTTTCATAAATCCTTGCTGACTTTCTCTAATCCTGTTTGTTATTTTCTAAGATCATCAAAACTGTAACATTTACTCAGTTTTCCCCTTTCTACATAAACAACATGGGCTGGTGAGTGTTTTCAGCATTTTTCTTTCAGGCATGCAGCTCCAGCCTAGTTCTGCATTTCACAGTTCCAGCAGTGCTTTTTGCTGCTGTGTTTTCATGCACCTCTCTCTATTTATACTTCCTTCAAACAGATCAGTAATGATTAACACGATTAATCTTCTTATCAGATTGCACCAACAGCATTTGTAACATCTGAATACTCATGGTCTCCATTCAATTACAAGCATTCTTTATTGTCACCTGTTTCCTTTCTCTGCAAATATTTTTTCCCTTCAAAAACTCACTTTCCTGATTCTAATGAAAGGTCATCAACCTGAACGTTAATTTTTGTTCTGCTGTCCACTGATGTTATCTCATTGCTGATTAACTGAATATCTATTGCCTTTTAGATTTATATTTAAGATCTCATTTTAAATAAAGTTGTAAAATTAGTCGGTTCCTATTAAAGACGTACAGTACTCAGGGCATGCCCTTTTCTCACTGTTAGATCAGGTACTGAAGCCTGAAGGCACACACTCAGCGATTCAGGAACAGCTTCTTCCCCTCTGCCATCCGCTTTCTAAAAGGACACTGAACCCGTGAACACTACCTCACTTCTTAAATGTTTATTATTCCTGTTTTTGCACGATTTTTAATCTATTCAATATACTGTAATTCATTTACTTATTGCTATTTTTTCTTCTATATTATGTATTGTAACACACTTCAGGATACATACAGTGATAATAAATCTGATTCTGATCAGAATTGGTCCATTTCCAAGCCTCGGCGTATTCCTTCCAGCCTATCCCAGTTCCGAGCCATTGCCTTGTTACGGAATCCAATTTGCTACAAACCGTGCTTAAGTCAGTCTGGCACGTCCGTCAACACCCACGTACTTGAAGGCAAGCAGCTACACATTACTGAACAACAAACACAAGAGATTCTGCAGATGCTGGAAACACATACAAAATGCTGGAGGAACACAGCATGTTTGGCAGCATATATGGAGGGAATAAACAGTTGACGTTTCACACCAAGATCATTCATCAGGACTGGGTCTCGGCCCGAAACCTTAACTGCTGCCAGACTTGCTGAGGTCCTCCTGCACTTCGTTTGTTTATGAGCCGACAGACCTGTATTTGAGTCTGGGAGGCACATGGATCTAGCAACTGGAGCAGCAGCACGCTGCCAAAGGCAACAAGGGCTTGGAGTGTGAGGTCCAGTTTGACTTGGGAGCTGGCAGCGAGCAGGTTCGAGACACGTAAACTAGAATGGGAGTGGGAGCAGGAGAGGACAGTGTCGAGCTGATACTGCTCGCCGCTGATTGCAAAATCCTGGGCGATTGTATCTGTTGACTGGGTAAATCTGTTGTGGTGCCAGAAAGTGATCCCTGTAGGTCAGAGCCAGGTGGCCAGCCTATTTCCCGGAAAAGAAGACTTCGCGAATTTACTCATTCCTTCGCTGCCTTACTCACCCTCCCCATCTGATTCCTCCCCCGGGTACTTCTTCCCAGGACAGCGCAGCTGAGGTGGGACATTACGGCGCTGGAAACCGACACGGAAAAGAGCTTGAGAGGGAGCCAGGGCAACATTCATTGGCAAACTAACACTTATATTTAAATTGGATCGCAATTTTAAAACACTAATTGTTTAAAATAAAGAGAACATCATTTGCCAGGAAAAGAGTAGCATTTACGAGAAAAAAACTTAATAGTTCAGATGAATGACCATTCATTAAACGTTTGCATTTTTACAAAGTGATAACCCATTAAGCATAATGTAAAGTCACATTGAATGAGCAGGAAACCACCCCTTCACCCTGCGATCCTGTCGGCAGGGCCTAGCTTCCCTCTCCATCCGGACTTATTGGATGAAAAGGAACCGGCGGTACGGTCGCCACAAGTAATTTTCGGATTTCTCGCCTGCCCGTCAAACAACTTGGATCGCAGCATCGCTCCAACTCGGCGTCTAGACAATGACTCATCAGCACTCGGGAGGTTCTGATTGACGTGAGGACCCGACCAATCACGGGCAGCCTTATCGCCAGGGCGGGCGGGGTTAAGTGGGCAAGGGGCGGCTCGAAGAAGGAAGTGGTTGCACGCCGCCTTGAGGAGTTGGGACGGACAGCGTGAGCCGGCGGTTGAGGGGCCTCGTGCTTTACACACAAAGGCAGAATTTCGTAGGCCCACTGCCGTCGTCATGCTGCGGAAGGGGAGCTCCTCGCTGTGGGAGTTGCTGGAGAGCGGCCTAAAGCTGGCCGCCGGCGGCGGTGTCGGTGTCGGTGCCGGTGCCGCGGTGCGGTCGAGTCTCCAGCAGCAGCTGCAACGCGGCCTGCACCATGGTGACGGGGGGTGGTGTCGGCGTCTCGGGGCTGCTGCTTACAGCACCGGCGGCTCGTCGGAAGCGGCCCCGGAGCAGGGCGAAGCAGTCACCTCACCGGTGCCCACCGATAATTCAGCCCTGGAGAAGTAAGTACGGGAAGGATGGAAACGTGTGGGTCGGAAGGCAGTTGTCGTGGAATGAGGAAACACAACTAAATTACACAATTAAATTCCTGTAATTCTGATGTCTTGTTTAATCCGATAATCGTGCATCAGATTACCTTGAAGCACTGGATATTTTAGTGTCAGGGGAATGGCGGTACAATGGAGGTCGCTCGACCTGTCAAATCCTTATCCGTCTCTGGATGAGCAATTCATTGAAGATCCTCCTCCGCGCACGTACACATTCAGCAACCTATCCCTGTGAAAATGCCCAGCCGGGGGACAGTGCTGTGATAAAGCACACTGTTTTTATCTTTTAGCGACTGTTCAGATTGTTTATTTTGCCAGTCTGTACGTCCTCAAATTGTTGACCCCCTCTGTTAGTGGGATATATCAATCGTCTTAAGCCCGTCGTGATTTTGTAGTTATCTTTAAGATCTTCTCGAAACATCCTCTTTCTTGTTTTTTAATAAAAAACGTCATATCTAAAGCCGGCGATCCCTGAAATCATACTAGTAAATCATTTGATGTCTCTGAATCCTTTCTATCTTTAAGTGTGGCATGCAAATCCAAACGCTGTACTTCAATTGTAACTGAGCCATTAAAATCTCTTCCTGATTTCCTTGCTCTTTGAAGCCCACTATTTGATATACTTCTATTTCCAACGCAGTGCTATTTTCAGTTAATTTTCTCTTGCACAGAGATTTGACTTTCTAAAATTGAGAGCTTGATTTTTAACGTATCAAAGTGGCCTGTTAATTACGTTTTTTTCCCTGCTTGGTTCGTTTAATTTTATTTTCATAAAACGCACGGTTGTTGGGGCATTGTCCTTCTTTACTTCCTACTTTACCTGCTTCCTTAAGAAAATATAGGAGCCTGTATTCTACATGATTTTTGGACCCTGTATGCCCCCTCCCATCATACTGAAGGGCAACAACAGAATGGTAAGAAAGGCTATTTGCATGGGAGCACGTTTATAAAGCATAGAATGGATGTGGTGAAATGGTCTTCAGAGGTAGAAAGGACTGTAGTCAGAAAATGTAAACGTATATTCTGCTGGGGGGAGGGGGTCTAAACCAGAAATGAGTAATTTGGTTAATTATTGCTACATCTATTGGGGTAGATCATTGTTTGGCCAACCTTACAGATGGTCTTATCACCTCAGTACATTGAGGGACTTCAGGGGAAGAGCGGTAACAATGCAGAACAAAGTGTTGCAGGACAGGAAAGTGCTGAGCAGCCAAACAAGGTGCAAGGCCATGGCAAGGTCTGCTTGGTAAACAAGAAGTCCATTCAATCAAAGGGCAAGAGCTGTTGACAGAAGGACAGTTATTTTAAAGCAACAATATATAATCATAACTCCAGTTGGAATAGCTGAGCCAATGATATTTGAAAACCATTTAAATCCAGTGGAGAAAAGATAGGACAGGTCTTGTTCAAAGAGATGGACTGAATGACTTCATTTTGTGCATCTAATTTTATGAGTAACTTCTATTACGTGCTTGCTTGCTTCTCATATTTCTGCAGGTTTTTTTATTCTTGATAATCTAATGTGACTGCTTCAAATAGCTTCTGCTATAAAGGTAGTATTCATCTCAAAAGAAATTGCTAAACTCTTGAAATAGAAAGGTATCTGTGTCCTTGTGTGTGATGCACAAATGGCTAGTTTACAAGTACAGAAAATAATAAATTGTAATGTTTGTTGCAAGGAGAATTACTAAAAAGGCTATGTTTACTTAAATGGGCCACTAATGAGATCACACTTCACACTTAAGATTCAGATGGACAGATTGCCTCAAGAGTTTTCCTCTCGGATACTTTGCAGACAAATTTGATGGTTAAATTTGTAAAACTAATGTATGTTGGCAAGAGGATATTACGTGCTTGAATCTGATGCATTTCATCAGGCAGATTTTTGGACTGGAGTCCATGGCATCTGTACCAAGCTGGGAATCAGACTTGAGAATTCTTCACCACCTTGAACTAATTCCAGCTCTTGAGCTCATAGATTTATTGCTGCACACATGACTACAGTACTGGTGGGTAAAGATCTAATTCTTGAGTATAGCACAGTGTGTAGTTCTGTCTGGATAATACCAGGAAACAGTTAAACAACAAAAGAATAAAATACCAGTGGCCATTTATAATAATGATTGGCACAGTTCTGTCAATATAATATTTATAATCTACCAGTGGATGCAAATTGTGGATTGTTTTTAACTATTTAAGAGCTCTTTAAAGGATGTTACAGGCACAATGAGGTGTACGATTCTTGTTATCATCCCTGCTATGACCATAGTCCCAAATTTGTTACTTGTCATAATCAGGCATGTGTACTTGAATGTCAGCAGTTCCCTTAAAATTGCTGCTGCTGCTAAGTACGACAACATGGAGAGACAGGCAGCATCTTCAGCACTCCAGAGAAAACAACCCAAGTTTATCCAGCCTATCCTGATAGCATATCTCTAAATCAGGCAGCATCCTGATAAACCTCTTCAGCACTCTCTCCAGAACCTGAGCATCCTTCCTATAGTGGGATGACCGGAACTGCATGTAGTACTCCAGATGTGGCCTAAGTGGAGTTTTATAAAGTTGCAACATAACCTCCTGAGTTTTGAACTCAGTGCCTCAAGTAATAAAAGTAATCATTTATAAGCCTTCTTAACCACCTTGTCAATCTTTGTAGCCACTTTCAAGGAGCTAGAAATTTTGATCCCAAGATCTCTCAGCTCAGCAACACTTAGGAATGTTGTCCTCAACATTATATTGCCTCCTTGCATTTGCCCTACTGAGATGCAACGCCTCACATTTATCTGGGTTAAACTCCATCTGCCATTTCTCAGCCCATATCTACAACTAGCTATATTGTGCTGTATTCTTTGCTGGTCTTCTACACTGTCCACAACTCCACCAGTCTTTGTATCATCTGCAAGTTTACTGACCCATCCATCTACATTTTCATCCGGGTCATTTATATACATTGTAAACAGTAGAGATCCCAGCACAGATCCCTGTGGAATTCCACTAATTACGGACCTCCAGCTCGAATAAGTCCTTTCAACCACTACCCTTCATCTTCTATGTGCAAGCCAGTTCTGAATCCAAACAGCCAGTTCGCTGTGGATCTCATGCATCTTAATCTTCTGGATTAGCCTCCCATGGCATTTGTCAAATGCCTTATTAAAATCCACTGCCCTACCCTCATCAATCTCTTTCATCACATAGTCAAAAAACTCAATCAAGTCGGTAAGGCATGACCAGCCATGCACAAAGCCAAGCTGGCTCTCCTTAATGAGGTCATGAGTTTCCAAATGCTCATATATCCAATCCCTAAAAATTTTCTCCAGCTATTTCCCTACAACTGACATGAGACTCACGGTTCTGTAGTTCCCAAGATTTTCCCTTGTTCCATTTTTAAATAGAGGTCCAACATTAACCACTCAGCAGTCCTCTGGGACCTCACTTCTGCTAGAGAGGACACAGTCAGGAGCCCAGCAATCTCTTCTCTTGTCATCTTCAGTAACCTGGGTAAATCCCATTAGGCACTGGGGACTTATCCATCTTAATACTCCTTAAAGGCCCAACATTTCCTCCTCCTTGACTTCTAAATGCTCTAATGTATCTGATCTCCTAGTCTTCCATGTTCTTTTCCTTGGTAAATACTGAAGTAAAGTACACATTAAGTACCTCACTCATATTCTTTGCATCCAGGCAAATTTTACCCCCTTTATCCTTGAGTGGCCCCACCCTCTCCCTAGTTATCCTTTTGCTCCCTATGTATGTATAGAATGTCTAGGGATTCACCTTAATCAGAGGTTCATTTTATTATCAAAGTACGCAGAATACAACTCTGAGATTCGTCTTCTCTAGATGTCCAGAAAATACAGAAAAACCATGGAAGTTATTGAGGCACTCCTCCCACATGAAAAAGAAAAAGAAACAATACTCAAACCCCAAACCTTGCCCAAAACTAACAGATCACACACCCAAACCCCAAGCTCCTCCCATGCCAAAAATATAGCGACAGTAGCATCAAACACCCCTCACCCAACCTCCCTCACACAAAGAAAGTAACATATTGCTCGCCCGTCAATTGGCAACAAGAAAGAAAACTCGAGTCCTTGAGCGTGATTCCCTAGAGGTTAATTTATAGGTTCAGTCTGTGGTGAGGAAGGCAAATGCAATGTTGACATGCCTTTCAAGAGGACTAGAATATAAAAGCAAGGATGTAATGTTCAGACTTTATAAAGCTCTGCTCAGGCCTCACTTGGAGTATTTTGAGCAGTTCTGGGGCTCTTGGAAAGGATGTGCTGAAACTGGAGAGAGTTCAAAGGAGGTTCAAAAAATGATTCCAGGATTGAATGGCTTGTCATACAAAGAGCACATGATGGCTCAGGACCTGTATTCATTATAATTCAGAAGAATGAGGGGTGACCTAATTGAAGCCTGTCGAATGGTAAAAGGTCTTGATAGAGTGGATGTGGAGAGGTTGTTTCCTATGGTGGGAGAGTCTAAGATTAGAGAACATGGCATCAGAATGAAGGGGCATCCTTTTGGTATGGAGATGCAGAATTTCTTTTGTCAAAGAGTGGTGCATCTGTGATTCAATGCCATAGGCAGCTGTGGTGGCTAAGTCTTTATGCATTTTTAAGGCAGAGGTCGATAGATTCTTGATTAATCAGGGCATGAAGGGATACGGGGGAGAAGGCAGGAGATTGGGGCTGAGAGGAAAATTGTATCAGCCATGATGAAATGGTGGAGTAGGTTTGATGGGCCAGATGGCCTAATTCTGCTACATTATCATGTGGTCTAAAAACTGAAGGAGACCAATATAAATTACCGTCCACACTGATAATCACATATGTCTCGGAATTTCGAAAATATCTTCCATCAGCGTTGAGGAGAGCAACAGCTCAAATTCAGAACTTCCATGGAGTCTTCATCTGCTGTGAAGTGGCCTCTCGACATCCAATCCTACATGCCAAGGACTTTTCATGGCCCCTCCTGGTTTTCTTAATTCCACTTAGTTCTTTGCTGGCTTCTAAGGGGAGATATGATAGAAGTTTGCAAGATTATGAGAAGCAGGCAAAGGATCTATTTCCCAGGGTTGAAATGCCTTGTATCAGAGGGCATGCATTGAAAGTGAGGGGTAAGTTTGATTGGTAGAGGCAAATATATTAGAAGCTTTTAAGAGACATTTGGATAGGCACATGTATACAAGGAAGGTAGAGGGATACAGTCATGATGTATGGTGTAGATAAGAGGGATTAGTGTTTGGGTGTTTTTGATTTGCTTTTTAGCTGGTTTGATACAACATTGTGGGTCAAATGGTGTTTTCCTGTGGTGTACTCTGTTCTCTTTCCTGAGTCGCAAGTGGAAAATGTTTGACCTCTGAATGGAAAGTTCAAAAGGATGTTTGGAGTCAAATTATTGATTTCTTTTTGAATGAAACTAATTGAGTGGGGTAGATGCAATGAACAAAAGTTCCAATTGGCACTGCAGGCATTTCTTTTCCTCCTGCAGTGGGGCTAATAGATTAATAACATTTATAAGGTGATTTTGGTGGGGAGCAGGCTTTTTTCTGATGCAGAAATCTTGGGCACATGTAAAGATTCTGTAAAATGAAGATGCTCTCAAAAGTGAAATTAAAAGTTTCTTAAAAATATCTTAAAAATTATAATAAAGAGCAGTAAACAGTAAAAAAAAAACTAAATCAAATCAATATTTGGCATGGCCATCCTTTGCCTTTAAAACTATAACAATTCTCAGGTACCGCATTATGCAGTTTTATAAGAAAACCAGCTGTAAGTTGTTCCAAGCATCTTAGAGAATGACACAGTTCTTCTGCAGACCTTTGGCTGTTCTGCTTGTTTCTTTCTCCAGGTAATCCCAGACAGCCTCACTGATGTTGAGATTGGGGCTCTGGAGGCCATATCATGTGATACCAAGCTCCTTGTTCTTCCTTATCACGTTGTCGATGTGTGTTTGGGGTCATTGTCCTGCAGAATGAAGCTGGAACTGATCAGCTGACTCCCTAATGGTATTGCGTACTGGATGGTAATCTGGTTGTACTTCTCAGCATTGATGATTCCATTAATTCTGACCAGATTATCAACTCCATTTGCAGAAATAGAGCCCCAAACCTGTAGAGAACCTCTGCCATACTTCACTGCTGACTGCAGTCATACATCCATGTGGCGCTCTACAGCTCTTCTACAGATAAACTGCATCTTGTTTGAACCAAACATTTCAAATTATGAGACTTCTGTCCAGGCAATTAGCTGCCATTGTTCAGCACCCCACTTGGTGTATTTCTGTGTATAGCTGAGACTCTTGGCTTTGTTGCCACTGGAGGAATGGCCTTTTGGAAGCAACTCTTCCATGAAGACCACTTCTAACTAGACTTCTCCGGACTGTAGAGGTGTGTACTTGATTTCCAGTGGTTTCTGTGAGTTGAGACCTGATGGCAGTTCTGGTCTTCTGATTTAAAAGGGACACCGGATATCTCATCTTCTGCACTCAGTTTCTGTGGCCAGCCACTGCGTTTCTGGTCCCTAACCTTCCCCATTTCTTGGACAGCACATCTTGAAACATGTATCTGCTGCAAAATTTCTGCTTGGGAGAGACCTTGCAGATGCAGGATGACCACTTTGTTCTGTTGCTCTGCTCATTCTTTCCACAGTGTAAGAACTGATAATTTGAAGGATAAACTGTCACATCTGCTACATCCTCGCCTTTAGTTTGGTTGGCCTTCTCCTAGTTTGATCCCTTCTACACCTGTTTCTGTTTCATTTCCGTTAATTTAGTTCATTCAACTCATGTCTTTGATCATTGGCATCCTGTCTATTATCTTTGTTTAATTGTGCACTGGACTATATACCTATAAGGTAATCAAGTTTTTATTTGAAAAGTGGTCTAGTACATAATGCTGCTTTCTTTAATGGAAAAACAAAAAAAAATTCTCTGTGATATTTAATTTATTGGAAAATGTTTGGAATCTAAAATTTGCTCTTTCCTACTGACTAATGCAGAAGACAAAATAAACATTTGAAACAAAAATTATATAAAAATCTAAGGTGCCTAAGACTTTGCTTTTTACTGTATTACATAAATTAGTTGGGCAAAACTGTTCTAAACCAGTGTTGATGCAAGCAAAGATGCAGTGAGGGATTTTATTGTTAAGAGCTTGTTATGAGAAATGAGACAATGCCGTGTGTAATGTCTGTGTGGACATAATATTCTGCCATTGTGTTATCCATGATCACTGCTGTTATGCTTGGGAGCAGTCCAATGTTAGAGTTCATTTGTAAAGAGCTGGTGTACAGAGGCTGGGAAGCTTCGATTCCTGTCATCAAACACAATGTTGTCTCTAAGAGAGCTTGTAGATGCCATTGAATGGTACAAAAATTCCACCAATACTATCTCGACAAAATCTTACAAATACAATTAGACCACCTGTTTCCTTTCCAAGATAAAAATGCCCTGTCGCATTTTTTGCCAGCTACATTGGGAATGCCCAATATCAGACACGTGATAAAAAGCAGTCAGAAGTAAAGCATATCCTTGAAGAAATGCAACATTCACATCAGCTCCTGGGGAACTTTTGACTGTTTCTACTGAGATGAACTGAAAGATTGAGCATGGGGGGGGGGGGAACTAATGTTTTCAGTTCCATCTATTTCAGTGAAAGGAATATTGTAGGCTAAACAGATGAGGTTAGGCCATAAATCAGCACGATAGAAAAGTGGAGGGTTCTGGGGGATGGAGTTGGCATGGCAAGGTATGGGTCAAAGGTATTATACCATGCTGTAATGTTTTATGTTCCAGCTCGTATTTATGGTATTGTGGCCATTTGTGAGACTTGATGGCAGGACAGGCAGTCCTGGAAGTTTGGTGTTCTGGAGTTCAGTTGTTTTAGATGCGATAGCAGGGGAGTAATAAAGTGGGAGGGGTGGCACTGCTAGTCATTGCAGTACTCAGACTGGAGAGCTTGCTACTGAGGCTACATGGGTGGAACTAGGAATAAGAAAGGGATGGTCACGGTAATGAGATTTTATTATCGTCAGCAGCATTAGAGGAGCTGATTGCAGAGATTTAGCAGCCAGTTGCAGAAAGAGTAAGATTGTGATATTAGGTGTTTTTTTTTTAACTTTCCACATATTGACTGGGACTCCTACGCTGCAGAAGGACTGGATAGGGCAGAGTTTCTCAAAGGTCTTTTCCTTAATTAATATCCAGAGGACTCGGCTAGAGAGCACGATATTAGATCTATTAGGGAACAAGACAGGACAGGTGACAGAAGTGTGTATAAGGAAACTCTTTGGATCCAGTGATCATAATTTAATTAGTTTGAAGAATATCGTGGAGATGAATAGGGCTGGTACTTGGATTGAGATTCTAAATCGGAGGAAGATTAATTTTGATGGCATCAGAAAGGATATGGCATTTTGTGGCAAAATTGTATTCTGGCAAAGGGAACTTGGTAAGTGTGAGGCCTTCAAAAGTGAAATTTTGAGCATACAGTTTGTATGTTCCAGTTAGAATAAAAGATAAGGCTAATAAGTTTGTTGGGTAAGGGGTATTGAGATCCTTGTTAAGAGGAAGAAAGTGTATGGATAGTGAGTAAAAGAAGAGTGTGAGGAGAATAAGCATTACAAGAGACTACTTGAGCGGGTTGCTTAAAAAAGAATGCTTAACAACCCCAAGGCCTAACAAGATTGCCCTCAGGCCTTGTGTGAGGCTAGTGCGGGAATTGCAGGGGCCCTGGCAGAAGTATTTAATACTTCCTTAGCCACGGGTGAGGTTCAAAAATGGTTTTAAGAATAAGCTAGAAAATTATGGGCCAGTGACCTGTTACTGGTGGGTAAATTATTGGAAGGTATACTTGGGGACAGAATACATAAGTATAGTGGATTCTGGTTAATTGGGGCATGTCAGATTATACACGTTAGCCCAATTATGTGGCTTTCCCGTTTAGCAAAAGTTTCATGGGAATAGTTAAAAAGGTATTTTTTTAAAAGAAGATAAACTACTATTTAACTGAGTAACAAATGTATTTAAATGAAATACAGAAAATATTAGAACACTACCAAAAGTACTATAGTACTGTACAACTACTGTATTAGTTTGTAATGGTTATCGATTGAGGAATTAATCCTATGTACGCAGGTGTATTTTGGTTGTAAACAAAATCAGTGCAGACACCTAACGAAGATGGCTGACGACCTTCAAACAGTGCTTTCAAGGGTTGCGTCCTCCAAATACTCATTTTAATTGTAACATTTAAGATGATTGTCAATCACTTCACATTCTTCATGGTTCCTGACTATTGAAGTAGTGAAATTGTTTCATTTTTACTCCCAGCTATTTCTGGCAACTCCAAACTCGAATGTTTGAAACTGCAGTGAGAAAAATGGTTGTGAATTATCTTGCTGTTTATTACTTGCCAACTAACAAATATCACTGCCTTTTGAATACAATCATGCAAAAACTGTTCATAGTGTCTAATGGCCACATAGCGTGTGACTAGTGATGTGCTGAGTGCTGGCTCTGTAGTGCAGACCAATGTGAGGTTGCACTTTGGGAAGACCAACCAGGGTAGGACTGGCAGAATGAATTGTAGGGCACTGATGACTGTGATAGAACAAGAGGATCTAGGCATATAGACCCATAATTCTTTGAAGGTGGGGTTGCAAATCAATAGAGACATAAAGAGAGCTTGTGATATGGTGGGCTTCATAAGTCAACAGTACTGAGTACCGGAGCTGTGATGTAATGTTAAGGTTGTATAAGACATTGGTGAAGCTAAATTTGGAGTATTCTGTGCAGTTCTGGTCACCTACCTACAGGGAAAGATGCCATTAAGGTTGAAAGAGTACAAGGGAAATTTACAAGGATGTTGCTGGGACTTGAGAGCTTGAGTTCTAGGGAATGGTTAATTAGGTTAGGACTTGGTGGAGCAAAAGGAAATGAGGGGAGATTTGATGGAGGTATACTAAATTATGAAGGGTATAGGTAAGGTAAATGCAAGCTGGCTTTTTCCACTGGGGTTGGATCAGTCTGCAGGTCTCACTGGCCTCATTAGTCATATATGAACCCCACCCCCAAAATCTGAGTGTAAGTAAGTTGCCCTTTCTCCTGAGGGATTGCCTAAAATTTCAATCAGGTACCGGTTTGATGTGCTTTCTGTGATCTTCCTTAATTAAAATCAGTAATCATTTTCTTTGAAGAGCACATTATACAAATAACTCAGAGCCTACACCTTGACTCTTGCACATATGGGCAGATCTGTTTTAGTTAGTTACTAAAGTCAGCTTCTTGGAGATTGGTCATCCAGCCAGAGACATTTCCTGTACACTGGTTGCTTCCAGCATTTCAACTTTAGCTACAGTATTTGGTGAAAGAAATACTTATGGAACTTCCTGGATCTTGCACAGACAGCATATTAAAAGATTCATGTTGCAGAACCATGGGTGGTTTGTTGCGACCACTGCATGGTAGAGCTTCATTTTTTTGGTAGATAGTATTTTCTTTGTATAAGACTTGTACAAGGGTATGGGATTATGCTAATTGCTTGTCCAGGGAACTGCCATGAGGTAGTTTGAAACTGTACATCCTGAGAAAATGTGAGCTATGAATGATGATAACAAATGTTTAAGTAGCATGTAAAAACTGCTGTGGCAATTTGCACATTCAGCACTATAATTTAACAACTCAGCAGACAGATGTCTGCCTAGAAAAACTTGAGAAGCATGTTAGACATATACATTTTATTCAGCTGCTATTCATAAATATTGCTCTGAGAAACATTCTTAAATTACAAACTGATAAGAAATTTCATAAATTTAGGAGGCCAAGGTGTTGAAAAAATAGCGGCAGTTCAGTTTCCAGCAAATTTTGCGCTAGTGCATAAATCAAGTATTGTACCCATGTCAAGTATTAATTTTCTGTTGTACTTTTTGATTATTTGTTAATTTGATTTGTACTTGGTTGTAAAGATTTCTGGCAAGAATAGAATCAAATTTTTTCCTTGTTTCAGAACCCAGAATTTTGCAGTTTTTAGAGCCAATGAAGTTAAAATAGTGAAAAATTTTAAGAAGTTGATCCAATTCCATTCTCCAAATATTTTTAAAAATCTGCGTATTCAGAAACAACTAGTAAGTATCTTTCACAGTGGACTAACTGTTTTCATCTGAATTCTACTGAGGCAGCAGACCAATACAAGTATTTGATGAAAGGGGCGTTGTTTCTGGTATTCACGCTAAAGCAAAGCTTTAATTATCATGTGATGAATATAATTGTAAAGAATAATCTGAGATGACTACATAAATAGCAATACAAAAGTACTTAAACATAATTGAATGGCAATTACAATAATGGGAAACGAGGTGTGCTAATGAAGTGAACATGACAAACGATTATTTTTGACTCCCAACATGCATGAGATGTAGGTTGCAAGAGAATTTGCTGTATCCCCTGCCTGCCATCAACTCTTCTCCACTTGGAGGTTATTGTTTATTTTCACTCTTGCTACACCCCAAGGTGCACACATCAAATCTGCTGCTTGTATAGTGCTGAAAGGATTTTCCAGTGCTACTTGTATCTGCCTCCAAGGCAGAGCTGTCAGCAGAACTTTGGATGATGTTGCAGTTACTCACATCAATGTATTGACTTTGTCCAAACTGGTGCAATCGTTAAAAATAAATTACAATCTCCTGTGCTAAATTATACAACATCCAAAAAAAAGTTGAAGTTGAGACTTGCATGTGGTTTTTAAGACTGGATTTGAAAGAAAGAACTTTTCAGAGCACATAGCTAAACAATTATAAATATTTATAATCTGCTGGAAGTGCGAAGAATAGCAACATCAAATCAGCTGAAGTTAACTCTAACTTCATTGACAATTAAGTGTATAGATAATCCACTTGGAGATTAAAGACAGGGTAATTGCACCAGGATAATGTATTTTTTAAGTTGCATTTTGCATTGTATACAGTTTTTAAAACAGTAGGTTTGTGTTCCATTGGGTTGAAAGCTATTGGGACCTATCTGATTTGGAGTTAGCTTATTATTGTCATGTATCAAAGTACAGTATAAAGTTTATTTTGATACTCTTCATACAGATCAAATCATTACACAGTGCATTGAAATAGTGCGAGGTAAGACGATGACAGAATGAAGTGCAACAGCTACAGTGAAAGTGTAGTGCAGTTTGTCAATAAAGTGCAAGGTTAGAATGAGGTAGATTTGGATCCTTAGAAAAGAGTAAAATGATGTGGGGGTAAATACTGAGGTTTTCTATGGAGGATATAATCGTTAACTCTTTTTGGATCATTCAGAAGTGAAATTTAAAAATCTATAATTTGGATTTATTTTGTTCTGGATAAATGTTAAGATAAGGTGAGAATATAGAATTGTATCAGTCATGATACAATTCACTAGCTGTACAACTTGGAGAAGTAAAATGCATTACCCATTTTACTGTCACTGAAATTGGACTTTACAATACCATATTCTGGAGTTTCAGGATTGCTGCGTATGGGAGTCAGTAGATTATACCTCTTGAATTATTCTAATACTCTGAATAAGTGTGATGTTTCGTAAATTAGCATTGTATATTTGTGGATTGTTGCTGTTTGAGTGCTTACACACAATTATAGATGAAGAGTATTGTAAAGTACACTTGTTAAGGTGACACAAATTTCGTTCAGATAATTTTGTGCTTCCTGATCATAGTGCACCATGTGCCCAATGAAATGGCAAATTAAGTTTATATTTGTGTAGAGATTTCTAATGAAGTGTGATAATTAGCAAATGTGTGCATATTCCTTTCAAGTTGTCTGCTTTGTGGAGTCTGCATGGGGGAAAATTAAGAACATTGAAGAATCCATATTGAGTCATGGCTGATACCAGCAGTTATAATACAGATTAAAATTTAAATGATATACAGAAAAAACTATATCTGGAAAATAACATTTGGAAGAAGTGAAAAACAAAGTGAATAATTCAGTTGTGCAATATTTTCCCAAGGGGGTGAAACTCTTAATTAAGGTAAAAATGGTTTAAAACTAATGCTGGTGCATTCAGCAGTGAGTCTTGAAAAATCCCAATCAATAATAACACCTGAGGAATGCACTGGCATTGAGTTCTTAACCATTCTTAATGAGGAATTCATCACATGTTTCAGCACAGTTTGTGGAGGAACAAAATATCTTTTCTAGTAACTGAATGCTTTTCTAGTACTTAATGTCTTTGGCCTGGAATTCCACTGTATCCATTTTAATGTGCATTTGCAGCATACATGGTTTAGTTTTTAATTAAATCAGATTGCATAGTTTGGAAAGGGCACCTTTTAGTTGAAATACATTTTTAAAAGGGCAGTGAGGTGTAAAGCACAACTTCTGGAATATTCAGGAACTATGTAATTGATACTGGGCTTTGGTCATGTTAATCTCAAGGACAGCTGCAGTGCACAACTTTGTTCATTATTGACTACTGTGCCTTGAAGCATGGAAGTCAGTAAATGAGCTGGAAATTGGATCCAATTCGTGTATACCAGAGAAAATCTGCAGATGCTGGAAATCTGAGCAGCACACATAACATGCTGGAGGAACTCAACAGGCTGTGCAGCATCAATGGAAAAAAGTACAGTCAAGGTTTCCTCCAGCATTTTGTGTGTGTTGCTCCAGTTCCTACGTGGTTTTTTGCATTTTTCTCATGATATGTTTAGACTTTATTTGAATGCAGTTGTGCATTTTGATTGAAACATTTAGTGTAAGTAAGTGATTTGATTTAATGTATTTATTGTTCATCAATATTATTTAAACCCATTTGTCAGTGAGCTTTCAAAAGTCTGTTTCATTGTCTGAGTGCAACACCGTGATGCACTTGCCTGAGGCTTAGTGGATTTTGTGACCTGCTCTTTTTCTCACATGATTCCCATAGCAGACAGCTCTTTGGAGTTGGATCTGTGGGGCAACAAAGAATCAAAGATCCAGTGGGTGGGGAGAAGTGGGAGGGAGGAGTGATTCTCAAGGAGTTGTAGTGGAAACAGTTGTGCTTGATTGAGGCCATTTATGACTGGGTGTATAAACTGCATTTTAGTATTGTTTAATTATTTGGTTGATTAATATTTCAAATTGTATCGTTTATTGTTCAAAAGTAAGCAGTATCATGTCTTTTTGAGGAATCCAAACCCTATTGCCATTACCCTGTCAATTTCTAGTAGTCTCCAATGTAACCCCTTTTGCTTGTGCTTTGGCTTTTTAAAATTTAATATTGCTCTGAGATTTCTAAATTTCATTCTGACTTATTATTGGCCAAATAGAATAGTCTGTAGATCTATTTGACAAGTAAGATTCCTCCCTCATGTTCAAGCATGGAATGATATAAAGTTTAAATAATTTTACTATTTTCAGATTCTTGACACAAGGGAGTAATTTGTTCTTGATTTCATTCTAGTAAAAGTTGGGCTGAAAACTAAAGCATTTCTCCTTTCTTCTTTGACACTTAAAAAGAAGTTTGTGTCTGGACTAAGTCAGAGTAGAACATAATGGAAGGAAACATCAGAACCAAGGTGTGATGGGTACAAAAATGTGAAAGACTTAATTTTGTTGAAGCCTTTTTCAGTGTCTTAAAGAAATGTGATCTTGTGTCTCTCTTGCCTTGTTTTTCTTAAAGAATTGTTTTTTCTTTTCAAGGAAAAAGCACAAAGCAGGTCTTCTCCCCAGTCTGGAAGATCTTCTGTTTTACACAATTGCTGAAGGGCAGGAGAAGATTCCAATTCATAAGTTTATTACTGTAAGTTATGCTGTGTAATGACTTCTTTCAAGCTTTTTTATCACTAAATTACAAGATGTAGAATGCTAAGCGTGTACTAATGAGATGATCAGTTATTTTAACCAATTAAATATTGCAGTTTAATCTCTAACTTGTTGGATGTTTTGGAATGTAGAGAGAGATGATCAGTTAAAGACAAACAGAAATGGAAAACACCTTGGAATCTGGTATTGCTGATAACTAATAGTGTTTATTAGTAACTATGCAATACAGTACTATAAATACAGATATATTTTACAGGTTAGCAATGATATATATGTACATAAGTGTGGAAATAGGAACAGAACTAGGCTCTTTCAAACCTAGGGGTGAATGAATACAGTCTTATGATGATGAAGAGAGTTCAGTTCAGTTTGAGGTAGTTAGTTGAGTAGCGTTGGGGTGGGGGGGGGGAGAGAGAGAGAGAGGTAAGTGGTGAGGTGATGCTGTCGATCTTCATGCTGTCTTCCAAAATCCTGTTGAAGTCACCGACTGTGACCATAACACATACGACTGGTTCTTCAGTGATGGAATTATCACCCAGGCAAGGGTGG